>NC_139479.1:13780760-14429887 GCF_008360975.1 Lichenostomus cassidix | reverse complement strand
CCAGTGTAGTTGACTGAAGTTGTAAGGGGTCCGGCGGGGCTCGGCCGCCTGGCCCCAACGAGCTTCCGGGGCTTCGGGAGACCTCGGGGGCCTCACCTGGCCCAAGCTCTCAGCCCTCCCGGCTGTTCAGCTCTGTCCAGAGGCGGCTGCGGTCAGCCTCGGTGTTCCCAGGGTCGCTCCTTGGAGCGGTAGGGACCACGCGGCGGAGGCGGGTGCCTCCCGGGCAGGAACGCCGTGGAGTCGCTGGTCGCTTCCCGTGATAAAGAGAGTGCTACGAGTTGAGAGTCAGCAGTGTGCAGTTTATTCAGGAGAAGCGGCGCGGGGGAGGCACACTGGGGGCTCTCGGGTGGGGCGGTCCACGCAGCTGCCGGGCGCAGAACCCGGCGGGGCTGGGGTCGCGGCCACACCACACCGAGAGAACAAAGGGAAGGGGGTTTTAGGGGGAAATACGGGGTTTCCCGGGGAGGAACAGCAGGGGCGGAGCCAACGGGGCTCCGGGACAACATGAGGGACAAGCGGGGGAGCAAATGAAATATAAGTAGGGAGGGGATTACAAGCAACTCATGGGGAAAGCCCGGTAACAGAACATTCTAGTGAGGGCAAGCAGCGGGGGCGGTGATAGGGGCGGGGAAGCAAACCTTAAACCAATAGGCTTAGGAAAAACTTTCCAGGGGAGGGAGAGAGCGGTTTACGGCCCGGCCTCCTCCGAGTCCCAGGCGATGGCATCCTCGGCAGCGTCCCCGTGGATTACGCCGACCGCCGGCCTCGGGGACTCGGGATCTGCAGCATCGGGCCGCCGCACCCCCACACCTCCCCCGTCTTTACTAAATAAGGAGCGAATATGCTTAACTAAATATTTCTTAATCAATGCAAATGAAGCAGCAATTAAAGCAATAGCAAATAAAACAATAACGCAGTCTTTTAAAAGCGTGGCTCCCCATTCGGGCAGTCCCAGTCCTTTCAGTGCTTTGTGGGCCCATCCTCCGACGGTGGAAAGCGTGGAGTTCACAGCATGACGGACGCCATCCAAGGTGCTTTCAAACCAGAGACTGCTCTCGAAGGTGATGTTTCTTATCAAGGCGTCCATATCCTGCAGCCTCTGGTGGATGCTACGGCTCCTGGAGGATAGGTTGAAGCAGCAGAGCCCCTCAAACTGTTGACAGCCATGTCCATGCGCAAGGAGCAAAAAATCAACGGATACACATTTGCTCCTTGTTCATGGCACGGGCTGAAGTCACCCAGATGTTGGAGCTAGGCTGCCTCACAACCCACGGTTGGACTGGGACGATGGTCAAGAGGAGGAGGAAAAGGTGCGCGAGGGTGACGGTGCGCATCTTGGCCACTGAATGTGGAGATAAACAAAACAGCATTAACATAAGAAACACGTGTTGGGGTAGGAGGAGGAGGGAGGACGGAAAGGCCATAGGGAAGGGGGGGAAGGAAAGTGGGAGGCTGGCTCAGGGAACTGCGGGATGGACTCTTGGTGACTCAGACGCTCTGCTTGCGAGTGTGGGGTCGGAGGCGGCGAGGTGAGGAAGGTGGAGTCTCCGCCTTCTTCTTGCGGCGCCAGTGGGCCGATGTCACGTCCTTTGGCTCCGGTCTCGGGGAGAGTGGCCCTGCTTTTAGGAACGGCTTGACAAATTTAGCTGGGACCCATCGTGGCCCTTCAGAGGTGGAGACGCAGCAATAGCCACGCCCCCAGATGACGAGAGGGAAGGGGCCAACGATCTTTAGGGAATCCGGTTCCTTGATCAGGACAAGGGGGCGCTCCTTCAGTTTGGCTCGCGTGTGGTTGGCAAAGTGGCGAACCACCGGGGGGTCTGGCTCCTTATCGGAGCAATTGAGAAAATTTAGAGTAAAAAGAGCCCTGGCGAGCCGATTTGCCGGGGTCTCTGTTTCTGGTCCCCCCTTTTGCTGCTGAAGCACCCTCTTGAGGGACCGATGGGCCCTTTCTACCAGGGCTTGACCCGTGGCTGAGTGGGGAATCCCGGTGGTGTGGGAAATGCCCCACTGGAGGAAAAATTTCCTCACTGGTCCAGAGGTGTAACACGGACCGTTGTCCGTCTTAACCTCTTTAGGAATACCCAGGACGGCGAAGGCCTGCAGGAAGTGCGAAATCGCATCCTTCGCCTTTTCCCCCGAATGTGCGGTGGCAAAGATCGCGCCTGAAAAGGTGTCTACGCTCACGTGTATATATTTTAGTCGGCCAAATTCAGGCACGTGCGTGACATCTGACTGCCAAAACTCCCCACTATTAAGCCCTCTGGGGTTGATTCCAGACCCCATGGATGTAATCTGGAGGGGTTGACAATGGGGACAGGCCGCCACAATGGCCTTGGCTTGGTCCACTGTTAACTCAAACATTCGCCTCAAGGCCGGGACATTTTGGTGAAAGAGTGCATGGCTCAGCGATGCCTGCTGGAATCGATCAGGCACGTTGGCAACATGCACGGGCGCAGCGAGCGCGTCTGCCACCCTATTCCCTTCCGTGATTGGACCCGGAAGGTCAGTGTGTGAACGCACATGCATCACGTAGAAGGGTTGGTCACGGTGGGAAATGGCTGTCTTGAGCCTCTTGACCAAGCAATTAATTTGTGGGTTGGAGGAGCCGGACAGCCAACTGTCCTCAGCCCTTGAAACGATCCCCGCTACATAGGCCGAATCAGTAACCAGATTGAAGGGTCCCGGAAAGCGCTCAAATGCTCTGACGGCGGCTGCGAGCTCGGCCACCTGGGCGGACCCAGAAACGATCTCGACATCGCAATCCCACCGCTCTGTCGAGGGGTTCCACCAGGCGATCACCGATTTTCCTGATGTGCCCGAGCCGTCAGTGAAAAGTGTCGGAGCACTGAGGGGTTTCCGACTTTGGACCCGGTCAAGAACAATTTTTAGTTCAGATATTGCGAATATCTTATGTTTTGGAAACCAGGTAACAACCTGGCCGGGAAACGATTCAAGTGCTAGCTGCATCTCCTCACTCTTTATCAAGGCGAATTCGAATGATTTTGTATCAAATGGAACGTGGATGTATGCGAACTCACGTCCTGCTAGGGTGGACAGGCGGGACCTCGCTCGTCTAACAAGCTGCGCCGTTTTGTCCAGTGGCGAAACTAAAACTTTGGAGGACGAGATAGGCAGGAAGACCCACTCAATAATGAGCAGTCGGTTCTCCATGTCTTTCAGGTCCCATTGAAAGATGAGCCTGTGCAGGTGGGGCATTTTACCTAGGATGGCCAAATTAAAGGGCAATTTGGGGTCGCATCGGTGAACGCGACATGTTTTCAGGGCGTTCTGTACCTTTCTGATGGATTCCCGCGCTTCCGGGGTCAATGTCCTTGGGGAGGTCAGGTCGCGATCTCCACACAGGAGGGAAAACAGCGGGACCAGGTCTTCCGAGGAGATGCCGATCAGGGGCCGAATCCAGTTGATGGCACCACAGAGCTGGTGCATTTCCTGCAGGTTAGATGGATTGTCAATAATTTTGATCGGCAAGGGTGTTATTGTTTGCTCCTCAATTTTTGCTCCCAGGTATCTCCACGGCGCCGTCACCTGGACCTTGGAGGGTTGGATCTCAAACCCTTCGCTCTCTAGGGCCCCCACGACTCTAGAGAGTGCTGACCGCAAGATGGCTTCGGTTGGCGAACAGACCAATACATCATCCATATAATGGACAATGATTGACTCACCCGTGACCTCTCGCACTGGTGCGAGAATGCTGTCCACATACCACTGGCAAATGGTGGGGGAGTTTTTCATCCCTTGCGGGAGCACTCACCAGTGATAGCGGCGCATTGGGCGTTCCCTGTTGGTGGAGGGAACTGAAAAGGCGAACCTGGGCGCATCGTCTGGGTGCAGGGGGATCTGGAAGAAGCAGTCCTTTATGTCCACCACTGCAATCTTCCAGTCCCGCGGGAGCATTGAAGGCGATGGCAACCCGGGCTGGAGAGGCCCCATGTCCTCAATGACTTCGTTTATTTTTCTGAGGTCATGGAGGAGCCTCCATTTGGTCCCTCCCGCCTTCTTGATAACGAAGACGGGCGAGTTCCATGGACTGGTTGAGGGCACGATGTGCCCCTTCTCCAGTTGCTCCTCAACGAGCTCTTCGAGCGCTCTTAATTTGTGTATAGGCAAAGGCCACTGGTCGACCCAGACAGGTTTATCAGTGAGCCAATTCAATGGCTGGGTCGGGCGCTCACCAGTGACCCCAATCAAAAATCCCGAGCCGGAGCCAATTCGACTCGGGCACCCCATTGGGACATAGTGTCTCTCCCCCACAGGTTGAATCCCGAGTTGATGATGAATGGCCGCACGGTGGCAATGCGACCCTCGGGGCCTTCAATTAGAACGGGGATGGAACTCCGCTCTGCAGGAGTATATCCTCCCACACCTTTCAACGACTGAGCCACAGGCTCCTTGGCCCATGCCGACGGCCAACTCGCTGAGGAGATGATCGTGACATCCGCACTAGTGTCAATCATGCCAGTAAGGGAGATGTTGCTTCCCTTCTGGGAAAGGCCACAAGTAAGCATTGGCCTGCTCTTACCAACCGCCTCGGACCAGGCAACCAGCGGTCGTTCCGTGAGGATAGCGTGGAACGGGATGACCTTGATCCTGGCCACGACCTGATTCCTAGAGAGGATAAGAGGGGGGTCGGCAACTTCAACCTGGAGTGGAAAGAACCCCTCTGCATCCACTATGATCAAGGAAGGGATGATGGCAATCCCTTTGGGTCCGGCGTCCGCATCTGAAATGGCAAGGACAAGAGCGTCAGGAAAGTCACATTTGAGCTTAACAAGAAAGGAGTCACATCCGGGTATGGTACAGTCATCATCGACCCACGCCTGCTGGAAATCCGTGGGGTCGAGGCCGGCCGGTGGCTGTTGGCAGCGTGAGGCCGGCATCTCACGCTGCGCTCTCAGTTTCCCTGGCCAGCAGGGAAGGGAGGTGGAAACGAGGAAGGGTCAGTTAGGGACATGGGGGAAGGACGCTGGGCGCGGGCAGGGGCAGGAGCAGGAGAGCGGGAGAACTTGGAAATTTCCTCGACCGGCGTGGGGCAGTCTGCGGCGAAGTGTCCTCTTTTGCTACACCGGTTACAGGTGGCATAGGTGTTTCGGATGGCCAGTGCCTGAGAGGTGTTAGCATTCAGCGCCTTGACCGCAGCCAGGCGCCGACAGGCACTGACCATCTGGGCGATGGTCGGCCGTGGGTCATGTGGCAGGGACAATATGATTTCTTTGCAGATGGCGTTGGATCTGGTGATTGCCCCGTCCACAAGCAGCTGCTCCCTGATGGTGTGGTCGGGGACCTGACGATCGATGGCCTGTTTTAATTTATCAACAAAACTGGGGAAGGCCTCGTCAGGCCCTTGGAATATCTCCAAGTAGGGGATGGTCGGGGCATCCACCGGAGGGATACCAAGCAGTACCCTCTCCGCTGCACCAGCGAGAGACACCAGAACGTCTATGGGTATCCCTCGGGCTTGCGTCTGGGGTTTAGAGTAATCCCCCTCACCCAACAACAACTCGAAGGTGGGGCCGTTTGGAGTGCCGTGCCCAGGAAGCAGTCGCTCTAGCCCCCTGATCTGCCTTTTCCACTCGTCCTCCCACTCTTGGTATTCAACGGGGGACAGTAGACAAGACATCACTAATTTGATGTCGGAGGGAACTAGAGGGACGCCGGTGAGAGTGACGTGAAGGACTGCTCTGAAATAGTTCGAGTCCCGGCCAAACTCCTTTTGCGTTTTGGCCAGGTCTTTGAGCGCGGCCCTATCAAAGGGCTCCCACCGTGGGTGATCGCGTTGCCCCGAAACGCGGACTGGTGCGGCGAAGGGGGCCTGGAGGCTCCCCGGTTCCGGATCTCGGTGACAACCTTTCCCAGCCAAGCCGGAGGACCCATCCAAGATGGCCTCCTTCCGGTCAGGGACCATTGGAGGACCAACAAAGATGGCCTCCTTCCGGTCAGGGACCGTTGGAGGACCAACAAAGATGGCCTCCTTCCGGTCAGGGACCGTTGGAGGACCAACAAAGATGGCCTCCTTCCGGTCATCGTGGGAAAGGGGATCCAAGATGGCGTCCTTCCGGCGGACGCCGGAAGGGTAGCCGTGAGAACCGGGAAGACCCGCCTCCGGGGAGGGGTTAGGAAGGGGCGGATCATAGGGAGGGGCGACTGACGAAGGTCCCGGGGAGGAGTCGAGGAAGAGGTGGGGTTTCGGTGGGAAAGGGGAGGTAGGCGGGGTAGGGATAAAGGGGTTGGGCGCAGGGGCGGAGGGTCCGAGGGAGGGGGTGTGCCCACACGGTGATGGATAGGCCGCCCAGGGGGAGGGATCAGGGAAGGGGCTCGGCGGGAAAGCCGAAGCAGCAGCGGGAACGGGAGGATTATAGGGAGAAGGGATGGGGGATGGGAAAGCCACGCGGCAGGCGCCATCCTGCTGCCAGCCGCCGCTCCTTCGTGGCTCTCCGGGGAGACAAAAGGAAACACGGCGGGGATTGCGGGGGACTACCAGGGACGAATCAACCCGGGAAGAGGGGTTAGGAGAGACAGAACCGGGGGTGCCCGAGAGGGTCGCGCGTTCTCCCTCCCAGGCAGGGGACGAAGTGACCACGGGGGCGCCGGAGACTAGATGAGAACTCCGTGTCCGCGGACGTTCTGAGCCGCCGCGGTCGCCTCGAGAAGGACAGGGGCTGGGGTTATTTGAGGAACGGGCAGACGGGGAAGGGTTAGCAGGGACTCCCGCGCTCCGAAGGGAGGGACGGAAAGCGTGGAAAATCTGGGTTAAAATCCCGAAAAACTGGTCCACTCGCTTGTCCCCACGGGACAAAAGCTGGTTCATGCGCGAGCGGACCCCACGCCAAAAATCGATGGAGTTAGCATCTTGGGGAGAAACATCGGGAAATTCGGCAAAAATAAATTTAACAAAGCGTTTTAGGAGCGGGGAGGGAAAAGAAAATTTCGCTACTCGGAGGGAGGTTTTAACGGAAACATAAAATTCTCGTTGCTTTTTGGTTAGGTTAACCCCCATCTTTCTCACCCGAGATAAAGGTTAGCCGAACCAAACTCTCACCCGACCGATCCGAACGAAAAATTAAATGAAAAGAGGGCAAGCTAGGGAACCCCTTCCCCTACCAACTCACCCGAACACAAAGCGGCGCGGTCGGTTCACGGGGCTCACGGGGCTGGCAGTGCCGGCGAGGAGCACCTCTCGATGTAGTCCAGGGAGGGTGCTGCAACTCGCCGGGTGGCGGAACAACAGATCTCCACTCTTCCCTTCCAAGGAGCGAAGGCAGGTTCGGAGGGTCACGTTGACGGCGCCACTTGAAGTTGTAAGGGGTCCGGGGGGGCTCGGCCGCCTGGCCCCAACGAGCTTCCGGGGCTTCGGGAGACCTCGGGGGCCTCACCTGGCCCAAGCTCTCAGCCCTCCCGGCTGTTCAGCTCTGTCCAGAGGCGGCTGCGGTCAGCCTCGGTGTTCCCAGGGTCGCTCCTTGGAGCTGCAGGGACCACGCGGCGGAGGCGGGTGCCTCCCGGGCAGGAACGCCGTGGAGTCGCTGGTCGCTTCCCGTGATAAAGAGAGTGCTACGAGTTGAGAGTCAGCAGTGTGCAGTTTATTCAGGAGAAGCGGCACGGGGGAGGCACACTGGGGGCTCTCGGGTGGGGCGGTCCACGCAGCTGCCGGGCGCAGAACCCGGCAGGGCTGGGGTCGCGGCCACACCACCCCGAGAGAACAAAGGGAAGGGGTTTTTAGGGGGAAATACGGGGTTTCCCGGGGAGGAACAGCAGGGGCGGAGCCAACGGGGCTCCGGGACAACATGAGGGACAAGCGGGGGAGCAAATGAAATATAAGTAGGGAGGGGATTACAAGCAACTCATGGGGAAAGCCCGGCAACAGAACATTCTAGTGAGGGCAAGCAGCGGGGGCGGTGCTAGGGGCGGGGAAGCAAACCTTAAACCAATAGGCTTAGGAAAAACTTTCCAGGGGAGGGAGAGAGCGGTTTACGGCCCGGCCTCCTCCGAGTCCCAGGCGATGGCATCCTCGGCAGCGTCCCCGTGGATTACGCCGACCGCCGGCCTCGGGGACTCGGGATCTGCAGCATCGGGCCGCCGCACTTAGGCCTCTACCACATTAAAATGTGACTATAGACTCAGCTGCTCCTTTCCACATGTCTGAAACAAATAGTAATTAGCCTCTCTCTGGCCTTCTGTTAACAAAGCAGTATCCAACTTCTTTGTTCTGTAGGAAATTATTTTATATATGTTTGTGGTGAGCTATATTGATTCCATAACACCTTAGCCCAGTAGATTCCCACGCTGATTACAACACCAAGAGAATTTTCTTTTACTTGTTTTTTAGGGAACAGTAATCTGCTTGCCTTCTGTTTAGAACTGTGAGTCTTTCACCCCCTACTCTCTGAAGGTAGTATAGATCCATGTATGCCATACACTTGAATCCTTTCTTGTGTTGTGGATTTGGTCTTGGGTCCAGCATTCAAATCTTCAGTGGAGAAATGGTAGGACATCATTATATCTCAAGGAGAGGAGCAGGGCAGCAATACTTGGAGAAATTAAAACTAGAATGTATCTGATAGAACACACTTAATACACCCACATGGAATATAAAAGAATCTAACTTCACAGAAGTTTCACAGAGCTGCATTTAGATGTTTGTCATACATGTCAAAACTTGAGTAAACACATGATATTAATGAAACATTAACTTACCTTAATTGCAAAGGTTAAAGTTCACTGTCATGTACAATTAAGGATGAGGTTTTTTTCTTCCTGTAAGTACTGCAATTCATGGAATGTGCTGCTTCTAGATTTGAATTATGTAAGTTATAACAGCATAGAGATGGCTAATATCATTGTGAGGTCACTGTCACTAATCTCTGAAAGGTGCCAGTGATCAGGGGAGGTTCCTGGGGACTGGGAAAAAAAGCAAATGTCACTGCTTTCTTCAAGAAGGGCAAAAAGGAGGATCCAAGAATCTACAGGGCAGCCAGTCTCACCTCAGACCCTGGGAAAGTGATGGTGTGAATGATTTCCAAACATATGAAGGAGAAGAAGGTGTTGGGGAGTAGTGAGGATTGATTTACAAAGTGGAGATTATGCCTTCCCTATGATGAGATCATACAAGTGACAGTGCAGGAAGGGAGAGCAGTGGGTGTTATCTGTGTTGGCTTTCAACACTCTCACAACATCCTTGTAGAGAAATGGATAAAATAGGTATAAAATAAATGGACTGTGGGGTGGATTGAAAACTGACTGAACTGCTGGACTCAAAGGGTTGTGATCAGTGCCATGAGCTCAAGCTTGAGGTCAGTCACCTGTGGTGTAACCCAGGAGTTAATACTTCATAACATCTTCATTAATGGCCTGGCTGATGACACAGCCTTTGCAGATGACACAAAACTGGGAGGAGTAGGTGATACATCACATGAGTGTGCTGCTTTGCAAAAGCAATCTGACAGGTTGGAGAAATGAGCCAACAGAATCCTTATAAAGTTCAAGAAAGCAAAATGCCAAGTCCTGCACCTGTGGAGAAAAAGTGAAGTACCTGAGGATGGACTGAAACACTATGTCTGATCTCCATTTTTCCTTTTGTTGAGGTCCAAGCAGTAGATATCTCCTTTTACCTGCCCTTGTCTCAGGGAGTACCTGATCCAGTAGTTCAGTAAAAGCTGGTGCTGTTTGAACAACCAGTAACTGTTGTTCCCATTCGCCTGTCTGTGACAGTGAGTACTTGGCCATGGAAAGGCTCCTGACACTTAAAAGACTGAGCTGAAGACTTCTTTTCTTAAATATTGCAGATAGAAATCTGTGACTTTAGGGGTAGCTGACACCAAGGCAGTGACAAATAAATAGGGCTTTTGATTAGATCATAGAATGGACTGAATTAGAAGGGAACTGCAATAATCTAGTCCAACCCCCCCTAAAATAAGCAGAGATATCCCCAACTCAACCAGGTACTTTGTTTAAACATGAACTTAAAAATAACTCCAGAACCTCATAGCTCAAGCAAGCACACCTTTGAAGGTCCTTCTGGTATGAGAAATATGTCCCACCCTCTACACCAGAGTTTGCTTTTCTCAGCTGGGATTCAATAAATGTAAATCACGCCCTTGAATCTTAGCTCTAGGATTCCCAAACACTTTCAGATCTATCTGTGTTTATGACACTAACCAGTACCATAGTCTGAGGTGCAGTTTTCAGTAGAAATACAGGCACTCCTAATTGCACTGAAGAAAAAAACCTAAAGAAAAAAAAAAAAAACCCTCTACATTTCTTTTTCATGCAATACTTCCCAATTGTGTTTTTCCATTTCATACAAATCCTCTGCTCAGTCAGTCGCTCAGTTACCTTCTCTAACAGGGAGGTGAGTCAGGAGTTCTCAGATGCTTGGAGTCAAGTCCTAATCTTGTGATTCACATCAAGTGCTTCAACAGCTCAGCAATGGACAAAAAAACATACACCAGATGCCTGGTTCAGACTGCAGTGAAGAACACTGTTATGCTGACACTGCGTCCAAAGCACTTGTGTCCAGTTTGGGGCTCCTCAACGTGAGAAAAACGAGCAGCAGATGACTAACAAGCTTCCTGAAGGAACTGGAGCACATGATACAGGGGAGAGACTCATACCTCTGGATTTTGCTCAGCCTGGAAGAAAGAATGATGAGGGGAAATCTTACTCTTGTCTGCAACAATGTAATTGAGGTGGAGGGAGAGAGAGAGCCAGACTAGACTCTTCTTGGTTGCACATTGTGGGTGAACAAGAGGCAATGGACACAACTCAGGGCACAGGACATTCCAACGAGATGCAAGGAATTTATTTGTTTTCAAGCTCTGGAACAGATTTCCCAGAGGGGCTGTTGAATCTCCAACCTTCAGAATACTATAAAGCAGCATGACAAAAGCCATGAGCAACCTGCTCTAACTGGACCTGCTTTGCACAGAACGTTGGACTTGCAACCTCCAGGGGTCCTTCCCAACCTATGCAATTCTGTGAGTCAGACAAGTACTTGGGACCAGGATTTCCTCAAAGCCTCCAGAGCTTATACCACCTTACAGCAGTATCTGTAACTCCACTGCTCTTCTCAACTCCCAGTGCATTTTTCCTTCAGCTTGACTGGCACTAATGCAAATGGAGCAGTGAAGTGACCCAGATTAAAATGAGGCTTGGAAAAAAAAAGTTTTCTCAAGTAACTAAACAACTAAACTGCCCTGAGATGGTTCAGGGTGTGCTGGCCAAACTGTTGTATTGTACACACTGTGCCAGAAGTTCAAAATGAGTATTGACCAGGAAAGGACCTAAAAATCATTTATCCAAAAATATTGTCTTGCCAGTGATAACTGTTAAAATTTTTACTATTTCAGAGATTCTCTTGTTTTAATAAATGTTAGTTTCATCTTGTTCTCTGCCACTTATACCAATGCAGCACAACCACAGAGAAATAGAATACTGACTTGCTAAAGTGGTCAGTACCAACTGTACACTAATAAACATAAAACTAACTTCAGTACTTTATTAAGGGAGTAATTTCACAGAAGAATTACAGTGGGGAAATTTGTTGCAAAGATACCACTAATTCAGCTTAGCCCAAGAGAGGAAAAGGTTTCTGCAGCTTCTGATTTCTTCTTACTGAATAATAAATAGTACAATATCTGCTGAAAAGATCATATGTCTGTAGTACTTCAGCTGTGCAAACTAGGTGCATTCATTATTGTTACAGTGAAAAATATTAAAAAATATGTAATCAGGCAGAAGCTCCTAATCTGAATTTGATTGATAGATCTCCACTGGATCTCATTTTCTCCTCACATACTGTGTTCTTCAGTTTGTCCTGAGGATCAGTGATAACTCACAAATTATCTTGAAAGTTTAAATTTTTCAGAATTCTTGTTTGGGGCATGCTCACTGGTTTACAGCTTGTCCTCTTTAGGCATGCATGCCTAAAAGAAATCCCCCAAACCTGTTCAATCAGGAGTAAATATTATTTGGAAAACCATTAATAAGGAAATGACCTGCTTTAAGGAAGGCTTACACATTACAGAAGGAAACTACTAGGTGTCATACTCTCCTTCCTTCTCCCTGTTATTATTGTAATTGATTTAGATGTCAGCCTACACAAGTAATCAGAAACACTCAAGCTGTTCTTCTCAATATAAAGTTGTTGGCTACTTGGCACTCAAGCTGTTTCCACTAAATGCCTCCCCATGTCCTAGATCAGACACACATTTTCAGTGTTTTCTGATTCTCCAATCTCTGCCTATATAACTGTTGACAGGTTAACCTGAACTGCTTATAAATGCACATAATCAGCTACTTGCTATATTATGTTCTCTTTCTTTGTAACCATCCATTATTTTCTGTATTATCCTACACTAAATATTACAGTTAACCTAGAATCTTGTAGTCCTTAACAGTAACTTTACAGCAGTTTGGTTTAAAACATTTCATGAAGCCTGAGCTCACTCTTTCTACATTTGTGAACAAAGCATACACCTGGAAATTTGATACCATCAATTTAAAATGGGGAGAAGAGGAATAGAGAAGGGGGAAAGAAGGGGTTTATTGAGGATTAAAGCATAATTTAATACATAGAAGCATGAGCTAATACTGGCTTTTCTTATTTTTCAGCAGCTCTTTCATTAGTTGGTGCCAACAATACACCAGTAACAGTATTGTTCCACTTACAGGTGGCACACTCACACTTTTAATGAAACACTCCTATGGCTGTTGCACATTTCCAACACCTTTGTGAAACTGGTGCCCTGTTTTGGGAAGAGGCTTCTGCTCACTCACCCATACTCTGGTTAGCAGCAGCAATCCAGACATATTACTAGGCTGGAAGTGGTATAAGATGCTATTAAGGGGATGCAGGTGACAACCACAGGCTCCTTCTGACCCAGTCACTCAAGAGGAATATAGTAAGACTGGACAACACACCAGTGGGTCTTAGGACATCTTTTAAGATGTTTTCAACTAACAGGGCTGCCAGAGTCAGATCTGAAGATCCATCTCTCTATATTCCATCACACAGTTACTTAGCACTGGCTACGTCTACCCTTTTTAGCAAAGCTTAAGATCTAGCTGCATATTGTTACTTGTTCAAGACAAAAGGGTCCCTGTATCCGAGCTGCTGCAAGACTCCCTCTGGTCAGCCAATTGCTGCAACAGTTCATTATTAACACCCCAGTGTATTCTAGAGCAACCTGGCGAGGCAAATTGTGATAGTTGCTGTCCAGTGGGTAAAAAGGCAGCAAGGTCTTCCACACCTTTTCCCGGTCTTGGGCTTCTCAACAAGGCTTCAGGGCTACAGCTTTAACCACTGTAGTTTCTCTACACATCTTCATGAGCAGGGAGCATCTTTCCACTGGGTCAGGCACCAAAAGACTAAAATTCTTCTCAGAAACCTCATTAATGTATCTTTCCCCACCCTCCACCACTGTCTGCTGCAGTTAGTTTCAAAGTCTTGTACGTCAGAAGCTGTTTCCTCAAGCCCTGTGCAGCACTTGGCTTTCCTCTCTAAGCACAGAGGCTAAACACAGTCCCTGCAGAGTGTCCTGTCATTGCCTGGAGGACTGTCATAGGGCTGAATCCTCCCTGACAGCCAGCACCACTGATACCAGAACATATATAACCTACACAGTTCTGGGTGTCCCATGGGGATCCTCCAGTATTTCTGCTGCTCTTTGCTGTATTTACTCCAGCTGGCAACAGCAGTATCCATCACGCGTTGCTGCCAGTGCCAGACTTGCACCTCAGCCCATACTAACATGCTTCAATCAGCTGCTTCTTTAGGAAGAAGGTGACCTACTTTGAAAACCCTAAAAAAAATCTCAAGTATTTCCATTGCTGGCAATACTTATTGCAGACACGGGCACCTCAGTCCCTGAAAGCCAGGACTAGAAACTCTTTGTAATGAGATGCTGAGGCACCCTGCTTGCTCCTGTGTCAAGGTCTGTTTGGTTTTTTGTTTGTCTGCTCCCTCCAGAGGCCAAGCAAGCAAAGGCATTTAGCTGATCATCTTCAACTGGGAATAACATTAATTAATTTAACCATAAAGAAGAGTAGGGCTGATTAAGGAATACAGGTGCTGTTGACCACAGAAGAGACTCCTACACCATCACAGCCCAGAAACACAATGACAAGGCACCCACTTTCGCAGGAGGGAAGAATGAGCGAGAGAACCTACTGCTAAGCAAGTGATGCAATAAGAGGCCCCTTATCTTTTACCAAGTCTCTGCCAGCTTCTGCTGAAGCTTTCCTTCCTTGAGCTGGCAGCCTGGATATAAATAAAACTGCTGTGCAAGTGTCCTCTCTACAAATACAGAAAAAACATGATAAACAGCTCATAGGTCAGACAACAGAGTGTCATCTGTGCATTTTTTGAAATTATTTTTTGTCCCACTAAACTAGTTGCAATTACTAAATGAAGGAACTCAAAAGAGTTTTCAGTTTGCCTCTTTATTTGGTTGTGATTGCATTTTATAATGCAATGTTGAGTTCTGGCATTAAATCTGATGGGCAAGATAAGAGCACAAGCTATAACCTGAATTAATCACTGGGAACTCTGACTCTTGCTTGCTGTGATTAAAAATGTAATGAAGCCAAGGCATCCTCCCTTACTTCTCTCTCCTCCAAAAGGAAGGGCAATCACAGCCTAAGAAGCAAATTCTGAACACTCATTTTTGCAACAAAATGAGAAAGCATTGCCAACAGCTACCTAAAGGGACAAATAAAGCTGCACTCACACTACTACAAAATTATTTCAGATAATACTTCCCTCTTACCACACATCTTCCAAAAAGTTACACTTAAGTCTCTTCTATGAAGCAGTCAATCTGCCTACAGGATAGCACAGTGTCCACAGATGAAAAATTAGGTTTGAATCCTCCAGGGAACAATAGGATAACTCAAGTCCCTTGATGTTCACATTCAGTAACAGCAAATAATTATGGATTAGACTGGAGCTTGCTCAACAGTATGAAGAATTGACACCCCACTCACCTGAAAGCAGGACTTACCTCATGGCCAGAAGGCCTCAGGGAGCAGCAGGCCCAGCATTATTTCACATATAGAGATGCCACCAGTCCTTCCAGTTCATCATGAAGAACCTGGTTGGGAGTGTGGCCAGTACCCAGCCTTGGTCATCAGCTCACTGCCATTCATGGACATCATCTAGAGGACACAGCAATCCCTGTGCCAGCCTAACCTCTACCAGGCTGCACCTGTACACTAATTTAAGTGTGTGTGTGTATGATACCATATATATGAGATTTATGGCATGTATCACAAATCTGTGTGGCACAGATAGCACATGGTGCCACATCAGTGCATGCTGGCACATGCAGTGCAGAGTCATGACACAACCTATCAGCAGGAACAAATGAATGGCACAGAGCTCAGCAGTCATGGGTTACCAGCTCCTCTTGCAGAAGGGGAGGTTGTTTCTCACATGCTTTTCTTCAGTTGCTGTGTCTGGACTGTATCTGCTAAGAATTAGGGTGGAAAAGCATTAGGGTTGCCCAAGCAAATGCACAGCTGCCCCTACTGCAAGGTGAAGAGACAAGATTTGGAACAATGGACAAGCGTAATTTTCCTAAATGTTAATCTCAGAGATAACGTCAAAGTGGGAAACAGAGAACACAAAGTTTATACTTTAGCTATGGGAGATTAATTTTTGAACCCCTGCTTTCAATTTTGCACTCTAGGTAAAAAGCCTACGGCAGTTCCCACTGTTAAACAAGAGTTACTAAAAATTTATCTAGGAAATTCTTTCACAGATGGAGCACCTTTCATAGCTTTAGCATCAGCAATCTTGCAATACTCTAACTGGCAGCTTTGCTCTATCACTGTTCTCTGCATGGAGACATGGGAAAGACAGTCTCTTGAGCAAACTGTTTTTTCATGCCAAAGAAAAGAGAGGCATGAGGGATGAAATAAAGCTGTCTGGACTGTGGAAGGAGCTTCAGCAGAGGACAGAAAAACCAGGTGACCAAGGGCACTCAAGAAGGCAATACAACCCAGCATATGAGTAGAAACCTACGGGTGATAAGCTGGTGCACTAGCAAGAAATTAATAGTTAAATAAGAAATTGCCTTAAAAACTGCAAAGTTTAGGTTGAGCCAGGCACGAACCTGGGAGCAATAAAGACCGGAAGGAACCTCAGGGCAAACCACAACCAATTGTGACAGGAAGAGTTTAATCTTTGACCCACAGCTAGTCTGTGTCGTACTGGAGAATTGTAGGCTCCCTACAGCAGCAGTGTGTACATGTGTGTTTCCCCTTACCAGTGACCATGCATTTACATTCCATGGTTTTGGCAAGTACACTTTCCATAATATCTGTCTCTTCAGTACATTCCCTGCAATTTAATCACTAACCTTCCTGCTAGTACAACTGAAAGAATAGACACCTTCTGCACTTGCATGTCAAGAACTTGGAGAGCTTTTGAACCATTTTCAGAGCTGCTCATAGCCTGCTGAATATGATGAGGAAATCAATGAGCTTGGGAGTGGTTTATAAGCCTTTTTCTGAAACATTACACCATTGATACTCCTCCACAATTGAACCTTACAGGCATACAAAGACAGTAAATTGATACTCTGAAGATCAGTGGAGTACTGGTAGTATCTTTCCCTCAATATTTAGCCAGTTTTTACAACAAATAGTTAAAATCCACAAAATATTTGGCAAAATTACTTAATACTAAGAAAATATTATTCCTAGAACAGGGTACCTGATCAATGCAAGGAAAATAGATGCTATAATGAAAGTAAAAAGTAAAAGGAAAGACATTTTTACAAAAGCTCTGGATGTTTAAATCTCCTAAAAAAAAAAAAAAAGTAAAGCAAAGAGGCCACTCCGTATTTAAAGCCATTTTGTTTTTATCTATTGGGGTAGTCACTTTACATCATACCAAAAAGACTGTATAAGGAATACAAGTGTCAAGAATCAGATCTTTATGGCACAAAAGGAATTTTTCAATTAACCTGCTTTCAGAGTTGTTAAATACATTATTGAAGACAAAGACACTAAGGCTACCACAAAATAATATTTCCATGATGATGTTAGTCTTTATTCAGTTTCTCAACTGACTCCTCCAGTCTGAAGGTGGACAAGAATCTTTCCAGTACTTTGTTTCATTGATTTATTCTGGATGAAAAGATTCTTTCTACTTTTAACACAAATTTATTTTCTTATTTATATTGTTACTCAAAGTTCACATAAGCTTTTATGTTGCACCTTACAATGTATGGAATTTCAGATGAAAATAAAACTCTACTCTTAACATAACCTTTTATATAATGTAAAAATATTCTACATGTTTAACATATCAAGAATGTTAAGCATTTACTTTGGGGAAAACCTATTTTATGCATTTTTCAGTACAAACCCAACTGTGAAGGTTTTGCATTGGTGTCTCCCTGTTCAGCCGGGTGCCACCCAGTGTTCATCGTCTGCAACTACAGCTCGGCCACTGCACCAACCACAGTTTCCAAAAACTGCAAATTTGAGATGCTGCTCACTTTTTATATTTGCGCCTCTCCTACCCCTCCCTCCACTGTGGAAAATTTACATATTTGAAATAATGAGTGTTTTTAATTATCAAAATCAGTATAAAAATAGCAGCATGCTACTAGACATGAAAAGCAGATTGATCATGCATTGTGAGTTTAAATGCAGATTTCTGCCTTCCTCTTATATTATCAAAATCTTTTTTAAAGTTAACATCAAGGCAAGGGGTATAAGGACAGACACTGCATAGTATGATTTGATACTAATATGAACTGGGTTATTTGCCTTTAATCAAAATCCATGATAATTACAGGGTAAACAATTTTTATTTCAAAATACAAGTTTAACTGGAATTGTAGTGATGAAAGCAGAAGAGGGAAAAATGCAGTCTTTTACAGCCCATGTCACTGTATCTCACATCCAGAGATAAAAGCTCTAATTGGTGAAGAGACAAAGTATTTGTGGCATGTCATTGAACCTTTGTGATAATCCAGCATTATCCATTTCTAAAGAAATATAAATACTTTAAAACAAACATTGAAAATAAATCCTTTTGATGTAACAAACTACACTCTTTACCGAGAATTTTCAGTCTTCTTAAAAGTAAGGGACTTCACCCAAAAAATAATCGAAGTATCAATGTAGAACAATCCTTGGAGGAAAAAAGTCGGAATGTAAACCTCTGCTCCAAATTAGATCTGAAAAGCAAAAACACCACACCATGTATTTCATCCAAGTGCATTTTTCATCAAGCAATGTTTTTTAAAGTTACATTTACAGTTCGACAGGAAACTTCCTGAACTTTTGGTACAGTCCTGGTTTTGCCTCAGCTCAGACCCTGTTTTCTTAACACATGAACAATTACTCTCTGCTTGTGTCCCACCAGCCCTGTGACAATACTATGGCCATGCAGGTGAGCAATTCTGCACAACCACAGTATCTGCAATACAATTATACATCAGTAGCACAGATCTAAATTAGCCCGTGATTCTCAAAAATGAAAATAAAACCAAGTTTGAGAGTAATTTCCTTACGTAGCCACTTCCTAATCATTCTTCTGATATAAAAAACAAAGAAAAGGCTCCACCAAATTTTTCCCATGAACAATGACCTTGGAAGCTGCACTGCATTCCAGGTAAGTGAGTGTGATCCGCAGAGAGGTTACTCCCATTTTTTCTCTATGTCTTTTACTTTCTTACAGCATGATATTAATATTTTATTGAAGAGCTGACAAAAGCTTAAAAACAGTCATAGCTGCTCACTTAACCCCACACACAGATCCATTTAGTTTGCAAATTTGTCCTACAGCTACTTATCTCTTTGATGTCTTATGATAGCTTCATTATTAAAAGCATGCAGTACTAGAAGCTTTTCTAGCTTCAATGAGCTAAATCTTCAGTAAGCTCAACCACTGACAGGCCCAAAATGCAATTTTTAAAAGTCTGAAGAAAAATTTCTCAACATTTTGATATTTTAAAAATATTTGATCTACTGAATTGTACATTGAGAACCTAAAAAAAGTCAGAATAATGTAAGCATTTTAAAAGAATTAGTCATCAACTCAGAGAGAGAGGACTAAAAAGATGAAGAATTAAAACATAATAGTACACTTAGAACAGTCTATCCAATTAAGTTAACTCACTGGCTCAGTAAGTTACTACTTATCCTCTCAGCCAGCTGACCCTGCACACATTCATCTCTCAGCTGTAAATTAAAGTGCAACTGCACAGCAGATTCTACTTCTGCAATTTATTATAAAATTTGAGTTGTAAACAATTTTACTACTATAATTTCACAGTGTGCATGACCAGTCACTAGAGTTTAGTGTTAAGCAGTAACACCAGTGATTGTGACAGTCTGTAAACTCAAGATTATGGCTAACTTTAGAAAAACTACTAAGATGCAGCTTTTCGTAATTTTTATGTAAGTGAAAATGGAGACTTAAAACCTCTGTTTTTTTTTTTTTAACCAAATTCCTCAATTATTTCTGCAGTTCTGATTAGACAG
This sequence comes from Lichenostomus cassidix, assembly GCF_008360975.1. Lineage (NCBI taxonomy): Eukaryota > Metazoa > Chordata > Aves > Passeriformes > Meliphagidae > Lichenostomus > Lichenostomus cassidix. The sequence goes on along the minus strand of NC_139479.1, from coordinate 14,410,369 downwards.
TGAGGCTGTTAAACCTACAGAGGAACTGGAGGGGTCAAATGACTGATTGTCTCTTAGGCACCTTCAGAGTGCTCTCCACGGGTGTTTTAGCAGCCTGAGACCAAGTGTGCTATGTGCTTAGAGGTCAGCTCAGGTATGACTGTGGGACAGGGGACAGGACAGAAAGCTGGCACATACACACACCACACCACTTCCCAAGGCAGTCCCTGAGGAGGGAAGCTATCCTGAACACCAACGTGTTCCTTGCTGTAGAACTAAGAACGAAAGCTTATTGCTAAAGATGACAGCTTCAAGTACGTGATAAGAACACACATTTATTACTTACATCGTCAATATCTTCATCATCATCTCCAATATCATCAAACTGGATTTCATCATCATCTCCAGGACCAAATGTGTCTGTTTCATTGATTTTAGCTATGAAGGAATTTAGAGAAGTTAAGGAGTGCACTCACATCGTGTCAAGACAGACTGAGTATTCTTGTCCAATATGAACTTCCAATTTGAAGTGAAAAGATCCTTACCATGTTCTGGAAGCTCTCCATATGCTTTCAGGCTTCTGGCTTCATCTGCATTGTATTTTAGAATAACATCAGCCTTGTTATCCTAAATAAGAATTTATCAGAATCTATTAGTCATCTATGAAGGAAAAATAAAACTATTAACCTCAGCAGACTGTATTTTTACATCTGTATTATTCACAGAGGATTAACACCTACAGTATTTATAGAAGAACACCTTGCCCTTCCTTTCCCTCCAGTTCTTTTAAATGTGAAGTAAACACATTGGAATATTTTAATTTCTTCTGGGTGACAACCTAATTATCTCCAATTACAAGTAATTTATAGAATCACAGAATGGTTTGGATTGGAAGGGACCTTAAAGATGATCTAGTTCCAACCCCCTGCCATGGGCAGGGACACCTTCCGCCAGACCAGGTGCTCAATGCCCCTCCAATCTGGCCTTGAACACTGCCAGGGATGAGGCATCCATGTCTTCTCTGGGAAACAAGACAATGAGTATTTGAGACAATTCAGAAATTTTGAGAATTCAACAAATTGAGAAGTTCAGTTTCATGCCTTTGAAATTAACCTTTCTTCAGAGAACACACATTGTGAGGTGTTTGGTGGTCAATCAGAAAGTGTCAAAAATCTAAAAATCCTAGTTTTAAGTACTTTAATATATACAGTTAGTGACAGTATCTTAAATGTTTTACAACTCTAATGGACATTTCAGAAACAGAATCTATCTTCAACAACTGATGACACAACACTAATATTCATGAAAGGCATTCACCAAATGAAAGCTTGGCCACTGACTGTTTATATTACGCAAAGTTATGCTACTCTGTTTTTGGAAATTTAAGTACAAACTAATTACTGGTTAATTTGCCTCTTACAGTAAAAGCATAAACATCAAGGATCCAAAATTCTGATTACCAAAATTTCTAATTATCACAATAAAATGTTTGGTACTTGACTCCATCTCCCTTTACACCACAGGATCCAAGCATCAAACAGCTACATCTGGAGAAAGAAAGGTCAAGCGTGATGACAATAAGCACCTTCACTCATAAAGTCCCAGGGTGCAATTTAGAAGAACAAGCCAAACCAGAATTTTTCTACTCATTACAGTCTTCCTGTATTACAAGGAAACTAAAAATCATGATTTAGCATAACTAAATACCAATGCAAAGTTAGACAGGAATTTCCTCATAATACCTGCTGCAATTTCACAGTAAATAAACTACTTGTAAGATACTCCTTATAGTGGCATATTATACTGAATTTTTACCTGGTAGTCTCTTAAGCCAATCAATATAATATCAGATGTATTTATCCAGACCTGAAGGAGAAAAACATATGTTACAGAAATTCAACTTCTGTTGTAGAAGACAAAAACCAAACAGCACATTTAGATTTATGGAGAGACAGGAAATATTTCACTACAGCCACCACCTTAATTTTCTAAACAGTAAGCTGGAAATATCCAACTTAATATTTTAACAGCAAATTCAAGGTCACAAATACTCATAGTTACATTATTTTTACATGTTATGGAGCTATTACGGGACAAATCAAACTTCTTTGAAGAGCTTCTAGCCAACAGGGTGGTTATTAAGCCTTAACTTCTGAGAAAACAGAAATAATGCATCAAGGCAGCACTTGTGAACTCTGTGAACTGGGCTTCTCAAGGGCACAAATGAAAGAAAAACCTGATGAAGGGGGTGATGGACACAAACAGAGAAGAGCACAAGAAACTGAATGGAGCTGTTTCTAGAAACTATGTTAATTAACCAGAAATCTGCAGAACGAGACATGCTTTTAAATGTATAAGGTAGTTTTATTCGACATCAGGGTTTCTTTTTTTTTTTTTGGAGACTGAACTAATTTCAGTTGAAATTTCCTTTCTTTTAGACATGAGGATGCTTTCTGTAGCAATAAATTAATTCTGCAGCACTTAGTGTTTATTTACATACATTCTCCACTACCTTCAACAGTTTCTTGCAGGCAGCTATAGCACTGGTTACACTGATCTCAAGATACCTGCATTCACTGTTCTCCAAAGAATGGAACAATCTAGAATGAAGACAGTGAATGTCTGTTTTCAGTGGGAACAGACTGTCTGAGGGACCTCTTCCTTGCCATACACCAGCAGAGGACAGGTGTAACACCTGACAAGGGCCAGAGGGGTCACCATCTGAAGATGGCAAAGTTAAGAATGCAAATACATACACCTGACATCCCTGAAGGTACAAATTTTTGCAGATCAGCTTTCAACAGAAATATTTTGGGAACTGATGAAGTGGACAATGAAATGATGGCATTGGAGTGCATTTTCTAAATAGTCACTAAGTTCCCCATCTGTAATTAGGGAGATTTTTATTACTTTAAACACATATAAATTTCTAGAATATGCAAAGCTAGTATTTCATAAACAGCCAAAAAACCTTCGCCTGAAATGTACACACTGAAAGGCAGTCCTTCAACTGTGAGCTTCACCCAAAAGCCAAAGACTGCCTATTCTTGTGCCAGCAATAGGAACAGAACAGACTAGCTTACCATAAAAAAAAAAGTTTAAGATATTAAGTGCAGTAGAAACATTAATTTTTGTAACAAGCTACAGACGTAAATTTTTACAATTACATATAATGCATAATATCACTGTTTTCTATTGCAATGTTTCAGAATTACCTTTTTTCTTAGCTTCCCTCTAATATGACATAACCTCTTCACACCATCAAAACATAATGCCTCCAGTCTTCCATTGCCTAACATCTTGATCACCTGGGCATATTCTGAAAGAGATGGTAACATACGGAAACACAAAATCATTTGGGTTGGATAAGATCTTTATGATCAAAAAGTCCAACCATTAACCCAGCACTGTTAAGTTCACCACTAAATCATGTCACAAGCGCCGGCAGAGCAAAACTTCTGAACAAATCCAGCTTCAAGACACAACCAGTAACTTTTCCACAGTAACCCAAATTTGCTGTAACATTTTATCAAACATGAACTGCTGAGAAGAGTTTTGAGCACCCACACAGGCTGCTGAATGTATCACAGTTTTGTATCACTGTTGATGTTAACATTTTCAAATACTGCTCCTTCTTGGTTGCATCCACCCTTTTGCTCCCTCTGAAATGCTTACTACAGAGAATTTTCAGAGCTACTGAGTCACACTGAGAGTTTGAAAGTTTATGACTGCATCACAGCTCCTGTCCTAAAGGACAACATCTCAATGCTGTCACTGAGGGAGGAGAAGGCTGCACATCCTGTATAACCACCCAGACCCTGAGTCCCTCCTGCACAGGCTCTGTGGAGAACACCCCACTGTCCTTGAAAGCACATGACCTGTTGTTACAGACACTGTGTGAAAGGCAACCACCAGACTTCTGCTGAAATCCATGAAGTGCCTCTCCCACACCTACCCTCAATCTCTTCACCTTGTATTTCATCTTCTCCCTCACCAAGTTCCAGAAATCACTACTGGAGAACTTCACACACATTATTAAAGTTTGCAGTATAATGTATTACCATTTAATTAAAAAGAATAAAGCTTGTAGTGACTAAAACATTATTACTACAAATTTTGTAAGAATTTTAACATTAACTGACCATAAAGGCAAAAATAAAGAGCTGTATTTTAGCATTCTAGAATGTTTCCTTAGCACAAGTTAGATAGTCCAGTGAATCACATGAGACTGTTTATAACTGAGAATAATGTTTCATTAAGAATATTTTGCTTGGGAGATAAAAAAGATTTTAAACTTCAGATGTGCATAAAAATAAACTCCTTTTGTGCTTACAACCAACACAGAATACCAGAAATTAGTTCAGTGGGACTTATTTTACAGTGATTCAGTCAATACCTTTCCCATATTTCTAAAAAACCAACTGATTAACTGGTCACTAGGAAAGCAATAGCATTATGTGAGCAACCACCAGAGAGTGACACACAAGACAGGAGGAGCTGAAAGGGAGGTGAACTCACTGATGGGAATCCCAGTCATCATCCCTGGCTGAACACTCTTGTGCCTTACTCCACCTGACGATGTCCCACCTACTGCTCCTGTTTTAATAACTGTTAGATTTCCAGCCCAGGAGTCAACTGAGACAGACCATCAGAGGACAGAACAGTGAGATGGCCTGCTCTGCCAGCCAGTGACTCTGGGGAGCTCAGCGAAGGATCTGAGAGATGTTAGAGTCAGTATAAAACAGAAAGTGGAACTCTGCATCCCAGGGACAATTACTGGCAAGACTGAACCACATCCACTAAGCCAGCTGCCCACAGACCTTCACACAAAGCTATCACAGGGTTTCTAGGCAATGTTTACGTGCTGTTTTACACAGATTATTGCAGTAAGGTCAAGGAGAGGGAAACTTCATTCTAAAGTGGTGAAGCTATTGAAAATGTCCCATTTCCTACTGCCTTTCTCCTACACTCAATATATCATTTGGAATTCAAATACAACCCCATTAAGAATACCCTTCTCCCTTCTGTCACTTATAGTACATGATGGAAAACACTGACATTGCCCTACTGTGGTTAAAAACTCACCTTGCCCATCTTCTTTGAACACCAGTTCTCTCTTTTCTGATTCATTCTCATTCTTACCTCGTCGCCTGTTTTTACCTCCTTTGCCTAAATTAAAAGGAGAAAGAAAAGGCATGTGTTACTGTCTCTAAATACAGTGACTGAAAAAAATCTGACATATGGAGATTTTTATGCTTGTTCTCTATACAGCTGTTTTAAGTAGCCTACCCAGATCTTGAGTTTTTTGCTTCCTTTTAAATCTAAATATTCAGCTGAGTAGTGACAAAGTAATTAAACATTAAGAGTCTCCACTGTTTAAGATGTCCTGGCTGCTGTGGCTGCAGTGTTCAACAGGGATTTTCACAAGATGGCCATTTTCAGTTTCTGTGATCCCTGTTGCCAAACACCTCATAAACAAGGGTGGGATAACCATTGGGCACGTAATTATCAAGCAGCAGATGAATAACTTCGGTTACTGTGGTGCTGAAATTCCCGAAATACTCAAGGGGAAGCTTATGCTCCGAGTGAAGCTGCCCTTTTTAAAAGGCACACACGTGGCAACAAGATTAGATGCTCTTCACCAAGAGCTAAGAGCAGCTCCTACTTGCCTCGCTGTTCAGATCTGCTGCTCCCTTCCCCTCACGGTTTCTGCGTTTCTTTTCCGGGGCGAGGAAGGAGGGAAGCAGCAGCAGCAGCAGCGAGGGCACGGAGGGGCAAGGCCGCCTCTCGGCAGGGCCGCTCCTGACAAGCGAGCCCCGGAAGGGCCTCCCGCTCCCGGCCGGGCCCCAGCGGCCTCCGAGCAGGGGGAAGCGGCCCGGGGAGCCGCGGGGGCGGCGGGAAGGCCCCTCTCCCCTCCGGCTGCGGCTGCGGCGGCGCCCACGTGAGGGGCCCCGGGCCTGCCCTGCGCGACCGCGCCCGGACCCGACCTCGCCGCCGCGGGCCCGGCGAAGGAAGAATGAAGCCTCACCTTTATTCTTGGGCATGGCGCCGGGCGCTCCGCCGCGGAGGGGCTGCGGGAGGGCTGCGGGAGGGGCTCCGGGCGGGGGCGGCGGTTCGGGCTCGGCGGCGGCTCCGGGCGGGACCAGCGGCGGGGCCGGGGCTGCGCGGGCTCGTGCGCTGCGCTCCGGCCGCTGCGCCCGCTCGCCCACAGCGCCCCCGCGCGGCCCGGCGGACTGTGGCACCCGCCGCGCAGGACACGCCCCGGGCCCGCTCCGCTGCGGCCGCCGCGCTCCCTGCGACCTGCTCCCTCATCGCTGCTCCCTGATCCGTGCTCCCTGCTCCCTGATCCGTGTTCCCTGCTCCCCCGGCCGGCTTCGGCCTCGGGAACCGCCCCGCCTGGGCCCTGCGGGGCGTTCGTGTGCTGGAGCTCAAGGAAAAGGGTGAGGAGGAGCGGGCAGTGCGCACCAGCCAGCCCCGGGACAGAGCAGCACAGCGGTAACTTACAGTGCCTGCGGGGAACTTACAGCAGAGATGGGGCAAGACTGTTTACAGGAGCACGTAGGGACAGGACAAGGGGGAATAGGTTGGAATGGAAATAGAGTAGGTTTAGATGAGACATTACGAAGAAACAGTTCAGTGTGAGGGTGGGGAGGCACTGCGCAGGTTTCGCAGAGAAGCTGTGGATGCTCCATCCCCAGAGTGCTCGAGGCAAGGCTGGATGAGGCTCCGAGCAGCCTGGGCTAGTGGGAGGTGTCCTGCCCACGGCAGGGGATCTGCAACGAGGTGATGTGCAAGCTTCTTCCAAGCTTGGAATATTCCAACCCAAAGTATTTCATGATTCTGTAAGTCGGAGGATATGAAGGTGAGGAAGGCTGACAGCAAGAACGGTGGTGTATTAGCCCTGCTTTCTGCCTTTGCAGAGTCTCTTGAGGCTTACAAATTATCCAGTTTACTTGTAAAGAAATTTAAAGACGTTTTTAGACAGGCATGATAAAGCCTTGTGAGAGCAAAGGGCCATAGCAATGCAACACCTGTGATCTCAGGTGTGAATTTCACTGAGGAAAGCACACTACCCTCGCCCCATGGCCATTACCAAACCTCTTCATATCTTCTGATGCCTTTCTTTCGGTACACTTAGCAAGACCTCTGGTTATATTCCTCACAAATCTTCTATTACAATTACTGCAAATTTTTGTAGACTATGGAACCTTGGAAAATCTTCCACCTCTTCCAGGTTGCAAGGTTAAAAAGAATCACAGCTGTAAGCTTCCAAGTTGTATGAGCTGCTAAAACATGGGCCTGTTGTTTATGGAGTGCTTCTGCATATAATCTTATGTTTCAAATGTTTACAAAGTGCATTAATTATCCAACATGCCCGTATTTTCAGTGTACAGAGCAAGGCAGGCATTGCATGAGTTACTCATCAGCCTCCCTTTAAGTGGTACTTTAGAGTTGACTGGAACCCACACAGGGTATTAAAATACACTATCCTTGCACTGTGGTCTTGTTGTATCTTATATCAGGTCTATAAGCACTGGCTGAACATGAGTGTTTTTCCTTTGGCTCCATGTTTACTTTCCTCAACATGCTGCAATGTTGGGACACTAACTGACAGATGCTTTTCACAAACCCTTTCTGGCTGGCACAGCACAATCAGTGTGCTGTGAAGCTAGTTCAGAGATAGTGATGAACAAGAAATGACTTTTGTAATTGATCAGAACAAACAATTATACAAAACAGCCCTTTAAGATGTTTGAAAGTTTATTCATAGTAGAAATTTCAATTTCTTTTGAAGACTACAAAACCTGCCCTTAGACAGGAAAACAAGCAATGATAACTTTCCAAAACTGTTCATAGTTACATCTGGAACAGTTTTAATTACACATTAATAGCATGATTGGAACATTTCTTAGATCAGACTCTGAATAAAACAATCATTTAAAGTATTCAGTACAATTAATTATTTTTTAAACTAGCATTTCAGTTCTATAACAGCAGTGCCAAGCATCTAACAGATGCTATTGTAATGGTCTAGAACAAGGTACAATACCACTGATTTCCTGGAACAGTACCCTAGACTCACTTACATGCCATGCTGAGAAAACTAGTATAAAGTATGATTGTATAGAATCGTAGAAAAATATTTTATCTGTGATTTTGTAATTTTTTAAAAATTGTTTAAGTAGACATCCCCCCCCAAATAGGTTGCAAAATAATTACATCCCTCATAAGTACACCTTCCCTTTGATTAGGTCAAGAGTATCAAGATAAAGCTATTCATTTACATAATTTTCATAAGTGAAAATTCATCTATTAACCATTGCTGCTTACTAAGGGCTAGCACACTTTGAATCCTTTCCTTCCAATAATAGAAAAGCACAGCTTTAGTTGGTACACCACATTTACAAAAGCAAAACACACACACACACAAAAAAAATCCAGACACGTAAATCTATTTTCTTATGGCCTTGTCTCTTTAGAAAAATGTTTTAAATATTTTCTTGCAAAACTCCTTGTAAGTTTTATTCCATATTATAGTGATGATGAATACAGAACTTTGCCCTTACTGGATATTTAATGAGTATTGCAACTACACTCTTCCCTCCATTCCCTCATGCTCTCAAGTACAGTAAATGGTAATTTCACACTAAAAAAAAAACCAACAAAAAACCCCATGGTCAACATATAGAAAATTCACCTGTATCTGCATTCTCCTTTTTTTCTCCTCTATGAGTCAGTTGCTATACTCTGCAGACCAAGCAGCAGTCCAGCAATGAATGCACACAGTGTGTCACATACTCACATTCTAACAGAAAGGTGCTGGGACTCAAAGAAGCATTATGTGGATTTCTTTACAGGTTATAACGACTGCAGGTATAAAAGCATAAAAAAAAATGTGAAAGTTGTGAACATGGATCCAAACCAGGAAGTAACGTACATAAAACCATGCCTAGCCTGTAAAATACACCTCCCTGCACAGGCAGACCCTTTATACCTTGTTTTAGAAAGTAACTTTAAAATATAGTGGATCTAGATTTCAACACATTCAACTTTGGGCATGCTAAACTGCCCTGTTGTGCTACAATTTAAAATGTTCATCCTCTGCTGATATATATACGACCTAATAGCAACATCTGTAAAGTCTAGGCTAAATTAACAGCTCACCTGAGAGTGTAGATGTAAAATGTAGGAGTTAACTTTGCTTCACTATTTGGCTAATGATCAGTGAGCTTGAGGACCACAAAATATGGCTACAATAAAGCTACTGAAAGTACTTTTTTGTTATTTTAATGTGAATATTGCCAATAGTGAGGCAGCTTAACACTTCCTCTTCTTGGTCTGTTCTTTGTCAAGTACCTACATATACACACTGAACAGATTAGGAACTCCTTCCAGAAATGTTATTACTGACACACTGGCAAGTACTGCCATCCTTTTATTTCAAGAGTATTTAAATAATTTTGTTGACTAGATATGACAATCTTCTAATCAACACCTTAAAAGCCACCAGAAGGTACAGGTTCTAGATTTAGAGAAGCCTGACTTAAAATGGCTCACAGAGCTGAAAAATACTTTTTTTTTTTTTGAGAGGTAAGGTTTTACTAAATTCCTCTGGAACTGCTGACACTGTAAAAAAAAATTAAGATGGCCTTTTTCTGCTTCTGATTAAAGGTGTTTCTTAAAGGAAGGGCAGATGCATCTGTAGAGCTAAAGGGAGCTTCAATGCTAGAGCACCAAGTAAGGGAAAAATACTAATTGCTTGGGAAGAGCTGTGTGTTCAAATTACTGAGAGCTATGCTAATTTAAGAATCCTTGTTTATAAAACCAATTTCCTCACAATTATATAATGGATTAAATATTTAGCAGATTTTCAAGGGCAATAAAAATGGGATCCTTTGCAAGTCTAGCAAAGGAAGCTTCCCCTAGGAACTCAGAAATTCTGGCAGAAGAAACACTCCCATTCATTTAGAGCAAATCTGTGGTGTCATAAGGATGATTCTTCCATTCAACGAACCTCTGATGATTTCAGGGAAATAAGCCAATTTATCACCATAAAATAAATTTAATACCACTAAACCAAGAAAATACTTTCTTATGCAAAAGACAAAATTGCATTTTAGTTTTAAAATTGTATTGTTCACCAACAGCTGTTTACCCAGATCCATATTTTATTGAAGCTGGAATTCCCAACAGTCATTTTCATATCTGAACGATGTTACATAGCCTATAATTTTGGTGGAATTGAACACTCACTGTATTCAAACACATTCCAGTGCCCTTTCTCATTTGGGCAATTTCATCTTTTCAAGACCAGCCATCAAGATAGGCCTTTAATTACTTTAGACACCAAGAGGCCAAGAGTATTTGAAGTTTATATGAATATTTAAAGTGAGTCTTCTGCCCTTGTTACGAACTTGCTTCTATCTTCAGAAAAGTGAGAATGTTCCCTCTGAACGGTTTCATCTTACCTGACTGGGACAATACTATTTTCATGATAAATTAGAATGACCCTTCTCTAATCTGACCGATCTTTATGACTCGCTTCTCATTTTACTTTTGAAGTCAATTAAAATTATCAGAAAATAACTGACAGAACATTAGATTAATCAGTTCTGTACCAGCAATGAATGCAGTTTAAACCCACTTTTTGCAGGCTTCTACTTATTAGTGAGGAATATGTTTTGCTTTATCTTCAAATGTTGCCTTTCTTCTATAATGCCAACATCTATTCACTGAACAAATCCTTTGCAGCTTAAACAAAAGTCATAGAATACAGATAAAATATTAACAATGGATTATAAGAATAAACCATATAGAAATGTCCTCTATCAGAAAGTATTCAGCAATAATTCCTGAGTCCAGAGATTAGATGGGAGAGACTACAAGGGAGGGGAGGGGTAACAAAGTGAGATATGGAGCAAGTTATCTTTTCTCTGGGTTATATCACCTATAGTATATAGAGTACTGTGAGAGATTCACTGTTTAAATTTTGAGTACTATAAACAGTATCCTGATTTCCATAACATGACATGTGGCATCAAAAACACAGAAATGTAGAAAAGACATAGGCAAGGAAAACTACTTATTCATAGTATTACATTCAATAGCTGTTTAACAGTCAGGCTTCTTTTAGAGCTGTCCAACAATACTGATTAATCCAGGTGAACGGTTTAATCAGATTTAATTGTCATAATGATTAATAATATCTAAGTAAAACAAGGCATGTATACATTAAAGAAAACAGCACAGAAGTGTACTGCTTGTGAACTGTTTACAAAAACATACAAAATGTTGGATGGCACAAAGTATAATATAGTGCTAATATAAACAGATTGTTTAAGCTAAGTGCTTAACATAAACTGTCCATCTCGACCTGTAACAAAGAATATTTTAGGGGACAAAAAAAATATTCCTTATAAAAATAATGCTAAGTGGTGCAGAGTGCTTTATTCAGTGTATTTTTGACAGAGGTGGCATTTGTAATTCTTCTGGTTTATTCAGTCGCGAACATGATAATTTCCATTGTTTCCTCTTGTCACTCCATTTGCAGCTCCAGTAAGATCAGTAACTTGCCATCAACAGTTTAAAGCGAGAGTAGATGAAAGCAGTAGCAGCAGCAGGAGCAGCAGCATTATAGGTACCAGCTGGGACAGAGTGTGCTTGCAGGTATCTGTCAGATATGTGCTACCTGTCGCCATGGTTTGTGCTATCATCTTATGCCATGGTACCAAGTGTCTGGTTGAGGTCATTTCACAGGGCTGTTGAGGTAATTTTTTTTATACCTCTCCTCTGAGCAAGAGTGGAGCGGCCAACTGGCTCCAAAACTGGTGACTGATTACGATTCAAAGCAGAGTAAGTTGCTGCCATTGCACCCTGTGGGGTAGAAGGGAAAAGAACATTAAGAGTATGATGTTGTGACACACTACAGCAGTGCTAAATGCCAGAGACTCTGAACAAGTTTTAACTTTCTGTCTACTTTCATCTACAAAACACAAACATACTACTGCATTACTCAAGACCTAGCAGTGTTAGGAGAGAGTGTTTTTTAGGGTAATGAATAGTTTTATATTGCTTAAAGAGTCAAACACAGAAGGTATAAGTTAGGTTGCCAAATTACGTTCTCTCACTATGTTGTGTCAGAGTGCAGGAATGAAATCCCATTGGTAGACTGTCTTTGCTTATCACTTATATAACCATTTCAGTTTCCAACAAAATATTTTAAAATCACCCACATTGTTCAGCCCATGAAAATTATTTTAAAAAAATTTAGAAAGTTGTGAGCTGTGGGATCAGAACTCCCCCACTTTCCACTTGTGTTTTTGGATGCTAGAAATTTCTAATAGCTGATTCAGAGAGTGTTAATTATATTCTTCACATCCCTTTTATGTTGCACAAGAGATTCTTGAAAGTAGGACTGAAAATAAGGTTGAATACCAAGAAGTAGAATTAAATTATTTTTGATTTTCCTCTGCTTGTTCAAAGTGAAAAAGTTTCAGGGTTAAAACCAGATCTTGCTTCAGAGTGCAGAAGTATGATACTACAGTAAGTAACACTGCCCTTTTGACTTCTCTTCAGCTTTTAGTGTGATCACAAAGTATTCTGTTTTTCTTGTTACTGACAATTACCCTCCTCTGAAACTGTAAAGTTAGCAAACGATTTTACAACTCCCCTATAGTCACCTGACATTTTCACTATGGGGAGAATGATTTATGTTGGTTTCTGAAAGCAGTTAAGCCTTCCAGTGTAAGTAAGTCCAACAGATTTCAAACATAAGAAAATGAAAGTATTTTTCAAATGTATTGGATTTATTCCCTGTAAGTGGTTTCTCATTAAATCCTGTTACATATTACAAGTTCATTTTATGGCTTAGTGTAACATCCAGTCATAACTTTTACACAGTATTTAGGAGACATATGCTACCCCCTAACTTTAAAAACAAAACCCCCTTTTGTTAGCACTCATTTTGGCTAAACAGCAAGCTGAACAAATATCTGCTTACCTTCACTAAATGGGGAGCATCCTGCCTGTTCAGCTGGTATTGAGGCAACTGGTCACAGTGAACTATCCAGGGGTGACTAAGAACTTGGGCTGCAGTCAGTCTTTGATGAGGGTCAACATGAAGCATTTTTGAAACAAGGTCCTGTCAACAAAGGGTCAGTGAATATAACTAATAATTCAAACTATGAAAGAAGATTCTAGAGGTATAAAAATGTCAGTTTAAAACAAATGACAATCCACCCAGCAATGCTAACAATGTGTCTTTTAATTGTGACTTAACAGACATTTGGTATCACAAAAGGTATCCAATTAAACAAGAAAAAAATTTAGCATTTTAAGCATCCATACAGAAGGGGCATAAAGGATATTGCATACTGAAGTTAGGAGTCTATTTGCTGTCAAAAATAGGCTTCTCAAAAGTGTTGTACAAAATTTTTATTTTGCATAAATGCAGTAAAAAAAAGAATTTCATTGTTTTTCATTATCGTGACTTAGACTATCTGTATGATTTCGGAACTTCATGCTTCCACATGAAGTCTTATTGAAGCACTTCTCACCATGGATAATTGTGTGTGTGAGTACTGATAAAACACACTATTTCTAAGGACAGCTGTTAGCTACTATAGTGTAAGGCACACCTCTTTTTCCTCCTACATCCAAGTGACAGCTGAAACATGAAACTATCAAAAGCAGGAAACAAAATTCTAGGCACATAAGGGATTAGATCAGTATTTTGAAATAACAATGGGTGGAACTTACCCAATTATATATGATACAACATAAATTATAATCAACATGTTGCATTGCAATCCATTCCTGATAACCCAAAAGGGACAAAGCAAATATACTTGCCTTAGCTGTGTCTGAAACACTGTTCCAATAACCACCACTGAGAGAGAACTTTCCACTTCCTATTCGGGCCAAAATCTCCTCTGGGGTGTCATCAGGACCATTTGCAAAAGGAGTGTAGCTATTTAATGAAACAAATTCAATGTTAGTAACTTCCATAACCTGGGCCTCAATAAGTATTATAAATCTGATTTTAAGATTCAGCAAGTTCAACATAATTATAGACATCAGATAGTCAAACAGTTGTTTAACAAATTTTTTCTTAACATATGAAAATACATGACACTGACTACAGATCTGTTCTTACTGCATGTATTCCCTCTGTATCTGATCTGAAAAGCAGATTTTTCCTATAGCAATTTAAAAACTGGTGATTCCTGAATTACAGAAAGTATAACTTAAGCTTTCATGTTCTAATGTCTCTTTGATGATAACTCTTTACCAAAGTGGCAATCTGAATAACCCAGCATAAAAATATAATCTATTAAGCAGATGCAATAGCAACTTGCCACTTTTGAACGTGTGGTACTGCAGTTGAATTTATTATTCGTCATGTTTTATGCAATTAATTTCTGTTGCCTTTCTGTTGCATTTATTATATCCTCACTGCATCACTTCAAACATTCAGTGCCTGAATTTTTCACATCAGTCCCTGCAAACTTGGATTCTATTAAAGGCGAAGCATATTCTCAACCCCAAAGTTGAGATTAATCAGTGCTTAGATAGAAACAACTACAACAGTGGGCCTACATTTATTATTTTGTTTGTATTGGTTTGCTGTTCTACAGTGAAGCAAACTATAATTACCCTTACCCAGTGAGCATTGTATAAAGTAGAACACCAAGGCTCCATATGTCACATGCAGCATCATAACCTTGCCTCTTTAAAACCTGAGGGAGACAAATATTTTTGCTGAAAAAAATGCTTAGAAATTCTTCAATTATGCTATAAAAATAATGAAATTTCAATTTTTTACTGTTTACAAAGTGATTCTAGTTGTTACACAAGAACAAAAAAAAGCTAGCTAGCAAAAAATTTCCACTAAAATAAAGCATATAAACTATCCCATGTTTTACCTCTGGTGCAACAAAATTTGCTGTGTAACATGGAGTCATCAGAAGACCATTTTCTGCTCGCAGTTGTTTTGCAAAGCCAAAGTCACAAATTCGAATTGATTCTGGATTACCAGATTCATCAACGTAAAGAATATTGCTAGGCTTCAGGTCTCTATGAACAACCTAAAAAAATAAAACAAATGACTCAATACAATAAGCTAAACACATGAAATGCTTTTGATTATAATTAGCAATTTGCTACTTAATTTTAAGTCTCCCATCAGCACAAGCAGTTTCCAGAGTTCTACCATCAGCTGCAGTGTTCTGATGCTCAGTTTTGTCTAGAGTCCTACAATTCTAACTTGGAAACTCTAACTACAAAACCACCTCCCATGCCCCCCTAATTTATTTGTACACCCAGTTCCAGCCTTGCTCCAATGGTTGAATCACGTATTTCCTTTTAAGAAAACATAACTATCAGGCTCTTTAAATCAGAACCTTTGGCTGCTAATACCTTTTGGAGTCATGGCTGCCTGTAGCTGCTGATGTACCACCTCGCTATGTAACCACAGACTAGTTACTGCTGGAGTAACTCTGTATTCCATTCTCTTCATTCAGACCATCTGAATTAATCTCAGAAAAACACTTAAAGCCTGATTAAGAAGGAATTTTAATAATAAAAACCCCCAACAAAATATCAAAGAGATATTCGCCAAATATCAAAAAATGCCTGTACTGGTTCCTAAGAGGCTGCTTTTGCAGGGGCTTGAGATGTAAAATGCTCGACAAAACTGGAGAAGCTGCCAAAGTTCTGGCAGAATGAATGTGATCTTATTTGAAGCTATGTTATAACAAGCCTTAACAAAACCTGGAATGCACAAGGACAGTCTTTGAAATTAGACGACCTGCTATATTTTCTTCTCAAGACAAGTTAGCCTACAGCCTCCAGAGTCTTTGCTCTCTGTAAAGAAGAGGGTAATACCACTGTAAAGACAGCAGAGTGGATCTAAATGTCCTCCTTTAAATTTTTAAATAGAACACGAGGGCCTTTATCTAACTTGTTGTCATATGTGTTTTATTAGTATTAAACACAGCTTTTCATGGTTAAATTTGAACAGAAGAGATTCTGGAATATTTCAGAAAGGTAACCACATTAGAACAAGAAGATACCCCCAAGACTTCTGCAAGTAAGTGATGTCCAGAAATCAGAAGCTCAACACAGTCATCCAAACCTAGCAGGGTTTCAGGAAAGCAATGAGACCAAGGAGAAAGAGTGCAGAGGGTCATGCACATTCCAAAGCCATTTAACACATTAAGTCAATGTAGTAGAGACTTTTACAGCATGCAAATCCTTTGCAATTCTCAGAATTAACAAATGAAGTACTTAAAATTATGGAAATAAGCACCTTTTAAGCTGAAATATACAAATGATATTAAAGAATTTGACTTGGAAAAGTAGGTGTTAAGGGGAACATCCTGGCTTTAGATGTCAGTGTACGAGAGAAACAGTTCCTGATTACCCTTGTTTTTTACCTTTTCCCCTAATAATAAGTGAAACAACCTTTACTACTCCAAGAGGCAAATAAAAAAAAAACAACCTACAGTTTTTTTCTTTTGATGTTTTTTTTTTGAAACAGATTCTAAAAGGGGCAGAAAGAAAGTGGGCAATGGAAGCAGCACAGAGCTGGGGATTTGGCAGTTTCTAGAACCAGTCTGCTTGAATTGTATGCTTTTTCGGAAGAAGGAGAAGCAATTCTCAAGTAGGAAGAAGAGTAAGTTTAACAGCCTAGCTCAAATTAAAACTCTGCTTCCCAAACAATCCAAATGTTTGTGTCCAAGAACAAATGAAAGGCGTTCCCATGTTAAGCTGTTTTCCCAAAGGTAAATTTTGAAAATACTTAAAAATATAATGCTTTTAAAAATTTTTGCCAGATTGTTAAGGTTATATTGGTATTTTGTATATAAATACCATTTTATTTTAGTGCAACAGAAGAGAGCAAAATAACATGCAGGAACTTTCAGTTCATTTCTTAGCATTGTGCTTTTGACTAGCAGTCTCAATTATCTACTAGCATACACAAGTCTGCTGCTCCAAGATGACTTGTGCATCTGTTTATCTGTTTTATGGTGTCTCTTGTGCCAATGCTTAATCACAGTATGCTGGCCCTAATACTTTTAGAATGCTTTGGGTGAGCATCAGAAGCACTGCTTACCCCCAAGAGGAGGATTTCATTCCTTGCTTAGCTAGTTTTTCAGTTTAAAAATATCCTATAAATGTCCACGAGGAAACTCATTCTGGGAAGGGTTGTGGAGACTGCACACAAATTCAGAAACTGTCAAACCAGATATTACCTAATACCATATTTAAATGAGCTCCTCCAGTGTCCAAAGGAGTTACAACAGGAAAATCCACTGAAGACAGGAGGGATTCCTTCAGAAAAGAATTAGACTACTGAAGTGCTCACTTTTTATGTATATGGCCAACTTTCCTGTGGAGGTGTACTTAACATAGGACCTGAAAATTTCCAAAAGCAAACGTTCCAAAGTGCATGTAGTCTAATAGAAGTTAAAATGCCAATATTTACAGAGATCTACAGTAGAGAAACAAACCCCCCTAAAATCCCTTATTTGATGAAGGACACTGGGCCTCTTTTGGCCACATGTGGCAAGAATGAACCAAGTTATCATTTGTTATTATATTATCTGTACTTTCATACAGAAGGTAGCAAGGTTTGTTCATAATTCCCACAGGAGCTGCTGGCCAAGGACTAGTCTTATGCACAGAGGCTCAAATAAAAACACATACAAGCAAGTGACTGAAGGGATGAATCACAGAATGAGATACCAGATAACTTTGATTGTAAGTTTTCTGAAATAACAGCTCCCAGACATGTGAGGGTGTACTGAATTGCTATTTGTTACTTAAAATAATTTGAGTACTATATGTTCCAAAGCATCTTTTCTTGGGTAACAACATAATGTATTAGCAGCTTGACTTTTCCCTTGCACCCTTACTTTCTGCTTTTTCTCTATCCCCTTTTTCTTGTTTACTTAAAAATGCAACACAACTCGTCTTTCTTGCCATGCAATTAACACACTGTCCTTCTCTATAGTTGAACTACTTCCTCTGTCTCCAAATTAATTTCCCAAAGTGTTAATTTTCTGTCTCCTACAAATCTACTACAACTTCCTGACCCTATGGCACAGGAGTTACAAGTCATAAATCACGTTCTTCAAAACCAAGAACTCAAAGGAATTACAAGTGTGACAAGTGGAAAATAAATTTTCAGGGTCTATCACAGGATGAAATCGGAATTACATTAGGTCCCATGGCTATGCAACACTGATCCTAATACTTCTTCCTGGACTTTCTTCCCCTCATATCCTCTCTGTTAGTCATTATCTGCATATTCCACAGAACTGCTGACAGACTGCATGAAGATCAACAGAAACAGTTGTATCATCTCAGTTATCTGAACACATACAGAGCTGATAAGGAAAGTTTTGATTTCAACACAAATTCCCATTGCAATGTAATTGCTTTCCAAAAGCTACTTAATTACCACACAGAAGAATGTATCAAGATACAAGTTTATGCTTCTGAAAGAGAATACAAATAGCTATAAACATTTTGTCTAAGATGAAAACTTACCCCTTGTGTGTGGAGGTATTCAACTGTTTTTGTTATTGTGAACAGGACAGCACTAGCTTCTCGTTCTGAGAAAAATTTTTGCCTAAGAATTTTATCCAGCAGTTCTCCTCCTTTCATAAGTTCTGTAACTACATAAACGTATTTTCCATCATCATACACCTGCAAAAAGTACAGAAACATTTAAATTTCAAAATATTTACTCTCTGCTGTCTTCCTGTGAAATGCAGAGATAGTACAGGTGTGTCCACAAGTTGTTTTCTGCAATTGTTTTCCCTGTATTTCACAATCCACACACTAAGCAAATATTGTTCATCTTCAGAAATGAACACAAAACCTTTACAAAAAGGCAGTACAGTACTGAACTAAAATAGAAATACTGGCATGTAAGCGTTTAAAGACAAAAAAGGATAAATAACAGGTAGTTCCCCCCAAATAGTTTCACTAAAACAAAGTAAACTAAACATATGAGAAATTAGGTAGTAAAAAAAGGAAACTAGTTTAGTTAAGGCAAAACCAGAGGTAATTCTAGCACCACTTATTGCACCAAATTAGAAATATGAACAGAGATCATTCCAACTGAACAGTCAGACAAAAAAAAATTTCTGTGAACAGAACAGCCTCTGTGAACAGTGAAGTGAATGCATACAAAGTTGCTATGATAAAAACCTACAATTTATGCAGTAATCTGCACACAGAGCCTATACCAAAGTCTCAAAGTATTAAAATATGCATGTTTTAGCCCTTTCTTCTAGTTATGGAAAAGGGCTTAATTTTTGCATGGCTTTTATCATCCAGGGATGCAGTTGAGAATTCTTTACATCCTCACCAGGGGGCACCACAGACTGATACCAATCCACGTTTTAAGGCACATACACTTCAGCCTTTCATTTCAGTTGCACTTTCACAGAATCATAGAATGGTTTGGGTTGGAAGAGCCCTTAAAGATCATCTAGTTCCAACCCTCTTGCCATAGGCAGGGACACGTTTCACTACACCAGGTTGCTCAAAGCCTCATCCAAACTGGCCTGAGAGTTCCAACTTAATACAGAAACAATTCCTGCTTTAGCAAAACCATTTACAGATTGTTCCCTTTTATCATTTTATCATCACTTCATGATAATATCAACTTGATGTTGCAATTGTTTTATTCAGTAAAACGTGTGAAATAAAAAAATAACTTGTTTTTAAGTAGAAAGAATTATCCAAGTTATAAAATAAACTAAGGAATGTAAATAGAAATATCTTCCTATTCCTAAATGTAAAATAAATTTAGGAATAGATATCAGCTAAGTAACAGAGGATAATAAAAAAAAGCTTTTCATCCCAATTTCTTTGTCTTAAGCTACCTGGGGAAAAAATGCTAATAAAGCTTTAAGCTTCAAAATTTTTGTGCTCCTAACTATACTAAAAGGATTTATTTTCTCACCAAAGGAAAAAAAAAAAAAAGAATGTGAAATAATTCTGTGGGCTTTACAAGCTTATGATCTTAAGAAGATGAAGATGTGATGGGTTTCTGTGTCCTCATTTAACAGGAATTTTTTCCCCATGAAATATAAATGACTGATCATCTGAATGTGTTTTTATTAAGACTTTAAATATTACATAGTATTCAAAAGCAGAATTATCTAATTCTAGAAACTAAACTGGGTATTTTTTTTATAGGCATGCTTCCTCTAATCCTGGTATAACATGAGGAGATAAGCTTATTTCATTTGCCATGATAGAGCACACACATCTCAGGAATGCAGAATTCAAGCAAAATTTGCATTTGGTTACTATTTTGTCTGCTGGTCCTGTCAGTCTGGCAACTCACCCCAAACAAACCATTCCTCTCGCACCAATTCCTCTAATGGTATTATCAACTTTATTTATTTTTGAGTAAATACTGATAAAGATTTCTGCAAGGTTAGGTGCACAGTATCATGCTAAGATCACAAATGTGACATTACTTTTTAAAATTAACTCTGGGCAAGAGCCACTGGTCAGTCACTATGTCCTCTCTATCAGGCAAAGTGGAAGAAACTATAATGAGAAAGAGATGTAATTGTATGAACAAAACATAATGCAATGGAGAAAGAAATCAAGGTTCTTGCCAAGAGAAATAAGATTTGACAGTCATATTATGAAGTTTTTTTAAATCATAAATAAGCACTTGGACAGGGAGACTGGGTATCTTGTATTCAGGTTTCTAAAATGTTTCTGAAACGATTCTTCAGGCAATGCTTTAAATAACTCAAACCAGGACAAAAGTTCTGTTACAGAACAGTAACTATTACATAAAAAGGGTAAAATACTTATAATGGTTTGGCACAGGAAGTTTCTAGGTAATGTTTTGTTGGAAGCTGTGTGCTTCCTCCAGTTTTACACTGTTTCCTAGGCATCCACTAAGGGCCTCTGTCAGAGGCAGGATATTGGATAAGAAGGACATCTGATTTAGCACAATATAGCCCCTTCTTTTGTTTATATACTGTGTAACTGAAAAAGACCACTGATAACAATCAGAAGGAAAACCCCCAGAGGACTGTGCACTGCAGGAAGAATTTAGTCTCTTGAATATCCATTGTTTCAATCCAAACACCTTCAGAATTAAATTACATAAAAAGGTTGAACAAGAATGAAAATGTCCATCTTAAGCAAAATTCAAATATTACTGCATTTCTTCTTGAAATGTAAGAAAAGAAAGAAATTATTTCTTGCAGAATAATAGCTTCCAAAGAAAGCACTTAAATGCTGAAATGTTTTATTTTGGCACTTCAGATTAGAAACATTTAAGTTCTGATGTGGAACTGAATGAAAATTTGGGCAAATCAAGAATGAGTTTTATTTTTATAGCAATATATAAAAGAGACCTGAAGGCAAAATATTCTTTAGCTTCTCTGAAAGCTCTAATAGCACAGCACTATAATGTGGAATATGCAAGCAATCTGCCCCATGGGTCTGTATTAGGACAAGGAAAACTTAAATTCCTAAATTCTTAGAGATATTATACAAGCCTCTATTACATATGAATCCTATATATACCTTTTCTAACACTGGACATCCTTCCATAATTTCTGCTTGGGGAACTGATCTGAGGCAGAAGTGAGTGAGAATTACAGCCTTTCTCCCTCTGCGGGCTAAAGGCTTTTTTTTTTTTTTTTTTTTGTTTTTTTTGGTAGTCTCCCATTTGTGTATTGCTGTTGCTGTGCAGGAAAGGTGCTTCCTGCTGGTAGATGACTGATGATGATAAAAGATTAATTACAAAGTGAAATAATTCAGCATATATTGCAACTGTTAAAGGCTACCTGGATTTCTGTTCTCAGTGTAAAATATTCATAATGCTCAAGTTCAGGTAAGTGCTCACATTCTCATGTTTGTCTTCATGCTCAAATAACATAAGCCCTGTTATGAATTAAAGTAACACATGAGCTCAGCATGCAGGACTAAAAGCACCCTGAATACTGACGCAGGTTCTGTTCAGCACAGCTCCTTTCAGGTAGCTTTACTGTCCAACCACATGAAGCAGAACAAAAAGTGGGGACTGTAATTGCTGTATCTTGCTTGCAATAAGGTAAGCTCCCTGGTGGGCTCCCCTGAATATCTGCCTTATTTTCTCTGCCCAAGAAAGGACCAAACAGTATGATAACAATATAGTGAAGACACATTATAGCAGACCAACTTAATGCACAGTTCTCTAGTGCTCATCCCCACGGTATTTATGAGCTGTTGTTTTAATGACTTCAAAATGTCTGACAATCTCCTTTCAGCTGAGCTCAGCTTCCTGGAAATGGTTAGCTGTTTTGCCTGAGGTTTGGTTTGGGGGATCAGAATATTTCCCTGCAGTCTAAGAAAGTCATTAAGCATATGCCTTTTTAATTTTTAATCCTCTTTAATGAATAATCAAGGAAAGACAATTTTCTTTTTCAGTTAGATCATCAGAATATATTGTTCACTATGAAATCCCTCTACCTCCCAATTTATGTTATTCCTTCCTTTTTATGGACAAAGTGTTTCCAAGGTCAGAGCAAATAATGCAAGGAAAAAACCCTAGATAGTGTTTTATACAAAGACCAGATAAAGATACTGGGTAAAAAAGAGTGACAAGCATGGATATGGAAAGATTTTGTCTACTTCTGAGTAATATTTGCTACTGTCCACGAAAATTACTTTGGGTACTGTGCTAACAGTGAGTCCATTGTTATATTCTAATGTACATTAAAATTGCTCTTGATTAATGTAGGCAAAAGCAGACTCAAAGTTAACCAAGCAATCAAATAACTTCCTTGTTTCTTTAAAAATACAGCCAAAGTTATATATATCATTCTTGTACTAGGATTTATGAAGGATGAATTATTTGACTCCTTAGAATAACATTGTACCAAAATATGAGCATCTTCAAAAGAAAACACTAAGACATCTCAGTAAAAAAATGGATACTAGTGAATATATTGCATTGGGACATTGTTATATCTTTAAATACTGAAAAACATGAACATAAATCTAAAACGTGCAGCTTGTCATCTCTCAAATTAGAAAGTGATTCACAATTATAATACACTAAAGGATGTCTTTAAAACACTACTTACATCTTTTAGGGTAATAATATTTGGATGCTGTCCATAGCGCAGCAGGATTTCAATCTCTTCTGTTGGATCTCTTTTACTCTTGTCAATAATCTGTAAGAGCAAGTACAGATATAGGGATAATTATTTTTGTGAATATTATATAGGGTAATGCTTTGGTATGCTTATTAGCATCAACAGTTAAGCAGTATTTATTATTGCAAAAGGCATGGAGTACAAACAAACCCAAATTTGTTAAATTGGAAATGTAAGGCAAAGCAAAAAATGTTGGGAAAAATGAAAAAATCTCTGTTGAAAACAGTTTTGGAGGGTAAGTGATGTGATCCCTTTGGCTGTGATAAATAATGCAAGACTGTTTAGTAGATAAGACTTCAGTGATCCATTATTTAATAAAATGGGAAGCTCCTAATTTAACATGAGTACTGGCTGGATGATGCTAATGAACTGATTTTCCCAATGCTAATCTCAAATATTCAGTGCAGCAAAAGTTAAAGCAGGAGAGTAAGAGATTAAAAAAACTAGAAAAACTAAAAATTTCTCAGAGTTGATTTAAACACACATTCATTATGAAAGTCCATTTGAATCTCTAAAGTTCTCCCTGTGCAAACAAGCAAAATATTGTTTTGCCCTACTTATACAGTATTTTTGTTCCTTTCATTTTTTTCATCTCCTGAACTGCAGATTTCCTATAATGTCTTTTCCATTGTTGTGTTACTCCTTCATCCTTATGCCTGTACTGCTACCAGTCCCCTGCTAACACATCAGACACTGATCATTGTATTCTTTTTTTCAAGATTTCTTGAGGAAAAATTGCCCTAACAGAGGCAATAGAAAAGCGAGTGAATCTTTTCTAGCTGAGGGAATTATCAGCTATGCCAGGACTTTCTTGTAGTTTCAAGAAATTACTTCAAATTGAAAGCACAGAAGTCAAATCTGTTCCTGGCCAGAACCAGAATAAAAATAAGTATTTAACTACCAAATTGAAACTGGAAGGTTTCCAGCAGGCAATCTACATGTTTAATTCATCTTCACATTTTACATAATTAAGTAGTAAGCTGTTCAACAATCCAAAAAGAGATTTGCCTCATAATACAGGATTTAAAGACTCCTTTTCTTTTTCCACTTATAAAGTCTGCTAATCATACTCTTGCTTTCATAGTAACCATTTGGTCCCAGGTTATTACACAGAAAACCAAAAAACCTTATCATTGCAGTTCTGGGAAATCTACTGATTTCAACTGAAAATTTAATACCTTCAAAGAAGTGCTAGAAGACCCTGTAGAATAACATAAAAACAACATTAAAAACCTTGCTGAAAATCAAGAAGCAAAGACAAAGACTTGAAGTTTATTCTGGAAGTTATACCAGACTGAAGACTGTTATGAACTCCTCACCCGTCTGAGAATTTACGAATTTAAAGTTGCATATAGAATATTTTTATATTAAAGAAAAAATCTTCTTTATGTTCTCTATGGCAAATAAAAGATACCCAATGCTAAAATCTGAAAAGTGTGGTTTATAACAAAGTAATTACCTTTACAGCATATTCCATGTTTGAAGCTTTATGAATACATCTCTTGCAGATAGAGTAAGAGCCAACTCCAATATCTTCCTTTACTTCATATCCATCAGTAAACTGAATGCTGTTCCTGTGCAACTGCTACCAAAATAACATTATCAATTGATGAATATTCCTATCACATAACTGATCTTTATATTGAAATAACTTTAAAAAAATCCTGTTGATTTGCTAAAAATTTTAAACTGATGACTCTATTAGGTCAAAGTGGTGTAAATGCCCAATACCTTATGTTCAAAATTACTATAAGATAAATTATATATTAGACATATTGTAAATAAAGCACACTGTATTTTTGAAACTGACAACATTATTTTTCTCATTACTGCTTTATTAATGTAAAGATAGAAACTCCAAAACAAAGAAAACCAGAAGACTTCAAGATAAAACAGTGATACAACAATGGTAAAGAAGTATCACTGTTTCTATTATCTGAATAGACAGATGAATGCCAGCTGGAAAATTTAGACATACTGAATAGAATCAGATTGACTGGAATCACATGGAATGGCAGTCAAAAATCCTTTTACAGAAATAAAAAGCTGAAAGGAGGACAAGTGTTCAGTCTTGTAAGGGAAGGAAATGGTGTTCTAGCGTATGGAGTTTGTGCAAAGGATGCAAAGCATTTGCAGGAAACCATCTGGGTATCCTGCAGCACAGAAAAGAGGAAATAGGAGTGAGGAAGTGGTTGAGGGGCACAGAGGAAAGGCAGCAGAGAAACAGGCCTTTAGAAAAGAAGGAAACCATATACAAAGAGAAATAATTTCATCCACAAAACTGTGCGGGAAAGAAGCAGCACAGAGAAGCTTGAAGAAACTTCTAGCAAGATATCAGGATCAGAAATAATTCTGATGCGTAACAAATCAGAAAGCTTCTTGAAAATAAAAAGGGATCTAAAGCTGTATTTTAAAATACAGCACAGATGAGCAAATTCACTTAAAGCGGTTTAGGAGCAACAGAGTATGTCCTGGTTCATGGATGCCAAGATGCACAGCAGTCCAGGACATCCAGCTACAATCCACAACTGTATTCCAGTGCCTCCTACTACTGCATTGCAGGAATCAACTGACATTTTCATGTATAGGGGAAAAACCAATAAATCAATATATCTGTTACTCTGCTCCACCTTATAGTTATGGCTTGACATTAAAGAGTTTATTAATACAATACATATGGTAGAATGTTTTCATTTAAGTTTGAAGCCTGTTTGGTAGCTGCTCAGCAATTAAACACATCCTGCACCTTCAGAGATTCTGTTTAGACAAAATAATCTGATCTTTACTTTTCTTGTATAAAAGATGACAATGACTTTGTCATGATACTTCATTCTGTGACAAAGAAACAATCCATCCACCAAGAGACAGCACTGATTTTTTTTTTTTTAAGCAGATGTACTCACCTGGACAATTGAATGCACTCCAACTGTCTGCATTGCTTGGCTTTCATCATCTGATGCAATAGCTACAAAACTAAATCCCCGAAAAAGCTGATGTGCATTAGCACTGGGTGGGATACCAGGTGAATCTGAAAAATACATCATTTACTTACAAGCACAGTCTTTAATACGTAGTTATGAGATTAAGTATTAAAATTTTGGTAGCAGTTTAAATTTGTAAAGACAACACTTTCTATCAAATTTTGAATAGAAAAATCTGAAGTTCAAATTCTACCTTTTGAATATGTAAATTACCTCGTTTGTATCTCTTTACCTTTTGGAGTTTTTGCTGTAAACTCAGGGTCAAAATAAAATGTATCTTCGGGTCTGCCAGTTGCAGGTTTAAAAGGAGGATGAATTTCTCTCCGGTACAGTTTCTGAAGAGAAGGAACACATTGTAAATGCAAATGTTATATGAACCATAAAAGACTTAACCAAGAAATTTACTGGATTGATTTTGAGTTAGATACTCACATTCCAATCTATTCTGGAAAAGAATGCATGCCTCTTAATTTCTTCTACTCCATCAGGACCTGCTCCTTTTATAATGAAAAAGAAGACTGTTAATTATTTTCTTCTGCATTAATTTTAGATCTGTGACTAGCAGAAATGATAACACTTTAGTCATCACTTGAAGAGCAAACTACATTCATACTTTAAAGCCTATTTTACACAAGAAACAAAATTTTAGTCAATTTAATGATCACTGATGTTATGAAGATCATAATCAAATTTAGAATATTCTGCTAAAAACTTTACCTAATCTGTTTGCTGGGTTTCTTTTGAAGAGCATTCGCAGGAGACTCTGTGCTTCAGGACTCAAGAACTGGGGCATTCCAAGTTTGGCCCTATAGAATAAAAATAATTAATACTATACAAATATATCTAAGTTAGAATTAACTCTGCATACCCCCTGTCCTTTGTCATTCAAAAAGTCCATAATAAACAAAGTAGCATCACTCAGAAATTGCCTTCAGACATCAGACACAGAGCAAAAGTGCTGTCAGTCATGTAAACGTGTGGTTTTAAAATTTTTTTAATAGTATAATGTTTTCATTAATGACTCAGGAACTTGAAGAAGAGGTAGAAAAACATATAGAGAATAGCTACAGGATAGCAGTTAAGAAACTTGTAAATTTTCATAATATGCTTTGATCCACTTATAGGTCCTGTTACTACCAAATAACACCAAACAAAGCATTCTGATACTTATATAGAAGACCGTTTAGAAGGAGTAAGAAAACTACCACACTATGACATACATCAAGAACACCCAGGTAACCTAAACTAGAACACTGAAATTGAATTAAGGTAGGACTGATCTTGCAGGATTAGCAGGTAAAAAAAACCACAAAAAACCCCCCAAACCAAACCAAACCAATCACTCTTTTCCTTTTTTCTCCCCTCCCCAGTCTATTTCAAGTATTACTTTTCCAAGTTGCCAGTCTTGAATTTTTAGATTTAAGTTTTTGTACTTCTTTGATTTCATTTTTGTAATCCATGCCATATTGTTTTTTCTTCATTTAACACTAAGCCTCCATTCTCTCACTGTTATTAGAGCTTACTTTTTCTTGTAACTATGATAATGGTAAGGAGGGATAGCATTCCCTCCTGTCCATCACTAACTTAACCTGTAGCTTGTATTTTTCTGTAACAGTCCATGACACAAGGTCCCTGTGTTTCCACCAGAGGACATGATCTGTCTTGTGTTCCAGGTATTTGTACATATTCACCTACATGTCACTTGTGTAGGTGCATACGTGTTGCCACTGATTTACTATTCATCACTTTAAAACTAGAATTTACTAAATTTTCCATTCCTTTCAGCATTAAAAAAGCTGGGGGCAGGAAGGAGGAAAATGTGAAAAACTTTGGCTTCTTTGGACTCTTCAATAACATACTACAGACAGATCAAGGCCACCAGTGGAGTGGAGGAATGGGCAGAGAGCCATCCAGTGCTTCCTGACTGCCATGCACCGCTAGCAGCTGAATTCTTTGTCATGCGCTTTATATTCTGTGAGTTCATTTCATGCTCACTTGATGTCATTTCAGCTCCTAGTCAAGTACCACAGAGCTACACTGAAAGCAGGAAGCAGGGAACACACTGACTGCGGAGGCACAATGGTGTCATTTACAATGCTGTTGAAGGACTGAGATCAGACAACTATGACAGGACTGTGCTGGAGTGGAGGGGATTCTTTGTTTGTCCTGTTATAATCCAAAACAGCTCCAAGACTAGGATGCAGCTCTGGAGGTTCAGCATGAGAGGTCAACTGCCTAGAAGAATCTAAAACCAGGCCAAAAACGTAAGTACAATTAGTCTTATGGAAAAGTGGACCAATAAACAGAAACAATAGGCAGAACAAATTCTAAAGAATTGGTGTGTGCTGCAGTCCACAGTGGAGTGAATGAGAGGCCCTTGTGCAAACCCCAATGATTTAAGACTTTCATTGCTCCTTCTCCATCAGAAAGGAGTACCTTTCACAAAATCCTGTAGCAGGCACATGACGGAGGAAAAGGAAAGGCAATTGCCAGGTCCTCAGAATTTGTATGTTATACAACTACATGAGTGACAGCAATTTTTTTCTGACATTCCTGATGGACATTGACAAAATTTTATATGAAGGCATACCTCTTCAGTAAAGGAGAAAAGATGTTTAAAAATTTAACTTTTTTGCTGCAACCTACGATTTCTTCAAACTGCAGAGTTTTAGGTAAAACACACAAGAATAAACAAAAATTGGTCTTGATAATGTTGTGACAAGTAAAGAACCCAAAAAAAAAGTTTGTTGTAAGAAGAATGCATTTTCTGTGGAGTTTTAGGAACAGAAGAAAAGCAATAGATCTTAAATATACATTATGAAAACAGGCATTCATATGCACACCTGTCCATTTTAAAGTTTTATGAAAAATTTAAGGAAAAATAAACTAGTATGCAGAAATTAAAAAGAAAACATAGGCCAGGAAAAAAAGTGCGAACTTATCAGAAAACACTTTAAAATATCTTCTGGTTTTCAGCTGCTTATATTCCAAAACCAAAACACTTCTATGTATGATAATATTCATGAGCATACTAAATATTAAAAGAGGGTAAAATGTCTTTACATCATAGCACGCTTTCCGTGCAGCTATTTGAAACTAATAATGAAGACTAGAAGGTGAAAAAGAAAGAAGTTGGAAAGGGCATTAAGAGATACATGCTCAAATGAAATCTTAAAGTAATTACAGAATCATAGAAACCTGTAATTGCTTAGGTTGGAAAAGACCTTTATGATTATCAAGTCCAACCATTAAGCAAGCACCACCCAGTCCACCACTAAATCATATCCCTAAGTGCCGCATCTTTTTAAAAAACCTCCAGGGATGGTAACACAGCCACTTCCCCAGGCAGCCTGTTCCAGTACTTTACAACCCTCTGAATGAAGAATTTTTCCCAATATCCAGTATAAACCTCCCACAGTGCAACCTCAGGTCATTCCTCTCATCCTGTTGCTTCTTACTATGGAGCAGAGACCAACCCCCACCTGGCTACAGCCTCCTTTCAGGTAGTTGTAGAGAGAGGTAAGATCTCCCCTGAGCCTTCTCCAGGATAAACAATCCCAGCTCCCTCAGAAGATTCTCACAGGACTTGTGCTCCACACCCTTCACCGCTCCATTGCTCTTCTCTGGACACACTCCAGCACCTCAATGTCCTCATAGTGAGAAGCCACACTGGACACAGGTATGCCATCACCAGAGCTGAGTATGGGGGACAATAACTGCCCTGGTCCTGCTGGCCACACTAGTGCTGATAAATGACATTGGCCTTCTCAGCCACTTGGGCACAGGTGGCTCATGTTCAGCAGTTGTTGACCAACACCCCCTGGTGCTTTTCTGCCAGGCAGCTTTGAAGCCATTTTTCCCTAAGTCTGGAGTGCTCACTGAGGTTGTTGACCCAAGAGCAGGACCTGGCACTTGGCCTCACTGAACCTCATCCTACTGGCCTCATCCTATTGATTCAGCCTGTGCAGATCCCTCTGTAGAGCCTTCCTACCCTTCAGCAGATCCACATTCCCTCTTATCCAAGTTGGGGGCGCCTGCAAACTGACTGAGGGTACACTCAATGCCCTTGTCCAGGCTGATAAAGACGTTAAACAGGAGTGGCCCCTGGGAAACACCATTTGTGACCAGCCACCAGCTGAATTTCACTCCATTCAGCACCACTCTCTGGGCTATGAATGACTATGAACATCAATTACCTGAACAGATGCAAGGATATTCTACATGGCAGCTGAATACAGAAGATATTTATAGCAACAGTGAAAAGACTGTTGAGGAACAGAGTGGAGTCACATGCAGGCAAAGAGAAGAAGAGAAAGATGTGACTCATGAGGCACAGATAGAAAAAAATGCATGGCTCCTGAAACAAGTGAGAGTGCAGCTGAACTATCTCAGACTAGCTTCTTGTAAATAGGAGGCGGTCAGAAGTAGTTTACTCTTGCTGTGAATAGATAGAACTTTTTAGTTAAAGACATTGAATAATCACAACATGAAGATTTGATCTGGCATGGTGCTGAGGCAGCAGAAGAAACTAGCATCACTAAATATATTTGCAAATAAGATGAGGAAGAAAACAAAGGGCAAAGAATAACACAACATGTTTGCATTACGAAAGCAAAAACAAGGAAAATAATGAGTGTGTTTTCTAGCCGTTTTCATATTCTATTTAGAGAAAAGATAAAAGTGTTCCATATATTTATTTTTCAAAACAGGCTGTTGGTGCAAAAGAAATTCCAGCTTTGATATATGGGTAGACAATTGGTTAACAGGACTGAGAACAATGATAAACAATGAAGCAGAAAACAAATGAGAAAACTAAGATAGTCTTATGAGTTTCCATGGAAAAAAAATGGCATTAGTTAAAAATAGGTGGAAACAGAGAAGTGAACCTATGCTATGAGGAAACAGACTTGTTTGCACAGTGTTTGGCTACAGTCCCAAAAATGGGGCAGTTACACCATAGGTTGTATCAGTTTAGAGAATATGTGGGGACTTGGCAAGGAAAAAAGCAGACCTTCATTAGCAAAAACAAGAACATTAACTGCATGAAGGAAAGCAATTCCCACAAAAGAGCTAATGTAAAATCAATGCCGAAAATAGCGAACGGGAAAATTGCAGCTTAGGCAAGTCATAGGAAAGTACAGAAGGGAGGAGTATTGGGGAGGCAAGTAGGGTGAGGAGCTGGTAAGATAAAGAAGGATGAGTGAAAATGCTTTCTCAAAAAAACTGCAAAAACCTAAAACAAAGGAAAAAAACCCGACAAGGAAAAAATGCACAGGTTATCAAAAAAGGTAAGAAAGTTAAAAAATATTATGGAAATAAGATGGGAGATATCATATGGTTGGAGAACTTATTATTACAGATTAAAGAGCTGCTATGAAATCCTTTGTACCTGGTATGGCAGAGGAATAGTAAAGCAAATTAGATAGGCAGCAAAGGGAATTAATAATATGGAATAGGGAGTGAGGATTTACCAGTACCTTTGAAAATGAGGGAAGAGTAGAAATTAGATATTGCAGCCCGGAGGGCATCCCTGTAGAATACCTGATGAGATATATAAATAAGAGTGTACTCACTTGAGAATCATAGTCATGGTTTCTTTTCTGTCTTTCCCTTGGAAAGGTAGAGTACCAGTGAGCATTTCAAACTGTATAGAGTAAAACTTTCATCAATTACATTACCTGGACAAAAGCTAATTTTTGACAAAACTACTTAGCATCTTAACCTTCCAAAATTCATGCATGTTAACAATCAAGTCTGTGCAAAACAACTTCATTGTACAGTTTAAATTGCTAAGAACATTGAGCAGCCTTTGCCATTTTTAAAGCTGCAAAATATTTTCCTATATTGATACCTCGCTTTACATGCTTTTACCTGAGCAATTTAGTCTATAATGTTCTGTGTTTCATTTCTGCCTAAAAAGTTTGTTCTAGGAACACCTGATCTATACAACTGCATTTTTAGTTTTCAGCAAAGGGGAGGGGGTAGGGAAAAAGGTTTTCCTTTCAAAAGTTAGTGATGATTTCTCCTCATGCACAGATTTTTAAAAAGGTCAAAATTTTGAAAATTGGCATGTACATAGCCTTCATTGGGAAGGGGAAAAGGTTAGCTGATTGACAAAGACATGCATGATGAAAAGTGGTTACTATATGCATACAGTGGAAATAAAGCCTGAAGGAACATGGAAGAGCTACACAGTACGTGCATGCACATTCTGCAGTGCCTGGCAGTAAGAAACAGACACTGCTAAAATACTGATTTGCTCTGAAAGTGACTGAGTAAAAATAGGTAAATATAAAGGCATTCCTGTTGGACTGCAGTATACTGCAGGGATATCAGATCTAAGCGAGGCAGTGAAAGCAGTCTGACAGCAGTCATGGCAGCCAGCACTGAGGCAGAAATCCTGATTTTTTTTGTTTGAAAATCGCAAAATAATTTAGTTCAATGAAATTTCATGGCATACAGTTAAAGACATCAAAATTAAAATAATTATAAAGGAACCCTCTGAACAGCTTAGGGAAACTAAAGTAATCCTGAATACAATGTATCCCCTATTCCCCTCTTTTCTGGTATGACCTAAACATTCAGCCTCCTAAACATTAAAAATGTACATGGATAACTTGAATGTGTGTGACTGTAGAATTTTTAGATCTACAATAAGAGCGTGAAGTTGCACTGATACTATTCTTTAAAATACCATTTTATTGAAATAAAATCTGAATTTCTTACTGCCATCTCTTCAGTCCTGCTAGGTAATTTATACTCTAAATAATATTTTCTACAGATATATTAAGAAATTAAATTTAATAATAATGCCAACATGAAAAAAGCCTACTTTTAACTTTAACACTTAAGACAATTTTCAAGACAATGTGAGAGGGATAAACCAAAACTGTAAGAAGACAAAGATTTTTTTGTTTGTTTTTTGTTTAGAATGATCTTCAGAAGTTGCACTTGGAAAAAACCCCACCTTTTTTAAAAGGTAAATTTGTAGTGCTCCACTTACACTTGCTTGAAATACAAAGTTTCTTTACCAAGCTGCTAATTTGTCAGAAGCACACGCATTTACATTAACAGCTCAGTGTGTGTATTCTTTGTCCCCTCTCCCAAACACTATGTTCCAACATTAATAGGCCAATAGTACATAAAGAATAAGCCAGCATTGGCCTTCCATACTTATGTTTTATTTCAGCAGGGGAGTACCTTAATGATTCTGAAAATTCTAAATGAGTGTTTTTATTCGTACAGCATCCCTTAAAGCTGCCACTATTTTAAAGGACAAATTGGAATATATTTCTTAACAATGGCTTAAACATACTTCATGTCTAGCAACACCAGAAAAGAAGCCAAATGATTTGCTGAAATATCTTTATAGTCTCCATTTCTATGCTATAACTTCTGCTCATGCTAGTTGCTGTGTACTTACACCACACCAACCATCACTTGAATTTTTGATCAACTCAGAATTTAGGAATGATTTTAAAGTGGATACATATAGATTGTCTATAAAAATTACAAACTATAAATGCAAGCAACAAAAAAATGTCTTAGAGAAAACTGCACTGTATTTCCTATACCAATTTCGAGAATTTGGGTTTTAAGGTAATACTTTTGTATTCAGAGTAGAAGCCGAAGTATTTAATTTGCTGTGCACTTAGGATTGTGAAACCTACCCCAGTTACATCCAACATCTTTCAGCAATTTTCAATTATACCATATCCACTTGATAAACACCAAATTATGTTTTCCAGCTTTATAAATTAAAGCTGAAGTTTAATTATGTTTGTGTTATCAACAACAAATATTCTGCAACTACATTGTAATTATCTTTTAATTAACTGTTCTTAGTGATAAAATGTGCAGTTGTGAGGAGTGTGTGTGCTTGTCTGGTGAGAGTTTAGTTATACGGTGCTACTTTTACATAGTCAGTTTTCAGATCACAACAGCATTCTAAATAATCAAAAAGTGATAAGATAACCTATTCTCAGACACAAGAGTCCTTCCTGTACTATAAAGCACACACATTAGTTTGTACTGTTACAGTCATATGTAGCAGAAGCAGTAAGAAATGAATACATTCATACAATTATTTAATCTCCACGTCAAAAATGCACAAATATTTTAGATATTAAGTCTTTCAGCATTCCTTAAATACCAGACATGATCCATTATTCTTTTCCAATTCATACTCCATTTATGTATTATTTCCTCCAACCCTGAAACTTTACAGCAATTACCCCTTGCAGAAACACCACAAGCAACTATATCCCATATCAGCTCGGTGTCATTTAGGTAATTTTGTTGTGTGAGAACAACAGTTGCCATTATTCTACTAAGTTGTAATTACACCGCAGATTCTAACTAGAAAGTTACCAATATTCTTTTTCCTCTTGAATGTAAATTCAAATTTAAAATTTGGATCTCAATTTCTTCCCCACTTTGGAATAGACGGTATTTTTCTGTATACTTTCGTATTCCTCTTGGTCTCCATAACATTCAAACTACTATAGATGTAAAGTATTTGAATTAAATGATAATAAAAATATGGCATATTGTTGGTGCTGATATGATACCCAGTCCATGTTCTTGATCCAAACTGTGTGGTGTTATTAAATTCACACATTTTAGGCTTCCTTTGTAGTTAAAATTCATGTAAAGCTCACCTTAGGGGTTAGTGTTTGATTTGTTTCACCAAACCTTGCAAAGCACAGTTTTACTATTATTTACATTTACCCGAAACCTACCATTAAAACACCAAACGACCACCAGTCTGCACTCTGCGTATGGCCTCGTCTGTTAACAACTTCTGGTGCCATATATTCCACTGTCCCACAGAAAGAGTAGGCTTTTTTTTCATGATCAATTGACTCCTTACTTAAGCCAAAATCTGAAAGAAAAAAAACCAAAACAGTTCCAAGTGGAATTTTTTTTAAAATCACTCATGGTTGATACTTTTACCATAATGTGAAATGTTAGGCTTATATAATTTTATATACAACCAAATACTAACATGGGAATTACAGGATTCTCCTTCCCTCCCCACATTATTACAGGTCCATAACATGAGATATACTTGTAAAGCAGGTATCTTATATAAATATTTTAATATTTCATTTATTTCATGCTAATTACACTACTTGATTCCACAGTTAAATTACCTATCAGTTAAAATTACTTATTTTATCATATTGGTTTACCAAAAGGAAAATGCAAAGATTTTAGTATGAACAGAAATGATCCTAGTGTTGCAATTTCTTTATTCACCTGTCAATTTGATATGTCCTTCCTCATCAAGCAGGATGCTAAAAAACAATAAAAAGAACATATAAAAACTGATTAAAACATCTTTTAAGTGTTGCTTCAGACAACATACTGACAATATTTAGGAAAAAACAGAAGAGCATACACAAAGACAGAATTAAACATGCATGATAATGAATTATTAGAAGACACTTTCAAACTACAGATTTTCTATGCCTTCCATTCTTTTTTTTTAAAGATTAAGAAGCAATCTGTTTATCAGAGTTTTATTCAATTACTTTATTAAATTCAGTATGTAGTAACCTTTACACTGAACTTTCAGTTTTGACCATGAGCAGCCAATGCAGCACTATCATAATTGTTAAAAACAGAGGCATAGTTCTGTTTCTCTTATACCAGGTATGTTTTCATATGTATACAAAACAGGTATTAATTTGTAATTACCATTTCAAAAGGTGTTGACCACTTCAAATAACATCAAGTAAAAAAACATTGTCATGCTGTACCAAAGGACAGGACCTACAGGCCCTATACTTGGAGCAAGCCTTAGGCTTCCACCTTTTCACTTCACTCCACAGAGAAAGGCCACACCTTCTCTGGGATGCCAACGGTCCTTGACTACCACCCAGTATCATTGCATTGCAAAGCATGCAGAGTATTCCAGAACTGGATTTTGTAACACCCCTTACACAGTAAGCTCCTCCAGCTTCTCCTGTGAGGAGCTGTGTTTCCTCCTGGGGTAAGCTGTGACCCAGGCCCCATCACTTTCCTTCTCCACTTTGCAGTTTCCATGGAAGGAAACATTGAACCATGTCCTCAAGTGTCATATGCAAACACTGCCTTCCTGCCCTCCAGCAGACCAACACTTCCACCCAACTGGGTGTTGTCTGTGGATTGCTCAGGGTGCACCCAATGCCCTCATCCAGGTCTCCAATGAAGATGTGAAATAGGAGTGGTCCCAACACAAAGCCCTGGGGAACACCACTGGTGACCAGCCTCTGGCTGGATGTAATTCCATTCACCACCACTCTCTGGGTCTGGTCATCCAGTCAGTTTTTTACCCAGTGAAGAGTGCACTGGTCCACACCATGGGAAGCCAGTTTCCCCAGGAGAATGCTGTGGGAAATGGTGTCAAAGACATAGAAACACAGAATATATGGGGCTGATGGGAATGTCTCAAACACCGAAAGTCATTTTGCTGTGGAACCAACCACAGCTGGTTGGCAATACAGACAAGAATTGCTAGTAATAAGCAAGGATTGCTGGTAATAACACATTGTGAGAAAGAACAAGATGTGCCTGGAAAAGAGGCCATGCAGAGATAGGGCAGCGCTTTTCTGGGAAAAACATCCTTCTCTACTTCCTGGAGATAAGCACAACCTAGTACAGTACAAGCACAGGAACGAGGTTAGAGAAGTGGGCATGGACTGTGGGGGGAGAACAAGACCACCCAATAGCCCCAAAGACCTCCAATTGATTTACAGAAAAGTCTGAAAAAACAGACTGTGCACAACAAGTAATTTGTAAAGAAAATGAGAAACGTACCTTCATGGCAGGGAAACCTATCCATAAAAACATACCCCCACCAAGCCCAGGTGGCGCCCCCAGGACCCCGGGGTATCCCAGGATATCCCATCAGTTGGGCTGACACTGGAGCCAAAACTGGTGATCCCTTTTTCGTTGCTTTTCTCTCTCCCTCTTTCAATTCACCTTTTCTTTTCATCTTACCCCTTTCTCCAAACCCCACCGCCATGTGCTTCTGTATCTACTGGCCAGGGACTAAAATACCGATTTCCCTGCCAGGTGTCTAATTTACTAATAGAGCCTTGTTATTTTTTTCAGAACCTCTGACTTCTGTTGTTCCATTCCACCATAAGCATTTACAAATCTTGGGTGCTCCCTTCCCCTCTGAGGGTGGGATATCACAAACTGCTTTACCAAAGTCTAGGTAGACAACATCCAGAGCCTTTCCCTCATCCACTAAGCAGGTCACCTCAGCATAGAAGATGATCAGGTTGGTCAAGCAGGACCTGTCTTGCATAAACCCAAGCTGGCCTAACCTGAACCCCTGGTCATCCTGTATGTGTTACATGATGGCACTCAAGATGATGACTCCACAACCCTCCCTGGCAATGAGGGCAGGCTGACATGCCTGCAGTTTCCTGGTTTCTCCTTCCAACCCTTCTTATAAATGGGCCTCACATTTGCCAGCTTCCAGTCACCTGGGACTTCCATGGTTGACCTGGACTGCTGGTAAATGATGGAAAGTGCCTTGGTGAGTTCTTCTACCAGCTCCCTCAGTACTCCTGGGTGACTCCCATCTGGTTCTTTTAAAGCTCTTTTTTTGAGGACTTTTTAAGTTCTAAGTTGCACAGCACTTTGCTGGCCTTTCTCTCCTAGGTTATGGGGGCTTCATTCTGTTCCCAATGTATATCTTCCAGCTCAGGGGGTTGGGTAACTTGACAACAACTGGTCTTGTTGTTAAAGACTGAGGCAAGTAAGGCATAAAGTACTTCAGCCTTTTCTTCATCCTTTGTCACTATTTTTCCCCTCACATCCAACAAAGGACAGAGATTCTCCTTGGCCCTCCTTTTGTTTCTGATGTATTTGTACAAATATTTTTTTCCCGTCTTCTGCTTCTGGGATTTCTAAAATCTCGATAATCCTTTCATCCTTGCTGCTGCAAGGATCTCCATCCCCTAACCTCACTGCTATGGCAGACCAAAGGACCTTGGTAGAACACTGTCCCTCAGACAGTGGCGTGCCACCCCCAGGCTTATCTCTGGCTTTGTCCCCATTCCTTCAAACAGAGTTTAAAGCTCTCTCAACAAGCCCCCCTAACTCCTCAGCTAAGATCCATTTTCCTCTTTGAGGCAGGTGAAATCCAACCTTTTAAGCAAAAATAGCTCACAAAACTCCCCCATCCCCCTCTGTTCAATTCATATAGTAAATTACTGAAATTTAACAGTTGGGAAAAAGTGCAGAGGTAGAAATGCTGTAGAAATGAAATTAATACACTGCATTTTTCACAGAGGAGCCTTACTTTTCTGGTTTTAGGTCCCGGTATATTATTCCAAGACTGTGTAGATGGTCTAAAGCAAGTGCTAATTCTGCCAGATAAAATTTAACATCGTCTTCTGTGAACATCACCTGGAAAAATAACACAACATATTTGACATATGAAATCTGTAAAAGTTACACCAGCACCAACTAAACAACAACACTGCTTTTTCACTGAAGATTCTTTATAATACTTGAATTAATTTCTATACAAAACACTAGAAAATTCAAATTTCTTGGTTACACAAAAACTAGGATTTTGTAATGTACACAATTTCATACTTGAACATATTTGAAAAAGAACTTTTAAAGACAATATATTATTCTTTCTGCAAACTGGGAGATTATCTGTTTCTGGTTGTTCAAGAAAACGGATAAACACATTGTAGTGAAACTGAAATATTTTGGAAGCACTGAAAGAATGTGATCACCTCTTGTTTGAAAGGGATCACTGCATTTCCGAACAGCAAATGGACCAAAGAAGTCCAAATGCCTAAATTTCATCTACGAAGTTAGAGAGAAGAAAAATATGTGTATCTTGGCTTTGAAAAGACTGTCTCTAGGTACTTCGAGAAAGAAGTTACAGGTAAACTGGTGGTAAAACCTGCAAGGTGTAGCCTGAGATGTAACTGCAGAAAAGGCAGATCAAAGCGTAAATTAAGAAAACAGCCTGCGTAAGAGCACAGCGGGGATCCCAGGTAGCAATGCCACTTTTTGGATTAGGAAGATAAACTAATCCCTGTTTACGTTCATTGAAATGAACATATTGTCCCAATATATCAACTGTTGTGATCCCTGACAGAATACATTACAATTCAGCTCTTCTGAGATTGTATAAAGAGATAAAAATAAAAAGAGATCCTGTATGACTCGATTCTGTTTCAGTTACTACTCAGTTACTGTATTTGCTTTGATGTCAGAATCTAAGACTAATACCTTAAGATAAAGCATCTAGACACAGAAAAAAGAATGGCAATAGGGAGCAAAGATGAACGTTATTTTAAACAAGAGTTACGAATGCACAATATATTTTCCCCTAAGTAGTTTCAAGAGAGAAAGCTATACTAAAGCTTGTACAAAAGGTTGTTGCTGATGTTACTTCTACAAAAGAGCCAATATTTAGTGCAGGCATATTCAAGAAGGGAAATCTCTATTAGAAACATTTAAAAGCTCAAATAATAAAAAATCCCATGAGGATGATAATACACCCACACTACATTCTTTAAAACCATTGTAAGGGACTCATCTTTCCTAACCTTAAACATCTGCAGTGTAGGTAGGTATGCAGCTTTAATTTAATCACTTTTCCCTTTGTAGTCAATAGGAAAAAAGCAACAACTTGTAGTTCATCTGATCTATTTCAAAATCACACAGATTGGTATGAGGATGATATTAATAGCATCCAGTGTGCCCATTTCGCTCACCAGTTGTAAACACTTTGCTTAGATTCAGGTACCTATAATGAATATTTCTCATCTAATCATGTTAAATTTTATAAATTCGAGTGGCTCAAGATGAAAAAGTCATCAGCGAAAGCCAATATACATTCTTTCTTGGGAATCAAGAACAAACTATGAACTTGAAAAGTGTCTCAATTTTAGAGCACTAATAACGTTTTAGTTATCTGTGGCAAAATAAACCACAAAAGGCAGCTTGAAACAGATGGCATCATCAAAATAAATGTAATAATTTATGTGGTCAGTGCAGAAATGAAGATACATCTATACACAAAATGCATTCCATTCTACTCTGCTCTTAATAACAATATAGCTTTGCAGTGGTGACCCAGGTGTCCCAGATACTGTTGTAGAAAAGGAAAATAGAAAGCAGCTACAACTGCAACTGCAAACCCAGGTTACGAGACACACATTGGATATAATCTCTATCCTTACATATTTTTGTTGCAAGTTTTTGAACATGAGTGATGGAAAACAAAAAGTTTAAAAAATATGATGATAACATTAGATGTTAATATGGTTTTAGGAATTATAATCAAATTAAATTGAGGCAAAGAAACACTTCGAAGTTGTTATGTTCTACATGTACACAGCTATATTACCATCATGTCAGGGGCAAAACATTCACTTTTTGAAAATTACTAAACTAAGTGGAATACAATTCTCTCTTTTAAAATATTCATACATAATGCAATTCTTCATTCATAGGTAAAAAAAAAAATCTTATCTGCCCCTGAATTTTGGATATTAAAGCCAGACACAAATCAGTTAATTTGAACACATTCAATTTATATAAATCCAGGCTCTGAGTCTTATATTTAAACATGGTAGCAACAGGAGAAGAAAATTTTGCCAGGTATAAAAAGAAGCACAGAAAGACTGCTTGTCTAAGGCTCTTTTCAGTAATAATGTCATCAGCCCTTCCATAAAGTGACCACTCTGCACAAAAAACCCCAACCAAATAAAAAACCTACCTGGTTAAAAACAGATTAAAATTTTTTTCAGTGAAAACTGAATTTAAAAAGTAAACTCTCCTAATACAGACAATTTATAGTCAAATTTTATCAACAGACAATTTTTCAAATTAAGAAAATGTACCTCTTTGGATAAACGTGTAAACAAGTCTCCTCCCCTGAGAAAGTCCAAAATAAGATACAGCTTCCCTTCTGTTTGAAAAGCTGAAAAGATCAATTAAAAAAATTAAGTATCACCTAGTTTATCCTGATCAGGAAAACAACATACCAAATAGTTCACCCTTATTTTCACTATCAAAATGAATTCTTCCTTCTCTTTTGTGGAAAAATGTATTGAAATGAATTATGTAATTGATCCTCTATTATGGACCAAGTAATTCCCATGCTATGTGAAAGTAAAGCAAATCACCAATAAAATTTCTTAAAAAATAAGCTTTCTTAAGGTAGCTAGCATTTCATTCCAGATTTTGAAGGAAGTAGCCAGATTTAAAAGGGTAAACTAGTAACTAGCCCATCTTTTAAAATGCCTAGGAACTCCTCTTAACAGAGATATTTAGTTTAGTTTGCAAAAGAATGGCAAGCAAAATAGTGAAAAGTACATAATTTAACCCACATCAGAAAATGAGAGAGACATGAGGTTTAGCTATAGGAAAAAACAAATGCTAAAAGAAAAATATGAACTGAAAAAAACCCAAATCAAAGCAACTAGAAACTCCACTTTTTTTTCACATATTAAAAGGACTGATATCCTCTCCCTTACACTTAAGTATTGTTACAGCTGCTCAAACTATTAAATTAAAATGCTACCAAATTTGCTGAAAGTAGAATTAGTGCCATTGCATCCATTTTCGAAAAGTAAACAAAGCAACTGTAAGGAACAACTTAAAAGGTGTATGTCATACCGAAGATTGGAGGTTTTGGAAAATAACAGCTAATTATTAATAGATAACTGCTTTTTAATAACACAAAGGGCTACAAACTCCTAGTCCCATAAAGATTTAACACTGCACTGAAGTCAGCCATGTGCTTGTTTTGCATGAGAATTATTACAGAGCAAGTCTTGCACAATTGGGACTTAACACACTAAAGCTCTTGGATTCTCTGAACCACAAAGCAAGTATTAGGAACTATCTTGACAAACATTTTGACGTGATAAAAATTCATTTTTCTGCAACTCACCATAATGTAACTTGACAATAAAAGGATGGTTAACTTCAACTAGGATATCACGTTCCATTTTTGTCCGAACTCGATCTCGAACTACAACAGAAGAGCAAGCAAGATTCAGGGGAAAAAGAAAATACATTATGAATCCAGATAATCAGTATTTCTCCTATGTTTCCTGATGTATTTCACATTGTGTCCTGTAATATTATAATTATCTGCAGATCAGGTCAGTATAATGTACACAGCTGAGAACTGAGAGAATTTATTCCACTTTTTTTTCTGATAAATATCTATGCATTTTTATCTGCTTCAGTTTGTGCTATTGTCAAAACCTGACACTGGGCAAACAAAT
Organism: Lichenostomus cassidix; assembly: GCF_008360975.1. Lineage (NCBI taxonomy): Eukaryota > Metazoa > Chordata > Aves > Passeriformes > Meliphagidae > Lichenostomus > Lichenostomus cassidix. The sequence goes on along the minus strand of NC_139479.1, from coordinate 14,367,949 downwards.
TTAACACAAGCATATGAGAAAACATAACTGCCCTTCAGTCTGCACTATACTTAGTTAACCTTTTAAACATTAGAGCAAAACTGTCACAGCTATGTATAGAAAACATTCTACTATTGAAAAGCATAGAGAATTAAAGTTACAGCAAAATGAACTTACAGCATAAATATAATCATATTATCATAAAGATATTGAGTTAAACCAATATAAAGAGCTCACATTAAGATATTAAGTAATTGAGAATTTGAAACGGAATTTCACTTCCTTGATTATAAACTTAAAATAAAAACGCTGTTGATTCAACATAGCGTATAGTTCAGATTATCTTTTTGATTTTAAGAATGTTTACTGAGAGTAAACGTTCATAGAGAAATATATCAGACATTAGAAGCAGATGCAGCTCAAGCTGCCTGTGCTGTCCCTCCATGGTGGCTCAGAATGGGACATGTAAATGCTCCTGTGCCACGGGAGAGTGGCATAAACCCAGACGAGCATCACATGCAGATGCCCCATGTAACAGCGCTGCCAATGCAGGAATACAGGCAGGGTGGTCAGCTGAGCTTCAGCTGTTCTCCACAACTCTCCTGCCAACTCCAGTCAGTGCTTGGTTCCCATCTGAAGCTCTGAATCTGCCAGGACACAGACAAAATTCAGAACTCTACACGGGTGAGAGCTATCAAAGTTTGCTTTCAGTGGTTTAAGATGTTGCTTTTTCTCTTATTCTATATTTTGTTACTGCTCCTTTCAGAAATTTTGTATCTTCCTGAACAAAGCACCCCAGAACAATGAAGTCCAGTCCGAAGTTTAAGTTGACAGCATTCCTTGTACAGTTAACAAGCCAGAGTTCTCAGTCATTAAAACATAACAAGGCAGAAATTAAAAAAAAAAAAGACAAAAAGCAAAAGAGCAAAAGGGTATTTAGGCGTTGATCTATCTTTTCCCAGAAACAGGGACTTATAATAATACAGGTACTCATGAAAAAGTTATATAGATACATTTTCACAATTTAATACAGCTATCAAGTTCCCATCTGCCTGCAGAATACATTCCTAAAAATGGAAGCACACGAAATAAGCTCTCAAACACAGAGCAAACATCATATTTGAATGTTGACCTTTGTATCTAAAGCCATTAAAATGTCACAAGATGGTTGTGAGGTTTCAGAGTTTCAGCAGTTCATCTGAATTATGAGATTGAAATTCAGAATATTCTGGTTTTTTTAGGCAGGTTCAGTTGAGAAAAAATCTGAAAGACTTTCAAGTGCCTGCAGCTATGCAACAGTTACATGGAAAGTGCAGACTTACAAAACTCCAAGCAAAAAAATTGTTAAGAACTGAGCTCATTTCAGACATTAGCATTAGCCATTATTTGACTTGACATCTGACTTTTGTTTGACTACAATTTCCATATGCATTCTACTAGAAGCACCCATTTTTCTTAATACATTTGATGCCAGACACTCTAGCAATGTTTTGGCTCTGTTTCTCTCTCCCCATCATAAAGGGGCACTGAAAGATGACACCTATCATAGTGTATTAATAAACTAGTCTCTGCAGTAAACAAAATTGTATGTATGTATTCTTGTATTTGCTATAAACATTAAAAAGTTGGACTGTGTAGTTACATCAATGTGCTCTGGCTAATACAGCTGCATTCCTAAGAAAATATTCTCTCTAAATTTGATTTGTGGATCAGGTATGCTGTTTTCAAGTGTGGTCTTTTTATCTTTAATTATAGAACAAAAAAACCCCCAACTTTTATGAAATAGATTTGAAAAAGCTAAAGAAACAGACTAATCAAGTAATACACTTTATTATTAAAATATATAGTATTATATATAAGTAAAAGTTGTAATTGTGGAAAACAGAATTAATTCCAGTTAATTTCATAATAAAGTTTCAACAGTAACCTTAATTTGCTTGCAACTCTGCTCCTCCTAAAACATGAATAAAAAGCAAGTAGCACATGAAAAGCACTGATAATCCAGACACAAAATGCTGAGGACTGTTGCATCTTCCTGATGGTGTTACCTTTCTGCTCAAGCCTTTTGCATCTTTTCTGCTCAAGCCTTTTCAATCCTTGAAATCTTAGTGCCCCAGAGAGTCTCCTTTCCCAATTAAAAGTCATGCCCCCAGTTTCAGTATTTATCAGTCTCTGCCATCTGTAGGCAAAACAGCTTGGACTGTAATTTTTACACCCAAGGTTAAACTGCAATCAAAAGGTGATGAAGAGAAGCCCTCAAACATCTTAAAAAAGCAACTGCTGAGTGACCTTTGACCAGTCCTGAGCTGTTAACAGGCTGGGGAATGAAAGGCTATTGAGGATATTAATGTATCTTAAATGACTGGAAATCAATTTCACAAAAATAGGAAGTAAATAATGAGAGTGACACGTGCCACAAACCACAAAGGAATCAAAATATAGGAAACTGCTCAAATACACACCCTCTGTAATAGTTTTAAGTATAAGATCTGTGTGACAGACATTTAGCACCAGATCTTCAGTGAAAAAGTTTCAACGTTTTAGCAGAAGTTAATGATTCAATGTTTTTGTTCCCTCCATCATTGTATATATATTTTGAGATAGAACTATATGTTAAAACTGAAATTCAACATAATAATTAGTAACATAGGTAAAGCACTACAAGCTGTTGGAACCATCCCAAAATTATAATTTCAGTTTCAGTACAGTAGTGAATTAAAAGAACTTCACATAGACAAAACTATTAAACAGTGGCATAAAAGAATAAGCATACAGTCTGGTTAAGGTATTAGCACAAAAGACGACTAATTATGATCTACAGTAAAAATTTCTTTTGTCTTACAGAATTATCTGAGACAGAATTGAGATTGCTCAGGCTTAAGCTTACTTTGCTACTGATAGCATTCAAGGTCAAAACCACCCAAGAAACAGATGAATTCACAGCTTTTTTTGCTCAAGTAATTTAGATGATTAACTTAAGATTTTATAAAATACATTCTACATCGAGATCATGGACCAAAAGTTTTGGGCACATGTACTGTATACGCCTGTTTTAAAAAAAAAGACTAAGTCATGTGCTTAGAACTTCTAGAATAAAACAGCCAATATAATGCACTTTTAAATATCATGACCTAATTATAAACTGAGCAAAAGGCATTAACTGTATCCTTGGTGACACACAGCAAAGGGAAAACGGAAGGATATTAAGTTTCAAATAACAGCTCAGGAGCAAGTCAGGTGGCAGATGTAACACAACCACTCTATTAAACCACCATCACCTACAGACAGCAGCAAGGGAAGGAACCTGCTCTTCCCTCTAACTACCAACATGGTACTGCTAAACCTTAATCCTTCCAGATTTACAATACAAAGCAGTGTATTCTGCTATTTCCTGTTCCAGAGACAAAAGCTGTAAGACAGAATCTGTAGAGCAGCATCTGTGTAAAGACTAAGTTTTGGTAGAATGTCCCTGATTTATCTTTTCTATTTTCCTTTCCTTGTTCTGAACAGCACTTACCTTTCAAGGTGGCCTTTTTCAATACCTTCATTGCATAAAGCTGTCTAGCATCTGATCCTGAGATTTTTTTGACAAGGAAGACCTGCATTGAAAAATAGAAAGAATTCTTAAAAGAAAATAAAAGCAGGTCAGATTAATGTATTTTGCTATGAAATTCAAATCAGTATGATTTCAATGAAACCAAATTTGACAGTTTTAGATTTTGCACAGCCATTTTTTTCCCTTTTTTTCCTTCTATTCTTTCATTTCATAATCTAAAAGGTTCATTCAAGATATTCTGCCAAATTAATTTTGGTTTAATTCAAGTGATTTCATTGAGTAAAAAAAGGATGAATTTAGATTCTCTCAGAAATTCACACAAATTTGAAACACAAAAATCAGCTTTTTCAAACTAATCTCTAGTTTTATCTTACTGAAGTTCATAGGATTGCACAGGAAATGTGGTAATAAAATAATTTTCAGATATGAGAAGTATGTGAATAAATTTTGATCCAGAAACCTATATAATTCAAAGTATAACTATATAACTTCCAAAAAATTACCTAGAGTGCATGAACCAATAAAGGACAACCAGCATCAATTAAAGGGTGTTTCATTTCCTTCGCCAGTATCATGGGATTTCTTGAGTGGGATTGCTTTTAATGCCTTTAACACAAAGTTAATTCCAGCAGAGACAAATTTTAGATTTAGAAATGAAAAAATTTCTGGCTATGTACATGCATAGAGGCATGTTGTGGTACATGAGAAAGTTAAAAAATGTTTTATGAAATCAGTTTGATGTCTGTTTTTGTGCCCAATTCTCATTTACATTAATTTTGCATTACCCAGAGGCTACCAGAGCATCATAAAAAGACCTAGAAAACCATGCAGCTTTACTCTTTTTAAACTAAACTTGAAGTAGCAACATCTTCACTAATTATTAGAACAAAGGGATTTATGGATTTTTTTGGTATTAATAGTTTTTGCATAAAGGCTAAGACAACTGAGGACAAGACTGGCATTTTTGCAGAAATTTGAGTCAGCTAGACAGTTGGTTATTTTTGCTTTTTAAAAACTCACATTACCCCTTCTCCCTTCTGTTATAGTACTGAATTTAGTGTTACCAATAAAACAAAAGGGATTGCTGAAATGATAATTTATTATCTTACTTTTCCTTGCCCTTGAATGATTTACTTCTCGTGATCTGAGAGTTTCCAAATAAAAATTTGCTTATGATTCTGGATAAAACCAAACCTTCAGAATCAGGGTTCTCAGTGAATTCATTCTAGTATGAGTACAAAATATTATAATTTCTAAGCACCTAGATTTCCAAACTTAACTGGAACAATAATGTGACTTACAGTAACGTACTACCACCAAAAGAGAACTGGACCTATTATTCTAATTTCACCCATATCCAAGATGGATTTTTTACATGCTAGAGCTAGCATCACATTCAGAACTGCAATTAAGGCCGAAAATGGATGTAAAGGCTCTGTTGTCTTGCATTTCATATTCCACTCAGTCCAGATTATATGTCTTGCCATATGAACCTAATGTTTTGCTTTCAAGTTGGATTTGGACAACTAGAAATACAAAAAATGTATGCCTAGTGAGATCTCAGTACTCATGAAATGTTAGAAACATTGAGTCTTTAACAATGTACATGTATCAATGTACATTTCACCTCAAAAGATTATGACAGAAAATGCCAGCATGAACATGATTGGGGTGTATCATGTTTACTTCAGTAGCCATTATTGCCTAAAATTTGTTCATTGCAACTGCAATATGCTACAAAAACCAGCTTCTGAACTGGTCCTACCATTAGCAAGCAACAAGGAATACTTACAAAAAAACCTTTCAACCCTCACCTTCTCAAATAGAGGAGTAGTTATGGAAGAATAACATCTTAACAGTGAATATCCAATTATTTTATATCAAGCCATTTTTTCTATTGAACTTTGAAATCCACATATCATGCAAACATGAAAAAAATTACTGCTTTAGAAAAATCTGCCACAATTACAGTGCCTAGTTAGTGCTAATTTAGAAAGCAGTTTTCACTTGCAATATTGTCTTAATGCAAAACCATAGCCGTTCTGAATATTTCACTGCCAGTATTCAATGTTATATTCCTGAAAAATTGGCTCCACAAGAGCTCAGTTACCAACCTTTCCAAAGGATCCTTGTCCTAGTACTTTCAGAAGTTCAAACTGTGAAGGGTCTGCTTTCTCATGTCCTTCCTTTACATGGTGAGTTATTGCAATTTCTTTGATACTTCCTTCTTCCTGTCAGAGGAAAACAGCGGAATAAATTTAGATTAATGGTTTACAAATGTTTACAAATTCACAATATGTTGAAAAATACCAGCGCCACTGAACCTGATGAACTAGATGATGCCAAATATAGGCAAAAACGATTTAGCAATGCCATTTGCATAATTAAGACACACAGACAGCACTATTCAGTGACAATGTGGCTTAAACTTTTAGAGATGCACCAGGATCCAGACAATAGGAAAGCTGACAAAAGTCAGCAATTCCAAAGCTTTTTTCCTTAGGCCCATTTTATTGGATTCATACTTCTGTTCTAGATTCACACCTAGAAATGGTTTAATGGAAACCAATCTTCTTAAGAATTAAGTCCTCTTAAAGCACACCTAGAGTGTATTAAATGGATCAGATGTCTTTGGAAAGCCCTCCTTTTCAACACTTGAATGAGGACTACTGCCCACCTTTATAAGACACTGTAAGACTCAAGACATTTCCACACTAAGAGACACTCTCCACTCCAACTTCAGCAGCAGGCTCCACTTGCCACTGAGAAAATTCTGTTGAAGAAAATAATCTACCTTTCTTCTCAAGGAGAGTCTACCCAATAAAAGCTGCCCGGTCTTCATCATTTCCCCTTCTGTGACAAACTGGTCACCAGAAAGCTCTAAGCAGCAGTGAATCTTCTTGTCTTTTTGTGCTCTGCACTTAATTCAGTGCTTTGTGCACTGAATTTGAAAATCCCCTGAAAAGTGACACTCCTTGCCACAAAAGGAAAGAATTTCAGAATTTATCAGCATCAAGTAAGTAACAAACCTGCTCTTTTGTTAATCATCTGTGTATCTATCTAGGCATTATATGCAATGCAATCTACTGTAAGTTAACACACAACTCAACTGCCAGTTAACATACAGAAAGCAATATACTTCCTATAGTTTCAACTTCTTGTTCATTCTCTTTCTATTTCTTCTGCAGGTTAAAGTGAATAAAATAAAACTGAGAATTCTTTTCATCTATTTAATGAGGAACTCTTAGACCTGTTTCACAGAATTGCACACTGGTCCAGACTGAAAGGGACCTCTGGAGATCATCTTGTCTAGCCCTAAACCCCCTGCTCAAGCAGGGCCACCCAGAGCCAGCTGTCCAGGACCATATCCAGGCAGGTTCTGAATACCTCCAGGGATGGTGACAACCTCCCTGGGCAGGCTGTGCCAGGGCTCAGTCAGCCTGACAGTGAAACTCGTGTATTTCCATTTTTGCCTATTGCCTCTGGTCCTGCCACTGGGCAGCACAGAAAAGCTCTTTGCACCCTCCCTTCAGGCTGGTCAACATGGTTTCACCATCGTGAATCCATGCTGAATAACCCCAGCTACCTTTTTGTCCTTCATGTATACAGAAATGGTTAGTTTTTCCATTGTTTTTCTGGGGATTAAGGCTGGGCTGACCAACCCTGAAGCCTCCTTCTTGCCCTTTTTGAAGATAGGAGTTGACATTTGCTTTCCTTCAGTCCTCAGTCACCTCTCCCACTCATCATGATAATTAGAAAATAATCAAGAGTGGCCTCACAATGAGAGCTGCCAGGTCCCTTGGCACTCATGAGCATCCTTTCAGAGCCACAGACTTAGGTACACCCTGTTTGCTTAAGTATTCTCTAACCTATCCAGTGGCAGAACCTGAGGGAATGGCCTGAAGTTGTGTCAGGAGAGGTTTAGGTTGGATATTAGGAAGAGGTTCTTCACCCAGAGGGCAGCTGGGCACTGGAACAGGCTCCCCAGAAAAGTGCTCACAGCACCAAGCAGGACAGAGCTCAAGAAGCATTTGGTCAATGCTCTCAGGCGCATGCTGTGACTCCTGCGGATGGTGCTGTGCAGAACCTGGAGCTGGACCTCAATGATCTTGATGAGTCCCTTCCACCTCAGCATATTCTCTGATTTTCCTCCAAGAATATGTCTTCCTTGCTCCAAACTTTATCTATATGCACCAAAAGGTGTGCTAATTATAGTGATAGGTTAGTAGAGGCAGAGTTCTAAAACTGTTTCTGAAGCACTAATTTGCAAGTTTTTCAAGCAGTCTCCAAAATGTATGTGCATGAATTAGTGTTGAAAGTATCCTTTTGCATCTGATCATTTCAGTACTGTGTCTAAATGCACAGCAACTGTCCACCCAGGCCAGCATGTTCCAACATATGCTTCTCCCAGACAGACAATTCTTTTAAAATAAAGAATCTTTTGAAAAAGATTACAGACGAAGTTGGAAAAAAGCTGCACATAAGAAATCCTGAGCATATATGTGTGAGAGTCTGTACACATTAAAAAAAATCCAGCACATGATTTGGAATAATGCACAGAACATGCTGGCAACTTTTAAAACCAGGCAGTGAAAAAAGATACTTTAATGTGAAGAATAGTTTTAAGAGTAGTTTTAGAATACCCAAGACAAATCCAAGATGACCAATAAATTTAGGTGCCTGTTTCTGCTGTAAGACAGCCAAAATTTTGTGTGTGTGCACACAGGCATGCTGAGTACTCCACCTAATAACCTCAACTCTTCTGTCTTTTCAGGAAAAAAATGCTACCATTGTCGACTCCAGGCTGAATCTTTACAGAGTCTGAAAGAAATATAGTTTCCTTCTACTTGTCAATGGAATAAATTGCTGATGGACATTTTCAGTTTTATCTTTTAAATTAGTATGTGATAAATTGGATTACATACTACTTAAACCACCCACTGAATCTTAGAGAATCCCAAGGGAGGAACAGAATAGCTCAGCAAAACAGACTGCCAAGTACACATTATTTCAGATACTTCGATCCATTTCTGTTTAACTGTTTTATCTATTTGCTCCCTGGCAATCTTGGGAAAGTCAAAAACATGTGAAACAGAACTTTCCCAAATCTTTGTTATCGACTCCCTTCAGGGACACAAAGCAATCACGTGGACATAAGAAGGACATGGAACTGCTGCAGCAAGTCCAGAGGAGGCCACAAAGTTGATAAGGGGACTGGAGCACCTCCCCTATGAAGACAGGCTGAGAAAGTTGGGGTTGTTCAGCCTGGAGCAGAAAAGGTTATGTGGAGACCCCATAGCAACCTGCCACTATCTGAAGGGGGAGGTGAAGATGTTCTCTTTATCAAGAACTGTAGTGATAGGACAGGGAGTAATGGGTACAAACTGAAAGAGGGGAAATTTAGGTTAGGTATTAGGAAGAAATTCTTTACTGTGAGGATGGTGAGACAATGGACCAGGTTGCCCAGGCAGGTTGTAGATGCCCCAACCCTGTAAGTTTTCAAGGCCTTACTGGATAAGGCCTTGAGCAACCTGATCTAGTGGGAGGTGTCCTTCCACAGGGCAGGAGAATTAGAATTAGATGACCTTTAAGGTCCCTTCCAACCCAAACCATTCTATGATTCTACATTGCTTTAAGAGCATTATAAATCTCAAGAACAAGAAAAGAAGAAAATATATTAACTTGTTCTCTATACACAAACAAAAATTATTTTTGAATGCAATGCAATTATTATGCAACCAACTTTCCAGTGGTTATTTTGGGCACCCTCTAAAAAGCAAAACAAACCCAAACCAACCACTTCACATTCCTGATACTAAGAGAATATTCCCAGACTTTGCTGTTTCTCAGGGTGCAGATACTCTTCAGTCCATAAAAGGCAGACCTAATAGAACTCTGTTTTAAATGAAAAGGAACTCAAATGATATCCAACTTTAGTTGGTCCATAACGCATGTTTGGGAGCAAGATTTATGATGAGTGGTTGCCCACAAATTTGCAGTTTCCTTTTCTGACATAAATGCTGAATGTTTGTTATTTTAACCTAAACAGTGTTCTGCAAATGCAGTTAAAAATACAAAAGCTGAGCATTTTAGAGAAACACAAATTATATGCAGAGGTCATCAACCTTCACTATCTACCAGAATTAAAATACAAGTCTTACACATTGTAGAAAGAAATCTCTATTCTCAATCAACTGCACTAATTACGTCAGATGATAGATGTCATCTTACAGTAAACTAGAAGAGAAACCAGCCGTTCCATCTGGTGCTGAATCTGTCTTAAGGTCTGCCCCAATCATTCCCTGATACTTGGTAAAAACATTGGTCTCATGTGATGAATTCAAAATAAATGAAATGATTTATAGGGTGCTGGAATATGAGGGTCCTCCTCTCCTTTCTTCCATTCCTTGACAGCTTTCACTCGAGCGCAGTCAGTCACTCACCACTGAACTGGGCATTGCAATGGTGGGATCTTCCTTCCAGTTGTAACTATACCCTAAATGCCTACATTTTATTTCTGTTATTTATAAGCTTTGAAATCTTCCTTTCTCTCAAGCATTATACCACAGGCAAATGAAGTAAATACCACTACTAAATGAAGTATCAAGGTATGATTTCTTCTTCTAGGCACACAGTTCTCTCAAGGCCTTCACAATAGAAAGATGTAATGTCAAAGAAAGCCATTTAAAAACCCACCCAAAACCACCATGTTAGTCAGCCTAAAGGGGTTGCCACTGGCTTCCACTACAGTGAAACTAAACACAGAATACAAGGAAACAAACAGAAGGTAACATTACTCAGTTTCCTTAACAATGTAAAGTGTTAAATCAACACTGGCCTAGAAGGGAAGTAAGTGACAAACAAGTTTAGGTATGAATTTAAAGCAGGACTTCTCCAGAATAATTTCCTGTACTGATATAGTCTGCCAGTCAGAACTATTCTGGGCAGTATCTCAGTGTAAGTAAGCTCATAGTAATGTACCTCACAATATCTGTCTATGCACAGGAATGCATACGTATACACAGGAAAGAACACCGAATGGACCATATTGCACAATCAAAATCTGAAAGAAAAGCTTTAAAACAAAAAAACCAAAACAGGATTCTGCAACACAAAGGGCAACTCATTTTTCTCTTAAGGAATCAGCTGCAAATTACAATAGAAAACATACTTGCCAGTATAAAAAAAAAAAAGATAGACACTTTCTAGGGAAGCAGTGAAAAACTGTAGAACCATTATTAGGCTATAAAAATAATAGCCTAATCATGTTGCTGAAATAAAAAAGAAAAAAAAAATCAATATTCTAGCTACTTTATGAACATTAAACACTCATTTTGCTTCCAGTAATTGAATTTATATGAATTTCCTTTAGGTTCACTTTTTAATTCAAGAGTAAACTAACTCTGCTGCAACACAGAATACTTGTGTTTGAGATCTTATTACAGGAACAACTCTTAGATAATTTGTTAAAAGGAAACCAGACTTCAACCCTCAAAGAAAGCAGAAGCAGAGTCTTAATAGGTACATATTTCTCAGTAGTAATGAAAAAGCCCAAGAAAAACATGAGTTTATCTATACATAGACTCTTTTGCAATTTACCCTTCAGATCTCTGAATTTTCAGTAAGAGATCTGAAAACTGCTCTGTGTAAAGAAGTGATCAATGCAGAGCTGGATGGCACAAGTTCATCAGCGCAGAACAAGCTGTGTGTTATCTGCAGACCTTTTTCTGAGCAGCTGCTCAGGGACAGCTGAAAAGCTGGTCTAGTACTGCTAAACTGGGCTCTGAATTGGTATCTTGGAGAACTACCAGTAAAATCCACAATACCATTATGACACTTAGTAGTACTTAAAAAGCACCTCAAAAATGGAAGCATTCTTAATCTTCAAATTTTACATAAAAAGGACAGTGAAACAACCAACTAAAGATTCAAATAATTTTAAAAAAGTATAAATGTATGCTCCAATAATGGTAAAAATAATTCACAAGGAAATAGCTCCGAATCATCTAAGACAGTACAGGATTAGATCTGTGCTCTTACTCATAGCAGGAAGAGGAAAGCCATTCAAAATAAGGAATATTAGCACATCTAAACATCATACGAGTCTCACTGCACCTAAAATTCTCAGTCTCAGCTTCCTGAATAAATACATAAGCAAAGTGTGAACATGCACGATGACAAGTGCTTGGCAAAGAAATTTCAAAATATGGAGACAAAAATAGGAAATTCAGCTAGAATTTACTCTTAAAGAGGTGTAAGAATTAGATGTGAATTAACTTAACCAGAACATCAAAAAATAAACTGGTATGTCATGTATGGAATGCTTACTTAGGAAAGATATTCCTGGAAGACAGATTTCTCCTTTTCGAGATACTCAAAATTATGGGACTACGAGTAGAAATATTGTAAACACTTAAATCTTAATAACAGGATGATTTACATAATAGTTATTAAAAGAATAATTAGTTCATCAGCTTCATGATCAGTGACAAAGATTTGAGTATATAGTTTTCAATGCACTGAACGCATAAGTTAAAATTATGATATGTACAAATTACTCCAAAGGGAAAAAGGAGCAGCTACCTAAAAAATGTGAAGTTTTAGTGCAATAATAATAATAATGTAACAGTGTATTTAAATTGTTCCTACACAGAGATGACATTTAAGGGGTGTAAAGTCATGAAGTGACATAGAATTGGAAAGGTAAGAAAAAAAGGTAGAGGGAAACTTTTACAGCTTAAAACATTCAAACATTCAGGTCAAATAGAATGTGACTCTAAAAGTAAACTGGACCTATCCTGAACAGAAAGAATGACTGCATAGTCTCTGCTGTCAGCTTCAGTGAAACTAAACTGAAATCAGATGAAAGATGCCATCAATCAGAAGAACGTTAACCCAAAGCAAGATACCCAAAACTAAGATCCCTAACGAAGATATGCATGCACAAGAAGTTTGGGGTTGGAAAGGTTCAGGAAGATTTTATTTAATTACCATAGTGTGGGGTTCAAATAAAATAAAAGAAAAAAAAAAAATCTTTCTGGTTAACTATGCAGAGACTAACAAAAAACCCAGCAGTTTAGATTAAGGCTTTTTGAAAGAGCACTATTTATTTTTAACATGTTGCAACACTTTGAAAGGAATGGCATTACTTTTTGGATCACTCTGAGGCCTGTTATTGTGGAAAAAGGATGTTGCTATTTGATGACAAAAAAGGAGGAAGAGCAGCTAAAGGCTAAACAAAATAAATGGCTCCTTCACCATGCCCAAATTCCACCTGGAAGCTTCTAACAAATTCAAAAGGAGATTTCTGAGAAAGTTCTCTCCATAAAAAGTTGATTTAGAAAATCCCTGAAGTCATTATTGCATGAGACATGTGATGAATAACCAGCCTATCTTGAGTCCTTTGCATCAGGAAGGGGATATTGAAGATAACACACAACTTCCGCATGCTGTTACAAGAAGGGATTCACAAGAAGTGAGTGCACAAGGCTGCAAGTTCATTTTCCCACAAAATGAACATTACACAGATTAAGGTGAAAATCTCCTCAGAAGTGCAGTGAATTTCAGCTGGCAGATGACTAAGTACTGATCAAAAAAACCTCCCCCCTGCACACTCTTGGCTATACAAAATAGATCAAGAAATACAACACCAAACCTGTAACATCTGAATAAAAGGTTTCATGGCTGAAGAAAAAGGCCATATACCAATCTCTTCTGCATCTAACAGAGACAGAAGTTATGAAATAAAGGACATAAAAAAGAAAAAAAGGACACAACATTAACCCTCACACTCAGTTTAAATAAAACTTCTAATTTTACAACATAAGTTCTGGACAGAAAGAAACCCGTGTCGTACCTTTGCTTTTAGAATTTGAGAAAAACTTGACTATCAGTAGGACTTTTAAATAAACTGCCATTTTCTAGTAAGAGGCACACATGACTAGGACAGATGTGGCTATCCATACTCGAGTTGATCAAAACCCAGTGGGAGGGAAATCTGACACATACAACAAATTCTTGGATAGGTCCGGTAATCCAGGCTGGTAATAAAAGTTCTTCCTGGACTGCAAACATTGTTGACATGCTGACCAAAAATGTAAAAATAAGGTTAAGACTTTGACTTAAGGTAAACATTAGATAAGCAGATTAACAATTTTTAATTTCAATAAATAATTAAAACATTTTGTAATAGCTAAGCCACCTTAAGTAACTGCTGGAGAAATTAATTTAAATACTGATAATTCTGGTTCCAGCATTATGCAAGTTTCACCTTTACCTGTTAATTCTGTACATTGTTACATTCTGTACCTTCTGTTAATTGTACCTGTTTACTCTGCCTTAAGAGAGCAAAGAAGGTACAAAACAGAACCATCTTTGACATACAGTTACTTACCGACTTAAGTCTTAGCTATGACTCAATTTGCTCTTTAAGAACTTTTTCAGATTTTTTCACTGTCAAGTGATTTGCCAGCTTATGTTCTTGTAAGGTCTTCCCTGAATAATGTTTTATTTTTGCTACATGATTGTTCATGTTATCATGGAAGCCTTTGCACCACTGATTTGATGCTGCACGCAGGACAACAGTCCCCACTCTTCCAGCCACAATCCTCCTGCCCTGACCTGCAGTGACCACAGCTGCTAAGGGACCAACCACGGGCTGTGTTTAATGGCACTGAGAGTCCTTTCAACAGTCACTGCCTGACGAAGTCAAGTCACTTGCCCAAACTGTGCAAGATTTTTTTTTCTTATCATACAATTTAGCATTTAACTGTGCCAATAATACTTTTATACTTCTTTTAAACAGACCCTATTAATACATTAAAAAATGTTTGTGGGATACCATCAGAAACTCTTTAGGGAACTGTTTCATAAACATTTTCTGTTTAAAATCACATACTATAATATTTTTAATATCTTTTTTATATGGGGAAAATTTACACATGGGAAACAGCCAGAATCACCATTAGGAAAGATCACAGTTCTGAAACTTCAACTTCTATAGTCAGGAATCAGAACGAGGAAAAAAAATCCTTTGGATAGCTTTAATCACAACAACTAAGTCAAAACTATACTGCCTGTATTGGTGAACACCCCCTTCAAACATCAGCCATCTTTTAAGATAAGACCACAGAGCTCATATCAATTTATGCTGTTGACCACACAATTTTCAAAAAAGGCAAATCCAAGGAACAGAGCTAATTGCAATCTTATTTTTCTCTTGAAAATTGTAGCAGTTTGTAGTTTGTTGAGCAGCAAAGGTACTGCTTTTATAATTTTCCATTTGTTAGTGTTGGTTATGTAGCAACATAGATTTTTCCATTTTCATTACAAAAATAGCAGCTTTGTTTTCACCACTCTCAATCTCTTTTCAGGAACGTTTTGCTTCCTTTCCACAAATGCACATTGCTAAGGCACAGGTACATTCAGTACAAGCAAAGATAAGGCTGAAAACAGAAATATGGATTCCCCAGCAATTCACTTAATACTGCTCCAGTGACAGTTATAGGCTTCCTTTTACTACTTTCTTAGCCTTGACTGTACTGATAAGAGCTTTGCTGGATATGGCTGTATTTGGCAAAATATTTGTCTGTCACAGGCATAATAATGTTGATCCCTATAATCAAATAAACTGCATTTCTGAAGTATTGACTATGATATTAAACCTTGGTGCTGAAGTTACATAAAGCAGTTATGTCCTGTAAGGACAGTAAGCTTATTGGATATCAAGTGATTTTAAAAGGATGACTCAATGTTGGCACAGTTCCCCAGCTCATATACAGAATTTCCTTTTCCTCCCCTCCCTTGAGTCAGGAAGTCTCCTAGATACATTTTTATTTTCCCAACTTGTTATTGAATGTTCAGTATTACCTGAAGGAATGGAACCCTCATTTTGAGCTATAATTTCTGAAGTAATAAAGAGCCAATGAACTGAAAACCAATTACTTTTACTTCTTGCATTAGGTTTCATAGAAATCTTCATTAAGGTAAAAATGGGAGTTGAAAACATGAGGAGTACACCAGTCTAAGTATTTTTAAATATCTCAGATACATTCTATATATATTCATACATTCTATACTTTTTATCCTCCTACCTTTAAACTCAAAACTACTTTAAAAAGAAAATTCACAGTCCAACAAATACTTCACAATCTCTCATTGCTTTGGTAAGCAGTGTTAGTGAGCTAAATCAGGGACTAAAAGCCATTCATTTAATCTGTGACTAATAGTCAATTTGAGTCACTTAACAGAAGTAACCACAACTTATATGCTCATACACAAACAATTGCTCTAAAAAGCAGATTAAAAATTCTGCTTCTGAAGTAGGAATTACTCCAATACAACAAAAAGCAAAACATTACCATGCATAAAATTAAGTCAAGCTGACTTAAGGATATTCTGTATATGTTGTCTGTTTTAGACTACTACCAAAGAAAAGGAAGAGTAGAGCAGAAATTCTAATTAACATGGACATCTCAAGTCATAAATACAGGTTTTTACAATTTATGTCTTTGCTTCTTTTAAAAAGATAGAAAAACTTCCAATTTCCACTAACAGCAAATCACTTGTATACAGCATCTACTGTTTTACCCGGTAGAAAGTAAGATTTCCTAAAAGAAAACTCTATTTGTAAATGTTTCGTTTCAGGGTCTAGGATTTTTTTTTTTAATTATTAAATTGTTAAGTCTCTCAGGGAAAAGAAAATTGTGGAGACGATAAAGAAAAAGTTGTATTTATTCCTTACTCTTTCTACTCTTTTTCATTTCTGGCTTTTTACTACAACAATTTTGAGATCTAGAAGGATGCCTATGTCAATTTGTTCCACATAACCAACTCAAATAATGAAGACTTGCAGACCTGGCTGCTGAGACAGAGCTCCTCCCATTCTTTTGGTTGTACAGATGAAGCAAGATAGGAGTTTGAAGAATGAGTCCTGTCCCAGAGAAACAAGCCAGAGGACAGGTAAGGCCACATGGATACACATGGCTCACCAGGCTAGGAGTGTAATTCTGAAAATGCTTTCTCTCCTAAGAATGAAAATATAAAAGCCAGGACAGAAGCAGGACACTATCCCTTCCTTCCCAAAGAACTGTGAGCAGTAGGTTGTTTAGCAGGCAAGCTCAGGAATTCCAGTAAGCATTTTAAAAGCTCAATGTCACCAAAAGCAGTTTTGCAATGCAGTTCTCTTTTGATCAAACTGCACAAAATTATCTCATGAACTGAAATGTGCTCGTCAGCATTGGAAAAAAATAATCATTGGGTGGAACTTTCATTTCCCAGTAACTCTGATATAAGTTTTTTCCCTACTTTGTAAGCACTAACATTTCAGAGCATTGCAATTTAAAAAACTAATTAAAAGTTAGAAAACTCCAAACTATTTAGAAGGAAAAATAATCCATGAGCATAATTCAGCACTAACTTATGAAAGCTATGAATGAAATTTAATTAGCATAATTTCCTAAACATATACCAAGATCTATATGGGCTGAAAACCTTTAGTTTGGTCTGCAATATCTAGAATTTTAAAATCAACAGAATGTTAAAGACAACCTAACGAAGCTGCACTAAGTATATTAAACAACGTCATTTTTAGACCAAATTTTTGAGGAATACCTTTCATGTTGCCTGTGGAAAAGAACTATAATTCAGGACTATGAGTTGATAAATATTTATTTTACAAGGTTTACATTAAAAAAACCCCTTGACTACAATGCAAATTATGTTCTATTGTTTTACATACATGTCTTGCTCTGGTGTTTCACTCACGGCAAGAAAATTCCATTTCATTTTTTAATACACATTGCAAAGTTTAAAATAGTACACAGGCTAGTAGGTGTTACATTACTATCGCTTTTACAATTTAATAGAACTTCACTTAAGATGTTATTATACAAGAAAGTAATGGGGTTTTGGGTTTTCACCCCCCCACTGAAAAAAGCATTTGCAGACTTACAGAAGGGTAAATGCGAAAACTGATTTGACTTTCAATGATAAAATGTTCTCTCCCACTGCATGTTTACATGTACTGTCAAATACTTCTGAAACAGTGCTTGGGATGATATAAACTCCACTAGTAATTTTTCTCAACTTAAACCAAACTTTTTAATGCTTAAATATATGCCCAACAAGACAAATTATACAAATTAAACATTTGCTATGACTAAATTGCCATTTAAAAGTTGAAATAACCCTGACACTTTTATGCAAGCAACAGTGTCTCTACTCTTCATGCCATTTCCAAAGTAAATTTAAGATATTAATAAGCCTGAGTTGTTTTAACTATCCCCCCACAGAGCCATATTGTACAGTTTTAAGTACTACACGAAGATATAACTATTAAAATAACCACTATATTAAAAATACAAAAGTTTTTCATAAAACTTGACTCCCAGTGAGAAAACATACAGCTAAGCTCAAATTTTAAAATCCCCCTGTCCCCTCCCCCCCCAAAAATGTAAGTTTTACATTTTTTACATATAGGTAGCAATTTCCTAAGAAGGCTAAATTATCAGCAGTTATCTTAGAAACTTCTAAAATATATGAGCATACCACAGACTTTCTTTTTAAGGATATACAAAACATTTTGTATCCAAACAACACTGCTCCCTAAGCAGTGAAAGACTGAAACTGCCCTGAAATGAGAAGTTTAATTAAAGTAAAACTTCCCCGTTTTCCCCTTATTCTCTTAAATAAGAAACTAAGCTCACCCGAACAGAGCGAACACGCAGAGCCAGAAACTTAAACATGACTAAGAAACCATGATGTTTGGATTTTCTGACTGAGCGATCATAAGTCTAGCAGGGAAGACCAACCCTGGCGTTTTTGCTGTGACCAGCTGTTCCGGCAATTAGAAAATTTCCTGTCAGGCAAGTCAGACACAGTTGGGGGGTGGGGAGAGAGAAGGTGGGGGAAAAAAAGGTTAAAAAAAAAAGGGAAAGACATAAAAAGAAAAGACATTGGTTGCACACACACATACACAGAGCTGTGATAAAGAAAAACTGGGAAGCAGTGGTACTCATGTTGCTGATGCTTATAGAGATCAGCACAGGAAACCTAAGCAGATTGCCTGATAATAACATCTGCAACAGCCTGTTGCTGATTCCTGGTTCCCAGAAAAGAACAAAAGAAATCAGCATCTATTTCAGAAATCACACTACCGTGCAGCATTTCACTGGTTAAGTACAATAGCAAGTATTTTAAGTCCTATATGTGATAATTGTATTTTTACAAATTTTAACTTCACAAAATATTTTAAGATCTCACATATCACTACCTTTTAGACTTCAGTGCAGAGAATGCCTAAAGATTGTTTTTACTTACTAGAGTTTAGATAGAGGACCAAAATGACCTTGTGCCTAGTCGTTTGAAATCCTGCACACAGAAAATGCTACAGACATTCTAGGCCAAGGCAGACTGCAGAAATATTTGAATTGGATTGCTCAGCTCAAATGCCTGATTTATGCACAAATATTGTATTGCTGTATAGAGAGTGAAAGATTTCTTAAAGTAAAAAAAAACCAAAACCACTAAGCTTTCTTTCAATGTTTAAAAAGCCCCAAACACTTCAAATGTTTCTAGGAATTAGAATTCAATCTAATTATTTCAAAAAGTAAAAGATGAAGTTTTTAATTTGATCTCTCTAGATTTAGTATGGGAGCTATTTTTCTGAATATTGACACTATCTTTAGCTTTTTTGATACTTATTAAAACAATGAATTCCAAAGTACATGTTCCTTTAGTGGAACAAGACTGTTTCCCAAGTAATAAATAAACAATGGCAAGTAAAAACCTCTAGTCAAAGGCATATACAAGTACTCAGTTATAAACACATCCAGGTGATTCCGTTTAGTGACTCTGTATCAAAGGAAACATACAGCAAAATACTGTAGTCCTGCTTGCACAAGACACTAAAACCCACGCTCCCCAAACAGCTTCCCTCGACTGGGTTCTAAGAAATATCTGGATTATTGCATTTTTTGTTGTATTTTAATTCCTCTTCAGAAGACAAGTCCAGCAATTTAAGTGACAGAACACACTGCTGCTATCCCTATCCCAAATCCTGCCTGTCTACAGTATCAGTTTTTAGCTTTTCATTTAAACCAGGACTACACATCTCCCCAGTGTGAGCCAAGACCCTCTTGTCAAAATGGAGAGGTGAAATAAAGACCCTGACTTTAACCATTTTCCCAAATCAAAACTGTGCCCTTTTGGTGCTCTCCTGTATTCCAATGGTCTTTATTATAGTGTCTCATCCGCAGGGACAATATTTCAAATTTTGTGTACTGAATATACACAATTATTATTATTATTATAAGCTTCACAGGCCTTCAGGAACTACTACTACACAAAGGAGGACTTTGTGACTCAACTGAGAGCTCAAAAGTCTTCAATGCCTATGTACTTTTTACCATCCAGTGTATTAGAGCCTTTTGGGAAGAAGCTGTCGTTACTACAACAGCAGTAACACAGCATGAAGAATTATTAAATATTTGTTTCAGGATGAAAAAAGCTTCTTGAACACAAGGCGCTTACTGCAACACAAGGATTTCAAATATTTCAAAAATAGTATAAAAACTACTCAGTTTCCTCTCTTCAATTGTTTCAAGCTTGCAGCTACTTCCCCCTTCAAAACTGAAATACCTCAACAATTGCAGTTTAACTGCAATATAATTCTTTGCACTTGGAAAACTTAAAAGAAATTTGAATAAATAAATGGGAGGCCATTCAAGCTCTCTGCTTTTACCATGTCAAGAACACATACAATTACACTAAAAACAGAGTAACCAGGAATCTTCAAGTCACTAAATTAAACCCTGTGCTAAAGAGCTAAAGGCAGAAATGGAGAGTAAGTGGTAAGAGCTACACTAGCTACAACATTCTTTAAAGATGAAAAGATACTGTGCGTAAATAACAATTTTCTTATTTTTCTGCTGTAAAGGTAGAAGTGTATTTTGCTGCAGATATGCTGTATCTGCTAAGGGTGACAGGCATAAGGCATTTCAACTGAAACATTGGTACAATTACTGACTACTGCTCTCCCAAACCTTTTATGTGACCTCCCAATAAAGTACAAAGCACAGTGCTCAGGGGTCAGCGGGGTTACTTCACAACAATAGCTCTCCCATAACTGGCATGGGTCTGCGGCAGGTGGAAGAAAATTCTTGTGTTCTGGGAGAACACAGCCTGCACAGTTCCCAAAGAGCACCAGCAGCCAACCAGAAACATTAAGATATATGCTACACAACTCACTTTGAGAATCTCCCAGAAGAGAGCTTGCCCTTTTTAAATACTCCTTCGTATAAGGAGGAGACAGGTTAGAGGGTAGCAGTCCCCAACAGAGAAGTCTCTGATAACAAGAACAAATTGCTCCAGCAAGTTGCTCCCCTTACCTTGAAATCTTTGATAAGGATTTGTATTATACATGTTTATCAGGAGACACAACTGTCTCCAAAACAAAGGGAATGTGGTATGCCTGTCAATCACAGTTGTGTCAATTGCAGAACTCCACTTGCATGACGCATTTCCTCCTCCTCCAGAACAGAAATATAAAGTGAGTTCATCTTCCCCTCCTCATTGTTTAAATTGGATGCTCTGAGTTTACAAAAATTAAGAGAAATGCTGTCTAGGATTTCAAGCAAACAGGGCTCACAGACACTACAGAGAGCAGGAAAACTGAAAAATGCTGAGGAACTCTCAAAGCAATACAGAACATTTGGGAATCCATGAGTTTTACCGAATGCTGAAACATTTAATCTAAGTGGAGTCCATTAGTTGGACTGACAATCTCCTACACCCTCAGTTTGAGAAGTGTAATAATGTAAATTAAGTCTTTGCAGTGCTAGAAAAGCAAGGCTCTGTAGTATGGATTGCTTTCAATTATCCACAAAAAACAAAGAAGCAGCACACATAAGGAATGAAAAGCCCTTGTTCGACAAAGGTCAAGAGTTGACGAACAGAGAGCTAATTTTTTGAGTTTTCAGGAGCTGAATAATATACTTCATAATAAATACATTTGTATAGCCAAAGCAGCAATATTCTCTTAAACAGTGGGTGTGGCAGCTTCCATCTGTTAGTTTACAGGCTTTGCAGGGCTACCATCTGTTTTCTCTCCATTTAACAAGTAAGCAGCTTGACTTCAAATGTTGCTTACGCTCTCAAACTATTCAAATTTTCTGACCAAGATCCAGAAAGTACCCTGCACTTAAGACACTAAATGCAAAATAAGTCGCTCAGAAAGTCACTTAGAACACATCAATGAAGGTTTTGCTGTAACCTTTCCTCAACACCTAATGACATCTTCAGAAAAAAATATTCCAGGGCTTGCCTTCGTTATATATTAGTTTGATATCTAAGAGTTAACATCTCAGACCAAATGCTCTGCACTGTTTACAAGGATGCTGTAACTTCTTACATGAGGAACTCCAAGTTCATTCTCAGAGAAGTAAGATGCACTATGTCACTAAGGTGCTGACAAAATTCATCCCAGTTGCAGCAGAGTATAGAGTGCTTTGGAAGACAATGAATTTCCAATTTCATTATATTAGACAAATTAAAAAAAAGGTATTCTGCCTTTCGCAAAGCACAACCTGGGCATTGAGAAGGAAATAATAGGATTTAATTTTTACAGATGTAAATGCTTTGCCTGAGAAGCTTATTTGCTCAAGAATCAAGTTATTTAATTATAAAATAGAATTTAATTATACTTATATCTAAGTACACTCAGTAGAACACACTAAAGGAATGTAAGAATTACAGAATGCTTTCAGGCACAAGTTTAGTATTTGTAAGCCAAGCTTTTACAAGTAGCTACACAAGTAGCCGTTTCAGCTAAAATTAAGTATCACATTGTAAATAATGAGAAATCCAAAACTTGGTGGACTATGAGTATTTGTGAATCCAAACATTTCCCTGATGTTTAAGAAATTATAGCTATGTCTTAAAACCTCTACCACAGAGCCAAGAATTTTAATCAAAAAACTGACAAAAATTCACACACAGAAAATTGAAATGTGAAGGCTATATCAGCAAAACAAAAATCAAAATGATCATCAGAAATGCATTCATTCTCATGTTAACACACATGACCGTTCTAAATCATGGAAACTATTACTGATCACACCAGCAAGAATATCCAACTGAAGTTTAGAGCCGTCCTGAAATGCTTGGCTTCCACTTGCCAAAAGGCAAACAAAGTTTCTGAAATGTTGAGTTCTCACTTGCACATAATATTACAAATTGAGGTAAGATTAAAAATCAGCTAAAGCCTCTCTGAAATGTTTTAAAATCTAAAACTCTGCCAGTTTAGTTATGCTTTTTCCCCTGAATTATTTCATTTTAACATTCTCATCCCACATTATTTTCACAGATGAAGACACAACAAATGAGATTACCCCAGATTACTCTGGATTTAGTATTAGTGCTTGAGTGATGGGGTCTGTTTTGCCCATGGCTGTAACTGGTGAATGATCTCCCTCTCCTTATCTTGACATCCCTACCCCAGTGCCTTACAGATTTAGTGTAAATCACATGGTATATGTGCATGTAAAATACAGAAACTCAGCACTGATCAATCAAATTCAATACTTCAGCAGAGACTGTATAGTGTACATGCTTCAGATTATTTTTCCAATGGATCCTGAAGCCTTTTTTTTAAGATCTCACTTTTCTTATAAACTCTTTTAATAAAAAACACTGGGAAGATAGCAGACTTAATTTTCATCTCTCCTGACTGCAAACAGATGTGTTATTTAAATTCTACCATGAAAAAATAAATGAAAAAGACCTTTTTAACTACTGACTTCTCTTTGCAAGCATTTCTTACTCTACTTTTGACTATCCACTGACTAGTCATTGTTACCTTAGTTATATATTTTTAGTAAGAGGATGACAGCTACTGAGATTTATTTTTTTATCACCCAGATCAGCATATTTTAAAATGATCTGTTTTGACTGAGTTTTAATTCTGTGTATGCTTTAATTCTGCTTGTTTAAAAGTAAGGCCTTGTTTAAAGTTTTACCAAAGCATACAAGAAGTCAAGGGTAGTAATATAACCCCCCCACCTGCATAGAAGAGATGTTCATTGCAGGCTTGAGCCTGAATAGTTTCCACTTCTGACTGTACTGAAGGAAAGAACTACCTTTAGTCCCTGCAGGTTACCAAAAAGAAATAGCCCTCATTTTTTCTGCAACTTACAATACACTAGTGAAAAGAAAACTTTCCACAAATTCTTGGAACCAAATATTTTTCGTATGTTTAATAATTAGGCTACAGCTAGTAGAGTGCAATGGTAATGCATCAGTTGCACTAATTGTTTTATCAGCTGAATAGAATCCAGATAACAGAACATTACAAAGAACACAGCACACATATGATATGCTCTTCACATAAACACAAAATGGGAAGCCACCTGCTAGACTAGCTACAGTTCCTGGTTAGCTTTAGCTAGCAATAAAGCAATGCAGCATGATTGCAACAGCTCAAAACAATTAATTTGCTCAGTTAATTTACTCAATCTCTATGGACACACAGGTACAGAAAGCAATGGTAGACAGCACAAGAGTGAGAAAGGTAGCAAATAAAAGGCTTTAAATAGCTTCCCCTTTCAGTAATGTTCACTTAAGCTTTTACATTAGGTTAAGCTTCAGCCAGCTGTTCTTATGTTTATTTCCTGCTGGCCCCAGGTCATTTAAGAAATACATCAGATAAAAAAATATTGACAACAAGCTATAAAGTCAGATATAACCAGCACGCTTGTTGCAATAAAACCAGACTACTTAATGATCCCCCTTTTAAAAGAAGCAAGACTTTGAACCATACAGCATCTTGGACTCCTTAGAAAGAGGTATCTTTATAGCACCTGCTTTTCCTAGAACAACCACCAAATTTGAATCAAAGCCATGTAACTCAGGCATTCCTGGTAATTAACTTTACTTTTGACCAAAAGAACATGGATGTAATGAAACAAAACTTATGTTTTGATACACAGAATACTAGAGACAGTTCCTATGTACATAATAAAACTGTGTTAAGTTTTAATATTTGTTTCAAACTTCCAATCTGGTTTGCATTATCAGCATACTACCCAACCACTTAACACAGCAAAAGGATGCTGTATTTCAAGCTTTCACCTTCTTTTATCTCCACACAAGTATGGTAACTCTCTATCCTGACCCTGTATACTTTACACACCTACCAAAATATTTTGTCTTCTTACCTGATATGCTAGTACACTCTAGGCATTCTACTGTCCTCAGTTACAGCTGAGAAATTTCATAAATTGTCAGCAACTGTGTAAGTGCCCCAAGTCCATTTCAGTGCAAAGCTAAACAGAAGAACTTATTGAGTTTCAGTGGTAATTTAAAATTAAGTCTGTATCTTGCTCCAAAACCAATTGTAAAGCACTGACAGAAATTCACATCCCAGCTCAACCAGTAGTTTATCATCTGACTGACAGCACAGGTTAGCTTCCAGCTATAACTGACTGAGCAGCTGTAGTAACTTCTTGTTTAAAAAACCCTAGATTAATTTACACAACAACTGGAAACCTTTTACTCATCACAGCCTAGAAATAAATGCAAAATATATTCCTAAAATGCTGGTCCGAGACATTAAAAACCTAAAATAATCTTAACCAAGCAACTCAAGCATAATAGAAAGAGTATTAGAGAAACGTTTTAATTTTTTTGATGGCTACACTTTATTAAGTTGTTCACCAAAAAAGCAGCAGTTTGCAAATTTCTGATGGAACTACAGTGAAACATTTGTAAGCAATCCTGCAGTTATAAAATATTGAAGTTTGATTGTTTTGAGGGATAACTTTAGCTGGCTGCCAGACACCCACCCAGCCACTCTCTCAATGTCCCTCCTCAGCAAGACTTGTGGAAAAAATAAGGCGAAGAAAAGCTTATGCATTGTGATAAGAACAGGGACAGCACTCACCAGTTACCACCATGGGCCAGAGAGTATCAGCTTAGGAAAAATTTATTTCACCTGTTGCTAGGATAATGAGAAATAAAGATGAAACTAAAACCACCTTTTTCTCCACCCTCTCCCCTTCTTCTCAGGCTGAACTTCACTCAATTCCCCACTCCTCTACCTCCCTCTCAAGCAGCACAGGTGGAATGTGAACTGCAGTCAGCTGTTAACACTGTTTCTGCTGCTGCTTCTTCAGTTTTCCCCTGTTCCAGCACAGATCCTTTCCACGGAGTCCAGTTCTTCTGGAAGAGGCTGTTCCAGCCTGAGTCCCCCATGAGCTGCAGCTCCTGACAGAAAACCTGCTCCTCTGTGGGCTTCGGTTCATGCATGGCCTGCAGTTCCTGCCACCAGGCTATTCCAGAATGGGCTCTCCACGGGCTGCAGCTCCCTTCAGGGCGTATCTGCCTGCTCCAGTGTGGAGTCCTCCACAGCCTGCAGGGTGGAGATCTCCACTGTAATCCTCCAACAGGCTGCAGGGGACAGCCTGCCTCACCATGGTCTTCTCCAGAGCTGCAGGGGAATCTTTGCTCAGGCACATGAAGCACCTTCTGTCCCTCCTTCTTCACTCATCTTGGTGTCTTGCAGGGCTAGTTCTCTCACACCTTTTCACTCCTTACCCCCACAGATGCAACATAGCATTTTTTACCCTAAATATGCTATCACAGCTCTCCACCCACATGGTTGATGGGCTTAGCTTTGGCCAGTGCTAGGCCCATTTTGGAGCTGGTTGAATCTGGCTCTGCCCTACACAGTGGTGCAAACTCCCTGATCTCTTCTCACAGAGGTTAAAACCTCCACCAAAACCTTGCCTTGTAAACCAAATACAATAGCTAAGTTACAAACTCAAAACGAGGAAAGAATCAAGCAATGGCACTAGTCAAAATAAATAAACAAAACAAAATGGAACACTTTCCTAATGATGTTCTAGTTTACACCAGAATTCAAGTAAGCATTGTAGTCTATATTATGCATAATATTAGAACAAATGATCTCCTAGTGTTGCCTTCTAAACACAAAAATACTGTTCCTTTCTTATTCTTTAACACTGCACTACTTCAGTCACCTGTTGGCAGCTGCCTTGTTTCTTCATCTTGTGTTAAATACAGCAGAGCCTTGATGCTATGAGGAGGAGCCAAGAGCTGCTATATAGTGCAGTTTTCACGTCAGCTTAAGAGCTACATCTCTTACAGGTACATTTGAAGACAAACATGGAAAAAGAAACTTATCAACTGTCTGTCCACAACTCCAGCAGAAACTGTTATGCTGTTACAATTATATCCACGCTTGATAGATGGAAACAGCTTTGACCATCTACTCACAATCTGAAGCCTGCACAATATGCAATACCAGCATATGAACCCTCAACTCCTACCAAATACGACGCTTCAAAAATTGTTGTTATTGGTAAAGCCATTCATCACCAGACTTAGCATTCAGATAGTACTCTCTAAAACAAAACTACAGGTGAATTTACGTTTGACAAAATTCACAGGCATTGCAACAAGAAAACTGAACTCAGTGGTATCTCCACATGATGAAATTTTGTAAACTGCAAGTTTGACATGAAGACAAGGAACCCTAAAAAATTATCACAGTCAGGAAGGTTTATTGATCTTCTCTTCAGTAACAAACTCTCTTTTTAAGAAGCCTAGAGCTTAAGAATTCCTTCAATTAATGCCTCTCAATAACAAGCACAATGGAAATTACACTTTCTCAGTTGCTCTGCACCCTTGACCTTCCGTGAGGAATGAGTTTTTAGAACAATGGGATACAAAACTAGACAAGAGAGTCAGTGAGAAAAAGCCTCTCTCAAAAATATTAAGATCCTAGATTGCACCCCATGTCCAGAAACCTAGACAACAAAACAGTAGTGGCAAACTGCCTATGAATTAAGCGATGTCAGTGTGCTCCAATATCTTACTATATGTGCTGTCAGTGTGCTCCAATATCAATACTATATCAATTATAGCACAACTATCTTTGTTACAACCATGTTTTACTCACAGCTTGTGGGTTGATTTCATCTTCTCCCATTGGTTCATCCACAACTTGCTGTCCATTCTGTAAAAGAGACACAAAGTGAAACTGAATAATGAATCCAAGTACAGAAATAAATATATTGGAGATAGGCTATCATAGCATGTTACTGTATTCTCTTCTCCTTATTCTACAAAAGCAGGTAACAGAGTAAACATGGACAGTTCCGTATTGCTGGCACGTAATGCCACTCGTGCTTTGATCCTCATGTATTATCAACCTGGATGAAGTCACAGTAACATACAGATAAAACAAACTGGCATTTGAAGCCTTACTACTACACATCTTGACATTGTTTTTCATTACTACAACTTCTGTAAAACAGTTAAACCTGATAAAGACTGAACAGAAAAAAAGCCACAAAAAAAAGAACAGATAAACAGGTTCTTTCTAAGAGCATGACCTTACATAGCAAGTCAGCCCTTATTCCACCTCAAGGAAAATTTACAACTACAGTAGATTTAGAAAAAACATTAAATGCAATTCTAATTTTACTGCTAATTTTACAGCATTTACTACTTTCTGTACTTTCCAAGGGCCATTCTTACAAGCCATACAGAAAAAGGCTTTGGAATTTGAAATTTAGCCATTAAGATTTTTTAAAAAATCTTAAATACCTTGATGGTCCACAAAGGCTTTCTTTTTCTTGATGGTGATACTACACTTGGAGAATTTCTAAGAGATATTTTTCCCTGACTTTGAATGACTCTGCTTAGACAACAAACATGACCAATGGCAATTTGTAAAAAATAATATCTATTTCCCAAGTTATAGTACAGGGCATCACCTTGGGCATTAATTCTTGGTTTGCTCCTAAAGTTTAACAGCAATTTAGTATCATTTCAGAAACAAATGAAAAACTATTAAAGACAATTACAATTTTCCGTTACCACCGGAGACAGATTTAAGTTCATTTGTGCATTATTTCCCTAGAGAATGCAAAATCTAATTAATTTATTTTTTTTCAAATCTTACTTTACTTAAAAGTTCCATACATGTATGGATAGTTATCTTTTAGATGTTAGAAAGTTAATAAAAGCTGCTCAGAAATTCAGAGATTTTAGCTTCATTCTAGGCCTTGCTTCCCACCACTCAGTTTTTCAGCAGGCTTCTTCAGAACCTTCCTAGTATTCTTCCGCAACAACTTCTGATTAATATAGTCTTCTAAGCTTGCATATGACTGGAGGAGATCTTTCATATGTGACAGATTAAATTCTAACCACTTATGAATTCTAATTTTCAAATATTTCAAGTACACTGAACATTCAGATGATTACCAGCTCTCTAGCAACTTTTCTCCTGAGGTTTTTTTTTAGCCAGAAGATACAGCTGGAAAAAGCTAAATCACAGGAATTATGGATTTCCCAAATATGACACAAATGGGTTGGGGCTTTTTTGTTTGTTTGAGGGGTTTTTTTGAGGCAGTGCTTCTTTGGGTTTTGGTTTTTTTTTTAAATTGTTTTTTTTTTTTTTTGTTTTGTATAAGTGGGGAGGGGAAGAAGGCTGGGCTTTCTGATTGACTTTCTAGTGCAGAGATCTGGCCCTTGGTAGCAGTGCTATCTTCTCATCTTTCCTGGCTTCAGGAAGATACCAGATACATTTCTGGCACGACTCTGGTCTACTCTAAAAGTTGTCATTACGTGATGGAGGACTAATAAGAAATCAGGGTCATGTGCTATACGTTACTACAGCAGTGAATATAATCTTTAAAAGCTGTCTCAGTTAAGGGCAGTCAATACAACCTTCTATCTGTACAGCTAAGGGTAATTTGATAAGATGATGCTCCAAAAAGTCCACATTGACCACACTGTAATATCTTTTACTTATAGTGTACAGGCAGTGAATATTGTATTGTACTATCCTTCCTTAAAATAAATAAAATGTTGAAGTTAACTAATGGAAGAGCAAAAAAATACCAGCTTAGCTAAGTAACAGAAATGAGTGTTTTTAATAAAGCTTGTTTATAGGGAAACATATTGTGTATACATATATCACTACCATCAAGGCCACAAGTCACATACTTCCCCTTTTCTCAAATTTAAGACATAAATTAACATTTGTATTTTAGCTACACATCCTGACATTTTGTCATGCTACAAGATAGCTTCCTTAGTATCTTGCCAACTGAAAAAAAAAAAAAAAAAGAGAAAACCAGTA
The DNA here is from genome assembly GCF_008360975.1 of Lichenostomus cassidix. Taxonomy (NCBI): domain Eukaryota; kingdom Metazoa; phylum Chordata; class Aves; order Passeriformes; family Meliphagidae; genus Lichenostomus; species Lichenostomus cassidix. Next base: position 14,338,247 of record NC_139479.1, on the reverse strand, counting down.
GAACAACTAAAATAATTCACTTTAGCTGAAAAGGAGGCGTCTATGTTGTCCTAACAACAATGATGGCTAAACTCTGGGGCCTAAAATAGGGCAATTTGTATATCAAAACCATTTGCTCTAAACTGATTCCACTCCACATGCAGATTTTCAGAAATAGCGATTCCTTCTACAACAGTCGTTCTGCTTAATAATAATGTACATTAACTGCAGGTTAAATAAGAATTTACCACACAATAAGCTTTACGTTTTCACGTTTACTATTTCAAGACAACTGAAACTAATTGGAAGTGAAACCCAGTCTCAGAAACTTCAGACAAGCCTCCCTTCAAAGACAAAAAGGCGATATCAACCTTTGTTTTTAAAAAGGCTCTAATCTTCAACCTCACTGACTTTTTCAACAGTCAACCAGAAAAACCACAGCAAACTTCTGCAAAAGAAATAAACTGTTGTGCACAATCTGGCTTTTCTGTTTAATCCTGTACTCCTTACAGTTACTTTTCAGTTGAACTCAAGCAATGCACTCAAAACACACTTACTGGAACTAGGAACAAACTTCAAGGAATCAGCAAGAGCACCATGCAGTCATGTCTGAGCCAGAGCACTGGATTAGCAAGATCTTTTCAAACAGGTCTACCCAAGCCATGATTATACTAAGGGAATCACTGGATGGTAGAACCAGTTTTTCTCAGAACAGTCTGAGCCATGTAAGGTAAAGAAGAATATGTATGTATGATTTATGGTTTGCTGGTATATGATACCATTAAATGGAAAGCAGCTGTGTATTCAGAAAGGCTATAAAGCACACTGCCTTTCTTAGGAATTAAAACGTAAAGTCCAAAGGTTCCTGTTGGAAATGGCACTATTGAAACCACTGCGGACTGAGGAGGTCAGCAGAATGCCTAAGAGGTGAACAAATGAAATACATTTTGTTTCACTGGGCTAGTATTTAACTAGCACCAAGGGCATGCCTCGATGACATAACAGACTGGGAGTAGATATAACAGTCTGATGAATACAGACTAAGAGAAGCCTGAATATGTATCTTTCACATTCCCAGATTAGTCTAATCAAAAGACAGAGATGCTAGACCTTAATTATTCTTCAGATGCTCTCATCGCATAGCAGGACAACTAAGTAAGCAGAATTGATCCAAGATCTGGCTATTCCCAGTACTTTGATTCCGAAAGTAAAACATATTTCAGATGGCAGCACAAGAGAATTATAAGAAAAACAACAGAAAAGGTCCACAGAAAATTTCTACTTACACCTGAACATACCAACAATCAATTTATGACAGGGAAAGGAGGTTGCACAGCCCTTATAAAGGCAACATACAAAATGGTCTTCCAATCCAGTCTGATTCGACTACCAATTCTGTTTTCCAGTGGAAAAATTCATGTTAATTTAGCTACAAATTTGATTCCTCAAAGCTTTTAAACCTGTGCCATACCTCACTAAATTAGTATAAATCAATACTTAAACACAGCTGGGTTGCAGCAGTTTTCCTGAAGGCACGTGGACAGGAACACAGAGATCCTACAGGTTCTCTACTAGGCATGAAGCAGACAGATGTCAGGGAATCTTTATCAAGCAGCTGGTACATGAATGTCCCCCATATGATCTGACAGAACCTCTGACACAAAAGTCAATCAATCATCAATATTTCTAGCAATCAAAAATTACAGGTTTCAACCCACTGAACTCTCAAGCTATAAGAACTCTTAAGATTTTCCTGGCAGAAAGACAGTTTAAAGAAAGCTTTTAAAAAATTCAGATCATTTCAATTCTTGACCAGTAATGCACACCCATAAAAAACCACACTGCAGGGATCACAAGATCACAAGTGGCGTCATATGTTAAGGTACTAGCACCAAGAAAACACAGTGATACCAAATCCTTTGTAAGAAAGCAGTACACCAAGAAATGTAGCCCACATCCCCCCCACAATCAATTAACCACTTCCTTTGAAGCAGTGAGTATCCTGCACTTTACATACTACAGTTATATATTGATCTGCAAGTCGTAATGCCACCTTTATTTATTTTTTTAATGATGGTTCCAACATTTACTGCAAGAGATCCAATTAAACTCAGAAGTCTGGCAAAACTCACCTGCACAATAAACCTAATGCTTTTCACATCTACCTTTCTGATTAGCACCGGACCCAGATGGGTAATTTTGTATGTAAAATACAGCACCTAGCATCCATAAATACAATTAGGATTTAGCAGTCTGAGGCAGGATATCTTGTTTTAATAAGGTCAGGTAACCATCATTCCCATTACACAGTGGTTTATACACATATCTAAACCATATTGTCTTAGGTTACATATTAATTGAAATATTAAGTGGGCAAAACATTGTTTCCTATTGTACTCATTTTTCCTACTTTTCCATTAGTTTCATCAATAGTATTATTGATAGTATACACTTGAAGTTTTTAGATTTAGTTTAGCATCTCCATTCCTACATTCTGTTTGCAAATCAAAGTTCCACTAATTTGGACCTACCTTGCCAAACACTATGTTCTTTTCTACAGTCTAAAAGAATAATTTTTCTCAGGGGCATAAGTTTGTCCCCAAAACTTCCTTGATATTAGACACCTTCTTCCACCCCCAGAATCTCTCTCCTTTGCATTTAAACTATTAGACTATTATGGGATGTTAGAATATTCTTTCTGGCAAATATTTTAGCTTTTTTTCCCCCAACTATGTTTGTTAGCTTTTTAAAAATCCCTTATGAAACTGATACCAATTGCATCTTTTGCAATAATAATTCTCCCATTAAACTCAACATTTCCTAATTATTAATATTTGGCTTGTACATATAAATTGGTAACCAGTCCTTATACTATTAGTACTGTTCAGTATACTTGGCAACTTTTGGCTTTTCCATGCAATTGGTGCCTTGTAGCAGAAGCATAAAACTCAGTTAAGACAAAAAAATGTTATATTATTAGACTTAGCAATTAATCAAGACTTAACAAGAGTTAAATCAAGAATTAAAATGTATATCAGTGCAGAATGATACTCTGAGTACACAAATAAGCAAATAGATAACATGTCCTAATCGGACCATTTACAAATTGTAATATAGAAGTTTTAACATGCCAGTGAGTAGTATATGTGATAAAGCTTCTCTCAGGTAACTCCTAGTTTTCAACTACCAAAACTTCCAGACTTACCCAACAACTTCTAAACACAGTTATAGGATTTAAACACAGGAGAACTTTCAGTATTATTTATTATTTAGTCATTAAAACACTGCGTATGTATAGTTCTAAGCTCTTTCTGGTGTTTTCCAGGGACTCTGAACTGACAAAGCTCAAGAACCATGAGGTCCTCAGATAGAGTGAAGCTGTAACAATGCTTCTGGCTTGTTTCAAAGCAGCACACACCACAGTATTCTCACTGAAACATTAATAACAAATTTGCTGTTAGCAACACAAGGCACTGTGTGGAACTCCGTTTAGTAAAAAACCTTTCGAACTGTGGACGCTCAAACTCGCTAATCTAAGCAGCAATGAGCCACCCTGAGCAAAAATTTGTAGGTCTGCAAAAAAATAGTTGAAAATAGACTGAGAGGACCTTAAGAGGTCATCCAATCTATCTCCACACACCAAAGCATGATAAGCTATTCCTACAATGCTGCTCACAAGACATTTATGTCTAATCCCTTCTTAAATCTTCAGGAGTTTTCACAATCTATTCCAGTGCTTAAATAAAATATAAGGCTTTAATAGGATCTGAATTAATGACTTGTGCCCTAACTTCTGAGCTGCGAAGCCACACAGATCCAAAGCACTTACCTAAATCCTGACCTAATTAAAATTTACTAGATGTAAATAGCAGAAGTCAGCCATCATCTTAGACTTTTCTAGCTGTTCTGTTATAGCACTTATCCAAAACATTTTGCATATACTGTTAGAAATAGTACATGCAAATATTCAAAACTCCTTATTAAAAAAAAATCAAAATTCCCACAAGTATTTTAAATATAAAACTTTGTTAACTCAAGTTCCATGAATTCCACATAATTTATTCTCAATTTTATTGTCTAAGGTGACTGATTTCTTCCTTTGCTAAATATTAAAAGAAACAACAGGATGTTGAAACTTGCCTCTCCACAGACAACGTCAGATAAAACCCATTAACTTGCAGATCATTTAGGTACAAAGCCAAACTTCTTTAAGTTAGGATACTTAGGCAACTTTAACTATGTGATTTCGTAAACCTGACCTACTTACCACCTTCTCCCTATCTAGTATGACTCAAAAGTACAGTTTAACACTACAGTAAAAGCAGTTCCCTTTCCTACACTGCAATGCTTTCCTTGGCACCGGCATTTGTCCAGCACTGTGCCAAGTTAGGTTAGAAAAGTAAAAAGGTTTGCAGCTCTCTGTGAGTTTAATTCTCTGAACTAACTCATCTTGAAGTCAGAGAAGTGTCACAACATTATTCAAGATGCTGTACACAATCTGTCTTGGACAACCACTCCATGTAGCTAAAACCAGCTCCAAATCATGTGTGGTCATGTATTCATGAACATAAAAAAACCAAAACAAGAATACAAGAGAAAGACAGGGAAGTGAAAGTCTCATTTAGTTTCCTACCTGTAGAAGTGGATGGGTGGTAACTTATTACACTTAACACATCAATTCAGCACCCTTAGTAAAACAAAATCAAAAAACTCACACCACCTAATCTCTGTTCATCTGCTCCAAAGAGGGAGAAGAAATAAATACACCCATTAGAAATCACCTACCTCTATATATCCACCCACTGCTGCACACGTGAAAATAGAAGAAATTCCTTCTGCTCACACACATAATCTTAAGAGTGACTCTGGCATCTGATAGAGCACAAATCTTATTACCAAGCCTGCATTTGCACGAGAGGGCAGGTGCACCTCACCTTCCGTGCCTCCTGCAGGGCCAGGAAGCGCCTGGTGCCTGGCTGGGCTCCTGCCAAAGCTCTGGGCACACACAGGGAGGACATGCCAGGCCCTTCCCAGTGAGCAGGGGCAGCCAGCAGGCACAGCAAGGCTGAGTACTGCACTTCCCTGCGCGGAACACACAGGTTTCCAGACGAGAGGTGGTTTCTCAGAATGTGTTATAAATTACAGAGCTTGAAATCTAATACTGCTTTAGTCAGCTAAAGCATTGCTCTTCACATTTATTTTGTAATTTATTATTTTGATACATTCTGCTAAGAAGAGAGAATAAGCTGTGGAACAACTTCACTATTTCCTAAGAAATTCAGGATTTCTGAGCTAACTATATAACAAAAGTCAGCTGCAGGAAGGCAAGAGGAGAAAGACTGCCCATGAACCTAAAACCATTGTTTCACACGTAAGTCGAAGATCTAGCAGTAATTAATTTTGGCAAATGTGTTATGTAAGAAATAACTCAGATAATATTTACATCCTATACTCACCACCTTTTGAGTTTGCAGGACAAAGAGGGCTTTATTTTTTCAGAGCTATGTGTTGTTGGACATTTGATATCACAAAATGCAATTTATTCACATCACCTGCATATAGCTAAGCATGTTTCAATGAACTAATGCTTGGATTCAATTATTTTTCTTTTAATATTTATTTCAATTTAAACTTAGAAATTGTGTCAAGAAACAGACCTGGACAATAATAATAATAATGAATTTTTAAGATACATACTCACTTATACATAATTGAACGGCTTCACTGAATAAATAAATAAATTAATAACTAAAAAATGGTAGCACATTTCCTCCAAAAATAGTTAAGTGGAGCATTAAGCATACCACAGGGGCTTCTTGCATCAAAGGCAACCCGTGGTAACTCTTGGTGATAGGGATGAACTAGCAGTAACTTTGTGGTAGACGAACTGGAGCAGGTCCCTGAAAATCAGAGTTCATCTACTTCCAGAACAGACTCCATGAAAGATGCTAGATGGGGTCACTAAGCTGTTGAGCCTCATTTTCCCATCTGTTACACAGGATTTTTTCCCCCCTCTATTTCCAATGGGTGAGGCATTTAATCTTATTTCAGGGAATAAGGAGAGAATAAGTAGCACAGTATCACGTATGCAAGCATATGGAACAGCAACTGTAGTACTCAATCACTTTGCCCAAACTTTAAAGTTCCCTGAAGAGTTTCTAACTTTATCTAGTTTTACCAACTAAATTGTTCTCCTCTTGAAAATCACCAAGATTAAAAGAAAACCCAAAAACAATTACACATATTTACTCTGGCCCAAAAAACTGCTTGAAAGTTTCACTATTGGAATATGGTTATGAAGTACATCTGGTGAAAAAAAGAACCCAAACAAAAAACAAAAACAAAAACCCCAAACAAAACACCTCTCCCAAACAAGTGCCACAGAAAAACCCTCCAAACCAGTATCTTGAATGACTTCTTAAAGCTGCCAACTGCCAAGATCAGTCAACACACAAAGCTAATATTTTTGATGTGCGGAAATAATTAACGCCCACCTCAGACTATGTTTCATTGTGACTCTAAGTCAAGCATTTCAAATGACAAACAACTACAGTCAGTGTGACAGACCACAATCAATTCAAAGACAACAGACATGCCTTCAAATGTGTCAATCTGCTTACATCTACTTTGTGTTACATGTCACAGCTGAGGCAAGAAATATTGCCTACTCTACAAAAAACAAAACAATAACACGGTAAGAACTGCCTTGTCATAAGAAAACCAACAGAACTATTCAAAGAAGTTAAACTCAACAGCTCCATAAGGAAACCAAGAGCTGCACAGAGCACACAATAGTGCAAGAAGGCACTGAATTCAACAGAGTAAAGCTTCTGCCTTCTCCCACCCCACCCAGCCGACCACAGGACATCATTACTATGTCATGGACTAGGATTGTGTTAACCAAAAAACAAAAAGCAGGTAAAACGGTACCAACAAGAACATGAAAAAACTGAACACTCTTGCCACCCCCAACTGAAACACTGTTCATGCAGACGATGTGTTTCTCAAGACAGTATAAGATCTGTTACCTGTCTATCACAGCAGTTTGTGGAATATAGTGTACACTACTTATTTAGATGAGAATTAAATTTCCAACTCCTATTTTTAACTTGGTACAAGAAAACGTCACCTCACAAATCAGTGAAAAACTCAGACTTCAGAATGCACTGTGCTGACAGCAGTTATGCCTGAGCAGCGACAGCCGAGTGCTGCACAGAATTCTGTCTTTAATGGAGAGACAATGGATAGTCTCCAAAATCCCCACAGACCAGTCCATTTAGGTGATTCCACTTTGGCTTTAACTATTTACATGTGTTGGCTATACCAGAAATGACTAAATATAGACTTTGTTCCTGAGGAAGACAAGCACAACACTGATTACACAGACTAATACAGAATGTCAAGAGACAATCACAATCACAGGCTCATGGCTACAAGTGGCAAGACATCAGATAAATTTCAGCTTCCAGGCCATATTGACATAGAGAATGCCACACTGACTCACAAAGCAAAATTTATATCGTACCAGTTTCTTTAAACTATCAACACAACTGTTAAATGCTAGCACCCCTTGTCTCATGCAAAGTTCAAATAACCCTGGACACAGAATATAAAACAAAGAAATTGGTGAAGCAAGATTCATATCATCTATTTAAACACCTGAACAGGTGACCATAAATCCTGTCAAGAGCAGTGGAAAAAAAAAATGCACTTTCTCCATACCAAATTTGGAGCATCTAAATAAAAACTCCTTACGATGGCCAGTTCTTTCAACATACTGGTGTCCATAATTTGGCTGCCATAACTGTATTCATTCTTCTCCAGTTGATATTAATATGCATATAGCTTGGGGTGCAGATCAAAGGATCAAGCTAGTTATTCAGGCGTTTAAATGCAAACTCAAGTCATCAATACTTAATTTGCTCGAAAACAGACAACTTGAAATAACAGGCATATTCTCACCATGAAAAACAAACCTAATCTTGTTATGAATCCTGAGTAGACCCTGAGTCAATAAGAGACACTAATCATTCCACAGGCTTTAAAGGTGCTGTGATTTAAAACATGAAACTGAAACTACATGTTATATTAAACAGACAAGATGTTTTAAAAATAGTGCAACAACTTTGCACATTGAAAAAGCTCTCAGAGATGAAATGTGGATCACTGACCTATTTGCATCTGAAGAAACAGAAGCCCTGCAAATGATTTCTGAAAACTATAAAGCCATATTTTATCTAAAAAACCAATTGTCTGCATTACTTTTTAAAGAAAGACTACATTCTACTGTCCTGCACACCTAAGTTACAGCAGCTGTTTGTGGGAAACTACACTTGCAGAGTAGAGCTCGTTCAAGGTATTGCAGTCCTCCTCCTAAATTTGCTCACCCAACACAGAATACCACCTCCTTGGTGGTACCACTGTCACTACAGGACTACCCCAGGAAACAAATAAAAAATTAAGCCAATTAAAAACTCCATGTGTTGTTAAGGAAAGTGTCTGAGCTGAGTTTCAGAGCTCAAAAATTTGTAATTCCATATGAGGATAATACAGTGTTACAAGAACTGAGTCAGCAAATCTGAGAGGGTAGCGGAAACGCTTTACTTGGTGTTACAGCTAAAGACTTTATCAGTACCAAACTATGACTGAAATCACAATGAGTTTTAGGCAAATGTAAGAATATTTTTGCCCAAGGATACTCTTGCAGAATAGGGTCTGTAATTAGGATATTGCTATGCTACAGATAAACACAACTCATGCAAATTAAAAATCTAAGTTATGCATTTAGGTCACTTGTCTATGTACTTGAATTAAACTTACCTATTTTCACTAAAATATATTTTCTTAAATGGTCATTTCACATAAGCAACCTTTCCAAGTAACTTTTTCCTTTTGAGTGACATCAGATGCAGCCTGGTCTTTTCAAGAACTAAGTGTTTATGCTAAACTAGGGCCTTGGAGTGCAAACCTGTCAGTTCATGCCTGTCTCATGTTTTATTAGTGGACCCAGAAATTTTTTGGTGATAAATTACTGTAGACTCATGTAAATATAATAGCTTAATTTTTTTTTAGGAAGTGATAAAATACACTTGTTTCAAGAAGTTTACGACAGCAATTTAAAAGCAAATCATATCTGAAATATGCTAAAACAAGTAACAAAGTATAACCATGCACGTATATACATTCCAAATAATACAAACTATTTTTCTACCTATCCAGCATATATACTATTATTGAAGTTAGACTGACTGCAGTGAGCATGGAAGACTAAAGCAACAGTTAAATTCTTTTCTCTAAATGATTAATCTAAGTGTATTTCCCTACAACCTTCTGCCTCACCCCCAAGCATCACAGTACTATCGCAGTTACAATTTAAAATCATCTAAGACCTCTACTCAAGAAGTCAGTAAATAACTAGCAAGAATTTAAAAGTATCTACAGTAACCGGCAAGAATTTAAAAGACATATCTGCATGTCAGATCTGACCTGTAGGTTCTGACTCCCTGAGATACAGTGACTTTCAGCAGAAGGATGACAAGACAAAGATCAAAAGGACAAATCCTGATACTGCAGAAACTCTGCATTGGTCTCTTTGCTTCTCTCACTAAGGAGTGAGTCTTAACCTTGCGACGAATTGTTGGGAGCTGGCCTGGGTCCACACCGTTCCACATCAGCATCACTTGAAGCAGCCTGGCTGAGTATCAGCTGGAGCCGATTCAGGTCGAAGCCGCACTGTCAGAAGTAGCTTTTTCTTTTCAGAAGGAATCTGGTCACAAAGTAGCACACGCACTGTGGGCTACTAGGGACTCACGGAGCAAACACAACTGACTGTGTAGGTGCAGTGTTTACACAGATCCAAACCAACAAAGTAGTAGGAAAAAAAATTAAAACAGCTGAAAGCTTCTGTGGCCTCGGTCGCAAGTGACTCTAATTTCCAGCCGCTCTCATTATTCCAGCCTAGGAAAGCCGACACGCGTCCTGCCTAACAAGGACAGGCACAACACGCACGCCCCGCTACCCCAGCGGGAAACCCACACTGCCGGCACCCCGGGGGTGTTCCCGGCAACGCCGCCGAGCACAAAGCTTCACCCATGCTTCACCACCCTTCCCGTCCCTGCGGTTTCCCAAACGCTTGCGAAACTGCCGGCAACCCCATCCTGCCGAGATAAGGGGGCAGCGGCACCGGGCGGGGACCCGCACGGGGAGCGGCGGCAAGGCGAGGGCACCGGGCAAGGCGAGGGCAGGCCTGGCCCTCCTGGCCACCCCGAGCCGCGCCAGCGGAGGCGGCGGGGCCGCCCTGGGAAGGGAAACTCGCTGTGACAGTAACCAGACACCGCGTTGGAACAAAAGCGCCCGAGCCGGCGGCCGCCGCGGAGGCAGGTTACTCCCTGCAGGGAGCGGGGCGGAAGGGGAGGGAGCGCGCCGGGAGCAGCCCGGTCCCGGGAAACACGCCCCGAGCCCGGCGCGGGCGGGGGAGTCCCGGCCGGTGCCGGCCGTGAGTCAGTGCCCCGGAGAGGAAGCGGCGCGCAGGGGCCGGAGCTCGCCGCGTCCCCCCGCCCGCCCCGAAACCTCGCGGGGGAAACTCTGCCCATCCCCTCGGCGGCGGCGGCACCGGCACTCCCGGTCCCGTCCTCTCCTCACAACTTTCCCGCAGCACCCGCCGCCCGCCCCGTACCTCGGTGCTGCTCTCGGCCGTGCTCTCCACAGCCATCTTCTGCCAAGGGTCCGCCAACTGCGCCAGGGGCATCTTCCCCGCTCGGCTCCCGCAGCCTCCGCGCTCCGCGTTCCCGCTCCCCGGCGGGGGCGGCGAGGCAAGCGGCGAGCGCTGCGGAGGGCGCGGGAGAGCCCGGCTGGCTCCGGCAGAGGCTCCGGCGGCGACTGCTGCCCGCTGCCGCCGCCGCGGTGCGCCCGTCCCTCCCCCGCGCCCTCCCCGCTGCCGGGCGGAGCCGCGCTGCCGCCCTCCCCCGGCCCGGCCCGGCTTCCGCTCACGACATGGCGGCGGCCCGGGCCCGCCCGCGCTTGCGCCCCGCGCCTGCGGCCGGCGCCGTGCTTGCTCCGGGGGCCTGAGGGGCTGCAGCCGGAGCGGGCTGGCACCCGGAGAGGGGCTGCGGGAACCGGGGCTGCCGCAACCGGGGCTGCGGGAACCGGGGCTGCCGCAACCGGGGCTGCCGCAACCGGGGCTGCCAGCGCCCCCCGGGCTGGGGGAACGGGAGACACGGGAGTTTGTTTGCATAAACAAGCGCGGAGGGAGAAGTCGAGAGGCGGGTGAGACGTGGTGTTGTGCAGAATATCATTAGGCAAAGAGGGAAAGGAATTAAGGTGTAGGAATTTGTTTTTGTAGCAACACCGTTTAAGTAGTAGTTGGACTGCGTGAGTAGGAGTTGCCTCGAAGCGGGAAAGTCATATTTCCACAGGCCATGAGACGTGGAGATAAAGCTGTCAGAAAAACCCCCACAGGTTCTGAAAACGGCCCTTATTTTACTTTTTATTCTCGGTTGTTATCTAGTACACAAACATACAAACATAAATTGAGACCCACAACGTACGGGGTGTTACATGGTTCTCTTGAAATGCTAAGAAGTGAAATAAACATCCATCCTTTTGCAATATCAGATGGCTTGGGTGATGCTGAAGAGTCCTAGAAACATGAGACCAGCAGCTGAAGGTGGGTGAGCATTACTGTCAGGCTTCTTGCTGTTGAAGCCAAACTTTCCAGAACTGTTTGGAACGGCCGCTTAGTTTTCAACAGTCCCCACTGTCCCGGAGCATTTCTGTATTTTTGACAGGTCACAAGATTTGTTCCATCTTTTAGAAAAGTTAACATTCTTTAAGTATTTGGAAGTGTTTTGGAGTGGGAGGAATGGCAAGAGTGCTAGTAATTGTGTGCGTGCGTGCATACACTGCTGTGGTGAGCACAGGCTGCTACTGTTTCTGCTTGGTAGCATTTTGATCCCACTTTATGTTCATGTAAGCATAAATACCTATCTACAAAGAGATACAAAGGAGTGGATAGGCAGTTGCTCATAATGAATAAGTCTTCAGCTGGTCCTACAGAGACTTCCATATGTGGAGTAAAAGGTCATAGTTGGATGATCACCTGAAGCTAGGAGAAGCAGATGTGCCCTTCCCTTGTTCACGGCAGTTCATCTGGCCCTTGCATCAGCCTCTCTTTTGAAGTGGTGCAATTGCTTGTGCTGTTGTGTGGTGGTTTAGAGCAGGGAGTAGATCCACATCAAAACTAACCCTACCCATTACCTTCTGTTGTCCTCAAAAAAATCCCACCAACCAACCCACCCTATTAAAGACTGAACAGGAGTTGGGACTGCTTCCTACCAATGTGGTCAATTTGCAGAACTCTAGTTGGTTAATGGCATGAAATTTAGAACAAAGTGATAGAAAACAGATAATTCAGTAGTGCTTGGCAGCCTTTATGCTTAATATCATAATATTAATAGCAAGGAATAATTTTTCGTGGTCTGATGAGCACCAGGTCACTTCAGTCTCAAACTGGCTGCTGGAATGTTGAACATAAAACTCATTTTTACAGCAGTCATACATTACGTGGTTGACCCACAAATCAGGACTTAAAAAAAATCCCTGAGTTCATGTAGAAATTCATGATGTTAAAAAAAATCCTTACCTTACATCCCTCTGGAAATATACATTTCTCTTCCCTCATTGGGATATTTCACTTTGCTTTATCAAAGCTCATGCATTTGTACCTGCATCAACTACAGAGTCAGGTATGTACATCTAAGATGTGCCATTATGGAGAAGAAGCTAAACAGCTGAAAAGTGGCAGTCACAGCAGGAAAACTACCCCAAACCTAAGCTTGCATTTCACATAGTTCAACAAGTCCCTCTTTATAAAAGACTTCCTTCCTCTAACTGACAATCTCCATGATGTCCTCTTTTCTTATCATAGTTGCCTAGTCCTTTCTTGCCATAGGTCCGTATTCTAAATTACTTGTTTGAATTAAAACCTCTTTTTAGAAGGCAAGGGGGTCATAGTTTGGTTATTGTCTCTGAATTTTTTACATAAATTATCTTCTGTCCTTCCCTGTATGCATCTTACAAATCCAAAATAAAATGGGCAAAGATCTTATGCACTAGCAGGTAAGAGGACTGCAAACAATAGAAATCTGACCTTTTCTCAGGCACTGAAGTACAGAGAGTAGGTAGAAGTATGCCATTTCATTGTTCAGGGGTTTCAGTATTATCACACCACTTGTTTAAATGTTATAAAAGAGAAAGCTGCATCAGGATTTTAATCGGAGCTACTATGCAAGAACAGACTTCAGGGCAAGAAAATCATCTGGAAAGTGTCTCCACGGGGAAGACAAACATATCAGTTAATCTCTGGGAGATGCGGGGGATTCTGACTTTCAAATCCTGCTAAGCTCAGAGTTGGATCATCCTCCCAGCAAGAGGTAAGATGCTGAAGATATTTTGCCTCAAGACAGTAGCTCCTATTTTTCATTCTTTTTGTCTCAGGCCAAAGCAAGGTAAGGCTTTCACCTGTGGCAGCAGACCTCTCCTTTTACCCTCTTTCCCTCTGGGCACAGCCATCTCTGCTTGACTGTAGTCACTGCTAATAACTGTCTGTCACCAGACTTGGCTGTAGGCGTTGATTTCACTTTTGCATAAGTGGTTGCATCATGGTGCATCCACATGGATGTTTTATATGCATTGCAATGGAAAATTTGATCACGTTTGTTAGGAAAAGAGTAGCATATGGCACTGAAATGACAGTGCTGCATAAAATCCCATTAACTTGTCATATGAATTAGGTGGGCTTCACAGGCTGCACCATTTCTTTTTCTCTTGTTTCCAACAAGTCTCACTAAAATGTCACTCTATTGCAAGGGAGACATCAGCTTAATAGACTTACCTGTCTTTTCCCACAGGCAGCCTCTTGATATGTGTGTGGCAGAAATTAGGGAAGCTTGCTTATGGTTGGTGGTATCTAATGCTTTCTTAGCTTTGAAGTAGAACCTACTTGCACTTTGCAATTAAGGCAGAATTAATTGCAGAGTTAGTAAATCACCATAGTCATGCCCCCAAAATAATAAGTATAAAGCAGAATTGGTTTGCTAAGACTACTAGCAGAATAATGTTTGGGAACTTGAACTTGCATTTAAAAAATGTACATAAAAGGGGGGAAAAAACAAAGGAAACTATGGTAACAAACCCTACAATCTGACACTCATCTAGAAGGTCTAGTAGTGCATTAGGTGGGAATTATGATACAGTATCTTCTGAATAGAATATAAAACAGTAAATAAATGCAAAAGTGTGAAAATCTGTTGCAAGTATTATGAACTTAGCACTGAGGTGTATAATTTGAATTAAATGCACAGGAAAATATGCAGAAGGTACTGTCCAAATTTATATGGGAAAAACCTCCAAGGAGTTAAAAAAATAATCAATACCATTTATTTGTATAGCTAATAGACAAAAGAGAGTCTCTTGCTCTCAAGGCACCTGGATTCAATTCCTAGCAGAACACAAAGGACAATTGTGTAATTTAATCAGTCACTTCATGTAGATGAGATTCAACTAAGGAGACTTAGTCTGTCTTCATGATGTTTTCAAAAGTGTGAGGAGGCCTTGATTGGAGAAGTGTAAATACATCCTGCCAAAATAAACAAAGGAAGCCTTAGTGCTAATTAGAACTAGTTGCTCTGTGCTTTAGGTGCAGATATAAGGAACATCTCCTTAACCTCATAGGGATATTGAATGGATGACTTCATTGATGTTTGAAGAGCTGACAGAGACCAGGGGAAGAGAGACAGAGCGCTGCAAGAAGTTTCCAGCTGTTGTGAGTTGTCATAGCAGAGACACCAGAAGGATTTGCTGTACAAATCAGAGTTACAATCAATAACTAAAACGGGAAGAACTAAATGAATGTCTATTGTGTATTAAGATTTAACCTGACCTTTCAAACAACATCTGCAAGGCTGCTTTCACCATTACAGGCCCCTGGATGATGGAATCATACAGGAATGCAAACATTTCCTGCATTTTCCTCTGGCAGGCTCTTCTTTGAAGTTCTAATCCTGCAAGTGTAGTAGATGTGATAATGACAATAAGAATACTTCTAAATCCTATATATATTAGAGTTGTGGTGTGTGACTCACTGCTTAAAACTATTGCTTTCCTGGATGTCAGTATGTTTACATAAAATTGCACTGAAAGGGTAAAGCATAATGCATCAGGCTCGATGGAATTACTTATCTGAGTTTTATCTGTGGTCCCTATGCTAGCAGGAAATAATCGTGCCTGTGGTTTCTACATCCTGAGTGGAAATCTGGAATTCAATAAAATATGGTCTCATTACAGTATACCTGTCTCCAACATATGTTCTCATTTTAGTGTTTCTGTACATATTGATAGCTCAGATTTATCTTCTGAATGACAAAATTTATCCTGTTCACCACAGAGTATAAGAAACCTTTTGCTGAGCTTTGAAATCTTACATGGAAACCTGCTGTCAAATACTGAATGCAAGTTGTCACCCCTTTGCAGTGGAACATTGAGAAGTAGATTAGAATTTCAGATTGTGGTATTTTGAGACAAAAAGGAAATGGTAGAGTATGAACAAGGATTAGTGTTCAAGGGTCAGGGTTCTCTTGGGTTAAATATGACACAAGATAGCTGTTCACAAAAAATAAAAAGGAAAAAGATACAGTGGTGATAGAGGTAGAATATGATATTATATTTTACAAGATAATATAGCAATAAAAAACTTGTCAGCTTGACAAGTCATTGCTATAAAACGCACAAGGTCTAGAGGAGGCCACAACATTATTTATGCATCCTACCTCCCCCAGATCTAGGAATTTAAGGGTCACAGACCCTTGTATTATGCTTATCAAATTAGGTCTGATTTAAAGAGCCTACGGATAAGCAAAACCTAGTTTATCTCACTTTTTTCCTTACTACCTAAATTTCCTGATTTTATGTCCTACCAGTTAAATAGTGCCTTGGTCTCTTTGAAAGCTACTCACCAAATCCCCTATTCTAACAATCTTACTCTTCGCTTCCTTTTATAGATTATCCAGCATCTCTTAGCCAAGAGTCCCTTTTAAATCTAGCAAGCTTCACTTTCTCTTTACTGACCCATACTTATACTGAACAGGATTCTCCAGATTGAGCTAACAGCTGCCCTTTATCCTGCTTGACAACACCTGATGCTCATTCCCAGTAGTCTGGCGATATTTCCCAAAATATGTGTTGTTGAAGTGATCATGCCTCAAAATATGGTTTGCTACCTCTAGTGGTTTGAAAGATCCATGTGTTCTCTCAAGACAGTTCACTCACTTTTCCATCAGGATCTTTGTGCCTTACCTTTTGCCCTGTAGAGAACAAAGCAGTGCCATTAGGTGGGGCCCAGGTTTGTGATCATGTTCAAAAATGATCTATAAAACAGTGAACTTGTTACATCATCAGATGTAAATCAGTAAAGATTGTAATTATGCATGTTGTACAACAGGCTGTTTAGAGGTAGTGTTTTCCTGAGCTCCCTCTAGGAGCCCTGGGCCCCTCCATAATTCATTTAAATGATGGATTCACACTCCTGGGTACTGTTGATATGCAAAAAAGGAGCTTCACTGATGACTGGCTTACCCTGAAGCATTTTTTCAGCCCTTAGTATTGGCTGGGAGCTATCAAACTCCAAAGCATACTGTCACCCTCCCTTGTGTCCCTTGAGTGATTTAATGGTGAAAAGGTACCTACTCTAAGAAGCGATATTTTAGATTTCCAGCAATCTTTTCAGCACCTTGCGATGACACAGTTCCACAGTGAGTGCACATTTCTATCCCCTAAAGTCAGTGCTTACTGAGAGGAAGTGTGAATGTGATGGAAGACAGCTCATTATCTGAAAGCAGTGAAGAGAAACATGTTAGATGAAACAACCTTGTGCCCCTCATTAGTACCTTGCTCTGCCCTGGCAGTATTGGCACACTTTGTCCTATTTGAGGGAGCAAAGACATGCTCAGGGCCTTGCTGTGGAGTCACAGCCTTGCCAAAAGGAGTAGCAGGATGAGGAGGCAGCAACATTTAGCCAGTACTGCAGAGCAGCTGAAGACTGTGTTAAGATGTGGTCCCTTATTTAGCACTTTGGTGTTGCAAAATGGTACATATATGACAGGTGAGTCACAAACTGTAAAGTCTGTGCTGTCTGAGTTGTTGGAGGTTCTGGGCTTAAGCTAATGAGTGGTATGGACTTGATCTACTACTAGATGGGGCAAGATACTGGAGGAGGGGAGATTGTGGAAGATTTTCGGCTTGTTGGTCATTCTCCAGTAAGTGCCAAGTAAGGTAATGTAAGATGTAGAATAAAATGGAGAGGGAATGCTGAGAATAGAAGATGGGTTTTTAAACAGGGAAAGAACAGAACAGTTTTAAAGAGCATAAGGAGTGATGGTGTCTTGGATGTGAATAGCCAGTTAAATCTATATATATTTGTGTCAATATTTAGTGAATCACGGGAAATGGTAAAGGCTGTTGTGTTAACAGTGATAAGCCAGAGACATGCTCTAAACATTTGTAGAAATCTGTCAATATTTTCTTTTTTAAAGTCACTTGATCCAAGATTAATGAAACAAACAGTCATTCAGTGTCTCATTAAATCTGTTACAACTGGATAAAATTTCCAATGACTTAGCTTGATGCTTGTAGTAAGAAGCAAATTTTCAGCTCATGAGTGGACCTGTAAATTAATAGAGTCTTTGGTATTACATCAGCACAGATAGTAGGAAGGATTAAATGAGTTGTCAGGATTATATTCCTCCTCTACTGATTCACTTTCAGCAAAACTGAAACTTTGACATCAAAGAAGCTATTTTAAAAATCACAATTTTCAGGAAGGAATGATGTTATTTTGCCTGCTTCATCAGAATGAGTGCTCCTCTGCTGTGCACAAACGAGCTGCTTGCCCTAGTTGAAAAAAAAAAAAAAAAGTTGAAAAGCTATGGTGAGGGCTTTGATCAGTGTTGACAGTATTCCTGCAGTATTTCAGTGCCTCATTGCTTTTTGCTTTCTAGAACCACTACTAATGACGTTGGTTAAGAGAGATTGTAAATTGTGATAAGATGGCCATCTCTAGAGAGTGCTGAATTGGTGTGTTGCAAGGCTTCCTTAATTATTAATTTCATTGCTGCAGATTTTTTTTGGTTTAGTAGTTTCTCAGGACAAAGAGATTATTAGCTCCTTAAAGCACCACTCATCTGTATGACAAAAATCATACACTTTAGTCTACAGAAACACCTTTTACATTCATGACACATCATGTCATGAATGTTCTTGTCTGGAGTGTGACGTTCCACACTGGTTTTGTTTTTTTCTTGGAGACAAGCAGGAAATCTGTCACTAATTTCCTTCCAGCCAGCTCTGACTGCTTCGTCTCAGTCTTCTTAGTCCTCTGTACATTTCTTCTTCTCCATTTTATCTTCTAAAGACAGATGTGTTTCTCTTAACTTCATTCTCGTGTTTCTTTCAAGGTATTCTTCATCCTTCTCACACTGCTTGAAGCTGGCACATGGCAGAAGATTGCCTGCTCTCCTTGCAATACATTAAGTGGATCTGAGGTGCCCACCCATCTCATGTGTATCTATTTCCTCACTTACCATGACTCCTCTTTCCTGCCCAGTCATCATTATTTTTTAATTATCTGTGTATTTTATGTTGTGCATCCTAAACTTTGCATCCCCTTCTCTTAATAATTTCCCACTTGCTGCACAAGAAACCAACCTCTCTAATCCTCCTTGTTAAGTCATCAGCTTCTCACTAAATCATGTACCTTCAGGAACTGCATATTGGCAATTCAGCATTTCCTTCCTGTCTGTTGCCAATGCCAGGAGCTGCAGCCCTGTTGCTGCAACGTTCTCATCACCTCACATCACTCACTGATGCAGCCAGGCTGCTCCCATCTCTCTCAACACTTCCACGCTTTCACTTCTTTCTGCTTCTTACTCAGGTTCAGCCTCGTAGCTTGGCAGAACTCTGTCTTGCCTTATTTCACTTTCCTCATTTTCTCCTTTACCTTGTTCATGGGCCTGTATACTCATGCATCTTTTCTGCTGCTTCTCAGCCTCATGCATTTTTTATGTCACTCTGTGCTTCAGGCTTATGTAGAAAGGCCTGCTCTCCCCCAAATTCCCTGGAGCCTTCCCGTATCCACCTTAAGAGTGTCTCTCTGCCTCTGTCCCAGAAAGTCTTTTTTTTCTAAGTTAGAAAACTCTTCAAAGCGCAGTTTTTGTACTGTAAAAAGGAGAAGCTTTTCCACCTCCACTTTAAAAGTAAGCAGTGCAGTTGAGAGACAGGTATTTTTGCAGATGTAGAGCCACATTCTATACTGTCCTGTGGGGCTCACAGTTTGGGCATCTGAAGACTGACACACTTCATATTAGGTTACTTTTGGACATCTTGGCAAATGGCTTAAACCCTTCCTTGTTTTATTTAGATGCAATTCTAAAGTGTTTGGAGGACTTGTTCCCACTTCATACCGGGCTAAAATTGCTGTAAATCTTATGTTTTGGTGCTTCCTGAAGAAAGAAAGGAAGAAAAAGGTTTTGTTCAGTTACAAGTTTTTGAAAAATGCATATATAATTTTAAACACAGAATGACAACAGCAAAAAGTACCTAACTTGAGGGGGTGTGTGCAAAGCACATGTATTAGGAACAGGTATGAGTAAAAAGTTAAGTTTCCCTTTCTCTCTTTTATGCTTCTCCTTTACCGGTGCTGTAGAGACTGAAAATAACTCAGCTCTCAGTGATGTCATCACCATTAGAGGCATGCTGTCAGCTTAGTTTGTTTTCTGACTTCAACAAGGGAAATAGAATCTGACTGCTGACTCACTTGTTAGGTCTGAAGTGAGTAGTTATGCTTATTTCATCTATTTTGGCCATGATCTTGGGTCTTTAAATATCCACCTTCTTTGTAGCAGGTACAGGTACTCCTATTCATGAAGGAACATGGAAATGGAGACTGAAATAGTTTTGCACTTTGGTATCATACAGAAGATGTTGTCTAAATCAGGAATAGATAAGATTCTTGCAGAGTTGTCCTACTGAAGAATTTTTTTCTTCCATACCAATCCACAGTGTTGGTTTAGTTGTTGGTTGTCTGGGATGGTTGAATTGTTATCTTCACCTCAGCTGATGCAGTGCTGGTGGTGTCAGCAAGTGATGGTTTGGCTGCAGATCCACTGCTCAGATGCTTTTATTTTTCCTTCCTGGCCTGCTCCATAATGTCTCTGCAAACCGATGTGAAAAAGTCTTGTGGAAGGTGAGTATGCAAATGGAACCTCTTTTGTCCATTTTATTACCTTTTTTCCCCCCATACCTGCAAGGTTGGGCAGAGTTGCTCTTGCTTGCAAAGAGTATTTTTGATTTCTACATGACATATATAATGCACGTTTTGGGGGGGCAAAAAGTTGCTATTTCGTTTGGATGGGCAAAGTAGCAGCAAATGGAGGCTTTTCCTGACAGCATACTTTTTTTAGCTCTCCTTCTGTATGTGAGTATCCAGGGGCCAGATCCTCTGCTGGCAGATGATGAAAGGGGCTGTAGCTTTTCTGACCACTTTGCATCTTCCAGAGATGCCACTGACTCACCTAAGCAAAATGGAGTTGTATTCATATCTATCCAAAAGATAAAGTGTATTTGAATGCAATGAATGTCTCTATATATTCAGAGCAAGGAAGAACACACACATGAAATAAGAATAAGCAAAAATATAGATATTGTTTCAGTTTTGTGGTTTTCCTCAGGATGTTTAAGTAGCGTTGCCTCAGTTTATTTTTCTGTAAGCCTTAGAAGTTACTTGATATCAGATCTAATCTATTTTCTGCCTTTAGCTTATTTGTTTTTAGTTTCTTCTTCTAGAGTTTGGGCTGGAAGTTACTCCTTGCTGGTTTTTCACCCTTTTGTTAGGATGCAGAAGAAAAACATGCTGGCAAATTTCTAATTCTCATGGACTCAACAAATAATTTTTTTATTTGTCACACTTTTAATCATGTGTGCATTTCTGTAGGAAAAAAAGAATTTTAGAAATTGATGTCACAACACCACTAACAATACTCGCAGAGTCCCAGAAATACAAAATCACGGAATGGTTGGAGTTGGAAGACACCACAGTGAGGTCATCTGGTCCAACCCTCTTGCTAAAGCGAGTTCACCTAGAGCTGGCTGCACAGGATTATGCTCAGGCAAGTTTCAAATATCTCCAGAGAAGGAGACATTCCAGTGTTTTTTCACCTTC
Source organism: Lichenostomus cassidix (assembly GCF_008360975.1). Classification (NCBI taxonomy): domain Eukaryota; kingdom Metazoa; phylum Chordata; class Aves; order Passeriformes; family Meliphagidae; genus Lichenostomus; species Lichenostomus cassidix. The sequence goes on along the minus strand of NC_139479.1, from coordinate 14,317,000 downwards.
ACAGTAAAAGTCAAGGTGGACAGCATCCATTGCTCTTCCCTCATCTACCTGGCCAGCCATGCCACACAAGGATGTCAGATTGGTCAAGCATGTTTTCATTTTGGTGAATCCACTCTTTTATAAGTCTCCCCCTAGAGACTAATTTCAATTGTAAAATGTATTTTCTTAAAAACAAACTGAAAACTAATGGCAACATTTAATTTAAATATGAGGTACGTGGAAAGGTATTCTCTTCCAACTCCGAATATTTTATCATTCTCTGATTCTGTAATGTAGTAACACAGTAAAACAATGAATAGAATTGTTTTCCCATTGAAAACACAAGCATAATTCAAATAAATACCTACAGGAGCAAAACTCAATTTCTTTTAAACTTTTATTTTAAAATGGCACAGTTCATCCAGTCGTAGAGGATTGCTGCAGAACATCCTTCATCTTAGGAGCTTTCAAAACACATTTCAGGTATAACACCATACATTTAAAAGACATATGAAGAACTTTAACTTGGAGAACCAAAATTTCCATTCTGTGTCACAAACAAGACTGGGAGGGACTTCATCTCACATCCCACAGTGGCATCTAAATGGTTAATGCTTAGTCTTGCTTAGTCTTGCTCTCCATACAATCAGATGAATTCTTCACATGAACTGCTCTGCATCCTATAAAACAGCTTACACTCATAACTTTCAAAAGGCAAGGACCAATCAAATCTCATGGAAGTTTTGTTTGACAAAGAACTGAGTGAACTTCAGAAAGAAACCTCAAGGTCAGGCCCAGGAAAAGCTCAAGTAAATAATTCTTCACCATTACTACTGGCAATTATTGAGCCTGTTATTATTGAGCTGAAGGAGATTTCAGGTAAAGGAACAATATCTGGAAAATAAAAAATTACAGAAATAATAAGTAAATAGAATTGCAAAAATTGGGAACTCAGCCTTGTTGATTGAGAGGTGGTTTTTAAGTTGTTCAAAACCATTGTCATTAGTACTTTGCCTACCATAATATTGTTCTGTTACATGTTTGGTGGTGTTTAAAAAAATTGAAATAACTGGATTGAATGTCATGCCTTTATAGGGTAATGTTCAAACTGAGAGTCTAAAAGTTGAGGGAACATAAAGGACACCCAAGCCATTTCTATGCCTGGTACTGTGTGCATTAGGTGAATGTGCATATGAAATATAATAAAAGTGAAGAAACTATGGAAGGAAAATTCTTGCCTTATGCATTGTGTAATTTTGCATTAGCAAACAGATTAAAGCCCAAGTTTTCTAAGGGTAATGTCTCAGATCAGGCCCTGAGATAAACTAAGTATTTGTTCCATCCATTGGTTCCTGGCAAATCTACCCGTTGGTTCTTCTGCTTCTCTCTCATGGGTTAACCGTTTGTAGGAACAATCTTAAAAACAGTACCTGGGCAGCAGCTGATCTCCATGCTTTATATTCATCAGCAAAGAAAAAGAAATACAAAAGCTAACACAAGTTCAGCAAAAGGTAATTGAGCTTGACTTTTTAGCTGGAGGAAGAAGCTAATACTGGTGTTAATTACACGCCTTTAAAAATGCAAATCTTCATTACAGCTATTGTTGCCAATTCAAAGTCAGTTAGATTTACTGTCTGTCACAATTCCTATCTGCAACTGCTTCCATACAAAAGACTGCAATCAAGAACTTGCCAAAATTAAATAGATGCGTGCACTGACATGCTTATTATAGCATTTATGATGCATTAAGTGCCAGGTGGATGCATGGACTATGAGAGAATAAAAAATACAGAGCAATCCCAGCTTTATGAGTTTGTATTGCTTTGTGAACCATATCTAATGCCCTATTTTTCAGAGGTATTGAGATTACATACTTTCAAAAAAACTTTTCTAGGATGGAGAGGCAGGTTTTATTAGCATTGAGAAATGTTGGTTCTTCTAGCACATCTATAACACAGTTTTGTGGTAAGGCAACTAAACTTCACTGTCTGAAAATTGTAAAGTAGCATGTGGGCATTATCACTGATAATTTCGTAATATTGAGACAAGCACTGTTAACTTCTAACAGTCTTAAAAACATACAGACAATAGAAAGATGGTACACGTGTAGCTTACATGTAGTTGTATATTGTGTCACTGCCTAAAGAGGAACCTGAAAATGTGAAGAAAAATGTCCATCACTTGAAATCAAGCTCAGCGATGTATCTGGAGGAGGCTTTCTACACTCAGACAGTACTTTCTCAAGTGGAACAACAAATTATGATTTTTCTTGTGGGCAAACCTCTACCAAGCTTTTCAACTCCCTGGGCAGCCACTGCTAGGGCCCACGTCTCAGGCTGCTACTCACACACAGACTGTCTCACCACCCTGAATTCCTCTTCACTAGGGCAATGCAGATGTGAGAAAGAGTGACTGTAGCATAGAATCAGTGTTGTACAAAAAAATTATCGAGTCACTGTAAGGACTTGTGGGGAATCCTTTAATGTAGTACCACACAGCTCTGCCCTTGATTTTGAACACTGCTTGTTCAGAATGCGAGAGTTGCTTTTCCTTTCTCTTCTCAGCCATGTGTCAGATACACATCTGCCTTCCAGCCCACCACATCTTAAAGAGCCTTGGATGCCTGAACAGACTTCACAGCAGTCTCAAAGCTGAGGGATACAAGAGGGGTCCAGCCACATCAGATGAGAGCTGACCCTCATTGGTAGGAGCAGATTGGTGGCTGCACCTAAAAAGGTCACCAATATGCTGATCAGCCTTCACTCCTTGGGCTGAAATGCTAAACAACAGCAACAAAACAACCCCAAACCCAAAGAAATTGAAGAAGTGACTCCTAGTGTTTCAAAGTGCCAGAATGCTTGCATTGATAAGAACAGGAGGGTTGTGATCAGGGCAGAGGGTGGGAGTGGGCCTGAGAGCAAAACTTAGAGGGACAGCTAAGCAAACTACAACAACCAGGGGTTGCTCAAATAAGCGGGTTCAGAGAAAGTCTTAGTCTCTGCCTCCATGGCCTTGGAATGAACAGACAGACCTAGTCCTGCCTTATTGACCTGCCTGTCATGTCAGACATGACTGCTGGCCTCCTGGGTTTTCATGGAGGAAAACTCTCAATAATTTCTAACCATGATTTTCTTTCAGACAGTGACAACAGCTTTTCCAGAGATAGTATGGGCTTGTTCCATGTCTGTTCTGGCTTTGCCCATTTCAAACAATGACAAAAAGCAGACAAGTGTAGTCAAAGGCTGTTTCCCAAACATTGCTCTAGTCCTGATTGGCCTTCCCATGCTATACTCAGTAATCATCTGAGAAATTATCCTGGAAAAAAAGGCCTGTGCTCAGATCATAAAAAAATGCCAATAAACATTTTCAGCTTAAAGTTCCCGAGTGAGAAAGGCCATGGTAGTGAGTTTCAATTGTTTCTTTGGTATCTAGGAGACAGTGTTTCCCTCAGCAGCTCCCCTTACCCTTCCTGCAGCCATGGCTGGAGCTGCCCTATAGTCTGTGCTCTCTCTGGTTCACCAAACTTTAAAGCTGTCTCAGGTCTTGGTCTGTCCATACAACTGTTCCAGGAAAATGAGCAGTAGCCCAGTCCTTATCTACTTCCTAATATCCCTTCCAAGCCCTGTTGCTGTCTTCAAGTTCATCTTTCTCAATCTCAACTGGTTTCTGTGAAAACACAGCTCATGTATCTCTTTGGTGTTGGGTACTTCATGGCTGAGGGTTTTAGTATTTGCATAGAGTGGGTGAACCTAATTGTCAGTGTGAGAGCTTTGGTCTTTACATGTTTGGGTTGGCCAGGGATGGTGTAAGCTCAGAGAGAACTGGGAAGATGGTTGAGGAAATGGGACTTACAGGGCCAGCATGTGACAAAAAGGCCCCAGGGTCTTAGGCAAGGGCTGAATATTTACATGGGAATATGGCCCATGTGTCAGAGTCTGCGTGACCTTTGGGTGGAGACATCAAGTTAGTACTGGAAATCTATTGGACATAGATGGGATGAATCACAGAGTGGGACTTACCTACCTAAATTGCCTTTGACAGATATTTTGAAGTTGATGATTCTGACCACTAACATTTAAATTGCTAAAATTGTATGAATGAAACCATTCCTGCAGAAATATCTAGGAGAAAGATGTTGTGAGAATGCCAGGTGAGAGTGATGGAGAGGATTACTTTGGGGTGTATTAACTGCTCAGAATCAGACTATGAGCTACTAATGAGACGCTGCCTTGAAGCACAGTGCTTGGATTTGTCAATTGAACTAATTGTAGGGACAAAAAGAGACATATTCATGCAGGTGTAAATGACTCTGCCAAAACCTTATCTGGAGTATTGTATGCACTTCTGAGCATCAATGGCTGGGGGAGAGGGAATTCAGAAGGGAACAGGTGTGGAGAATTGATGATGATAATGGAAAGTGTTTTAGCACAGAGAGCTTGCTCAGCTTAGAAAAGCAAAGGCTGAAAGAGGACATGATTACTCTCTGTGAATGTTAAACAGGTAAAGCACCTGGAAGGGAAAGAACCACTTATGCTCAAGAACAATGAGTACATTGAAACTAATGAGTATAAATTGGCTGTGAATAAAACTAGATTGAAAGCTGGGATGGTTTATAACGATCAGAACAATAAGGTTTTGGTTGCTTTAAAACTACAGTGGAAATAAGGGAGGACAGAATCTACATAGTTTTAAACCAGAAGTTGGTCAGTTTTGAAAAGGAAGATGCAGGTTGTTTGCCAATAATACCTCATAAGTAAAACTTGATGCACTGGGAAATTCCATCCAGTCCATTGCTCCTGGGTCAGTTTCTAACCTTTAAACTTGGGCAGATATAGCAAGTGTCCATAACACAAAAAAGATAAAGCTAAACTAAAGTTGAAATATGAGTGGCTTTCTGTGGAAGGATGAGGGATAATTTAGAAGATATTATGCTCCTGTAGGTACTAGAATCAAGTTCCTGCTGGTAGCATTCAGTACTTAGGCATGAATGCCAACATGCAAACCTGATTAGATAAAGACAGCTAGGGTAAGATAGAAAATAAGAAATAATGCTTTATGAACAGAGATTACATTACAGAGGTGGCCCAGCAAACACTATTAACCTAGAACCTTGAAAGCTAAGGAATAAGGCATTAGGGGAATTTTTTTTTATATGGTCCTTAAAATACTCAAGGATTTCAGAGTTTCACTCTACTGCAACAGAGGCAACAAAGAACACCACAACTTCTGAGCTTTGAAAGAAAACCTTACTGGTGGCTGATTCATGTGACTGGAATAAGAAATATTGGACCAGATGGGCCAAATTATCTGTTCCTAAATTTCTGTGATTGTTATTCCTGAGAATTATTGGCATTTCTATCCATCTTCAGTGTGTTCTTCATCCCCAGGAATAATGACCTCATTTTAGGATCTCTGATGCTAAAATTAGAGTTTTTGGTAGTGAAAATTTGCAGTGTGAACCTCAAGGATCAAAAAGAATGGCACAGCAAAGGAAGAATATAGATGGTAACAATTAAACCAACACTCTGCACCTTTATTTGTTGACCCTGCAGACTAAAACTACCTACCACATACCACACTCAGCAGCTCTGACAGAGCTGTTATCTTTTTCTTGTGTAGAAAAAGAAGTCTTAAAACCTTTCAGATGAGAAAAGTCTCAAAGGTAACCCCCTTTTCATCATGTTTTACATTTTTGGATCTAAATTTCAACACTGAAGATTCCAGATGCTGTAAAAACATTATTGAAGTGCAACATGGTATTAAGGTCATGTCTCACTGGTGCAGACTGTACTGGTTTAGCCACCCAACCACTGGCAAACTGCTGCCAGTGCCAAACCAATATATATTTTTTTCACCCATAATTATACCATATTTATCCCTGAGTGAGATTTTTCAGATGTGCTATTGTTGTCGGGAACATGAGACTCCATTACTACTATGCTGCAAACTTTTCCCTGCCCCCACAATGCATTCAAATGTATATTTGCTTTTATGAAACAATGGTTTCATAATCACATATTGAACAAAATGTGTTTGTGCTTAATAAAGTCCTAAAGTACAGACATGGTCATTTTCTTAATTAATGCTTAAAGAAAAAAGCTCTCTGTACAATACTATTTTGGTTTTTTAACTGCCAGAATCCCCTCCTAAGACTCAGATGTTGTATCAAAATTTAAAACCCAGAAGTCTTTGACTGGAGTGGGGTAAGGCATGTGGTTGTCATGCCAAAAAATAATTAAAAATTAAAATGAACTGGAAAGCTGTATTTCACATGAAACAGTTATATAGCCATTGATAAGCAATAATTTGAGCTGATGTTCCTGTTATTTTCAGAAAAGAGTTCAAAACTCTAGATTTTTAAAGAAATATAATTTTCATTGTATTAAGTATCACCATAATTGATAGAGAAGCTCTCACTTATCTCAAAATAGAGGACCACCTTGCCTCTTCAAGGCAACTGTTATGGAACAATCTTATGAAGTTTGATAGTGTCTGTGGCTGGCAATGCATGGTGGTACAGACAGGCAATGCTCACCTGTGGCAGAAAGGTGCTCACTCCTTGGAACAGGCACAAGGTCCAAACCAGAAGCATGATCCTGCTGGCAGGCTCTCCTCCTCAGGGTGGGGGTTTGACAGCCCAGAACCCCACTCATTCAACCTTCTCCTCATGAGCAGGGAAGAGCTGGTGGCAGCTCTGGTCACACAGGGCAGCCCAGGATGCAGCGACACAAAATGCTGGAGGTTGGGGCACAGAGGAAGGCTGGAAGGTGAGCAGAGGGCCCTGCTTTGGGGAAGCAAACAGGGACTTGTTCAAGGTTTGCCTGGCATGATCCCTTAGGGAGCTGCTGTGAAGGGGAAGAGTGCCCAGGAGAGCTCTCTGGTTTCTAAAGGTAACTTACTGAGAACTGAGGAATGAATCCCACCATATGGCAATACTGAATTTCTGGGTAAGGTCTGCACGGCTAGGTGGAGATCTTCTCATTGAACTAGGTCACAAAAAGGAAGTGGAGAAGAGATAGAAACAAAGACAGGCAGTATAGAAAGAGCAGTGTTCAAAAATCAGTGTCAAAATTAGGAAGGCCAAAGCCCAGCTGGAGCTGAAGCTACTGAGGGGTGCTCACAGACTCTGTTGGAATGTTAGTTTCAAAGTAAATTCAGGAAAAGTGTGGACCCAGTGATGGGTGGAGAAGAAGCACTAGTTACAATGGAGCAAAAAAGGCTTAAATATTCAGTGACTTCCTTGCCTCAGTATTCCCAAGCAAAAGCTGCTTTGGAACTGGCATGATGTGGGATGGAGAGGGGCAGCACTTCCTCAGTGGGAAGGAGTCAAACAAGTTAGAGGCTTGAAAGAAGCTGGATGTACTTGATACCAGGGGATAGGGCTGGGTAGGATTTATCTGAAGATGCTGGAGGAGCTGGTGAGTGCAATTGCAGGATCAGTATATGGACAAAACCTTTTTAAATTAATTTTTTTTAATAGCAAAGCTGCAGTGAAGAAGAAAATGGAACAGGCATGTGAGCAATTTTAGATGTAGCTGAGCTACGTTAGGTGCACTATTATAATGAAGAAAATTCCCACAACTGAGTGGGCCATGGGATTTGATTTTCATATCTCTTGTCCTACTTTTATGTTTATAAGACATTACATATAGCAGCTTTTGTTAAGACCTGGGATTTGGTGTATAATATTTCTGAAACAAAAATGAAAGGTTTGCTGAATTTATCTCAGAGGAAAGAGGGAAAAATCCAGGGGAAATGGTACTTTTAGAAGCTGGACTTAGTATGAGCTTTCACAGCTGGCCTAGGTGATGTAAGCTGGTACACTGGTGAAATACTCATTTGACATCTGGGGGGGAAATGCTGTGAGGAATTGAGATCTTACAGCCACGGGGCCAAGTCCCAAAGCTTCTGCTTAGACTTAGCTCAGTTAAATGCTTGTCTGACTCATGTGGATTCCTCTTCAGAACTTAGATATTCACAAGGACTACAAGTCATGATCAAACTGACCCTCCCCTGCTAAAAAAAAATTTAAAAAATAATAATAAAAAATAACAGAACATTCAGTTTGTGAGTTGTCACTTGTGAATCTTAATTTGCAGTCTGGCATCTGATCTGCCTAAGGCTCCTTTCACACTCATCCTGACTCATCCTTCTCTGTGTTCTTTGATACTCAGCTATCAGCATTGCTCTCCGTGCTTCCCAAGTACTGCCTTTGCTACAGGGATTGCAGCCTGGCAAAAAGGGGGGGTGTAACAACCCACCTCACACTGCCACCTTTCTCCTAGAGGGGTGACTGATCTGGCTGTCTCTTCTCTGCTCTTTCCCCAGAATGCATAGAAATATAATCTCTTGGAGATCAGTAGCTCTCTCAAGTTAAGGTACATTAAGCCAGAGGGTTCAAAAGTGAAGGTGAGCAGAAAGACAATGTGGTCAAATAATCCCCATCTCCTTCAGAAACCAAGAGAAATGTATAGTGAATCTAAGAAGGAAGAGAAAAAAGGAAGCTGAGGCTGGGTGTTAGAGATATGACAGTGTCTCATTTTCCCTTTAATTTGCGTCATTAGGTTTGAATAGGAACTGGACCCTAACTGAGCTGGACCCTAATTCAACTATGCGTATTTCAAAGGAAAACATTTAATTTGGGAGGTAATTAGCAAAGTTGTAATTTAAATGGAGGAAAGAGGAGACAATATAAAAGAAGCAATGATGCTTGTTCCTTTTTAAAAAAAAATCTGTTTGATTTTAATATTTGGGCATCTATTGAAACACTAATAACTGCTTTGAGGAACAATTAAAGATAAAATGGTCCCTCTGGGGCTAGGTGACACTATACAATAAATTACTTGATACACTGGAATAAGTAGTGAAATAGAGAGAAATGTTGTATTATTAGTTGAAAAACAAGTGAAAGGGACTCATTTAAGATTGAATGCATAACCTCAGCATTTCTATTTTCCATCTTGCTGTGCTGAGGCAATTTACATGTTCTTTGAATGGATGTGTTTTTAATGAACACAGAGGTGATACGCTGTCAGTGTATGTACTGAGATAAATTCAATTTCACCTGGGCTATCAGTTGTACCTTCTGTATGACTGTAATGAAATGTAATTATTAAAGAGCTTTGGTCTCCTAATATTTAAGTCTAAAATTTTGTTAGATCTTTTCTAGCAACATCATCCATGTCAACAAACCTTCAGCCTGCTTACTCAGATTCAGCTCAGGATGAGCATTTGCTTTGTTAGTCTGACCACACAGTTTCATAATCATTGAGCACTGGGGTTATTAGTCCTTATGCCTTTATTTGTCAGGGTATGAGCTATGCAGTGGTTAAACATTTAATTTGGGCAAGAGCTTAAAGTTATGTGAATTCTGCTGGACAAACATGTCCCTTCTTGGAGTTGTGCCTAGGGATGCCATGATTCATCACACATATTCAGGCACAAGAAAGAAAAGGCAAAGAGAGAAAGGGAGAAGTTTTTCTGAAACAAATTCATCTTCCAAAGACCCTGGAAGTCGCTTTGGACACCTGCAGTGTTCAACCTTCATATATCTGGAGATGAACCAGGCAGAAACTGACTTTGCAAATTAGTTCATTAAGAAGCCAGAGAAAACATATGCTTATTAAATAAGAATCCGTGGAATTTTTCTACTTCAGGTTTAATGTGCTTAAATTTTCAGGCTATAATTAAAAAAAAAAAAAAATCAGACTAGGCATCTTCTGACAGAAGGTTGTCCACTGTCTGACAATCTTCTTTGCTCCTGCTTTTTAATTCCTCCTGTATTTTTGCAAAAATGGATAATCTGTGTTATTCTCTCCAGGTGTGTTATTCAGGGGCTCAGCATCTTCTTATGACATAATATATTGCTTAGCTATCACTGACCTTGAGTATTCAGATCTGAAAACTGGTTTGCCCTGGCCAAGAGCCAAGGGTTTCTAAGGGTGGCACGTGAAAGTGGCTGGTCAGGCTTCACTGCTCCTGTTCACCCTGTGCTCCATGCAGGACCTGTCCTTGTGTCCTCCCGTAGGTTCTGTGCCAGCTGGGAGAGCAAATATAGAAAGGGAGACAAAAGAGACCCTTGCTCAAATTGCTTTAAGCCTGGCCTCTGTGTGCAGATGCCTGATGTAATTTAGAAGCCAAATAGAGACATTTCACTGAGGTCTGCAGTAGCCAGGGCTGGTTGTTGGGCTGCCATACCCCACACACCTTCCAGTCCTAGGCAATAAGCTCTGAAATCAGCTGAAGTGCAATGTGATTTGCAGGGAAGATTCACTATATAGGATGAGTAACTATATATGGTAGAACTTCATAAGCTTACAAAAGCTGATCTTGGTTATGCAGAAAGAGGATGGTTGGGATCTGAAACGGAACTGCTAAAAATGCAACTTTCTTGTCTGATTTATAAATTCCAGTTTTGGGCTGTACTTAGAGCTGTAATCAGTGTTTTGAAAGAAGTTAATCCCAGAGCATGAAGAGTGACTAATACTATTATTCTCCTTTTAGATTGCTTGCACCGAGCTTCTCTTTCTGATTAGTAAGAGGAATTCTCTGCCCAAAAGTCTCATCCACTTGCAATCTCTGCTGCTCATAGTCAAGGATTACTTTCATTTAAGAAATTACTTGGATAATTTCATAATCTGCTCGACATTTTCCTTTTCCATCTCCCATCTTTTCTCTTGCTTATATTCTACTCTGTCTTGCACTTCACAGAGTGCTATCCAAAAACGAGAGAGGTTGCTGTGATCTTGGCCCTTCTGCTGCAATACTTTTGGAAGGTTTAGTGTGGAGAGAGTTTCAAAATTATCCCTCTTGTGAGCTTCCAGCTCCATTTCCCTTCTCTAAAGAAAGGGACAGCCTTTATTGAAGAGGCCATCACCTCCGTAGTCTAGAACTCAGCAATTCAAAAGCAAATAAAATTTTATTTCTTGTGCTGCTCAGGAGTTTTACATTGGCTTAAACAAAGTTAACAGTCAAAGTGATGGACAGGCACAAAACACATCTAGAGGTCCAAATCCAGCTTGAGACACCAGTGATTCAGAAAAGAGGAAAAGTCCTCCTTTTGTTGCTTCTTTCCAAGACATTACCTTGTCTGCTTTTAATTAGGTGCCTTTTTATTGCAAGGTTATGCAGTTGCCAATGGCTCAAAACTTTAGGGGTTTGTTGCTGCTCTTCTTCTGCTTCCCAGATTCAGAAGAGATCACTGCACTGGGTTTGGACTTCCCTCACAGATGGTTGTCTCAGTTTCCCAATAAGTTGCTTCAGTCATTTCAAGTTTAATAACACTTTCTCTTCCTAAAGACACTTTCACAGAACATCCTCTGGCCTTTGCAGTTCCTTTCTGCAGCTGTTGCAGCCTTTTGGGGAGAGGCAGCATGTTTGAGAATGCAAGGGAGTAAAGCTCACCCCCAGGAATGTATCTCAACCCAGATACAAAGTTTCTCAATCCTGATAATTATTCCTGGAATGGAATATTTCCGTCTCTGATCTGTTCTTAGTAATCACTGTGAGCTTAATCTTCATTTGTTCTTTATCAATTTTACATCATGAATTTGTTGGGAATTACAAAGGTTTGATGTAAAGCATAATTAGCGCCAGAGTATTTTTATAGATATTGAAGAGCTTTTTATTATTTGATAGGTCTCATTCAGTAGGAGGTAGACAGTTCTGGCTCACAAAAGCTTAACATTATTTTGCTTTTCTTTCATAAGTAACACTTAACTACTGTTTCTAATAATATTGCAGCTAAACAGTTTCTAAATATGACAAAGTGTTGAAAACACTGATGTGCAGGGGAAGTTGCATAATTGAAAAAATCTTCACTTCTTATGCCCAACACTTTAATCCATCCATTCAAAGCCTAGAGATTTCTTGGTCTTTCAGCTGTGCTTATCTGATAAATGAGCTTTTAAAAATAGAGATGGCAGTGAATTCAAAAGGAGTTTCAAACCTCTAAGTACTGGGAGGGCAAAGATAAACTGAGCTTATATTACAAGCAGCTGCTGTGCTAACAATCTACAAAACCTAAAACAGGCCTGAAGTTGAATCATTTATTGAAATATCATAGTATTTGGTTATGGTGTAATCTGGTTCTCCATGTGTTATTCTACCCAACAAAACCCGATTTCAGCTTAAGATCAGTGTCATTATCTTCTGGAAGGCATATGCTGTTGCTGTGCCTGCTGACAGGCTGCACACATGTGCTGGGAACCGGCTGTGGCTTCGACAGCTGGTCCCAACTAATTGCCTCCAGCAAGATAAACAAGGTCTGGATCTTGATCAACTACTTTTTAGGATAAGGGACCAATGGAAGGGAGCTGTGCACTGTGGGAATCCAGCAGACTAGTGGGGAAAAGATGAACACTGTAAGAATACTGTATCAAGGTAAAAATACACATATATTTTATGCTTATAAGGTTCGTTTTATACAAGCAGTTTAGAACAATCTGTGATTTTACCTTTGCTGCATCCCACGAAGAATATCTCCTTTCTTGCAGTGCCATTTTATTCAGTAATTGTCCCAAGTCATTAGACCTCCCACACAACAATTCAGAGTCAGAAATGTAAGTGTGAAGGGAAATGCATTGCTTCAGTTTGTGGAAGAATACGTACCCCACTTCCACTTGGCGTGAAATTTTGATCTGGTTTATTTGCAACTGCCCAGACAACCTACTCTTATTATTTAGCTTTCCACATGAACTCTTGTCTTGATGAAAAATTTGCCTAATTGTTTATACTGCTGTTGCACAGGCACAGACTTGACAGATGCACCTCTCCCTTCCTGCGCCAAACCCAAGTGTCAAGAGGAATAACATGAGGAATGCTGAAATTTGTTTTAAGCTAGATTTGGGTTTGTATTTTCTGGCATACCCTAAACTAATATTCTATTAAGGCAAAGAAGAAAATTCAGTTTTCACTGTGGATTTGTTCCAGTCACATGCAAATTTCTGGCTGATGAGGCTGCTATGACTTTTCAACTTCTACAAGGAATAGAATTATCACAAGAAAGAACTTTGTCAAGAGGAAGCTCAGAGAAGCTAGCAAATTTAACTTCAATGTCATCTGAATCTGAGAGAATTAATGCTCCTGCTTGCCAGCTATCTTGTGACAGTTCCACTGTTAGCTGCCTTTGGTGCAAACCCAGAATGTTTTCTCCCCAAAACATGTGCTAAAACTTCCCCAAGGACAGAGGTGTTAATAAGCAAGATGAAACATCCCCTCTCTGGCACAGCACTGAAAGGGTGACACCAGGGTCACAAAAGCATGAATGCCAACTACGTGAATGCATTCACTGTACAATTACTCTGTGCTGCCAGTTGCAGTAATTGGATAATTGGGTCCACAACTGCCTAACTGCATCGCTAACTACTCATTACTAAATTATATGTGAGCAATGTATAAAAAGCCCTAGTGTCTAAAAGCCTTTGTTACAGAAACTTTCATTTCATGAGGGCTCATCCTAATTGAGAAAAGCATGCCTATGTGCCATGATCTATCTTTTTGTTCATTCGTTTTGAATCCGATCAGGTCTGACTGTAGACAGAAAAACAAACACAACTGAAAGGGAAAAGAGGCAGTTGTACACACAGACTCCTGCTTTTCTTTCCTGCTGATCCACAGAGCTATTCAAGAAGTGCCATGGAAAGTTACATCAGGAAGTTTTAAATGTCTAGCCTTTAAATTAAATGTCTAGCCTAGCATTCTGACATAATCTTCCAGTGACAGGTTGTTATGATTTTTTTTTTCTCTCCTGAACTTTTTGCAACTCTAATTTAAGTTAATTTTATAGGAATAAAAGACTGACTTCAAAATGTCCAAGCCTGAAGCAGTTTTGGAGAACTGAGCCTTGGCAATGGCAAACCCATGAGAAGTCAGATTGCCCTAAGTGGCCACTGCATGTAGAGTTAACAGAGAGTTGCCAGCAGGATGATATTTTTCACCTGAGAGCTCTAAATGGATGCAGATGAACTACTAGTTTAATGTACAGCAACTTGTTTCTCACCTTCAACCAATAACCTGGATAGCAGAGGAAAGGAAATATGACAAATTATACTGCCTGCTGTTGAAAGGAGTTTCAGAGATTTTAGAAGATTACAGACCAGTTTTAGACATTAATAAAACAGCAGAATTATTTGATATGTAGGCAAATATGCTTCACTAAGAAAGATTGTTCCTGGTTTTGTAAAGGTAATGAATTTCTCATAAATCTAACAGTTCTCTGAAGGAGTGAACAGGCATGCTGATATGGGGGATACAGCTGATATGGTCTCCTTGGATTCCTGAAAGTCACTTGACAATATCATTCACCAAAGGGTCTTAAAGAAGGTAAGACTGAGATGGACAGTGCTGACATGGATAGGCAACCAAGTAAAAGAAGTTACTTTTCTCAGCAGAGAGAACTTAACACTGTAATCCCATAGGGACATATCTGATGAGGCTTGATCTTCATTACATTCACAAATGAATGGAAAATGAAGTGACAAAGTTCAGTGGCTGTTCTGAACTCTTCTTTGTGGTAAAAACAAAAGCTAACAAAATCTGAAGTTACTGTAACATCTTGTGATACTGAGTAACATGGCAGGGTGGGGAAAGTGTGAAAATATAAAAAGAGTCCAGAAGAGGAATTCTAATTTAATATATTCGATTGCAGACTCTGAAGCAGCTATTATCAGCTAGTGCAGAGATTCTGAAGTTCTACTAGCAAATTCTGCAGGAACATCAGCAGAGTGCTGAATGGCAGCCAGTATGAAGCAAATTACTAGGGAAGGGAGGGAGAATGACTTATCAATCAGTATTGGGCTACAATATCTTGAATGCTGCTGACATTTTCTAGCTTTCATATCAGTGTATGTGTGTGTGTATATATATATATATTTATAAAGGAGCACTGTTGAATGACAACTGTGTGTGAAATAGGCTCAATAAAAAAAAAAAAAAAATCAAACATAGAAGGACTCTAGCTATGAAAAGTGTTGACTCAGGGAACATATGAAAGAGAGCTGTAAAGTCATGTATGGGATGAAGATCAACAAGGAAGGATAATTTTGCTCTTCTAAAATAAGAGGGAACATCCAAGTAAATCACCAGGCAGCAGCTCAGCTGTAGAGCCCAGATATGGGGATATGTGTAGTACTAGAAGTTTACATTAATTAAAAAAAAGTGATTAGACAAATTCATGAACGTAAAAAAATCCCAAAACCAAAGCAAAACACAAATTCTTATTAATGCTGAGATAAGGTAAGAGATGTCTCATTAGGAGACTCTGGCTATGAAAATAAGCAATGCCTCTCCCAGTCCTTTATGATGACTCTAACTTTTAACAAGAGTTACACATTGGCAATACTTACCTTTTCTTTGACGTATAGCTGCTATGGAAATAAACAGTAACTTGGCACAAATCTCTGAGAAACTTCAGATCAGTGAGTGTCACAGACATTTCATGAATGAATTTCATCTTGCAAGTTGCACACACAATTCTTGAGCTGACAGGAGAATAGTTTTTGAGTAGCTATTACATATCAAAACCAGTCACTCTGTATGGGAGATTTTCAGTTTACTGATTTCACTATTGTTGAAAAACAAGGAAGTGTCCCAAAGGGGAAGGTAGAGGGAAAAAAGAAAAGGTTTGCAGCTTATTTTTAAAAGAAAATGATTCCTAACTTTTGCAATTGATTATTCATAAAAGGGCTTTTTCTTTTTTAATGTATATAAGCAAGCAGGTTTTTGTCTTCCTTGTTCTGGCTTTTAGATTTTATCTCTGTTTATTTTGCTTTTATATCATAATGCTATGATTTTCTTGGTCTGGGTTTCAACAGTCCTTTCCCACTTTTCATGTACTTGAAGTACTTTAGAGAGATTCCTTGTTTTTTTTCTCTCTCTCTTTTTTTTTTTTTTTTCTAATCTGGAACATTATCCTTGTCCTTTTTCATCCTGAGAGCCCTCAAAGAGTCACATTCACACACTCATATTGGATGCACTGGCTCAGAGAAATGGCAGCTTCCCTTCAGATTGCCATCTCAGTGACTCAGCAAGCATCTTAAGATGATCCAAATGAGGATGGCACAATCCAGGGTCTGGAAATTTTGCAGACTGTGAAAGTTATTTAGTAAGTTTTAAAACTGGAAACAGGTATATGATAGCACTGCAGAGTTACTAGTGGATGAAGTTGCCGACAAAAAAAACCAAACCTCTTTTTTTTTTCCTTTTTCTAAGGGGAATTATGTCTTTTATGGATGTGCTGCTGTAAGTACTGCAGTTCTGCCTCACAGCTCTGACTTCTGTCATACAGCTGCTGATCACTCTGCATGCCAGCCAGCTTGGTGGGTGAGAAGATCACATCTTTCAATGCCTAAAAGCTGGGGTCTTCAGGAGTCAAATACTCCTGCATTCACCTCTTGAATACACACCAAATACATGCAGGTCTCCTTGTCAGAGCTCCTAAGATATTTACCACAGCTTTTGGAAAGTTTTAACACCCAGGGATGTGCTATAGTCACATTCACAGAAAAAGGAAATGTGAATGTCAAAAATAAATACCAGGGAAAGCAAGGGTTTAGTTTCGGATTGAGTTTGCAAAATATCTGGTCGCCAGTGGAATTTAAGAACCCCCCATACACAGCTGCAGATGTTAAACACAGTTAATATGAATAGAGAGATTGGAGGGCAAGTGAAAAAGTGGCATCCTAACCTATGGCCTAGCAAGACTGATGCTCCTTGCACCTTTTGCACCCTGCAGATAACTCATATTGCCATTGCTGCCAATATTAAAGGCATAATGGTTATAACACAGTGTAAGTTGTACCCATGGTCTGGGGAGGGGCAGAGCCTGGAATGGAACTGGTGGTCGAGTGCTGGTGGTTTTGGTGCCCTGGCATGTACCTGCTGGCTGTACCTGCCCTGAGGCCAGTCTTTGGCTCCAGCCATCATGGGGATGGCCAAAAAAGGCCAAAGGAAGTGACCTGACACAAGTTCCACCTTTTGGTCAAGTGTGACTGAAGGGACCCAATGCTTGCATTGGGATGAGTGTGAGGTGCAGAGAGCTTGCTGCTCTTGGGGTGCACTGCCACAGTCAAGCAGCACAGCCCTCTTTGTGGCTCTGACCCCAGGAAGTCCTCCCCATCCCTTGTGCTCTCCCAGCAACCCTGAACAGTTTCACTTCAGGAAACCAAGGTCTCACAGATAGATTTTTGAAAGTACCCCAACAATAAAATGTCTCACAAACTTAAACTCTTCTTTTTCTCTTGGTATCCTCACATTTTAAATGTAGAATATAAAAGTCTTTTTCGTTCTAAGGTCTCTGTGTGTGTGTCAGTTTTCTCAATTTGCTTAAAAAGTCTATAGGAAATCACACAGCAAATAATATAAATATGTCAGCATATTCAGGAGCATGAAGATGTATTTGCCAGTGTGGTTTACCTTAGAATCAGAGTCAAGCAGCATGACTTCTTTTTGCACTTGGTAATCTTGCAGAAACAGCCCTGCACAGTAATTAGGCTCATGTACTCAGGCCTCTATCTATGATTAGCATTAGATTCTGCTGAAAATCCATTACAAGCTGAGTTTTCTTCTAACTTTTAAATATGGGAGAAGGAGTAATTATTTTCTGTTTCTAATTCATTCAGGCAGCACCAGTCTCAGCAACCGCAGAACAGTTACCAAAACAGAAGATCAGTGCTGGCAGATGTCAGACTTGTGGCTTTCACGGGTATTATCTCCTCATCTCTGAAGCATTCAGCATGGCACTGTGGTGTTCTGTGCCTTGGTGGGTTGGAGTGGAAGTTACTTGGGCTAGAAGCCTTTTAACAATGTCTGTGACATAAGTAGTATTTGTGTGTCATGCACAATCTCTATGAAAAGCCAAATTAATGGTAGAGATTGTTTGATGACACGTAGTTAGTTAGAGTATGTATAACTAAAATGTAATTAATAGTGTACAGGATCAGACTTAGGAATGTTGTAATAACAAGGAAGTGCTTTGAATGCTAGAGATAACCCTCAACCCAAGATAAGCCATGAATACTTCACCTGTACCTGGGCAGGTCTCTAGGAGCTGATCATGATACACATGAGCAATTTTCAATCTGAATTAGGGAACTGGTAGAAGGAACCAGTAGCTCAAAGATCAAAAAAGCAACCTTGAATATTAAAAACAATAATTTCCAGGTAAAGCCTGAATACCTCATTTGTGCTGAGAAAGAAGTTTTGAAAGAGTGTAGGAGAGGTTGGCATTTAGCTCTTGGGGTGCTGCTGGAGTAGATGAATGTGGCACTTTAACTGACCAAGTCCTGACTTAGGAATCGTAGGTGAGGACACAAAAATAGCCTTGAAGCAATCTCTTCAGGTGAGCAGCCTGAGCCAGGCTAGAACCTGCTTCATTGCTCTACTCTGCCTCCAGGAGCTTCATCTCCTGTTTTGCAACAAAGACATCAACCTTTGGCTCTTCCAGAATAACCCTCTCTATAACCACTTGGAAAGAGGCAAGTCCAGTGTAAAGCCAGTGGGTTTGGTTTGCACTCTTTTCTGGGGGCAGTAAAGCCAAATTAGCCAGCATGTGCTTCCACCCAGAGATGTGTTTAGTGGAGGCAAGCCAAAACACTAACCCTGGTCTGGGCTGGGAAGGAATTTCAATGCAGCAAGGACTAGGTATTTGAAAGACACTTTTCAGCTTCAGGCAGGCCCTAAGCCACCACCATGGCATCTCTATTGATTAGTAGGAATAATTACTTTTCTTTAAGCATTCAATATTTCTAGTTTTCAATCATAGCCTGAATGCTGTGGGGACTGTACTATAAACTCTGCTGCTAACAGTTTATGTGACACTTGCCTGGCTGAAAAATCTCACTAATCTGTTAGCAGATTATAGTCGTTGGACAAAGCTGAAGGATCCCCCAAGAAACTCCAGCATTGTAGCTGTAGCAGAGATAGACCCCTCTGTGTGCAGGAGCTCATTGACTCAATAGGCTGGCCACAGGATCTGGGCTCTAACTCTTGGCTTTTTCTCTGTATTTTAAACATCTCCTTTCCCAGAAGAGCAATGGCAACGTGAGCTTTTGACTTGTAGCTGAAACCCTCAGAAGCCACAAGACAAGACATAGATATGCTTCACAGAAAACTTACACTCCTGCTGGACCTAAGGAGAAACTTGAAGGCTTACAGAAAGCACAGGCATATTCACCCCTCATGGGGCAGCTGAAGAGGGAGTCTTTCCCCATTCAACACAGTGAGGTGTGATTGCAGTTTGTTTTCCAGCTAGTATAAATTTCCATAGGAACAGATTGTGTATAATTGCATGATCTTTCCCTTGCTGTTCCAATGCTGTTCCCAGAAATGGGTAGATGTAAATTTGTATGTGGTGGTGTTGGAAAATAAATAGCTAGCTGCTATTTAACTTATGGTGGTTTATTGGTAAATAATTAGAATTTTTTTAGAATCATGTTGATAATTTAGTAGCAAAACTGTAACTCAATTTGGCTTATTACTGGCATCTCACTGCTTTTCTAAGAACGGTAACAGCCACAATCAATACCTTAAAGAAGAAAATGCAGCCTGCCCTCTGGGTTATGTTCTGTCAGTGATGTCACAGTTTCATACCTTTAAACCCTTCTGAATGCTTCATGGATATGTTTACCGGAGATAGCTCACTTCTACAGTTCTTACCATAGGTGAGCTTCATTAACCCTTCCCAAAATAAAGAGATAAATTAAATAAAGTTAATTGATGCTCAGCACAGCTCAGACAGTGCAACTGCAGTGGTTTATCAAAGCAAAGCTCTTCCTGTTCCCACCAGATTCTCTGTTCATGGATGTTTCAGCCCAGCTGAGAGCTTGTCCCTGCTAGGGAAAAATGACATTTCATGAGTATGAATGAATGTGTGCTGAAATCCTCAGGGATTCCTGGCATCTTGGTGCCAGTGGCAAAATTTTAATGAGAGAGGACTCAGTCCCAATATGAAGGAAGGAACTGAAGCTGTAGTGGATATTAGCTGCTCACGGGTTAACATGAGGGAGTTTTTTCCCACTGTTTGGATTACAGCACAAATTAGCTGAATGTATCAAAATGCTTCAGTTCTACCCTAGTATAGAAATGGTTTTAGCTCAAAACCTCAGTGTTAATTTCCTTTCATGCAAGTTGAGACACGCTTGGCCCGGACGGCAGAAAAACTGCTGCAATTGAGTTACACTAAAGCTGAGGAGCAATAAAATGCCAAGTGTTTCATAAGCCAGGAGACCACACACGCACTCTTCCTGTGCAGAGGAACAAACCCAGCAGAAAAGTGGCCTTTTTGCTATTGCCCAGTGAAGCCTCCCAGGTGCAGAGACAGCAGGGGTAGCTCACTGAGCTGCTGGTCTAGGACTGGCATGACCTTCTCCCCAGGTGTGGGTAAAGTGCACCCCAACTCCATGCCCTCATCAGAGCTGTCTCCCTGCCAGCACCCTGAGGGGACGGGGCAATTTGCTTCTTATTGTACTAATTCCTGCTGCCCTCCTGAGCTGCCTCTCCTCTTGCTAGCCAAGTTCAAGTGCTGTTTGTGGGCAGGCCTGCATTCCAACTTGGAAAAATTGGCAAGTGACAGGAATAGAGCTTCCCATCATTCCCTGCTGGCAGTCCTTCCTTGCGCCCATCACATCCATTGGTGAAGCCAATAAACTGCAGCTAGGGACCATCACACTCACTGCAAAGTCATGGCAGTGTCATGGAAAGCCTGCCCCCATGTCAGGATTTGCTTAATTTTGTTAATTATGGCCTTGAAGAGGACATATAAGTTGTATAGCAGCATTTGGGCTCTAATTGCTTCTCCAGTGCCTTATGCAATAAAATTAAATCACTCTTCTTAAAAAGCTGTTAAGTAAGACAAGTATTTTTTGTAGTTTCATTATGATGGTAAAGGCTGAAAAAGGAGCAAATGACTGCTGCTTATATACGTATGCTTTCTGTAACATTGTATGTATGCTTGTGCAACCTTCTGATGTCTTGGGGTGGAAATTTTAAAGCTGTTTTCCCTTAATTCCATGTCAAGGAAATTTCAGAAGAATTACAAATGGACAAACACTTCTCTCAGGTCTCCAAGGCTCCCTTTCACTAGTAAAAGTCTCCCAGGCCTCTTCTGCAAGTGTCACCACATTGGCAGTGGTGGTGATGACATTTGCCAGAAATGTACTCTAAAGTCCATTGTGGCATATGGACTCTCCCTGAGGACTCCCTGCCTCTGGTAATCAAAAAGTGAACAGAACTGTGTGCATCCCATCTGGGGGTCTAAGGCACAGTATGGACAGTGACACCCCATGGGAACCCCTCCTGCTGTGACCATGTCCTGGTGGATGCAGGATGTGTCCTGGTGGATACAGGGCAGTGCTTATGTCTCTCCCCACTTCTCTGCTTACAAAGCCTGAGAGTGACTGAACCTGGGGACAGGTTTCTGGCAGGTGGTCCTCTTCATGACTACGGTGATGTTCCAAACATGTGGCTTTTAAGATCAAAAATTCTTTTGCTTAACCCTTTTGGCTTTAATCCTTTTTGGTCCCAAATGTGACCCAGAAGTAAATTACATAGCAAATTTCATTCAACAGCTAACTGGTCAAATGAGGAAAAAGGTAGTGCTTCTGGGTGGCAGCTTTATGTTCTTTTGTTGCTGAAAGAAAAGCTGATGAAGATTTACATCAGCTTTTTTTTGAGGAAACATAACACAGTATGTGTTAGAGTCCTCATTCCCAAAGCCATTTAATTTTGAGATGATAGAGGTAATCACGGGAGGCAAATTTCAGTTTGCAGTATTGAATTACTATTACCCTATATCTGCGTAAATGCCTAGATCTAGCACCTTTTTGAGAAATGATCTGTCAGACAAAGTGTAGGAAATGCAGCACAAAACAACTGTCACCAATCCTTTTGTAGCTGTAACAATGTATTTTAGCACAGGAAAGCCTGTTATCACAAAAGCATTGATGAATGCAATGGTTTTTTGTCACATGGGCTAAAGTGCTTCATGATGTGTAGCATTTGGCAAAGGTTCCCATTTTTTTTCTTGAATAATTATTCATGAGGATATTCTTGGCATGTCACTCTTACTTTGAAAAATGCAAAGTAAGGTGTCCTCTGCTTATTCCACTGTTGGGATTAATGCTGTCATGCGAAAAAGTGCAGATGATGGTCACGTTATGAGTTTACCAGCAAATAAGGGAATCCTGCAGCAAAGCCCACTTGCACCAAGGGAGTGTGCATTTTCCCTTTCTACCCTGCAGAAGAGTTTCAATGTTTCCTTTCCCTCCCAATCTCTGCCCATTCATGGGGGTGGAAGAAGAGCTTTCCTGTGGTGCACCCTATGCACTGCTGAAGGTGAGTTCAAACTCCTGAGTGGTCCAGGGTGAGTCCATAGAGTGAGGCAGGATGCAGCCAGGCTCCTGCAGGGTGCCCACAGGACACCTCTGCCAGGGCTGTGCTCTGCTCCTCTGGCCATGCTGTGCTTCACTCATCCTCGTGGCTGCAGAGTTCTTAGGATGTGTTTAGCTTACACAGACACGTTAATAAGTGGTCAAGGACATGTTAGAAGCATGGCCAAGGACACTGAAGGCCCCAGCTATGCCTGCCAGCTCCTCTTCCTGCAGCCTTTGTCTCAGCACACAATGTACTTACTGGTTTGCAAGAGGGTATATCATTGTCTTGTTCTTACGTAAGTCACATTCTGCCTCAAAGAAAGCAATTGCATTAATGTCCAAAGCACTTGGACATAGCAGGCAAAATTAATGCCTGCTGTATCTCCTCTTTTATCAGGGAAGACAGAGCAAAGATAAATTTGGCCAGGAGCAAAACCTCCATTCGGTGTTGTGCTGCTTGTGCATGAGTGTTATTGCAGCACTTAAAGAGTAATCTCTTGCTGACAATACCAGGGCATATTTCATTAGTGCATCCACACAGGGTGCTGGAAAGCTCTGGCTAACAGCTGCCAAGGGTTACACTTGTGAATGCCAGAGAAAGTTTCTTTTATTTGCCTGCCTGGGTACAGATGTCAGACCTGAATTACCTCTCAGCATGAGGTCCCTCATTGTCTCCCAGAATATCTCCAAGTCACTTAATTCCATCAGGTCACCCTGTGTACCTGACCTTTAGCTAGAACATCCCAACCTGCTTTTCCCAGTGGAAGCAATGCTACCTTTGAACAAGGATTGTGTCCAAGCTGGCACTGGGATGGCAATGCATGCACACAAGTGTCTGATGGGAAAAATTACAATGTGAGGGTTGGGAGAAGCATTGGAAGGATTATTTGGGCCTATTTCTAATGTTCGTTTGTCAGAGGCTGGCTGAGCCATCCTGTGAGGGTTCTCTAGGCTGAGTCCAACGGCTGCATCCAAAATGAGACTGTTTGGGTCTGAGTGGCTGAGCCTGGCCCAAGTGCCTGAGAACCTGTCCTGGGAGAGGCTCTTCTCTGGGTTTCCTCTTTTCTGGGTTCTTTGGCTCAACTCTTGGGGGCATGCAATAGTTGAAACAAAGACATGGAACTTTGGTGGATCAGTTTTTGAACCCCTGTGCCTTTCTCCAGGGGTCTGTGGTGCATGCTGTGAGCACAGTAGCACTAGCATACCAGTTTCCTCCTCAATTTCCTTGCTAAAGCCAGGGATCTTCAGAGGAGGTTTCTCTGTGCCTGCAGTCAGGCACAAATGCATGCCCATTTGGTGAGTCATTTTAACTTCCAGTGACTAACCCATCCAACCTGCGGGAGGGAAGGAAATTATAATAGTAATAACAGTTTGTGTTGCCACTGGAGGCTTTCAAAGTGCTTCCTAAGCAGTTTTCCTTATCAGGGTTCCTCTGAGAGATGACAAACATGCAACTGATGTTTCATGGACATTTCTGTCTGTTATCCTTTTAAGCTGTTTGTTGCTTTTTGTTGCTGAGGCCACAGTGCTTTCAAAACCCTCCCGTAAAATCCCAGAATGGGTCAGGTTGAAAGGGACCACAGTGGGGTCCGTCCCTGCTCAAGCAGGGCCATCCCAGAGCACATTCCAAGATTGTGCCCAGATGGTTCTTAAACATCTCCAGTGGGGGAAAGTCCACACCCTCTCTGGCCAACCTGTTCAGTGCTCAGTCACACACACAGGAAAGAAGTTCTTCTTCATGTTCAGGTGGAATTTCCTGTGCATCATTTTCTGCCTCTGGTCCTATTGCTGGGCACCACTGAGAAGAACCTGGATCCATCCTGACACCCCTCCTTCAGATACTTACCGACATTGATGAGGTCCCCTCTCACTCATTTTTTCTCCCAATTCCTCATTTTCCCTGGCCATAATCAATCATCATTTCCAGTCTGGAAAATAATACAGTGAATTGCACAGTAGTGAAAGCAAAACTGAATGCATAAAATATCCATCTGTTTTTTTAACACGACCTGCCAGCTTTACAAACATGAACAGTTGCAATGACTGCAAATTAATCAGCTGTCAGGGAAGGCAGAGGAGCCAATTCCACCTATTTAAGCCCTTGGGACTGCTCAGGTACACCTCCATCAGAAAATGAGAGACAGTTCAAGGAGGCAGATGCTGCTATGGTTTTGCATTTTTTTTAATATTAATTTGGAGGTTTCTTCAGTCAGTTTTGTCCTGGCTCTTCAGCTGTTTTTCTCAGTGCCTTGTGTAGAGTAAGAATGTATACAGGAGGGTCTAATTGAAAAGTTATACTAATAAACAATAGATTCTTGATTGAATTGGGAGACATAGGGGACCAAATTAAAGCTGCTTGGCTGAATGCTTGGGCTGTGTTTTTATTCTATAAATGCAGAAAAATGACAAAAGGACTGTTCATCCTACCAAAACCTACTTATTTTGCTGTGGATTGAGTCAGTAATCACTGAGGATTGCACTGAGATCTGTCTGATGGAGACTTGTCTACTCAGCCCCTTTTGCTCTGTATTTTAAAAGCAAATTTTCCTTGCTTGTATCTTCTATTAATTTTTATGAAAGTCACCCAAATTATAGAATACACAAGTAACAACTTATGTTTGCTTGCTGGCTTTCAGGCATCAGCAACTTAGTGTGAGTAAGGAATCCAGAATTAGTGTAGCTTGGTTGGGATCAACACACAGTTACTGTTCTCTAAATCTTCCCCTGCCCCCTAGTCCCTAATAAATCAAATTCACAACAATAAAGAGAACAAATCAACTGTCCACAGTGAAATATTATGTAAATAATGACTCATTCAGATTAGAGGATCCTTTATTTATATAACCATGGAGAAATAAATTTACAGAAAGCACAGAAATAGTCTGATGGCTGAATTCTGTCTCAGACACAGTAAATGGTTCCTTTCTTGGGAAGAAATCAAATGAAATGTGTACAGGTACCCATACATGTGTATACAAACACAGTCTTTTGTATTTAAGATATACAAATATACACACTTCCTTTATTACAGTTGTAAAAGAATCCCTACTGTTGATGATGCAAGCTGTGTGCCTAGTGTTTGTATGAATATTAAAAGTGTAAGCTGTAGGTTTTGCTATTATCCCAGATGGCAGGGAGCAATTCCTTCTCTTGAGGGACCATCTACCCATAAATATCTGTAAAATGGCTCTTGTCATTTTTATGACTTTCATGTTATAAAAAGCTGAAAAAGCACACAGATAATAAGGAGCTATGGATGGCTAATTGATCTGTTCATTTTTCTTCCCCAGTGGTATTTATCACATGATGTCAGACTTCAGAAAATGTAAGAAATATTTTATACTACTTCAGTTATATGCAGTTCAACTGGATGAATTAGAAATTACTGATCCTGTTGGGTCATCACTTTTCTGCATGTTGAGGAACCTCTGATCCAAACCTTTTTTTTAGGATTACCAAAATATGCCTGGTTTAAGAAGTTTTTAAAAATTTATTTTGTGTACCTTTTGGACAATGATTTATGAGTGACAATGATTTATAAGAATTGACTGTTAGAAGCTAGACATATTAAAACTAAATATTATTTTCTATGGTTTATTGGCACGTTAAACATATTTCTATGTACTAATTAGAATATCCATATTCCCTACCTGGAGCGTTCTTCTCCATGGTCTCCACAAGTTTATTTTTAGTGTTTATTTTTCCTCTGTGTGAATGCCAGCCTGTCCATATCTCTGTTTTTCATCATATTAGTTGTACTGACCTGTGCAACAAGGTACCTAAAATTTAATGCCATTTTTTAGGACAACTTGATGAGACCTGTAGAGTTGCTGTTGCCAACCTGGAGAGGAACATGCAGAGTACATTTGTCTGTTTTACTGCTTTCAGGTTTTGCACTCTCAGACATTTTATCCCTTCTGCTAACACACACCAGACACTTCTATTACTGTCACCTTTTGGTGCTGGGATTTAGTTTCAAATGTTAATTTTTGAGGGCTAAGTGGGGCACTCTAAGCTGCACAGTTGCTACAGAGATTTTCTCTGTACATCTATAGATAAGATTAAGCTGCATCTAATTTAGTTGTGCCTTCCAGTTTAGCTTCTTGCTTTACAGGGGAGGAGTTAGGAGCTACAGAAAAGGTGAAACAGCATAATTTAATACCTGATTATCTTCAGCTAGGTTGCCCAGTTCATTCCTGACACACATTCTGCCTGCTCCCCCCTGGCTCAGGTAGCTGGGCTGGCTGCTTTCTGCCAGTCTCATGTCCCCCACTGCTGACGCTGACATATCTGGTGTCAGAGCAGAGGGCTGCACTTGTCATTGCAGGAATGGAGAAAAAACAACTGTGCAAGATGAATTTGACTGTCCTCAGCAGCACAGATATACACCTGACAAATACTGAGATTTATAGGAACACCAGAAGAACAGTTTAAACCTAATCCCATGATTTGCCTTCTATGCCCCGCTTTGATGAAGCCCAAATTTGTCAGCTGTTAGCTGCCAGCTGATCAATCAGCTGGGTATTTTGAGAATAGAAACATCCCTCCAACAGTGGATGTGTAGCAAATTGATAGTGCTGAAATCTTTTTATGCAATGACAGTATAGCTATATCTATATATCTTTATATCATTGTGTTATCAAAGATGAAATGCAATAAAACAAGAGTGACTAATACATCTTAGTTGTCGTCTTCACTGATTTCTTTCTAAAATGTCCCAGCTCCTTGAAAAATACATTAAACTTCTTAATAGCATCACATACAGTTCAAATTTAAAATTTAAATTTAAATTTAAATAAAATTAAAAAGTGACTGCAAGAAGATCTCTCTTCCCCTTAAAACTATGGACAAAGACACTGATTCTATTGTGTGACTCTGCAAAGTAATCCAACTTAGTTTATGTAAGTGTTCTCTTTTATGGGGAAATCACACCCGTGCTGGAAACAATAGCAAAGTATTCATTAACTTTAATGGAAACAGGATTTCCCTCTTACATTTTTTATTTGGTTTTGGTTTTTTTATGGACAAACTGTTGGAAATGATATGAATTGAGTTGGTCATATATAGTACTGAATGGTCTATAAAAATAGACAGATACATACCTGTGCACACAGAGTAAAAGTAGTCACTGTCACAAAGAAAATACTGTTTCATTACATTAGAAGCTGCAAATTCAATAAGAGGGTCCTCAATACACAAATTCTTTAGAATAGATAGTCCCCAATGCTGCAGAACACATACAAATGAAGTCTACAATATTTTAGTGCAGCTTTGCAGACTTTCCTTTCCAGTGCTTCGCTTTTTATTTTGGGTACTGATTTACTTCCTGTGTTCTAGACTACATTCTCTTTTTTTTGTGGAAGGAGAAAATTAGTTTTGCTGGCTTCACTTAAACCCTTGTCATTGTATATTTCCATTCCTAAAACAAAGTACTACCATTTACAGACCACAAAAATAAACATATATTCACTCAAGAATTTTCCATGGTACTTCAGTTTTAAAGCTAACAATAGTATAATTTCACCTGAACAGAAGTAGATTTCCTGAATCTCTACAGATGTTGAATTTGGTTTCCAGCACTGCATTGCTCATAGCAAGTAATGAAAATATTCAAGTGAGCTATAGGTTTTATGATAGAATGATGATCTTGATGATGTATGAAAGCAACATCAGGACAAAATCTCTCAAATAAAGGAAAATGGCACAAGACTATGGAGCTGCCATGATACATAAATGGAAATCCATGTGACAAGAGTGGTAAAAAGAGAGTGTATTGTCATATTCTAGGTCCATGATTCTTAAAGGTCTGGGGGGATTCTCCTCTGAAGAATTTATCCAGCTCATTGCCAAGTGCCACATTTTTTTCAGATGTGTTTTCATGACTCCATCATCTTGGAGCAGAGCTCAGGGTGTGATGCTTTGGCTCCTGACTGCGTCATGCTGTATAATGGGGTGAAAATAGTTCACACATTTGTCATGACGCAGTCCAGCAGCTGTAGCTGCACTACATTCCCCACTTTTGTAGCTAGAGTTTAGTGGCTTCATAAACAAATCCATATGACCTATGCTTATGTTAAACTATAGTAATTCTTTTCCATGTGTCTTCAGCACGGCCCAAGTACAAGTCACTGCTCTGGCTACTCTCCTCTGTGCAAATGGATCATGCACCCTCTCTATTACCTGGCTCATGGTTATTAAGGTCTTTTCTCTGCACTTTTAGTTACCAGTTCCACCATGACTAGCAAAAGGGGATCTTTCACCCAAGAAAAGTACGTCAGTGGTAAATAATTAACAAAATTCATATTTGTATGATAGATTTGAAATCATTTCACCTCTGCTTCTAAGGTGTATTATTTACCACTGCATTGATAATTATCTCTATAATAGAAGAGGTATTTAACATATTGTTTTTTCTCCTTTTATAAGGTCTAAGTGAGATTGTTCATTCTAAAGTTTACTGTGGCTCTGCTGCAGCTTGTTACTGTGATAATTTTTCATGAAAATTTAATCTTCTGAGTCTTTGCCTTGGAAAATCCTTTTTTCTCCACTAACTCCTCAGACTACATGAGTACACTTCTTGATTTGGGTTACACGAGTGTTCGCGTGCCCAATTTTTATTCTTTATTTGGACTCTATAGAAAAGTCGCCAAAATACCAAGAAACAAAACTGATTAAAAAAAAACTATTATAAGTGTTTCTTCTCTTAAAATAAAAGAATGACTGCAAATGCCTACCATTGTCACAGTTTAAAATGTTGATGTCTTGCAATTCTCTTTTGAAGCTCTCTTACTGTATACACAAAACCATCCCATTGTTTTTGGTCTTTTGAGAAATACAACTGCTGCTGTAGCCTGTTGTGAAATTAATTTTAGAAATTTGTTTCCTGTTCAAAGGCTGGGTGCTTAAGACAGCGGGGGATGTAATTAAAAAGCCTTTAAAAAATTCATGGATATAATAAAGCTAACCAAGCCGTTTCAGAAGTATGGTTTGTGTAATCGAGAAATAATGAAGTGATGCTTGTGGAAGTCCATGCTGGCATCTGCTCTGAAATGCAATGGAGCATTTGCAAACCTTAGAAAGACACAGAAATAGGAGGATCCTTGGAAGACAAAAAGCATTAAGTCCATTTGATGATTTAGCCAAAGTGCATTATGACTTGAAGGGGAGAGTGAAGAGAATGTTTCATTGGGCATGAAGGAATATAAAACTCACCCACACCCTTTCTTCTGGAAACAATAGCTCAACAGCTACAAGTGCTTGGCAAGTTAAGCCATGCAGGCAGTAGGAGGTACAGAGGTTATGTAATTCTTCAGCTATCTCCCATTTTCACTAAAATGGCTCAGCACAGCTCTCACATAAAGTCTACTAGAGGCCATAGTTTAAATTTTATCTGTAATTGCCTTGCCCTGCTATGCTTGATACTGTGCTCCCACTGTTTTTTATAGACTCAGCTTCCCTTAAGAGAAAAGATTGGAGGAGTTTTAATGGCTGTCAAGGTGACTGAAAATAGTGCTAAAGAGAGTCAGATATGAAATGAAAACTCATCATGAAGAACTGGCTGCTCCTGGACACATCCAAAGGAACTGCAGGCTGAGCAGATTGGTTTTTGGGAATGAGTGAATCATTAGTGTGTGGTGGGGAGTGCTGATGGGTTGGTACAACTGCCTGCTTGGCTTTCATGGGCCAAGAGAGCACAGATTATGGGGCTGGCATTTTGCAGTGTTTCTATTTTCTCAGGGTATGTAATTTTCTATTCTTTTCAAAGTCAAATTTAAATAGAAGTGGAAGCTACCTTAAAGCCATATTGCCCCCTGCATTTATGTTCTAGTATTGCTCTGAACACAGAGATGAAATAAAACAGGATAAGGCTCATATTTTTTCTCTCTTTATCTCCCTTGCTTCTTTATATTTCCCAAATGAGTGTTCATCTGTGACCCCCTTTTACAGAGGAATTTCCCTAGGCTTACAAACCTACCTCTTAGTCAGCTGTTTTAGAAACCTCTTGTGTAGCATTTTCTTACCCTTTATAAGGATTCCCTTCATGAAATTATTTTCCTGTATTCTTTAAAGTCCTTTAAAAGTGTGTCCATATGGCAGTTGCTCCATCATCTACCTCCTCCTGATTTTTTAAGGGGATTGACTGTGTTATCCTCCTGAGATTTCAACTAACTTCTCCACTGCTTACTGACCTTTACCTTTGATTTAGCCATAAAATAATTTTTAAAGGAAATATACTCTCCAAGAGTTTAATTCTTTGTGATTATGCCAGCTTTTTCAGAAATGAACAGCTGGTAAATTTGCTGAAGCAGACCTGTGTGGTGCCACATTTATGGAGTGCTTTCTTGGAGCAGAAAAATACATTATAGCTTTGGCCACAAAGTGCAATCTAAAAATAATTCTACTTTGCTCCAGAGATGTGTATGGATTGATTATTTTTCTCCTTTAGAGGTGGTTTAAGCTATTAAAATGTAGGATGAGTTCAAGAAAAGGAAATGTGATTAGGTCAGGCGCATTTTATCTTTATGAGCTTCCGGCTTTCTTGTAAGAATTGTTAGTTTTAGCTTTGAAATGAATCACTTATAATCTGCATACTTAAATAAGGCTTTACTTTTGGCAAACAATTAATGTTGAAGTTTTAGTGTGAAGGAGTGGAAATGAAAAACATGACTGTCAGGTAACTTAGCTTACTTTTATTCAAGATGGAGCTGTGTTTAATGCTTAATGTTTGATGTTTAATAGTTCATTTGCTTTGGTGCTGAAAATAAAACACAGTTCACTCAGTCTGCATGGCCTAATAAAATGCCTTTAGAAATTTAGAGCTATATTTTGTGCATGGCATGAACCCACAAGGAAACTGAAAGAAGTGGACAGGTGTGGCTAGCACAGGTTTTTCCCATGAGAAGTATTCTTGTGTTTTGTAAATAAAGATAAAGTTTGGATGTTGTTGGAACAGTGTCCCAGAGCTTGGGCAGTGCAGGCCTGGCCAATCAGGCCTGGGAGAAGGCTTCTGACTGACCAATCTGGGTGACTTTTGAGAACTCTATATATGTGATGAAATCAAAACAATAAAGGTCATTCCTTCTTGCCACTGAGAACTGGTGCATTCATTACTCTGCTAGCTGCTCAACAGCGACAGACAGGCTGCTTCCTGAGCTGCTCTGATCACCAAAGACCAACATGTTCCTGGTACTGCATCGGGCTCTGGGGATTTCAGGAGAGGAGAGGGGATTTGCAGGGTTCTGCTCTCCAGGGCTCTGTCTCCCTTGCCAGTCTGTGAGGTGCCTCAGCCCTGCTCCCCTTTGCCCAACCTCTGCCTTCCTGCACACAATTCTCCTGCAGTGTGTTTTTTCCACAAAGGACAGCCCTTCACAGGCTGTTAAACTCTTCTCCTGTCCACCTTTGGTAAAGCTTCTTCAATAACTGCTATTTCTTTGCCCTTGCCTCTTCCCAGTATGCAAGTACTCCAAAAATACCAGGGACTCAGCTGGCCTTCTGTCAAGTCCTGAAAGCAAAGGAGATTGTAATTACCTGCATGATCTGTGGATCAAGAGCTACAGAAATCTGGCAACAACATTTGTCTTTCTTAAATTAAGTTCAAAGCAGAAGAACATTGCTACTTTCCCAGTGAATACTTTGTTGTGGTTTGAATAGTTCAGTCATGTTGAAGAGCTCAAGAAGCATTTGGACAATGCTCTCAAGCACATGGTGTGACTCTTGGGGATGGTGCTGTGCAGGGCTGCTTTGGAATTGATGATCCTTGTGGCTTGCTTCCAGCTCAGCATGTTCTGCGATCCTGTGATTCTGTGATTCTGTGAATACTGAATACATACAGTAGTTTAAAAGTGCAGTACAGTCCATGATATAAGGTTTTTTAATATTGCCCCATAATGTCACTCTTTAGTGTCTCTTACTTCCCTTAAGACAGTCCTAACTTGATGAAGTTGCCAAAGGTGGATGATAGTTTCTGGCAGTTGGCTACAGAGCATCTAAAATATTTGCTCTGGGAGGGTTTTTAAAGATGACCATAACCCCAAATTACTTGCAACTTCATTAGCATCAGTAACTAGAATATAACAAAAAGTTTGCATATAAATTGTCATAATTTGGTGTTTCTGAGATGAATTGGGCACAACAAAGGTGGTAATAAGGTTGCTTCATGCTTCTTGCAGTATGACTTTAAAATATTCTGAGGGTTTGAAGATTTCCTGATAACCACCAAAATTGTAAACATGATTATACTATATTTAGGGATTGTGAAATGAGTCTAAAATAATTCTTCATGAGGGATAAACAGTGGTAACAAGCCAGGGAATGCACATGGACTTTTTACACCAACAGCGATTCACATTTGGGATAGACCCAGAGGCTATATCTAAATAGGAGACCTGGAACCACTGACATACTTATGGTTCAACAAAAGCACTGCAGCCAGCTCCAGAGGAGATGCAAATTGCTGACAGCACTCCCACCCTTTTCCTGCTTCCACAGAAAATGGGGTGGGTGAAGCACAGTTTGTACAGCCCATGGTTAGATTCAGAGTGTGAATAAAACAGCATAATTCCCATGGATGGCTATTGTTCTTGCAGTTTCACCTAACTGCTCAGTTATACTTAGGGATTCAATAAAAATCTGTGTCTAATTTACTGTTCTGGCTGGAAATCAATGGAAGAGAATCAGCAGCAAAAATGTCCATTACTATTGGCATGGCATACAAGGAAGTGTTCACTAGTTGTGCTGCAAACACAGTTTCCATTTTGAAGGACACCAGAGGTGTTTGAGGAAGATGCTTCTGTGTCAGTTGTAGTATTATTCAGAAAATAGAATTTAAAGAGAGAAAAAGAGTCACATATTGTCATGTTTGTCACTTAAATGGGAGGTTATCCTGAAGGAACTGACAACAGGAATTATTAACTCTGCTGCTTTCTTGGGCTGTTTTGTGAGAAAGGTTCTAGACTAAAATTGTTACTAAGCTTTTTCTTTACAGATGGATGAGACTATATTATCATATCATATTATCCCTTCTATAGGGAAGAGGAAGGATCTGAATTTTTAATTTTTTCCCTGTTGCCTGGGATGGGGATTCTGAACTTCTGTATGTTTAAGGAAAGACTTTAACAGATTAAGAATTATTCTACACAACTACCAAACCACACTTGCTCACACCCCACACACAGACATGCTTTGGGGAATATTCTTTGCTCTATTAAATGTTAATCTCTGCATGTGGGACAAATTTAAGGGTCCAGTTAGCAAATAGAGGGGTTTCTGTGATTTTTGTATTCCAGATCTTGGTTCTAATTGCAGATGGAATTTCCTGTGCATTTCTTCATGTTCTGGAGTCAAATGTACACTTTCACATTCTCTTCTTGCTCGTGATGTCACATTTTTGATGAACGAATTACTAAATGAAGGACACCCACATTTCCATGGATACCAGATAGCATTTCACACCAAGTAAAATTTGCATATATTTATTATTGTTTCCCTTTTTCATCCTGATATTACTTGTGCTTCATGAAGTGTTTTTCAGCAAGGGTGAAAATGCAGAGTGCCCACTGTCCCACCAGTGTGGTGCCCCAGAAAAACAGGGCTGCATGGGGATGACTGAGTCCATCACCATCTCTCATCTTTGCTTTTCTGCTTGCCATTAAGCTCAGAGCTCAAGAGCTGGTGATGGTGCACTTGTTTTTCTTTCTGAGTGAACACAAGATGACCTAAAAAAGGGGAACCTTTTGGCATAATGACATTATCAGGCGGGGCGATTTACTACTGGGGAAAGAGCTCATTGCAGCTTTTCTGATCATGTTTCAAGGTTTTGCCTCTTTTCCCTCAACCCTCCCAATAATAATGATGTAATATATTAAATTAAGTGGTAATGATGTATGAAGCTGTGGTTATCATTAAATATTTATGCTCCTGGAGTGTTGTAAACACACAGTGCAGGCCCAATTAACCATAGGTAGTCTAGAATTATCCCGTGGTAATTACCCTAATTGGAATTGGCTCATTATGGGAAATAGAACAGAATTTGTTTTCTGTATGGTACTGAAAAACAGAGTTGGCAATTAACTAAAACCAGCAGCTGCTTCATCCAACTTAAAAAAATATTAAATTGCCCTCTTAGAGCCTGTCACAGCTCCCACAATTGGAGCAGTTTTACAAACAAACCAATAATCAGATCTGGTTTCCAGAGAATACATAGCTTCATAACCTTGTCTCTCTGTCAGTGTTGATTGATAACTGTGATGCATAGAGGTCCATAAAAAAGCCCAAAGGGCTATCCAAAGCACTCAGACACACAAATCATTTGCTTTGTGATGCTATTAGAGCAGTTGTGGGAGCAGTGAGAAAGCACACGCTTTCCTTGGCTACGGGAATAATTCAGCTGTGGACATGGAGAGACTCTGCCTTGTTTAAGCAAGACAAGCAATATTTCTGACCATTCTTCTTCTCCCTTGGCCATGGGGAAACCTTGCAAGTGTAAGGCAGGGAGACCCCAGGCTATTTGCAAGGGGAGCAGCCCTACTCTTGTGGAGCTGTCCCAGGCTAACTGGATCCCTCCAATAGCCCAGGGCACTTGGCAGTCATTCCAAACCCTCATTCCCAGGCCCCTGGCAGCAAGAGCTGCAACACTCCCGTGAAGGACATGGCAGGTGTCCCCAAAAGCTGCTGGGCACCATGCTGAACCAAAGAGGAGATGGGATCTCTGGACTAGACTGATTGCTGCTGGCCAAGGCCATGACTGGACGTGCAGCTCTGCTGCTGCTTAGCTGAGTAAAGGTGGTGCTGTCCCAGATCTCTGCCCCTCCTTCCCCACCAGACAGCCCTGATCCCTTACACACCAGCCTCGGGGGGCTGGGAATATCAGGAAGCAGGAACAGCCTTACCTGGAACTGCTCCTGGCAGAAGAGGATCTGTAATTGCAGCATGAGGACTGAGGACAGAATGATGCCTCTGTGAGGAATCTCCTGATTCTAATTTTATTTTCCTATCTGTTCATAAATGTCATGAAAAATTAAATAAAAAAGAAGTGTAGGGTGTTACAAAGTCCTGTCATACAAATGTATCTTCTAAGTCATAAATTAATGATTTGTTTTCTCCATCTGCTTTGCCTGATATAAACAGGAACAGTCTGCTTTTGCTGAGAGTGGAAATGCCTCTGCTGAAATGATCGTGTGGAAATAGGAAGATGCAAGAAGAAAATGTTCAAGTAGCCTGTAGAAGCCTGCACACTGCTACAAACAGAAGGAAAGTTCACAAAAGGAAATAGGAATTGGAGATTAGTGATTGATCCCTATCATATGCTATGTCCTCATGTGGTATGTATGTATTTGTTTTCCACAATTAATGAAAACCCACTTCCTCCCCCCCCTACTTCTAAAACATGACCTATCTTCTTTTTGTCATGTCTGTGACTTTCAATGCTGTTGGGACTTTGGGCCATTCCTTCCAGCATTGTTTTTATTTTTTGCAGCAATTACATTAGCTGCCACCTCCAAAGAGGAAACCAGTTTTTCCAGTCATAAATGAGGTTAACTGTGAAAAGTGAGAAAGGGAAGATGCTGAAGATGTGCCTGAGCAGTATTTCTCTGCACTTCCAAAAGGTAATACAAGCTTATGCTTTGGAGGCAATGTGGGCATGGGTCAGAGTAAATAAGGTAAGTCCTGTACTTCTACATAAATGATTTTTTTTTTTATTGTGGGAAATATATCTATCTAAATTGCTTTTCTCTGTTTTTCAAATATCTTGAAGTTGGATGCTAGCAAAACTTTGTGGGCAGATGTTAGCAGTTTGCCTGTGGTTATGCCTGGGGCAAGGAGGTAGGGCTATTGCCCAGGGAGGTTGTGGTGAGGTTTTCTACATCTGCATAGTGACTTTCAGAGGCTCTGAGGGGCAGAAGGTGGGGAAATGTGTTGGTCTCATTGGGAGAATTAGCTCTGAGTCTTGCCATGATCTTCGCTTCTTCTCCAGCCTCTAACCAGGGTATGTTGGGACTTCACTTTTTGAGGCTGAGGCAAGTGGAGGCATAATAGCCTCACAGAGGTGAAATCATAGGAAACAGTATTTTTGCTTCTTAGGCTCTCAGAAGGAACATAACTGAGGCAAAATCTGACTGAAGAAAGAGCAAGAAAGAGTAAATCTCTTTGCAAGGACGATCTATGGAGTTCATTGAAAAATGCTGGCTGTCTTTCACAGAAATATAAAATTTGTGTTAAAAAGCATGCACACGCATGTCAAATTTACCCTTTAATTTTTCTCCCTTATTTCATCCACATGTTCCTACCTCTTGTACTTTCCTTTGTATAAAGCAGCTTCATTTCAACAGTTTTCTCTGTGAAACTCTTCTTTCACTCCCAAGCATTTCTAGCAGAACTCAGCACAGTGTGACTTGCATGTGACATCCTGTTCAGGCCTCCCAAGGGATGGAGACCCTGGCCAGGTTGTTTTGTTACCAAGCAGGGCTGCAAACTCAGATCAACCCTGTTGATTTTGTTGCTGTTGTATTGCCCAAGATATTAATGTTTTTGTGAAGGCAGCAGTTCACTTAGCCTCTATTTTTAGGTTTGTGCTAGCAGCCCCTTAGAATTAACATTCAAGACAGAGATGAAAGGACATCAGTCAAGGTGATGGTCTGCACAGACAAAACAAAGTTTTGGCTTTAAATGGAGTTTACTGGGCAGTACTACCATAGGGACTGCAGACATGGATTTTTGGAGCAGTGCAGATTGTCACAAGAACCCTAAATATGACCTTTTTTTTATTTTTTAATTTGAAGTATCCCAAATTTTTTAGCTTAAGCAAGAACCAGTTGCACTTTATGAACCTGGTCCCCCTTTCAGTGTCAAGTCATGTATTCAGAGGAGTATAATGGCAGAGGGAAAACCAAGCACAATAACTAGAAAGACTTACTGAAAACCTCTGCAAACCAGAAAGAGATTTAGATAAAATGTCTAAGTGCATGTAGTCTCCTTCAGGATTACAAAGGGCATTGCCATCCAGAAATTTTGGCACCAGTTGTCTGCAAGCTAATTCTGATTCTAGAGGGGACCTGGCCCTCACAGCATGACTCTGCCTTGCTTCACTATCCTTCCTAAGCAGCAGCAGGTTTTATTTGCATCGAATGTCTCTTTGCTCCCTTGGCAATACCCTTCTCCAACATTCAGTGTAAGGGCATTACTACGTGATACTGCATTGTGCTATATAAACATAACCTTTAAATTTCATTTGTTTTCAGAAATAAGCATAACTGCCTAATAATTGCCAAAATGACGTTTTGCTTTTGCTTTTTGTTTTGAAATATAAAAACTTGTTTCAATTCCATACTCTAGTAAAAAATATGCTATTTTTAATGAGCTCAGACACAACATTAAAACATTTTAGATGTTACCACTGTCTCCCCATTTTTCTTTACGTCATTCATTTGTTCCAGCACTCCTTCTTTTGGCAAGAGACTCACTTGCATAAGCTGTTG
Source organism: Lichenostomus cassidix (assembly GCF_008360975.1). NCBI lineage: Eukaryota > Metazoa > Chordata > Aves > Passeriformes > Meliphagidae > Lichenostomus > Lichenostomus cassidix. The sequence continues at coordinate 14,279,181 of NC_139479.1, read as the reverse complement.
GATCAGCTTTTCACTGATTTTGAACTCAGTGATTTTTTTGCTTCAGCAAAAAGAAAGAGCTGAGTAAAAGAGTTTTTAGTTTAGAAATATTTCTCCTCGTATTTGGGTGTCCATTAACTCCAGCAAGAATGAAGACTCTTTGCACTTTGCAGGATTGACTTGCTAAGCCAGAGGTGCTCCTGTCACCTTATCCAGCTTCCAAGGAGCTGTGCTGCTGCAGTGTCATTCCCACTTGTCCTCTGTTTCTCATCCTGTGCTTTTCTGACTTTTTTCTTTAAGCAAAGGCATTGGCTTTCTTGGGAGGAGCTGCAAAACCTACCCCTCCCTGTGCCACAAATGTCCTGCAAGATGCAATACAGCTAATTTCTCAGAAGTGTGCTTTCTCTTTTTAGTGGGCATGTAAAGTACTGTTAATCATTCGTGGGTGTTTAAGGTAAGTGAAAGCCAAGCTGATGAGTGAGTGATGCCCGGCAGGTAAATCCGTTGATTCTTTCAATTGCTGTTCTTATTTGAGGTTGCTTGCAGCGACTCCTTCCTTGCTTTGCTTGCATGAACTACTAGGGAAACAAGGAAAATATTTATTAAAATTATAATACCACAATAGCTTAAGACTTTTTTTCCTTGTTGGGATTCATTCTAAAGCAGCACATTACAATGGAAAATGCTGTCCTCTGCAACAGGCACTGCAGCAAAGCAAACCTTGAAGTGCTCTTGAAAGCTCTCAGTGGTTCCTCTTGTGGGACGTGTTGAGTGTAGCGATTGTGATAAGTGACTCACGTTGCTCAGTCTCACAGATATCAAACTTAACTGCACAGCTGGCTCTGTGGGCTTTTGTAACACTTCTGTTCACCTTGGTAGAGCCAGTTCCAGATGGGAAATTTAAATTCTGTGAGACAGCCCACGTGAAAACCTTGTGTCCCTGAAGCCAGGCTGAGTTGCGTGTCCAAATTCTCAGGGGACAGCCATTTTATGCTTTCATTTTCAGGAGATTTCAGTCTTAAGGTGAACTTGATTCCAGGGTGCAGACAGCCTTTACAAGGATACAGCCTACAGGGCAGGAGGCAGAAGATTTGGATTTGATTCATTCTCGGACAATAGCTCACTGTAGATGGCTGCTGAACATGGTCTGCTGGAGGCAACCCTGTCTCAAAAATTCCCTACACTGATGGTCAGTAGAAGCTGTGAAGGCAAAAGGGGGGAAATGCAGCTCAAGACACATAATTTAGAGCATTGTCCTGAGCCTCCACTGCTGGCACCATTCAGGATGCTCTCCTGGGGTGAGTGGCTCTTTACTCTAGCCCTGTGGTTAGAGTTCCTGTGTGCTTCCTGTGATGCCTTAAATTGCTAGAAAAAATTTTTAGATGCAGACACACAGTATAGGAAAGGGGTTTTACTTTGGTTTAATAGGATCTCAGATGCGCACTGACGAACAAGCAAGCCCCAAAAAGCAAGCCCCGACGATATTTCTCATATACAATTTATGGACAGCCTAGATTAGAATACCTATCTAAAAGTTTTCAATAAGAAGTCTAACAAATGAAGTAATTGCCCCCTTATTAAAATTGCCCCCCCCCCAAAAGATTGCTACTTAGTTTACATAAAACATGTCTCAGTGATGGGGCCCTGTTCAAGGTTGTGCGTCATACTTTTGAGATTGTAGGTAGGTTTCGTCTTCCCCAAAGGATTCTGAGCAGGGCAAGGGTACTAGGGTGATAGACAGGTAGGATTAAGATACAGAGAGTAAAAAGTACAGGAACGAGGAAGGGTAAAAGGTTATGTATAAAGGATATATATAAAGAGAGTATAAAAGTAAAATAAAAAATACAAAAACCCATCAGGCATCACCTGGATAAATGATTCACCTTCTGTGCTCCTTCACTTCCAGATACAGAAAATGGGATAATGCCTCACCTTAACTGTGTGCATATGACAGGCAAATCGAGGTAGACATCTAAAAATATTCAGGCATCTGAAGATGCAAACAATCACACAATTACACAATAAGGTTTTCAAAATACTGCAGGTATCTAATTCTTCTGGAGTGAATCACAGTGAATCACCTCAAACACTTGCTGATCAAATGGGACTTGGCTCCCAAAGGCTGTGTGAAAAGAGTTTGCACGAAGCTTTGACTCTTGCAAACATGAATTTACTTTTTTGTTGTTTTCTTTTTCTTAAAAAATGAGACTACTTTTGTTCACGTTTTTCACTGAAATGAAGATTTACATGAACAAGCTCAAATAACTCTCTTTTTACCTGCCTACCATTGCTCCCTAGTTAGCTGATTTTCAAGGGATTTATAGATTAAGATATACATTAATTTGCAACTCACTTTCTTTTGTCAAGTCTTGGTCACCAATGCAGCTTTATAAAGGCATCTGGTTGATATGATTCAGAACATATTTTACAAAACCACTTGGCTCTGTGGAGAGATTTGATTTCTTTGTCAGCCAGAGTGATTGACAACCAAAACCCACATAATCTAAAAGGAGACTCAGAGACAGGATCTGACAGTCCATCACAACAGACCTGTCGAGTTACAAAGCCCTGTGCAGCCCTGTTACAAATCCTGCAGGCTCAGGGATGGGGGCAAGCATTTAGTCAGGTGATGAGAGCGTGAGATGAGCGTGCCAGACAATGTGCTGAGGGTGGCATGGGGAAGCCTAGTGGGAGAGGTTGTTGCTCAGCATCTGTCCCCGAGCTGTGCCTGTCCCCAGTGCCTGTCCCAGTGCCTGTCCCTGTGCCTGTCCCAGTGCCTGTCCCTGTGCCTGTCCCAGTGCCTGTCCCTGTGCCTGTCCCTGGCTGGTGCAGCTCCCCATGCCCAGGGAAACCAAGCACCAGGCACAGCTGCTCAGAGGCTCTGCTGGTGGGTGTGAGGGGGAGGACAGAAATCAGAAATGATCACATGTGGGACTCAGAGGGTCTGGCACCACCTCAAGCAGATGTTTTTGGCCAATGCTTCAGTAGGCTGAGCTGGGAAACCACACCAAGTTTCAGCTCAGCAAGTCTCTCTGAGCTGTGCTGTGAGTGTGGCCAAGTGCTGTGGAAGAGGATTCAGTGTTGAATCTTCTCTGCAGCCTTCATCTGGGACAGCTGCTCAGAAAGCTGGGTGAATCCTGTTACCAGTGCTTAGTGCTGAATCATGCACCTACCAAATCTGTCAGCAAAAAAATTTATAGGTGAAAAATAAGTCGGCACACCTCTTTAAAGTGTTGGCAGCATTTTATCAGGATAAGTATTTGGATCTTGTAACTGTATGAGCTTTCCAAAATATTAATTTAATTGCACAGCCACCTTCTTATCTAATTTGCCCCTAGCCAGATCTTAAAAATGATTTAAACTTCAAAGACGATAGTAATCCCACATGCACAAAGACACTTGGAAAAACTATTTCTTTGAAATGTAACTGATTAGAAACTAGTTTTGATTCCCTGTGCTTTCCTTGCAGCATTAGCTCTTCTGTGGGCATGGAGTGCTCTTGTAATTTGTCAGCCACTACCACTAGTTAGGATCAGTTAAGCTTTCTCACATTAATTAAAAACTGTAATTAAATAACCAAAAAGCCCCTCACTATGACTCAGTCCCAGAGTGTGCATCTGGCCCTTGTTTGAGATGGGGAAAAAAAAAAGTGAAGTTATGTCAGAAATTTCCGGGATGTTTTCTTTTGATTACCTCATAAATGTGCTCTGCTGAAATAGTAATGGCTGGGAAATAAAAGAGAGAGAAAGACATCTTTCATTGAGGTGGAAAGGACTGTGGCAAATCCTTCTGCTTATATTGCATTTTGATCTCAGAGTGTGGTACAGGGCTAAGAGATCATGAACAGAAGCTGCAAAATAAATACTGTTTTAAAATATCTTTTACTGTTTAGCCCTGTATAAATCTCAGTGAAATTTACTTAAAAAAATTCCTCTCCCTGACAGGAATCCCACTCCACTCTTACTCTCCCATAGTGACACAAAAGGGGAAGATGAGCAAAGAAGAAAATTTTCCCTTGCAAATGGCTACTACTGTATTTAATAGCTATATATTTATATATTTTAAAAGATTAGGGTATGGTTTCTGAGTATATTTGGGAGCAAAAAAAGAGCTCTGTGCATAAGCTTTTCCATATTGCACAAGATCTGCCACCACTAATAAAATTTTACCCCTTCTGTGTTTACTGAGCATGTGAAGCAGGGAGGGTAGGATGCCTCAGCTTCTGTCTCTTGATGCAGATGACGTATATGTTACTGTTAAAGTTTTCTAACAATTAAACCATCCTGACTGTAAAGACAATACTAATTTCTTTATAACTCCCCATCTAGATTTCATGAGAACTGTTCAAAAACATTTGTTGAACAGCTGTCTCTAGAAGGAAGAGTGCATTAGTGAAATGTATTTCTTAAACGGATACAGATTTTGGTGGATTGCTGTTTGGCATTCTTCTTTAAAAAAAAATATTTCAGAGTGAAAAAATTATCACTTCTAAATACATTTATTTTTCTATAAAAATAAGGTTCAAAATGGTATTTATTGAGAAGAAAATTTGGAGTTACATGATGTAATTTTTTGAAGGTGGGAAGCATGTGTGATAACTGCTGGCTTTATAGCTCAATTTAGTTTGAAAGAGAAAAAGATGATCTTTTCCATGACAGAAATTCCCTTTTTATCAGCTCAAGATTGTTATTTCTATTACGGTAGATGGCAAAAGAGTAATTTCTTTGTTTGTTTACCTTTTGTTTATTCCTATAAAGAAATAGCTTAGGAGACTGTGATGTGATTTGTGAAGTCATAGTCATAACACCACGGATTGGCTTGGGGCAGATATGAGTTTACAGATCATCTAATCCAATTCCTCACCTTCCACTGGACCAGATTGCTCTGAGTCACATCCAGCCTGGCCTTGAACTCTTCCAGGCATGGGGCATCCACAGCCTCTCTGGGCAACCTGTGCCAGTGCCTCACCACCCTCACAGGGAAGAATTTCTTCCTAACATCTAATCTAAACCTGCCCTCTTTGAGTTTAAAACCATTGCTCCTTCTCCTGTCTCTACAAGCCTTGGTAAAACGTCCCTCCCTGCTCTCTTGTAAGTACACTTTTATATTTTGAAAGGCCACAATGAGGTCATCCTGGAGCCTTCTCTAGTCTAGCTTGAACAGCTCCAATTCTCTCAGGCTGGCCTCACGGGAGATGTGCTCCAGCCCTCTGATCATCCTATGGCCCTCCTGAGGGCTTCTGTGCAGATTAAAGGAAAAAAAAGTATGTTCTGTGCTTTATCTGGTTCCCTCTTCCCATGCAGGTAAATCTCAAGAATCAGAGAAGGGGAAGAACAAGGAAACACTCCTCTGAAATGGTAGTAGACAGAGGGAGTTGTGTAAGCACAATCTGGATTACTGTGAGTCTGCTGAATGTGATCTGTGAAAATGTATATCACCACTTTTCCATTAATTCTGAGGACAGTAAATTGCAAGATTGAATTTGTTCTAAGATATTCAGATGTAGCCATTTGTCCACCATTTCCAGGAGGCAGAATCATTTTGGACAGGAAGGCAAACACATGATCCAAAAGCAGAGAAGGGGGTGTTTGTAGTAGTATGAAGCACTTCTACAGAATGTGCTTTGCAAGAGAACTATTTTAAGAAATGGGATTTGTGTTTCCAATTTTAAAAACCTTAAGAAGTTATTAGAAAATGCAAAGCTGTATGCATCAGATCAGAGGCACTGTGGCTAATTTATGTGTGTGTACGGGAAAAGGTGAGGTGCCTTATCCTCACAATCTGTATTTTTCTGATGGGCCAGTCCTTTCTGCAGGTTCTGGCCCCAGATCCAGCATGTGACTTAATAATCTGAAGGTGGCAAGAGCAAGAGTTAAGGCAAAAACATGCCAGAGCACCTGGATTCTAGTGACACCACAGTGGTCTGAAAGGTCTCTGCTCAGTGCACATCTCTGCTACTGGAAAGGGAGGAGCAGGTGGGTCATGATGTGTCCTCACTGCATGGCTGAGGATCAAGTTGAGAAACCTGGATGCCACTGCAGTGAACAGCTACACCCAAATCATGCAGCTCAGTGTTACATAGAGATACCAGCTTATGCTAAAACATACACTCCCTCCAAGTGAAAAGACATCTACTCTCCACAAGGCTGATCAGCTCAACCACAACACAGGGGTTAACCTGCACCACCAGAGCTAGCTCTGTTTAAGTGGATTTGGACTAAACCTGTCTGTTCTGCCTTGTTACAGCATGTAGACATATCCTGTCATTTTTTGTGTGTGTATCTCCGATAGCATTCATTAAAACCACCCATGTTTGTCTCCTGGTAAAATTTAGCAGTTTCACATTTTAGATGAAAATCAGAATTCAGGATGAAAGGAAGCCAGGGTAGTGACTTTCTACTAAGGAGCCCCTGCAGTCTGTGGACTGCTACGGACTTTTAAAGTTTTTCTAGGCACAGTTTTGGGTTTTTGGTTACTTCTTGTCTCGCAAAATGCACGCACTAAACTGAAGCAGATGACTGATGTTCCATTTGTTCAGTGTGAATCTGTGCTGACCACCTTTGCAGCTAGATTGAATGTTTGCTAAAATCTCCTCACCTGTGTTCTGGAAAATGACTGTTCTGAGAATTTTCAAAACACGTAGTCAGTCCATGGCCCAAATTTCTTTCTAAATGGGACAAATGAAAGAGAGAAAATAAGAGAAGAGTAATTTTGCAAGTCTGTGCATTATCTTTACAAACATTGATTCTGCGTTTCTCTCAATGAACAATTAACAGCAATGGGTTTCAGAAACATATTCTACAGTGGTATAAACCAACATTTCAGTACATGTGGAAAAGAAAACTTGTCTTTCTCAGTGGAAAAGTACTGTAGGAAATAAAATTGCATTTAATTCTATAAAAAGTTTCTTTACCAGTAAGACCTCTGACATTTGATCCTCTCAAATATTTGTATCAAAAAGGGGTTTAAAATTTCTACCAGAGCCCTGCTTGAAGTTTATTTGGATTACTTGTTAAGTTTTCCTGTTGATGGCTATGCTATGATTGACTGTCACCAATCTGGCTGACTAAGCAGCCTCATTTTTGGACAGAGAGCTGTGTGGAAACCCTGAGGTATGGAAAGCACAGTTTGAATGAGAGTCAAACATTATATATCTGCATTTCAGATTAGTGTATCATACCAAGACCCTTGAGAAGCAATGGATACTCTGTGTGAGTCACATTGCACAAAGTGAAAGAGACTGTGCTCTAGAAACCTCTGGGTTGTGTAGATAGAGATGTCTGCATTTGATGAGTACCAAGCCTGGAAATCATGGCAGCCAAAGTCACAGTAAGACTTTGTTTGGTCTCATTTTCACTACTGACATGAAGCAGAAGGAGGGCCTAGAGAGGAGTGAATATATTTTGTTTGTATATTCTAACCACACAGATCTGTGGTTAGATGTGTCTGGAGAGTGTGTGCTTGGAAGGTGTCAGATATTAATTAAGTACACAGATTACAAAAGGAAACCATGAATGATGTTTGATGCTTCCAGGGTCCAAATTTCAACGAAGGTTTGGGATGAGGCTGCAGATGCTTTGTGCTTTGCCCCAGGCTACCACCACAGTTTAGCAGTTGATGGGATTTGCAGAAGTACAAAAGGTCCAGTGCACATGATTAGCTTTTGCTTTCTGTCTTCTTTTTATTCCAGGACTGTGAAGTGTCAGATGTCTTTATCAGCCCTCTCAGCCCTAGTCCTGAGTCCAGTCAAGTACCTGTGTGAGTCAAGTCCCAGGGGAGGTTGCCTTTGCAAATGCAAGGCTAAGGCAGGCACAGGGGAAGGGAGAGAGCTGTGTGTGAAAGCTTTGAAAGCTTCCACTGTAGGTGTGGAAAGACTGGGGGAGTTGCTTTGGCTCTCAGGGTACAGTAATGGTTGCCTGCTTGCCTGTGCATGCTCCTTCTTGCCCCAGAGCCAGAGCACTTGGCTCCTGGGCTGAGAAGGAGTGTGTAGAATTCTTCTATTGGTTACTCAGTCCCAAAACTCCTAATGGAGTAAGTTTGAGATCAGTTTGGGGTTTTTTGTTTAAAAAAATAACAAGAAAGTTTTCCCCAGTTTCTCAGAAAAACAGGAGATGATTTCATCTTATCATAATTGCTGAATTTATTTTTAAGATGGGAGAGTGTCAAAAGCTGTAATCTTGCACGCCTCCTTTAATACATAACATCCTGATTGTAGTGGCCCTGAAAAAATTAACAAGTATTCAAATAACCCTAACTGAAAAGGATGCAAGTCCACCATTATCCAGACTGCATGACTCATTAAAGTGAAGGGTGAAGAGCACAGCAGAGTGGCATTAATCACTCAGTTCTGCTACAGGAAGAAAAGCATTTGTGTGATATTTTATTTACAACACACCATATGCAGAATTAGCTGATGGTCTCACAAAGACTCTAGGGATGCTGATGACAAAGGAACATCCCACTTCTACATAATTTTGTGAGGCTATTTAGTTCAATTTCATTTTAGACTTTGCATTTTCCTTGACAATAGTACACAAAAGACACTCAGATTTTTGCTTTTTTTGATGAAAAAGCAAAGCTTAATTTCCAGTTTAATGGCTTCTTCCCTCTTGGATTTTAGAATATGGCAAAATCTCACATATCATTTGCAAATATCATTTCATGACAAGATTTTGTAGGACCAAGAGAGGGAAAAAACCCACAAACTTATGACAAGGCTGAAAGTGTCTTTTTTAGAGCAAATTTAGGATTAGTTACCTTGAAGATGCTCTCAGAAAAGTCATATGGTATTAGCTGAGTTCTCATACCACAGGCAGCTGTGCTACTAGAAAAAGAAAAAAAAAAGGGTGAAGTAAAACTCTGGATGTTTAGACTCTCTGAAGAATACCTGGGGTCAGAAAACAGAAAAGAAAAAGCAATGTGAATGGAGAAACAGACCAGAAGGGGTATCAGTGGCATTGTTTCTGATGACAGGTGGTACTGGTGTATTTGGAGTATAAATGTTACAAATTACCACTAAAGAGAATACACCTGGTTCAGAATAGGATTACTGGTGATAGTCATGAGTACCTTTACAAGGATCTCAGAGAAGATAATTAGAGCCCTGGACTGTGTTGGGCAAAGGTTCATGTTGCACAGCACTGTTCATAAGTGAGGCAGCAGACGGAGAAAATCTCAGATGTGGTTGATACTACAAAATCTAAACACAGAAGAAAAGAGACTTGGTGCACGAAGAAGTGACAAATTCAAAGCTGACGGTACAAAAAACAACATATGGAGCTTCATATGCTATGGCAAACACCATAAACTGTGGAATGGGCTGGCATTTGAAAACAAATTTTAATATAGTTTGATTATTGTTGTTGTTTTTGACTGGGGAGCCATTGGAGAGCTTCTTCAGGGAGGCAGCTGGGACTGATTACTGTGTGGACCAGGACACAGTCAGCAGTGCAGAGCAGCCAGACCCAAACCACTTGTGCAGCAGACCTCTGCCAGGCTGCCTGGCTTGGAGTGGCTGCTGGATTTCCTGTGGTAGAGAGCACAGAAGGATTCCCAGTCTGAAATTGCTGTGCCTTGACTGGAGAGTGTTCGGATTTGTCCACACACCATCATTCTCACCTTCCATAAATCACTTTGAAGAGATGTTTTAGGATCAGACAGTGGATTCTTGTCGATGTGGTCCATGGGGTTTCTTTTGGTGCTGTCAACAAGCTTTCCAATTATTGCCAGCTCAGGTAGGGAGGGCCTGTGATATCAACAGAAAATTTTTGACTACAATTTTCATGACAATCATGGCCTTTTAGCTTCTAAGGTGTTTTGATTTAAAATTAACTCTCAAACTTTTCTGAATTTGCTGATGTAAAAAATGCTCTTGGTTTTTACATAGTCTTCAAAATTTACAATACTACAATACATGCTATCAATATATCAATAGGACAGTGATATCAACAGGACTGTTCTTATGCTTAGAGATACACACATCTGCAAGGCCAAGACCTTATTCTATATTGTCATAACTGTGGAATAACATATAGGTGTGTGCTGAGGCGGATTTCACTAGTAAGCTGAAAATATTTTGCTTTGAGTAGTCATGTTCAAAAATTAATAAAAAATTCACTCATTATGTTTTTTGGGTCAGCTAATGAGTCTGAACCCAGGCTTTGTATTGAAACTTGATGGCATTTTCCTCCTTATGATAGATATATTTAAAAGAATTAATGCTAATGCCTTCTCTTGTAAAGTATTAATTGTCAGGATGAGCTAAACATATTCAGCAGGTTGTGATTATTTTTTGCTTTCTGACCCACAGGAGATAATCACCATCTGTCTTCCTGATCACTTCCTACCTTTGCTGCCTGCAAATTTTTCTTTCATATCTTACTACTCAGCAGCCAATTTAAACTCAGAAACTTGTCCTATATTTGTTTACCTTTGCAAAATGCTTCTGCTGTTTCAGACCTGTACAAGTATTTGTGTGCCTGAAAGCTTGTCTGTTTCCTCAGTAATGTAAATTGGACTAATAAATTACCTCTTTGCAAATAGTGTCTTTTCAGCAAGAGAGCCTCTTTAATAAATTCATCTGAACTGATCTGAATTTTATAATATATGCCAAACTTACATATTTTTAACACAAACCTAGAGTGAATTCTGTATGATCATGATAGGGTAATTTTTTCCCTGCCATGCTGGCTTATCAAAACTCAGAAGTATGTGGGCACAAGACAGCTTCTCTTACTTTAAGACTTGTTTATTCTTTTGGTCAGTTTGATTTCTATTTCAAGAACTTATGTTCATCTTGAGAAGACAACTGTTTTGTTAACAGAATTATTCACCCAATCCCAAGACACTGAATGAAGTATGATTTGATAAAACTGACATCTTGTTGACATTTCTCTGTCCCTGAACACAACCTGAATTAAATCAGAGCTGCAACACTAGAATACTTTATATACACGAGGTTCATGCTATCCGTGAATTATCCAAAACAGAAAACTCTGGATATCTTAATAAGGAAATCTGATTTTCTTTGGTTCTATTTTCTTACAGGAAGTTTCTCTGGCACATTTTACCTGTTGCATTTAAAATTGCAACATTCTAGCTCTTTCAAGCTCTGCAAAATAAATCACATATCAAAAAGTCAAATATATATATCTTCTTCATATACACAGTCTGTGAGAGCACTCATGTTGAATTCCTATCTTGCCATATAAATGGGGAAGCATTTAAATTTTACCTTGTTTATTCACAGTACAAACAGGTCTTAGGTAATGAAAACAAGGGCAGAGGGAAATAATGTCAACAAAAAGTACCCAAAAGATTTACATAAACTGTCATCTGAGCTTCTGTAACATGCAGATGTAACTTCTGTGGATAATGGAAATACCCTTCATTTCAGCTGTCAACATATCTTGGCAATTTTACTGAGTTGCCCTTTGGGTGCTCCATTTGTTTCAGTTGTTTGACTGGTCTTGCCTTACTACCTTTAACAGGCAAAGTTAATGGCTCTGATCATTCCTTTCTACTCACTTCACATATTCATTCTGACTCAACTTTTTCTCTGACTCACAATCTGTTTCTATTTCCATAACCACAAGTGCATGTGAAGCATCCTGGGCTAATGTGAAATGGCACAGGCATCGCAATGCGTTATTCATACCTGTGTGAGTAACATCCACTCATTGCTTGCTACATGTGTATTGACTCGAGAGCACCTTCATTTCCTGCCTTTCCCCACTTACTCAATCACTTGGTGAACCTTCTTTTACAATGAAGGGGATAAATCCTCTTGTTCTTATGTCAGAATGGAATTCCCTCAACGTAACAGGGTTACATCTCCAGCCAACTTAAAAAAAATATCAAGAAAAAGAGAAAAAAACATTTAGGAGTTTCGATAGCTTTGCTGTGCTCTTGTTAAATCAATATCAGTAGCTGACCTGTAGGTGTTGCAACTGCTTCAGATATTGGGGCTTTCTGGTGAAAAGCCTACTGCACATGAGAAATCTACTGGGTAGATTCCCCTCATGGACCTATCTTATTATGTGCTATGTAGGATGCAAAATTGCAGGGGAAAGTTTGAGTAAATTGTGTGAAACTCCTGACATATCTCCAAAATCCACAAAACAAACAGAAACTGTTAGCAGAAAGAATATTCTTTTCTATACTAACCTCTGTAAGCAAAGGGAATCAGGAAAGAGGAGATTTACATAATAATCATGGCATTATCTATTACTTTAAACATGACATTAAAGTAACAAATTGGCTGTTTTGGGTTTTTTTTTTGTTGTTGTTGTTTGTTTGTTTGTTTTATACTGCGGCACTATTACATATAAATGTGAAAAACCTGGAAATTTCAATTTATCAGAATACTCTACTAATCCTACTTTTATACACAGATTACTAATTTACAAATTTGACCTTTTAGACACCTTCTCAGAGGTCAGGGACTCAGTGACTATTAGAGAACTGCAGAGTTAAATCTTCCTGGAGCTCTTACTGGGTGTCCAGAAATGTGGCAACAGCTCTAGTTCAATTGCTTGATGTTTAAAGAAGAATATTGGTAATATGTTCTGTGTAATCTACAATGTTGATACACATGAATTAACTTCATCACGTGCAGTAACTCAGGTTCTTACCACTGATGACATCCAGATGTAACAAAGAAATCCTGACATGCATAAAAGATCTGATGTTCAGCCTGCCTTGAAAATGGCATCATCTGCCTCTCTGAAACTTCTGATGGACAGGAAAGTAAATCATAAAATGCAGTTTTAAATACCCAATTAGTCAGAATTAGAGGAAAATCTGGAGCTGGGTGGCGTAAGTGCAGAGGTTTTATTATTTCAGTGGTTTTGCTCTGCACTGTGTTGCCAGGGATAAATACATCATATGTTCTGAAGAAGCTTCCCTGTAGTCACCACAGCATCACACTGAGCACAGACTCCAAAAGTTTGCTCATAGGAGGGTTGAGTCCATTTGGAAACACTGGAGATGACACATCTGGTAAATAGGTGTGATGCTCTGGTTTTGCAGTTCCAAGTGGGTGGATCACTGGGTGTCACTCGTGGGTATGGTGGTGAGGCAGGGGAGGAAGGCCAAAAAGGACTTGATTGGGCCAGGCGGAAACCTCATTTCTTCACTGTAACATTGAAAAAGTGACATCACAAAGCAAATATTATAGTAAAATATGATTTTGGCTTGCTTATTTCCATCCTCCCTTGTTTTACTGCAAAACACTTATTTTCTGGAAGTTTTGGATGTTTGATTTGTTTGTTCAGGGTTTTTTGTTTGGTTTAATGCTTTTTTTCTTCAGCCACTATGCTTGCTATTAACAGTAATTAACATCCACTGCAGTAGAGCATTTTGTCTTGCTCAAAATTATTACTAAACAAGAATTGATCACAATTTTTTCCATCTCCATTTTTTCCTAATGGCATGCCCCTTCCAATTTGACATTTGCCAAACTTATTCTCCTTACAATAGCAGCACAATCTCTACAGACAGAAATTTTTGTTTTAAGACTGCTGTTCTTTTAATCTGGCCATGCACTAATAAGTGACAGCAGCTTGGTTTTTCAGGAAATGTTTTAAATAACAGGCATCAGTGAACATGGATGAAATTAGTACTTTTTATAGTGAGCACCTACAACACTTCTGAGTAATTTTCTGGATTATCTGAACAACTTGGAGATCAAAGTTTAAAACTTGTGTCTTTTTCATGCAGGATATTACATTTTGTAGGAGAACAAGGCAAGATACAAGTTGCTTATGCTGGTAACTAAAGACATATGAAGCACTTGGATATTCCAAATATCTTCTGACTCACTGAAATTTGTATATTCTCTGTGGACCTCCCAAACACTCCAGTAAAAAGAGTAGAGGTTATAGATATCTGGGTAGTTGAACTGAACTCAAATACCTCATCTGTTTTCAGTAAAATTTCTTGTATTTCTTACTCTGAAGCTTTTTTCTTGTTGTGAAATCATCTTGCTGAAAAAAAATCAAAACCAAACCAAGAACAACAAAACCCCACAACACTCAAAACCAACTGTGAGAACCAGATTAAACAGATTCTCCAAATTGTGTTTTTTGCTATGTATTAAAGTTGGTATCTGAGTGCACAGAGCAGAATCAGCTGGAGGGAGAAGCCTGTGCATTCCCTCATGCCCTTTCCCTGGGAAGCCCCAGGCACCTCTGGTGTTGGCATCTGCTCTTCCACCCCTGGCCTTGGTGACACTGATCTTTGGCCACCCTTCATGTCTTGGCCCATGGCCTGTCCCTGTGCTGCCTTGAGCCTTGTGCTCTTTCCTGTATCCCAGGACTGCTCCTGGGAGTTGCCAGTGCTCAGCCATCCCATGGGGCACTTCCATCTCTGCTGCCTGGAGTGGAGCTTTCCATCCCACCAGGGCTGTTTGCTTACACACCCCTTTCAGGATGCAGGTGCAAGAGGCTGGCAGTTTTTCTGAGGGGTCTTTATATAACGTTTAGTGTGGGGTTTATACCACTGCAAATCTTCTTTGGACTCTGGGGTACAGGGAGCTTCATACAGTAATTGTAAACCAATGCTCTGTGCTGCACAGGGAGTGAAGTCTCCAGGAGAAGCTCTGCTGGAGCTCTGGTGGAGCTCTGGAGGTAGGAAGTGGGCTGTCTCCCAACATGAAGCAGGGTATTGGTAATTTCTCCCTGTTTCAATATTTTCTTTAACTTTTGATAGCATTAAATAGAGGGCAGAAGATGCTTAAGTGGTGCCAGGAACTTTGCACAGGAGTCTCACAGCCAATTCCCAGAGGGACTTAACCACTGCTCTTTGCTCAGCAATGATGACCGAAGTTCAGGGACTGCATGGGCTGTAAATTTAAACCCCACTGTCCTCTTACAGCAGCTCCAATGTCTTTGTTCTTTCTGGCTTGAAGATGAGACTTCATATGGAGAAGTTCACTGACAAATCCACTGCTTTAAAAGGGCATAAGTAATGCTGTTTGCTATAAACATGTTAAACTGTGACATCAGTATTTGGGAGGATAGTGATTATAGAACAACTCAGTGAGAAGTGATCTCAGTCAGTGGATAACAGCTCAGAAAATGACAAGAAATTCCTTGTCTTTATTTAAGACAAAACTTAACTTGAATCTGTGTCAGTTTACAAAGATACAAAAAGACTGCCAAAGCTGCCAGTGGCAGAAATTGTACACGAAAAGAGAAAAAAAAAAGTGTTTCGGTGGAACTATCCTTAAAAAGGTTTATTGTAGTACTGAATTTCCTTAGCAAACTTGGGATAACTAGGGAAGATTCCTGGACATAGCTCAAGTCTTTGCAGTTAGATACTATCAGCCATTAAAAAAAACATAGCTGCTCTGAAAGAGCAGAATGGCATTTGGATTGAAAATCAAAATTACAGTAGGAGCTTGCATGGCTTCCAGCCCCCTTTGATCAGTATTCACTGAGGTCAGGCATTTAAATACATGCTGCTTTAGAAACTACTAACAGTGCATAAGGTACATTACAGCTTTTCAGCTCAAATGAACCGCTTGAAAAGTATGTTTCATCTCCTGGAAACAGTAATCTCACACTATCGTTTCCTACAGTTGGCAATAGGATATGAAAGATGCTCTCTGACTATCCTGTTTTGTGGGTTCCTAAAGCTCAGAATATATTTGTCACTAGACATCTCTGTCTCCAGGACACGGTGGCTTGCTTCTCATAATTTTGCTTTTATTTGTTGCATTCTTACCACTTCCAACAAAACCATTAATCCAGTGAAGAGAGAGCTCATTAGCCCAGGAATTAATTTATGGGTAAGCATATCCTTGAAAGCTCTTAAATTGCTCAGTGTAGTACACTGTCAAGAAAATATACAGAAGCAAGAAATCAGAGACCTGCCACAGTGCATGTCTGATTACAGTTGTAATCTCCTCATTTGAGAGAGCATGTGAGAGATGCATGATTTACAAATAGTACACTTATAAATCTGACCAGTCCTTTGGGCTATGGATTCCTGAATGTACAGCTTGTATATTCCAGTGAAGCATTTGTATTCCAGGTACACTGCTTCTTTTTAAGATTCTTTTAAATTCTTCTTCTTCCTATTCCACTTCACCTCTGCCCACCTCACCTAAGACAGCAGCAGTCACATCAGATATGTATGTATTCCTGGACTGTTTCCTCTACTACACTCTTTCTTTCATGGCACACATTCAGTCTCAGGAGATTTGCTTTCATTGCCTCTGAATTTTGAACAGCTTGAAAGAAACAATGGCTGAAAGAAAGGTCAACAAGTTAGCTTCAAAATGATAAATAGACTGGTTGCTGGCGTGCTTGAGCATTTTTGGGGCCTATTTTATATTTTCCTTTTCACTGGTGCTTCTTAATTTCATACAGAAGCTCCAAAGGAGCTCTAGTACTAATGAAGATCATATACAGAATATATTTGGCAAAAACACAGTGTGATCATGTTGCATCTGTTATCTGAAGTAAAAACTGAGGTCAGAATTTTAATAGAGAGTATATGAATATTTTTGAACCCACAGAATAGCATGTCAATTTTCAGTGCAACTACATCAAAATTACTGCTAATGCCTACACTGACTATGTCAGACTGCATGGTCTCCTCTCTCTATTAGGCTGTTCAGGTCCATGGAAAGCAGCTGCAGGCCAATATAGAAAACTAAAAATTGCCTCCTAATCTTGGTAATGATGTAGGTTTGGTACAAAATAATTGGCTTTGTGTATGCTGGAGTAAGAATGAAGAAGAAAGCAATAACAAAGAATATGGAATAATTTAGCAGTAGGGTAGTATTTGTCAGCTAATATTTGGTGTCATACAGAGGAACTTTCATAGTAAAATGTGATTTAAAGGAGGAAGAGAAGTATCAACCAGATGGTCGTGAGAAGGAAAACTACTGAACTGGAAAAGAAAACAGTTTGGATGTAACAGGTGTGAGTTGAGGAACAGACTTTCCTCAATCTGTAGTCTGCAGTGTAGGTAGAAATCACAGCCTGATGGAAGGCCCCATGTCTCATTAGGCAAAGCCTTTACCAAAGCGAAGCAAAGAACCACTGCCCACCCTGGAGATGCTCTTGGTGAGCACTTATTTTCAGATAAGAAAATCAGTTTACTGCCTGGTTTTGATACCTGAATGTTGGAGAACTGGAGCTGGAAAGAAACTATCCCTGGCTATGAAATCACATTAGCTTTGGCAAACATCTGAAAGTTGAAAATGAAAATTTCCCTCTGACCAATGGAGAAAAGGCATTGATCAAAATGTTTGACATAAAATATTAGTATTTTTCAAAGAACCTCACTCAGAATTATCCATGTATCTTGCACAAGACTGAATGCAGACTATTGAATAGTTTCATTTCTGTAGTAAAGAAGCAAAAAAAATAGAAAAAGTTTATTACTCTATTACTCATAGGATACATTGGAACTATTTTGTCCAATCAAACATTTCTTGAACAGGCTTTAGAAAAATGGACAGAGGAGGATCATTGGTTTGCCTCAGTTGACATGTAACAGAGAACTGACTTCCTGAGTCTCCAGGGCAATTGTCTTGAAATCAGCTGTCAGACTCTAAAAATTTAGTTTATAAGAACCTGTCCATACAATGAGAAAGAATTCTGTGTTACCCTGATCATCTGATCCATTACCAGTTGAGCTCAGGATAAATTCAGCAGTCTTGACGGGACTTGTACTAATGACAAGTGTGAAAGAAGTATTCTATATTCCAAATATTTTGATTTTTCTTTGAGTTGATAAGTGATCCCTCAAGAGTTATTTCTGTTATTCATTAATGTGTTGTACCAAACAGAGCTTTCTGATGAATGTTTGTGTATTTTATAATCACTATAGTGTCTATGTTTTACCTTGACTACTATCTTGTGACCACAAAATTGTTATGCCAATGAGGCAGGTCCTTTTTTAATATATATCAGCTTTTAAAACACACTAAAAAGCAAGAAGAATGCCAACTGAATTCTCAGCTTGTTGAGATTTGAAATTCTCCTGGACTTGGACCCTGTCACTGACAGGCAGCTGCATTGTGTAGCCATTGTTTGGAAAAATTTCTCCAAGCTCTGTGCCAAATTCAACACTGTGATTTAATTTTAAAGCCAGAAATGCAAATCTCAGTGTGTAGACACTCAGATAACAGTAAAGGCAGAGTCCTCAGCAATATGAATCTGTAATGGTATTTCCAAGAGTATAGAATACATAATTCAAGAAAGTGAACCTGAAGTACTTGGATGAGGAGCACAGGTAACCTCTCCATGTAGGCAGTGAGAATCTATTAAATTCTCCCCCACAGCACTGGCTTCTCTCTCCCAGCCATCATCTCTGCCTTTGCTTATTAACTTTCCTTTGAGACTGTTGTGCAGGAGTTGGGAAAGAAGTAGCACTTTCTTTCAGAAGAAAATTTCCTTTGCACCACTGTGGGCACCTTGTCTTCTCTCAGGTGCTTTGTGTTTGAAATAAATAGTGGTTGACAACAACAGAGGTTCTGTATTTGCTGCTGGGTAATTGCTTGGCTCCCTTAATGATCCTGGTCTGGGAGTCACCTGGTGGGGAAATGCTTGTGGTCCATGCAGGGCTGAGTTTGAGGCAAAAGAAAACCTGGGAAGCCAGAAGATAAAGGAATGTGAGCTAGGAAAATTGGTGCCCTGTTCACGATTGTGGTGAAAGAGGGCAGGATTTACCAAATCTCTCACTTAAAGGAAAAGATTCTGCAGCACCACATTTGAGAGGCAGAAGAAACAAACAGGAAAAACACAGTAAACAAAAGCAGAATATATGCTCTCAGCCATGTCTTACTTGTATTGCTATGCATATAAGTACAGTAAACATGTTGATATGTATTGCAAATAGAACCTCATTACTGTGTAAAGAAACATTGGGAAAAATCAGTCAGAAAGGTCTACTTCTGTGAGAGACAAAGCTAAAACCACTCCTACAGAATAACTGTAATGGTGTGAGAGTAGATAAAAGTATAAATTTTCCACAGTTCTTCAGTAAATGGGGGGAAAGCGTCTGTCAAAAATAATAAAACCAGCCAATATTTCACAGCCACAGTGTCTGTTACTCTTTTTTTTCTGTCTCTAAATTTCAAAGCAGCAGTATCCTTTCCTTGCCTGCACAACATGCTGCTTCCAGATGGGTGACTTATGTAACACTGTAAGAGACACTGAGTCGAGGTCTCAGGCTTGCAGAGGAAATACAAGAAGAAACTGAGACCAAGAGAAGAGAGGAGAGGAAGTGTGAGGGTAGCCAAGAACATCTGCTCTCTTGCTGCAGTCCTCAGCCCCTCATTGCTTTCTGACCCCTATGAGAACTGACATGGCCAGGAGACAGGAAGGTTTGATGGACTCCATCAAAGTCATACATTTCTAACTGCTTCAGAAAAGTTTCTCTTCTTTCTGTGCTAATATCACTGTAATAGTGCAACGCTTCTAGAATATGAAGTGTCCTTCCTGATATTTTTGGTTAAGCCTGTTTCTTATTTTCTTTCCTCTTATTCCTGCCCTTTTGTATCATTCATGATTTCACTTCTCTGTTCTTCCTCCCTCCTTCTCTCCTTAACACCTTTGTGGTGTATGACTCCAGAATCTTCCCTCTGTTTTTATCTCCTACTTTTTTGTCTCTTTTGGAAGATTTCAGTGCAGGGATGGAAGAATGGAAGGATACTGTTGCAAATGCACCTTCATATCTTCATTTTTCTCCACTGCACCAATGATGGTTTTTATTGGGAGCTGCCCAGCTGTGGTACTTTTGCCTTCTCTGTTCAAGGAGGCAATAACTCATGTGCAGCTCCATGGTAGCTGACTAAAATACTGACTAGATACTGACAAAAAAGGAGTGAAATCCTTTCTGAATTATTTTCTCTCTAGGCCATGCTCCTGCATCACTGTTTTCTACAGGAAGCACAGTAATTTAATGCCTGTGATAGGAAATCAGGGAATTCTACAAAATGATGATTTCCTTCTGTCTCTAGTTCCTTGCTGACACTTTATTGGTTCAAAACAAGCAAAACTCAAACTTATCACTTACACTGAGAGAGACAAGAAAATACATTTTCTGCATCTTGAATCTTTCATTTAACTCCATCCCATCTGTCAATGTCTCTTTGATGTGCAGATACAAGAGCTTGAAATTTTATTGATCTCAAACAATGGTTAGCCTTAGCCATAGCAATAGAAGTTCCTGTTTGCTGATACAAGGCAACACATATTTAGCTGATTACATGTTGGGACCTCTACAATATTTATAGCATCCATGCTTTCCAAGATCTCAGTCTACATGTTTTAGAATCCACACTCAGTGTTTATGACTGTGATAAAACATATGCTTGTTCAGACTATTTTATCCTGTCTATTCAAGGTCTGTAGAGACACACTAATTTGTGCAACTGCTATGTTGCAACATTATTTACCACTATTTATATGGAAATATTTATATTGCTAATACTGACTTTATGTACTTTGTCTATGTTTGCAAGATAATGTAGACTTGATCTCACTCGAATCTTTGTGCCCACTAAAATAATCATTTGTCTATTTCCTGTGCCCCTATCAATGTACTAATCAACTTTTAATTCCCTTAATATGACACATTTTACTGGAATTCAAGTCACATGAAATGGAGTGTGTATTCAGGGGTGAGCTGCCAACATTTTTTATAATCTACCTTTTGATATAAATAAAAGCCTTGTCTCCCAAAGCAATCAGTCATGTACCACTAGGCTTTGTCCCATCATCTGGCACCATCATCACTCTCTGCCTTTGACATGAAATAGTTTTGCACTTGTGATTTCGTAAGCAGACAGGATGAAATCTTTGTCTCAAATTCCTACAATTACTCTAGAGCAACTTGCCCAGATGAGGACAAGCACTCGTCACTCATGTAACCAGTTCCTTTCAAATCAGTCTGACACCCAGCAAAACAAGAAGCTTTGGGAGGATGTCACAGGCTGCAGTCAGCACTAATAGCAGCTTGCTTATTTATAGTACTTTTCATCCAGGAGAACTCTGAATGCAAACAAGAAGGCAAAATTAAGAAAGTACAAAGTAAGAGCAAAGCATTGATTGAGTAGGGGAGACGCCAGCCTGTGTCTAATGAATGAGGGGCAGCACTAATTATAAACGTATTTGCTTTTATTGTTGTGTTTTAGAACTTTAATGGTCAGCTAATGTATTTTTTATGAGATGAATATATTTCTTTCAAAACCTCAGGAACACGTGCAGCTGCTTTTAATTTCAATGGGAGTTGTAAAAGCTCATTAGCCTCTAGATTTGTCCTTCAAATGTACTTAATTAAATATATAAAGAAGATAACCAGAAAGCCTGAAGTGGCTGAGACAGAGTTAGCTCCAAACCATCTTTCCTGCTCTTTTCATCCTAGGAATAGTCATGAGTTGGTCAATTATCACTTTGAATTAAACTAATTGCACAACTTCCTGGGTTTAAGTGGGCTGCAGATTGTGTCCCACTTTCTCATCTCCTGCAATGATCCTTTGCCTACACAGTGGTGGAACAGAAGCAGCATTTCCACAGATATTTCAGCATTAGCTCATAACAGACAAATGGTAACAGAATATTTGTGGCAGCTTCACGATTTCTTTGAACCACCTTTATCCCAGTACATGAAAATAACCCAAATTTTCAGCTGACAGACTAAGTACTAATCCATTCCGTGCCTCACATTTTAGAGACATTGCATAATTTTTTGGCACACGGCCACAGAAATTCTCCTTTGAAGGAATGCTTTGTGGAATGGCAAAAACCAGAAGAAGGGCTTGCTGTACTTGAAGTGACCAGCCTTTCTGGAGCCCCCTAACCTTGTCCCCACTTAGCAAGCTGGGAAAATTGTTATTTTATAGTCATGGAGAACTCTGTAAGCTTTTCGTAATGGAAATGGAAGCACAGTGTCCCTGCCCTAAATAACTCACATCAGATGCAATGCCATGAAGGAGGATGGGTAACAAACCAGAATAGAACAAGGAGATTTTGGGAGGAAGCACACTCTAGTTCTGAAAAAGTTATGCAAAAACTGAGAAAGTATAAAGTCATCTTCAGAAGAACATCAGTCACTTAGCAAAGGCCTTGCAGAGCAAGGGACAGACAGAAGAAAAAGATTTTTATGAAAGCTCTAAAAGCAGAAATTTATTCCCTCACAAAGTTTTCTTGGGGGCTGGAAATAAAAGTGGATCAATACGGAAAAAGCCATGACAGAATGGAGCAGCACACTGCCTTGTACAGGATGTTCTGAGCATGGGGAGAGCATGGAGGGAACAGGCTGATGGGGGAGCTGCAGCTGCAGGTTCGTGTTGGGCTCTGGCTGATGCTGCAGCAGACCTGCCTGGGGAGGGCATTTACAGCTCCCAGCGTTTGAGGAGTACCAGGAACAGGTGAAATGGCACAGCAGGACAAAGAGGTCCTGGGGATTGTTACAGTGAGCTGTTGGAAGTGGTCACAAGACAGAAAACATGAAGGGCATTATGGAGTGCAGAGAAAATAAAGGTTTCACAGTAGCATGTCACTGATAACATGGTATTTTCCAGTCTAGTTGGGTATCTGAACCCAGCTGTCCAAACCTGATCCCGTTTTTCTTCATTTACTTTTTCTGTTCTTGTGGGATTTGCCTTCATTCTCTTCTTTACCATCACCTTTAAAGTACTGCTGCAAGAATATTTTCTTCCTGCACATGCTCTGAGATAAAGAAGTTTTTCTGGTTTTCCATTTGATTTGCTGTCTGCAAACCTTACCAGAAAAATTCTCTCTGTTCTTTACTTCACCTTTTAATTTTTTCTTCATCTGTTATTAATTTTATCAATAATATTTTGCTGTCAAGATCACTGAAAACCATCTCCAGGAGATGATGCAGAAAAGTCAGCATTTTGTTTCATCAGATATTTATTCAATGGATTTTGATTTCCCTTTGCCAGTAAGTGGCTGTCTCAGAAGACTCCCACTTAATATATAACAGTCAAGAGACACAAAAATCAAATTTAAAAACATATTTAGAGTAAGTAAAATGAAAATACACATCATACTCAGAATAGGTAGAAAGCTTCCTATTCATCCCCTTTATAGGGGAAAAATGAAGGAGTTATTTTATGGGGGTCACAATAAGATATGCCGGTAAGAACACTGTTTTGTGCATTGTAAGGTAGCTTGAATATCCTTTTCAGGATGGAAATACCAGACAGAAATAATTTCCTAAGAGTGCTGTGGTTGATGGTGGATAAACAGGAGACACTCAGAGCTGAACTAGCAACGACCTCTTCTCTAGGATGGCAGAGCTGGCAAGATGTCAAAGCCCATTATCCCCTCTGGTAAAGCAGAGGGAGATACCAAAGCAGACAGACGCTCTCGTAATTCCTTGTCTAAACTACATTATTGATCTCTGTCAAGATCCTCTGCCTCCCTCTCTGTCTGCTCTGCATGAGGCAAAGCTGCAACGAGCAATCTGAAGCACTCAAATTACAAGAAGAGCTGTATTGATAAAAAAGCCATTTCTGGCTTTTTACCTTAGCTATAATTGTGACAGGAATCCCGTGGGTTAGGGTCTGCAGCCCAGTGGGCAGGTCATGGGTAGATCATTGACAGTGATAAAATCCTACATGTGCAGGCAAATTTTCAAAAGCAGTGATTGAACTGAGATGCCTCTGCTTTTACTCAGTCTGAGGTTCCTATATCTAGACCCAGATTTTTTGCTTCTCTGAGCACTTGAGGCTTCCACTGATCTCTCTCAGAGTCGGAGCCAGCAGTTGTTTTGAAAATCTAGCCTGTGGTGAAATTTGGACCTGCTGTAGTTAAAGGGAACTTTTCCAACATTTCATCTCATGTAACTAATTCTGAACACTCAAGAATTAAGTGCTTGAAATGAGATGAATGCATTTCCTGGTAGGCAAAATGGAGAAAACTTTTAGCCACTTCTGTAAACTGTATTACAGTATGTGAAAAGCAGCATCTTTGTGATTGGGAAAAAATAATTCCTTTTGCAGTATCAGTGAAATCTTCAAAACCTCAAAACACTTGTTTTATATGCCTTTAATTTAAATTTCACATGGCACATGTGGTCTGCCAAAAGGGTCATGCCTCATACTGTCAAAACAGCCATCTAATGAGGGAAATTATTTACCATATATATTTTATATTAGATACGACATTTAAAATATACACAATGCCAAAATTCGAGTTTGTAACTGCAAGTCTGTTAATTTTCTAAGATAAAAAATAATCATGGGGGAAAAAGAAGCCCAATGAACAGCTCTGGGAAGAAGAAGCCCTATGGAGAATTCTTCTGTGTAGCAGAGAGGAATCAATTTCAGACAAGCATAAGAGTGCTCCATTAGCATTTGTGCAGGTCCTAAGCAGTTACACAAGAATGCAGCTCAATGAGATTTTCTGAATGAGTAGATAAATAATAAGGCTCTTGAGACACATCATTTGCATTCAATAATAGCTAGAAAATTCCTTAATAAAAATGAGCAGTAGGAATCCAGGGATGGGAGCCTGCTCACAAGACAACATTCTGGATGAGGGGTTTCCACAGCTGTGCCCTAATTTAAGGGTCTAATTTAAGAAAAAATTAATTATACCCCAGAAATATCTGTTTTTTCTCCACTGACTGTAAAATGGCCTAGAGGTGAGCACTCACCTGGGACATCCACTATAACCACTGGGCACAGAACTTTACCTTCATAGAGTAACAGTTTATTATAGCAATCATGTGATTTTTCTTCATATATCTCATTATATTAGCTTAGCCTCCATCTCCCTGTCATAGTTTCTTAAAGTCAGGGTTTTGGTAGGGCTTTACACTGCATTCCAGTACTTTCCATCTCATTGCTCTGATAGTTTCTGGGAGTATATAACAGATTTTGCAAAGTCTCTCCCATTCCTCATGTGGAAAAATGTACTAGATGTTTGTGTTATAAACTAGATTAAAAATTAGGTAATTAGAATAATGACATTCTGTCCTTTTCATCATGGAATAGTCTTAAATAATCCTTTGCTGTCTTCTCTCTTGGTTCAAGTTTTCTTTTGGGAGAATAGCTGCACTCCTTTGCCATTCCTGGGTTGGCATTACTCACCAGTCTCTGGGCAAGAATTCCAAGCCAAACACCACATCCAGTGATTTCTCTCTAGAGAGGACATGGTTCCTCCACTTCCAGCTGTAGTGAAGAAGCTTATAATAAATAAAAATTAATAAAAGATTGTGCTGTTACCATCTTCAATATTTCCATTTCTCCTAAGGTTAGCAGTAGTATTCTCTAGGTACTTTATCTTATTGCTTCACTGCTCTCATCTCAGACAGTATTTGATCCAAGCTAGGGTCAGAAGATTGCCTTGTAGTCTAATTGGAGATAAAAGAAATAATTCTATTTTTAAAGACTTTTAATAGGCTGTGTTTTGTGAATATTTCCTTGACAGAGGAAAAAGTATTTTTCCACAGTAAAAATAGCTATGTTTCCAGAGTAGTTGAGTTGCTTAAGGGTACTAGCCAGTGCACATTAATTTGCAGTAACATTTTAAAGCTTTAGAACAAGATGCTCCCTGGATATTTGTACCCCGGTGAATATTGCATAATGGAAAAGGAATCAGATTTTTTAGAATATTTTCTTTCTTTCTTTTTTTTTTACATCCTGAGTTCAGCACTTTTCCTCTCTATTATTGCCTGTAAAGCAGATCTCAGAGGTAACTTTACCAAATGTCTCAGGATTACATTAGCTACCTCAGTGGACTGCTGTGGAAACATTGCTTGTTCAGAAATGTAGCTTTTACCATTAACTTCTGGAGGCAACAGTCTGAAAGCTGTAAGTGAATAATGCCCTGCCAGGCATGACTCTTGATTTCTGTGACAGGTGATTTGGAATGGAGTAAGATGGGGCAGAGAAATTGAAGTCCACATATCCATTATAAGCTTGTTCTTTCTGTGGAAGACACGATGCTACAGAAATGATGCAGTGATGCAAATCAAACTTTCCAAGGAAAGAGCCAAAGCCAAAACATTCTGATAATAACTGTGGGGATATTATGGTATTCTGAAGCCAGGATAATGTAGGAATGGGGGACAGGGCATGTGAAATATTGCCCATGCAGAGCTATGCCCTCTCTGTTCTAGGAAGTCTGCATCCAGCTGGACCAGATCCTGGCTACATGTGGCTACTTGCCATATGGCATAGAGGGCAAAGGGGTGGCATTTCCCTGTGTGGGAAATCACGAAGATGCTGCTCTGTAGAACTTCTGCTAAGCTCAGTCCTCCCCTATTCCAGGTCTGACATTCTTGGATTTTCAGTCCATTAGAAAAATTATGTGGCTGCAGCCCAGTGAGATCTGCGTGGGAAAAGCAGGATTCTTCTCACCTAATTTATGATGTCTCTGCCTCTGACGTAGATAATCTGCATCTGTTCCACTCACTGTAGACTCCCTTGGAGTCAATGAGGAGGCATAAACACTTTTAGGACATGAATCATCTGATGCATTTTAGACATTTACATTAGAGCTGGATCACTTCCCTGTAGCACTGCCTATTTCCTCTCTATTTGATTATAGAGAGAACTTGGCTCTGAAATAGATGTCACCATCTAAAGTTAGGTGGGATGAATCCCACACAGACAGCCTGTTGTAGATGTGCTAACTGAATGGGAGATTCAGGAGCATCATTTTTTTCATGGTGTTCTGAGGAGGAAGCCTAGAAAAGGACTGAGAAGGGGGCGATGACCATGTTCTAGAAAAATCTGTGTGTGGTATAGAGAATGGAAAGTATGAAGCTGGAAAGAGCTGGAAAAGCGGATAAACACTGCATTGAGATGATTGCATCTGATACCAAATTATTCAGAACAGTCTAATCTAAAGCTGGCTGCAAAGAGCTGTAGCAGAATCTCATAATACTGTGTAACTAGATAATAAAATGTCAAATGAAAATTAATGCTCGTAAGTGCAAAGTAATGCAAATGGAATGAAAATAACTCAAACTATTCATAGATATTAACAGGCTCTAAATTAGCTATTAATATCCAGGAAATAAACTTTGGAGTGACTGTGAATAGATTTCTGGAAATATCTGATCCATGCTCAGGGGAGGTCAAAAGAATAGATGAAACACTACGAATTATTGAGAAAAGGATGGAGTAGACCCAGAAAATGTTCTTGTGTCACTGCATAACTTTACAGTGCTTCCACAGCTTGAAGGAGCGTACAGTTCTTCCCCAGCAGCCTCAAGGCAGGTATAAGAAAGCTGCGGATGAGCTAGAGAAGGGCTGCAAGGTGATCAAAGACACAGCAAAGACAGACTGCAGCTCTCCAGTCTGGAAAAGAGATGGATGAAAAGCTAATATGATACAAGCCTGTGGAACTATAAATGGTTGAGAGAAGCTGAACTGGGGATTCTTACACACATTTTTTTTGTTCTTGGGGCTGAGGAGACATTCAATAAAATTATCAGCACTGAATTAAGAAAAAAAACCCCAAAACACAAAAGAAAGTATTTTTTATAATATCCAAAGTTAAGTCATGGAACTCTTCGTAAGAAAAGGCCAAAAGGATTAAAAAGTAGATATTATATGAAATAAAAAGGTACAACTTTTTGAGTATTAAACATTGTGGTCCAGTAAAAATTCCCAAATATCAGATCCTAAACAGCCAATTGCTGGAAAGTTGCATTTATTTTATCACTGTACTTCTATTATATCAAGGGATACTTCTGTTTCCTGAAATACTGGATAATAAGTGCTGTTGAGTCCTTGTTCTCGGCTAAACTGGCATTTCACCTGATGCAGTGTTGCAGTTTTTGTGTTTCTAAGTGTGAGAAGAGACTCAGGAATGGCCAAAATGAAACACTATGGAGCAGATCTACACCATGGAGCATGTCTGTACCATGGGGTTGGAAGTCTCAGCTGAGTAGCAGAGAGTTGTCAATTTCCTTGGATGTAAGCCTGGCATAATGGATGGCAAAGAATTCCACTGAAAGGCCACCAAGATGTAGTAATGCAGATTTCTAGCATGGGAAAAACTTTTGATCTGGCGAAACAGGTGTAATTTATTGCTCTTTTTAGTTCAACATTAGTGCAAACGCAGAGGTCTTAGCTTTAGCTGAGGTGTGTTCTGGGTTAGAGGCCTACTTAAGTGTCATCTCAAAACCAATGGATTTGGTTGAAATGATCTGTGTCGTGGGTTTGAGACAGGACCCTGCCAGGAGGACGCACAAAAAAGGGCAAACAGGCTTCAAGCTTAAAGTTGCAAAAAGTGTTTAATTACCTAACAGAATTGGAGGATAAATGCAAGGCGAAAATATGCTTTTCATACATTATTTTGTTCACTCCCCTTCCCTCTTACAAACCTATAGTATTCACCCCCTTTCCTCCTCTACAATCCACAAGCCAGGTGGGGGGGGGGCAGGGTGTGGGGTCTCTTTTCAGTCCACAGAGCAGATTCTCAAATTTACTCATCACCACAATTCTTCTACTCTTTATCTCTACTTGTTTCTCTCTCTCTTCAGACAGTTTTCTGCTCTCACCCCCACCCTCTTAAGAAGCAGTCTCTGCACTCACCCCCCCCCTTTTCCCTCTTTGCAAACAGCAACACAGACAGGGGGCAGGTTGAGGGGTCTTCTGGTCAGTCCAATCAGGAAAAGAGGTTCTCTACTTAGCCAGGGGTCCTTCCCACGAGAGACAGTCCTCTAGGAACTTCTTTGGCGTGGGTCCAATCTCATGAGCAACATCCCGCCCAAGTTTTTGCTGCAACATGAGTCTTTTGTCCATAAGGTGCTGTGCAGACTCTCCCGAGCTGAGGCCAGGCTGCTTCCATGCCAGGAGCAAGGCCTATCTCTCTCAGTCAAGGCCTTTTGCAGTTTTAACTCTTAGATGAGACTCCCACTGGTTCACAGTCTTTTCCAGGCATCCACCTCCTCCTCTGGAGAGAGCTGTGGGTGTATTTCTGTATCCTTATGGACTCCATGGGCTGCAGGAGGAATTTCTGGCTCCCCCATAGCTTCCACCACAGCTAGCAGAAAGTTTCAGCTCTGGTGCCGGAAGCACTGGAGCACCTCTTTCTCCCCCCTTCTTCACTGACCTTGGCACTCTCCATGCTGTTCTCCCTCACATATTTTCACCTGCACCTCCTCCTCCTCCAACTACAAAGTGAAAGAAGTGCGCCTGCTTTGTTTTGACTTTTTCTTAAATATGTTTTCACAGAGGCGTAACCAGCACCTCCAATTGGCCCAAACTTGGCCGCAGCATGTCCATCACCTTCAGAGCCATCAGAGATTGGCTCTGCTGGACTTGATGTAAAAACTTCCAGAACTTGCACTCAGGACACACAGGAGCCATCTTTGTGCCACACCCCACCCCTCAGACACCTCCCTAGGCCTACTAGAACAGCTTCTGAGGGGCCCAAATTTCTCCTAGATGTTAAAAACACTTTGCTGATGTTTTGGGCCAATCAAAACCACCACATCTGCACGTTGGGCACAGAGAGCTCTGAGCAACATGGGCTGCTGGGGGTGTGCTGCAAAGCAACTGCAGGATTACTTCCCAAGGACTGCAGGATGAACTTTCCTCTCTCTCTCCTCCCACCATCACTACGCACAGTCCTGGGCATTTAAAGGCTGAAGTAAATACAAAAGACCCAGACTTATTCCTTTCCGCAAGGTGTAGTTTGTTAAAAACTAAGGTGAGAAACTCTAGAAATCTGAGGAGAGAAATGCAGTTTTCTAATGGGATAACTGCGTGGTGGATCATGATATTTTGAGGGGAGTTAGGTCATAAGCTTAACTTTTCTCCCTGATTGTGGCTGGACAGAGTGGAAAGGCTTCAGATCTGACTGTCCTCAATTGCTTACTCTATAAATGTTGTTTACATTATAATGATATAATTAGGACAGCTTAATGATGTGATTAAAAACACCCTCAATTCTTCTTTTGTTTATATTTTTGTCTACAGAGACATGGATTTTTCTTTGCCTGGTATTAGCATGCAGGTTTGGAACAGAGTCTTAACCTCTTCTTACTGCATTCAGGAAATCAATTTGTTTTGCTAAAATGAAATGGACATACGGTCTCAAGCAGCTGCATTCGAGTGTGACTAGAGATACTCATGACTTTACCAAGGTGTCAAAAAGTGTTCTTTGTTCTTTGTTCTTATTGGCTGCATTCTTCTGAAGGGAATAAAGTAATTTAGAATGTGTCATATGAGTCTACTGAATTGATGGCAGTCTTCAGCAGAGTTCGGGATTGGACCCAAAGGGTCATCCTGTGTTGAACAGTAAGCTGAAAAAAAAAGAGAAAAAGGCATCCTGATATTTAATCAAAATCCATTTATCTCTTCAGAATCAGATCTGCAGTCTCCAGTGATTATCATCCTTCCCATGCTTCCCCCCTTCCATTAACATTTAGCAGAGGAAGGATGGGTGTCCTTTCTGCATTATCTAGTACCTGCATCCCTGTTCACTCAATTCCTATTCCAAACTTTCAAAACCTCTCTTCCCTGGTGATGCTGCCAACCACATGGGCTTTGAGATTCCTGGTGAAGTTGTCAGGACTGGCATAAACCAATTTGAATTTATAATTTCTTTCAAAGTAGGGCAGATTAGGCTTGGCAGCCTGTGGGACGTGATAAACATGGAATTCCAGCAGCAGTAAGTGTTGTTTCAAGAAGCAGATGAATAATGTAAAGCTACCCTTGTATTTCGCAGCTCTGTTTATTATAAACAAAGTACAATAATTATAATTATAGATCATAATGGAGTTCTTCTCACACTGAATGACAATCAAGGCCACATAACATAGTCATTTTGGTTTTTGGAAAGGTTACACCTTTTATTTTGCAACCCTAACGTAAGAAAAGTGACAGGTGCTTATGGAGTCTTCTATGCTGCAGCTAGAGCCATCACACACATCACTGGAGCAGGAGTCAAGTCCAATCCATCATCTAGGCAGGAGTGGTGGGACGAAGGATATGGAGTAAAAAGTGACAAACATCATTTGGGTGCAAAATCTTTGTGGGAATTAGCATGTTGTCACTTCTTGCCTTCCAATGTACCAAAAGCAAATCTGCATCTGTTATGCAACCATTTTATCAGCATAACCTTAGCACACAGTACACCTCAAGAAAATGTTGAGAAAATAAGAACTTTTCCTTGGAAATATCAGCTGAGTTTGTTATAAGCAACAGAGTTTTACAGTTGCCTTGCCAGACTTGATCTTGAGAATGTGAATTTCTGCACTTAAGCACAAAACACTGTGATGCCTGTCTTCTGCTCTTCATGATTCAACAACCTTTATATATAAAATATTCTGCTGTTTTCAGGATTTTCTTGTCATGGTTGAAGTAATGTTTGAAGAAGCTCAGGAAACCCCCACTGAATTCAGGAGGCGTTGCAAGGGCATTTCAGATGCTCAGGTTAATGCACCTAATATCAGTTTCATTGTTTCTACAAAGTGTTACATATAAGTTAAGCATTATAAATGCCCATAATTGTAAATTATTTTCAGCTTTAAGGTTTTAACAGTAATACTAACACATATTCTCTGATTCCCAAGAAATGCTTCCATGATCTCTAGTTTACTTTTAATGAAAACCTTGAGATGGCAGTCTATGATCCACTTCCCTGTTTTCCAGTAGCATTGCTTTTCAAGAACGATTTGGAAGCCTCTTATTTAGGTGCTTTTTTTCCTATATACCTTAGATGATATTTCCTCTCCCAGTCTAAGTGATTTGGATGCTTTCCAGGTCTGATTTCAGTGTAGGCAATTTTCTTGAGAGAGCATTCTACAGAAGATATGTACACCATTTTCCAAGGTGCTTAACTTCATATATGCATCAGAGATGACGTGGTAACAACTCTGAAGTCATTATTAAAACCCTCGTCTCCTTCTGCTTGCCTCCCAAGAAGTAAAGTAATTTCGTTGCAGTCCCTGGTTGTCTCTTCCCTGACTGCCAGTCACGGAGCAAATGGTTAATGCTTTTAAAATAGGAAAGCTGAAATTGGCTGGATTTGAAGAGGTTGCAACCTGGATAAATTGCTTTACCACCTGCCAGATCCAATCAATACCCTCTTTTCCTTTAATACAGTTCAAAGTAAAAAAACACCACCACCAAAAACAATGCTCAAGGGTTTAATTTATCAAAAAAGGCATTTATATTATCCAGACATGGTATGTAGTGGTTACCTGTCTGGATAGGAATCAGTAACTCCAGGTGAAGGCACATTATTTCCAATGAGACATCTGTAAAAGATGCACTTCAAATTCACATTTCCCTTTCATTGCCACCTTCTGTCACTGATGGCAATTCCTATGTGTCCCAAGACACTTCAACTGGGGCTTCCTGCAGCTCCTGGAGAAAGCCAGGGGACATCGTACCTGCAGTTATCTAGGGAGGAGTGTTTGCTCTAATTACAAAGCAGAAATGCAGAAACTGAACAGGAACAAACCTCTGGGCACTTGCAGTCACCCTGTATTACGAATAGCAGCACTGACACTACTGCTGCATCACAAGCAGTTGCTCTGCCACTACCTGCAGCTATCAGCTTCTAGGAAATGCCAAGTGTCGTCTTATATTGGACCTTAAATACATAATGCCTGCCAGCACAACTCATAGCTAAACTGAACATAACTGCAGGGCCCCAGCCATGTTGTCTTCAATTCTAGTGGCTGATCCATTTTGCCAATTGGTTCAGATTTCACAGCATAGTTGAAAAAAAGTATGAAGCATAGTTCAGCTCATTTTTGAGGCTGCTGTGTCTTCTCCATGCCTAGAGCAAGGCCTTTCTATTTGCAGACTATCAAAAAATAAGTAAAGCTAGGATTTCAGGGCCACCTTCTACTGCATGTTTTATTAACACCAGCAATCAAGGGCTCACCTGGAACACAGACAAGTTAATTCAGTCCAGCCAACTGCTTCACCTCCCCTTCTCATCATCTTAAGTGCTGAGAGTGAAATGTAGAGATTGGTTATGTATAACACAACCCACTGTGTAGGCATGTTGGTGTCTACTGCTGCTACCTGCTGAATTAATTGCTTATCTAGGGAGAACTGGCAATCCTGTGGGACTTGAATTTTTAGCATGGAAGGACCTGGATTTGCTGTGTTAAGGCAATAGAGTTAGTGCCCTGGGAATTGTTACATAAGTATAGTTACACACCAAAACAGATGCTCAAATCCATTAGAGAAAAGTGCCAAGGTAGCTTCAAAATTCCTATTTATGTATAGGTATTTTCTCTCTATCTCTGTATTGCCCAAATTGCAGTACAAGCATGGTCCTAATTGGTCTGAGCTCTACAAGAGACAGCTTTCTGAAGGCTTAATGCTTTCTGAAAATAGTAATGCTTTCTGAAAAAGGAAGAAGAACTCTGTAGATGAAACTTGATGTGCATTTCAGGAGCTCAGCATGAAAGAAAGCAGGTTCTACCTGCTACCCACTCACTGTTCCCATGGCTAATTGCTGCAGCATTACCTGTCCTCTCTCTTCTACTGCCCATGTAGGTGACCAATGAATTACATAAGGGACCAGGTACAACTGAAAGTAGCCAAATTCATTTTTGGCAGGTTATTTTTCAGACAAAACAGTTGTTTGTTAGAGTTTGGGGCAAAACCACTTGCATTTGCAGCACAAAGATGGAGAAGAGGGTGTGAGGAAAGA
The DNA here is from genome assembly GCF_008360975.1 of Lichenostomus cassidix. Lineage (NCBI taxonomy): Eukaryota > Metazoa > Chordata > Aves > Passeriformes > Meliphagidae > Lichenostomus > Lichenostomus cassidix. The sequence goes on along the minus strand of NC_139479.1, from coordinate 14,245,573 downwards.
GGCCTGGGATTGCTTAAACTGCTATAAGTGACACAGTTGAATGAGAAACTGCAGCTGGAAATCAGTTCCATGTTTTTTCTCTCCTTCCCAGCAAATGTACATTGTGTTTGTTTCTCTGCTCCACTCTCCCCTAAAAGCAAAATGGGGGGCAGAGTACCATGAAAAGGAAGTGATTCATCTCTGCTTCCTGTGAAGATCAGCAATATTTTTCTGGATGATCTTTTGCTTAGATGAGCTTTGTGTGCTGCAGCTGCAAGACTGCCTAAGGACTGCTCTAGGAAGTACATGCTGGTGTCAACATTTATCAATGGAAACAGTAGTTGATGCCAGGGTCATGTTCTGCCATCTATCTGTTAATCTTTCCCATGTGGAAGCCTGTGAAAATTGATCCTTCTTGTTTCTGCTAGGGAACAGTTGCCCACAACTGTGGAGTGGACCACAGAAAAGGGGGAGCTGGTAAGATGTGTGGTTGGATTGGGGCGGGGTGTGTTTTGGTTAATTTTAATTTTTACATTTTTAAATTTTTTTTTTTTAAATTTTTTCCCCCAGAAATCCCCTTACACTGAAGGTATGCAATTGTTCACAATTGTCTTGCAGGGAAGTTGCTTCAGCCTCCTTTGGAAGCAGCAGGTCAAATGAGGGTGTCACCTTCTTCAGACTGAAGGAACTTCAGGTTCCTTAAGTATTGAGCACTCAAAGCCAGGCAGCATAAGAATAATTGTGAAAGGCTTCAAAATACAGATTTTCTACAGGAGATTGTTAAATGGTAACTGAGAGCGATTATCTTATTTTAATGTTTATCTATTACCAGTGTAACCTCAGTTGATTCCACTGTTTTTTCTCTTGATTTTGTCATATCTGATTTACATCTTTACGAAAGAGAGTGAGATCAAAGGAATGACGAAACCACTCAGAGTCACTTTGTGATTTATTCTTCTCACTGTCACCAAAGCAGGACAGTTTCATAATCAACACAGATCTCTTTATGGGTATTAATCCAGGAAAGCATTAAGTGCTAGCCCAAATCTATTCCTGTTCAGGAAGACAAGTCTTGGGCTCATGTATATTACTGAGCAGAGATCCCTTCCCTTTACTGTATTTAATTTTCTGTGCAGATGTTTACTATGTGGGTATTCTGGAGATACACCTAAGGAAAAAATAATTCTATTGAGCAGGACATATAAACATGTAACTAATACACTTCTGTTGTGATACAGCTTTTCTGTTTGCATTTTGTTGATGCTAATTTCTTAGCTAATTATTTTACTCATTAGTCGCATCAAAGTTCCAGCTGAATTTACTTCAACAATTTCACAGAATCTCATTAGAGGAGATTTTATTTTCAGAATCAAATACAAGATATATTAAAAGGCAAAAATAAGAAAAAATGTCACTGAACTGCATTTAATTAAACATAACACAAAAAATGAGAAAGAAGGACATCAGTGAGGCAATGAATACACAGGTTACAGTTGAGAAAAACAGCAGCCACACATAAAAGAGAAATAGTTTGATGGAATGGTACTGAGTTTATCTGAGCCTTTTGTCAGCTTATCTGAAACTTCATTCACTTGTGATCAACCTCTCTTATATTTCTTAAATGGTTATGCTTACATAAGATTTCAAAAAGAAAAGTGCACTTATTTTATTCACATTTTCAGCAGGGTATAGATAAACCAGCCACAAGATGGCAATACACCATGCTGTGAAAAGAAATTACTACATTTTGTCTGATTTTAACCCCTCCATGAATGGCTACAATGTGCTGCATCTTGAGCTTGGAAAATTTAATGTGGACTTTGCGAAACTTAATGAGGAATAGTCACAGAGTAATAATTTTAAGAAAACCCCCCAAACTAATCCCACTTATTCTATAAACAATTTGTTTCTGATTTCTTTTCACTCTTCTGTTGTTTCTCTCCACTTACTACAGTTTGCTGTGTGCAGGGAGCTGTCGGCTTGAGGTAGTGAAAACACTACAGGACACAATATCCATTCACATCCCTGCAGTAAGGGAAAGCTGTGTGCTTGTGGAGCCCACAGAGACCAAAACCAATTGCTCTTGACAGTAAAAGCATAGCTCCATCAGTAGTGAGAAAGAAACAGATGCTCTTCTCCCCTGAAACAATAAAAATGGAAACAACATTATGTTATGAAAAGGATAGAGATGGGAGGGTGCATTGTTCAAAGACATGCTCTTAGGGACTTCCAATGGAAACTTCTGCAGTAAACTTTAGACCATAATTGGAAGTGGTGGCAAAAAGACACCTGAGGGTTTTTTCTGACCATAAAATAGCACTGAGGCATCAGTATGAGGTAGTTGCAAGGAAGGTTAATGTAATTATAAGAGTTAGCAAGTGAAGCATCAGATGTTCTGGAAGGTTGTGGCATTGCTGTTTGTTTGCATTCCATTTGCACCACAGCGATCTGGTACGTCAGGGCACAGCTATGGAGACGCTCCCCTCCTTTTCCCTGGAAATGCAAGTCAGCTTTCTGATGTGGTTCCAAGGCAGGATGTTGGGAAGTGTCTGGCTGACATACTGCATTTATGGAGTCAGGATTACATTAATCACTAGATCTGAAAGCAGGAGGAAGTTTTCCCAGGTCAGAAGGTCAGGGATTGTTGAATATGGTTTATGCTTTCTTGGGTAACAGAAGGGTGTCACCTACATCTTAAGGCAACACAGGCATTTCATCGTTTTGTTCTTGTGACGTGTTGCAGGTGACTTTTGATCTTCTGCTACCGCCTTCAGCTTGTGTCATGTTGTGCAAACAGGTACATCTGTGGGCTGTCTTGGGTAAATGCTTGTTACATCATGCACTACAACAGAAGGGCTCTGGACTAAAACATCTAAATAGTGTGACTTTTTGTTTTATGACCCTATAGCACAATATTTTATCAGTCCTTGTCTCTAAATGCTTGGGTTAGAAATGCTACAGAAGTTAAAGGAATCATTAATGTAGCTTTAGATTTAGCCATAAATAAGCAAAATATGGGACATAGAAACATAAAATTATTTTGGTTGAAAATCATGGAGTTCAACCATTAGCCCAACAACGCCAAGTCCACCACAAAACCATGTCCCGAAGTGCCACAACTACATGTTTTTTTAAATACCTCCAGCAGGAGGACTCAACCACTTAACTGGGAAGCCTGTTCCAATGTTTGACAACCCTTTCAGTGACGAAATTGTTCCTAAGATCCAATCTCAACCTCCCCTGGTGCAATTTTAGGACGTTTCCTCTTGTCCTATCACTTGTTGCTTTTAAAACTAGCTGAGAGACTGACCCCACCTTGCTACAACCACCTTAGTGAAGATCTGCCCACCACCCCTCCCAGCCTCCTTTTTCCCCAGGTTAGACAATCACAGCTCGCTCAGCCACTTCTCATAAGACTTGTGCTCCAGACTTTTCCGTGGCTTTGTTGCCCTTGGAAATGTTCCAGCACTTCAATGTTGAAAGACGTTCTAGTGAGGGGCCCAAAACTGACCTCACCAGTGCCGAGTACATGGGGACAATCACTGCCCTGGTCCTGCTGGCCACATTATTGCTGATCCAGGCCAGGATGCCACTGGCCTTTGTGGCCACCTGGGCATAGCTGGCTCATGTTCAGCTGCTGTCAACCAGCACCCCCAGATTCTTTCCCACCAGGCTGCTTTCCAGCCACTCCTCCCCAGGCCTGTAGCACTGCCTGGGGTGCTGTGACCCAAGCACAGGTCTCAGCACTTGGCCTTGTTGCACCTCATACAATTGGCCTCAGCCCATCAATCCAGCCTGTCCAGGTCCCTCTGCAGAGCCTTCCACCCTCCAGCAGATCAACACTCCCAGCCAGCTTGGGGTTGTTTGCAAACTGACTGAGGGTGCCTTCAGTCCCCTCATTCAGATCACCAGTAAAGGTATTGGACAGGCCCCAGCCCTGAGCCCTGGGGAACACTGCTAGATTAGGCCACCAGCTGGATTAGGTCCATTCCCCACCACTCTATGCACCCAGCAATCCAGCCCTGTTTCCACCTGGTGAAGAGCACACCCATCCAAGCCATGAACAGCCAGCTGCTCCATGGATATGTTGTGGGAAATGGTGTCAAAAGCTTTACTGAAATCTACATAGACAATATCCACATCCTTTCTCTCATCCCCGAAGGCGGTCACCTTCTCACAGAAGAAGACCAGGTTAGATGACACATTTTATTCCATTTCTGTCATTCTGGGTAGTTTATTCTGTACCCTGCTGGCTTTGAATTGCCATCCTGCTACTATGTTCTCAGACTGCCTTCTGCTTATAAGAATTAGAATAACCAATCTGTTGAATTGTTGACCATTTCTGATGACCACAAGAAAGGTCACTTTTTTTTCCCTAACCTCTATAGAAAATCTGACAATGCAAATGGAAATCCTTCCTGCCTCTTGTAGGCAGCTGGGCTACAGTTTGTAATGGTAGTTTGAATTGCTAATGCAATTTTAACTACAGTTCCCTATATTTCATGTTTAGCTTTAAAATTTAACGGGAGTTATATGCATCAACCTAGGATTTTTTTATTAGTTTGCTCCACATGTTCCTTCATTACATCCCCTAAAGGGTTGATGTATACCCTAATTAACCACTTTGATTCTTTTATTGCAAATTGCATTTCAGCTACTGTCTGCTCCTTGCTGATGAACACTTTCAATGAAGACAAATATGTTTTTCTTGTAGGAATTTCATTATTACATGAAGTAGATTGAAAGTTTAATGAGTAGTCCAGTATTTTCTTCTGAATACTGTTTATTCTGGGTACACTAGAACAAAGACATCATGATGGTGATGAAACTGTTTTATGAGACAATTATCCACACATCGAATATACTCAAGCTGTAGGGTAAGTCAGTCATTGTTCATATTGAAACTAAGAAGAACAGAGACCACCAGCATTTAAAGAGTCTGTGTCTCTCAAGTACTAGATGGTGCCAGTTGATTTTTTTACTTTGGCTCCAGGTTGGTTTATTTTTTTGTTACCATAACCACTATAGCAATCTGAGTTGCTACTGAAGTTGAAATACCTTTTTACTAGATTTCATTTCATTGATGCCAGATTTGAAAGGAAAAAGAGTAAATTCCACCTCTTCTTTCCTCTCTTTCACGCATGTGAATGTCCAGAAATGCCTTCAAAACATACAATAAATGTGTTGTGGTTAAAATAGAAAAGAGAGAGCACCCATAGAAAAAAAGTTCTGTCTACTGGTTCATAACAGCTCCTTACTATAGCCTGAGATGTGGGAGAGGTTACTAGATTGCTATGGCTACTTCAGAATTTTCAGTGGCTGTTTTTCTCATACAAAACTCTGCTTTTTAGAAAAGTCTGTCTGTGAGATAGGTTTAGTCTCATTTTTATGTGAACCTTGGCATCTTTCTTTACTATTGTGAAAAAAATAAACAAATCCAGTTTCTTTTTGACAACTAATTTTTCCTTTATGAAATCAAGCCACTTCTAAAAACATGACCTTCAAAATGATCAAAACAGAATCTCTTTGTTTAGACTTTGTTTTTTTTTTTGCGTTTGCTTCATTTATGAATACTTTTTAGATTTTGACTTATTGTGATTTAGTAAGGGAAACTGCCAAGTCTTAGGAATTTTCACACAAGGAGAACACTGTTTTTCATGCAGCTTTACTGCTTGTCTGTCTCCCATATAATTTTCTTTTTTTAGCTCCACAGTCTACCTCCTACATGTGAAAAAATATTTTCATTATATTCCTGTGCTCCTGTGTCATAAGTCCTTTATCTTTCTGATTTAAAAAAAAAAGACTCCAAGAGGTATCAGTTTGTTTTCCTCCTTATTCATGGCCTTCTTGCTGATGCCTTCAATTTGTTCCTTGCTGAGTATGGTGTATGTCTCTATGGCTTCCTATGACCCATTTCATTCTGCGTAAAACGATGGCTACATGCTGCTACTGGCACCTGCAGATGGGGAATTCTGACTGGATACTGATTATGTACACTTTATCTGAAATGCATGAGAATGTTATAAAGAGAAGTCTTAGATCCATGTTACTGCTGGAACATGTAGAACTCCAAGGGTTAAAAATCTGACTGCATTTATGTAGGAAGGAACAGAAGAAAACAGGAACAAAAATCAGGACCATTCTCAGTGAATTTAGCTAAGAACCAAGAACAGCTAAATGTATGTGTAGATGCTATCCTACATCAATGAATTTATGAGTTTTGTGAGCTATTTTCTGTTTGTTCGTTTGTTTGTGTCCTCCCCCTATATCCAAACAAAGTAATTTAGGAATGACTCAAGAAAAACAGAATCACTTCTTTCCAGTCAGTTAAAAATGCAGGCACAAAACTTTTCAGCCCTAAGTGTGCCATTTTTGTGCATTTAAATGGGTAAATACACATTAAGATCACCATAAGCCTTTCAGCCAAAGTTTTCACATCTCTTTGTTCTTTCACTGTTTTCAGCCATATAGATTTTCCTGATATCCTTCCTTTCCTTTTCTTTAGTCTGACTCATTGATTACACATCACTAATGGGTTTTCCTGTGCTTCAGTTTCTCCATTTGTGAAATGACGTACATCTAGATTTGCTGTTGTGTCAAGGTAATGGATTTATTAGGAATACCTCAGCTAGTCATTGACATGTTGCCATTTTTGGCAGCTCCTTAAAATTAAACCACTGAGGTACTACTTCTCCATGCCCTGAGGCACTGTAATAAACTGCTCCTATTCTAGGCTATCTTAAAAGAAGAGGAAAATACTTTCTATCTTACATTAGAGAAGTAAGCTCTTCCTGGGGAGAAGATGGCTGGCTTGTTTGTCAATGGGATAAAATATACAAAATTTAGGACATCCTGAGATGGTTATTTTTGTCAGAAAGTAAAATGTTATGAACCAATCCCTGGTGGCTCTAAGACAGACGTGCCACTGGAAGAAGCTGGGCCAATTCGAAATGATGGTAGCACCTCTGTGACAACATTCTTAAGAAGGAGAACTAAAAAAAAGTTATTGCGCAGTTGTAATTGCAGAGCAGGGGTAGGACTCCTCTCCCTGAGCAGTGGTAGAAACAATGTGTGATGAACTGACCATAATCCTGATTTCCTGTCTCCATGCTCTGCTGGGATAGGAGGTAGAGCTGGGAAGAAGGGAGGGGTGGGGGAGGGGGAAGGTGTTTTTTAAGGTCTTGTTTTACTTGTCTTCATCCTGCTCTAATTTTGTTAGCAATGAATTCACTTAATATCTCTAATTCAAGCCTGTTTTGCCCATAACAGTATTTGCTGAGCAATCTCTTCCAGTCCTTATCTCAGCTCATGAACATTTCTCTCCCCTGTCCATCTGTGGAGGGGAGTGAAAGAGTGGCTCTAGTGGGTGCCTGGCATCCAGCCAGGGTCAACACACTACAGTAAGTACCTGAAGGGAGGGTGTCAAGAGAATGGAGCCAGGATCTTCTCAGTGGCGCCCAGCAACAGGACAAGAGGCAACAGGCAGAAACTGATGCATGGGAAGTTCCACATGAACATGAGAAAGAACTTCTTTCCTGTTCAGGTGATCAAGCACAAGAACAGATTTCCCAGAGAGGGTGTGGAATCTCCCTCACTGGAGATCTACAAGAACTGTCTGGATACAATCCTGTGCCAAGTGCTCTGGGATGGCCCTTCTTGAGCAGGGAGGTTGGACCAGATGACCCCACTGTGGTCCCTTCCAACCTCACCCAGTATGTGATTCTGTGATTCTGTAATTTGTGCATGAGGTATAAAATAAAACAGTCCTTCACAGAACCACAGGATGGTTGAGGTTGGAAAGCATAACTGGAAGTGATCTAGTCCAAGGTCTCTGCTCAAACAGGATCACCTAGAGCTGGCTGCCCAAACCATCCAAGTACAGGCAGGCTACATAGGTGGCCTGCACTCAGATGCTTACATGTGTGAAATATCAATCTCCTCTTGAGGGCAGCCTTGGCAAAGCTCAAAAAGTCAATGCTGTTCAGGCCGAACCTTACAGACAGGGCAAACTAAGAAGACACTCTATGAACTAAGCCTCATCCTCTCAAGTGTGTAGAGGGAGCTGATCTGACATGGTTATTCATTGTGACTATTCGTGAACCATGGCCTCTTTCCTGTACAAAGAAATTCTCAGTTAACCCCTGCTTCATGGGAACCTTTGGATGTGCTCATTTGGCCAAATCTATGTGGAGAATCTCTCAGGGAGAGTGTTCTTTCCTTCCTGTCTCTCTCCTGCAACTGCCTAAAGCCTCTGAAGCACAGACTGCTTCATCTCCTTTGTTAACTGCCTTCAGACTGCTCTTTAGACAGCAGCAGACTATTTGCAGATGAGACTAGCTGTTCACCAGAAAGGAAATGATATCCAAATTTCAGTTCAAAATAGAATGAATTAAAGGCATTTAATCTCAATTTCAGTCTTTGCTTGTTTTTCTCCAAACTGCATAATTGAGCTGCCATTTCCAAATCATTGTTCCCAGCTTCTTGTCACTTAGCATCTCTAGCATTTCAAGCAGATTAATCTTGAATCCTTTATTGTGTAACCACATTTCAACTGGAAATAGCAGCAAATCCTAGACATTCTGAATTTCATCTTTGCATCATATATAGCCAATGTTATCAATGCAAAGTGAAAAGCAAGCAAGAATGAGTGCAGTGCTCACTTGCATTGAGTGGATACAGAGGGGAAGGAGTCTCCTCTGCACATGGTGCTGAGCACATGCCTACCCAGCAGAGCAGAGGGATATCACACTGTTAACAATCTGCTCTGTGTGCCAGCAGCTGGATATTTTCTGGAAGTTGAAGGGGACTCCTGTATGTCTTCTTGCAGATTCTCTGACTTTATCAAAGTCTGCACCTTACTATTATTAAAATGAATCTCATTTGCATGGGAGGCTATGGTTAGTGCAGAAATAGAAGAAGTTGGATTGGTTATGGTAAAATTATGAAACAACAAGGAGGAATGTGGGAAAACCAGGTACTGTGATCCCCATCAACAGGTTGTTTTTGTGAAATGATAGGTTACAAAACATGTTATGTCAGTACCAAATGTGGAACTTAATTTTCTTTTATAACTTCCATTTCACTTTTTCTTTAGCTGTCCATCCATTGTCTCGTATTTCTTGTTGCAAATAGGGCTGTTGAAAAAAAATGAAAACCCAACAACCCAGTATGATATGGACAGGGTCAGTTTAATACCAGACCTGTATTACTTGAGAACTGTGTTGAAGTAATGAAGAGGCAGAGACTCAAGACACTTAGAATCAACCCATAGGATCACTCCATCTAAGGTACGAAAAGCACATGGCAAAACGGGATCAAAATCTGATTTTTATGATTTGACTTCTTTGAGTAGGTGGAACTACCTGTAGACATGTGTAAGATAATATGTATGAACCACTTGTAGAAATAGCGATGTCAGGAAAAAGGTACACAGGCTTCCACCTCAGAACTGTGAATCCTTAAAGCCAAAACTGGAAAACTCTAAGTCACTTTGGTTTAGAAAGCACTTTGCCAAGATTGTGCTCGTTTCTTTTGTGCAATGCTCCCTGTGAAGAAATCAGTTAACGAGTGAAAAGCCACACCAGGCTGGTTTCTGATGGAAAATATATGAGAAAATTATGGGGGAACTGAATAGAGGATGTGAAAATTCAGTTCACTGTTGTGGTGGAATGAGAAGATTTTCTCGGAGGAGGAGGAGATTCTCTCTGAGATTTGGGGGTAAGGATGGTAGAGAAGAACTACGCAGGTTTAGAAGGGTTTCAGTTTTAGGTTGATGAGGGTTTGGATTTCATCTGGAGAAGGAAACAGTACACAGAAAAAGACTGTGGGGTTTTCTCTTCCCTGTCCTCCCTTGCAATCTTCCCTGTGGACTGACAAGCTGCCTCCTGTTGTCACAACCCCCTTGCACACACGGTCACTCGTGCCCTCCCCGTCCCGGCTGCTTGCTCTTACCCCGGCACCCTCCACATCCCTGCCTGCTCATCCTCCCGCACCCTCTGATTACACACAGGGGAGGGGAAAAGAGATGTATGGAAAGGTGTATGGCAGCAACACTGTGAGAAACACGCTGGAGACAAGGGCTGAGCCCTTCTGCAGCGCTGCCCAGACAAAGCCTGCTACCCGCTGGCTTTCCTGCCCGTGCCAGCCCTTCTGCAGCGGGCAAGGCGCTGGGGGCAGCCGCGGAGCTGGAAACCATGGCGGCGTTTGGCGGCTCTTTCCGCACCAGCGGCGCGGAGTGCCCGCGGCCTCCACCCGCCTCTCCCCGACCCCGCCCGGCTCTCCCCGACACCACCACCCGGGCACCACCCGGGCACCACCCGGGCACCCCCCGACCCTGCCCGGGACCCCCCGACCCCGCCCGGCTCTCCCCGATCCCGCCCGGCTCTCCCCGATCCCGCCCAGGACCCCCCGATCCCGCCCGGCTCTCCCCGACCCCGCCCGGCTCTCCCCGACCCCTCCCGCCCTCAGCGCCCCGCCGTGCTGCCCGTGTCCGCCGGCAGATGGCGCTGCAGGCCCCAGCCGCGCGGCCGCCATTTGGCCGCTGTGTTTCCTCGCACCATGCAAAGGTAGGGAAAGAAAAAGCGTCTAGACCGGTTTGAGAAAATTAACGTTCAAAGCTAGCACAGTGGAAATGCGAACAGCACCAGGAAATTGCCCCCTTCTTCCCTCCCCATCGGTGCCCCCTTATCCAGCCTGGCCTTGAGCACTGCCTCTATTGGACTATCCACAACCTCCCTGGGCAACCTGTTCAGTGTCTCACCACCCACACAGTAAAGAATTTCTTCCTAACATGTAACCTAAATTTCTCCTCTTTCAATTGGTACCCATTACTCGTCCTATTACTACAGTTCCTGACAAGAATTTTATGTCATTTTTGGGTGTTTTTATGTATCAGGACTGGTTTCAGCTGGGGACATGCACTGACAATGCCAAGGAAGAGGAAAACAAATCCTGTGAAATTGGCCTGGGTGCTCAGTAAAACTGTAGTGGGTTCAGTCTGAAGGGGGAAATGACCTTGTGGAAGAGCTGCCCACCTTCCTGGCAGAGCTGCCCACTTCCACAGGGCTTGGATTCATCTGGAGATGCTTTCACGTGTGTTTCTCTGCAGGTGTGTTTGCAGTGCTTGGTGTTGAGTTTCCCAGCTGGCACCAGCTGTATTCTGATGGGACTCGGTGTGTATTTACACTGACATTTCGAGATCTCACCTGCAAGCTGCTCCAAGGAAGGTGAGCTCTGTCACGGATGGTGCTGCAGTCAGATTCCACTGACCCTGACTGGAGAAACTAGAAATGACTTCATGCCACCACCCTGTGTGTCTCTCTGTCCTCTCAGTGGTGGAGCACAGCCAGGTTGTCCTTGACAAAGAACACTAAAAGCCTTAGTGACGTTTCTACTGGTTTTCCATAACCTTTCAGCAGATCTGAAATTGGCTAACTGTGTTAGTTAAGAGGGAAAAATAAGAATTATCTTTTCCTGGTTCAGCATTAAACTCTTTAAAATGTCAGCCAGCTTGGTAAAGAGGGTGAGACTTTTCACTTTAAGAAATAAACTTCAGAGTAAAGGTTTGTTTCTATGACACAGATGAAAGGGAATTAAGAGTAGGAAATGTGTGTTTCAGAGCAGCACAAAGTATCAGGAGGGAGGGCATTTAAATAAGGGTAACATTTTAATTACCTCTAATTTCCAGAGTTTCATCTGTTTTGTATAAAACTGGCTAGAAAATAGCTGCTCTAAAATAAGTCTAGTGTTTCATGTCTATGCACTCTTCCATGTGCTTGAATAATATGTGTAAAGGGACACAACATGAGAAAAAAAAGGCCAGACTTGCCAATATAGATTTCAGCAAAGCCAGATTAATGATTTCCATTTTCCGTTGTCTATAAAAACATGTGAAAATCTGCATTACTTTTTGGTGTTTTAGTTTATTCTTCTCATGACAATTCAAAAAATACAGTATAAGCAAAAGGAAAAAAAAGTTGACTGTTATGGCTACATTATAAAATGACTAATAAAGTTCCTTAAATTTTGAAAGATTACTTTAGACTTCTCAGCTGACATAGTAAGTTATAGTATTGATCATGGAGTTTAGAGGATGCACACCTTTCTGTAGACCTAAAGGCTGCCTGAGGAAAGATGCAAGAATTTAGCTACAATGCAGTATCAGTCATTATCTTCTCTGACAGAATCAGAGACATTTTTTACCATGGTAGAGGTAGCAGTTGTAGAATGAAAAAAATTTATGCAGCTACAGGATGCATCCCATTCAGGTGAGCCTGCCTTACAGTGCCATGCCCTAGACTTGAATGGCAATTTTCAGCTTGGATTTCAGGACCAGCTGCAACAACAAGGCATCTTTTTAGTTGCAGTGCAGCAGAGGTGTACATTAACATAAAACTCCCATGGTGGCAGTAAGATCATTAACAAATTGGCTCATGTAGTTTCAAGACTTTCTTCCACCTCATTTTTACCCGTTGAAAAATGTTCAACTCCTGTTTGAAAAGTCTTTCCCCGTCACTAGAGGACACTATTGAACAGAAAATGCTGCACTTGAGTGCTCAGATGAGAAATTCCCTGTTCCCAGGTGCCAGAAACTTGGAGAGAAATTCAGCTTTCAGCAACTGATTTTAACTTGACTTCTTGAGGGCTTTTTTTTTTTTTTGTTTTAACCTGTACTGTCACTTTACTATCCTTACTCTTGTCTACTGGGGAAAACCCACTGGAATCATGTCAGCCAGGTATCAGACCTATTTCACTATTTCTCTCACTGTTTCATGCATTTAAACTATAGTATGTCAGCTTGAGATAACAGCAGTTGTGCCAAAAGACATGCAGTAAACAGAATACAGGGCAAAGGGAATTTTCTCCATAAATACGAGGATGGCTCTCTCATTTTATTTGTTAATGTTACTAATCTCTTGCTTTAATCCCATTTCTTATCCTTCATTTCAAGATCCAGAGAAAATTAGCAAGAAGCTTTCACAGTTTCGTCTTGAAAAAAACCTTACGTCTTTCCTATGGAAAAAAAACAACAACATTTAACATATGACAAATAATAAACACAAGACGTCTGTCTAAACAGAATGAGGGCTGCTGAGTGAAGTGAGAAGAAACCTAGAGCTTTGACATATTTACAGCAGACTTCTCCATCCCACTGGTATTAGCTTGCAGTATGAAACACCTTTATTTTGGAAACTGTTTTGCAGTTTGATGTAATTGTCTGCTTATAGAATCTGGGAAAACTTCCACATGCTACACCTTGTAGACTTTTTCTAAGAAATGCAATAATGTTTCCTCATATAGGGAGGAAGAGCAGTGATGACCTAAGGCATGTATTGTTGAAAACAAGGATGTGGTTTTTCCAGTATTGTCCATCTGGTGTCTTTCATAACGCAGTGTTAATACAACTAAGTTTGTAGAAGACCAGAAGCAAAAGCAACTGCTTCAGGGAGTGCAATAATGAAACCTTTTTACCAGTTTTCTTCTCAACACAGTAAGATTATAATAGATGGCTGATAGCCTGCACTCAGCAGTGTCAAAGAAAACAAACATGAGGCAAATAAATAGAGAAAAATGTTTATGCTGAGATCAAGAGACTGAGACTGAAGAAGATGTAGATCTAAGGACTATAGAGAACTGCACAGAGAATTATGTGAGAATTATCTTGCAAAGGACTTTAAAAAAATTGTAGTAGTCAGGCTTTCAGTGAAAAGATGGAATGAATCACTTTGCCTATATTTTGGTAGTTTAAAGAAATACATGCTATATATGTAACAAATGTTGGGAAGTGACTGCTTGTGCACAAGCACTGATTTTCCTGGAAAGCAGTTTGGGTATTATTTATTTGTTGAGTGAGTCTGGAGTGCCAGGATACAGTCTGTGATTCCTTCTTCAGATACAGGACTAGCTGGTTTCTATGTCCTTGTCCTCTCCCTATACAGAGAGTCCCTACAGAGTAGCAGTCCCCAATATCTGACTTGTGAAGCATGTGTTAGCTTCAAAGCTTATGAAACAGCTCAAACCCACAGCAAATTGAAATACTGTGTGAGCTGGCACAGGCAGGCCACAGGAAGAAATGCAAAACCATGGATGAAATGCAAAGAATAAATCAATTTTTATTACCTTCCCAACCAGAGGATCCCCAAAGCAGCACCTGACCAGAGGCATGCAGGCAAGGATGCACCACAGAGCACTGTCCATGCTGGATGATCACCTAACCTGCCCTTCTGGGATCCCTACAGGTGTAATTTACCACTGTGCTTTGGTCTTTCCCACACCGAGGCAGGAATCTCAAGCATGTTTGATGTGGTGCCTCTAAGTCTATCACAGGTCTGTGTTATCTAAACACAGATATTCTTCTTGTTCAGCACACATGGCCAAACAACAATTAGTATGATATATGTAGTTTTGACACCCCAGCTGACAGTTCTTGTGTGTGTTTAGAGTCCTCCTTCCTAATCTCCCACTGTTTTCCCAAAAATACTGAAACTGAGGCTAAGGAGAAGAGTACAGCTGCATGTTCCCACAGTATGTTGTGACTCTATGTTGTGGCCTGCACAGGTGCCAGTGTGGAGGACAGTCTGTGCAAAGATGCTCAGCTCTGCTCAGTTCTACACTGCCAAGTGTGGTGAGTGTCTGCTCACAGGTATTGTCTTTCCTCTTGGCACAGTTATGTACTTGGCTGTAAGAGGATCCTGAGACCCCCAGCTGGTATTTGTAGGGTCATTTACTGAAAATTGGTGTCCAGACCCTTTAGCTTCCCATCAGATCTCAGCTGGCTAATTTGTTTGAACATCCTTTTCTGTTTTTCTTGATGGTGTCTGAATCTAAGGCTCAGAGAAAGAACGTAAAAAATAACTGGGAGGAAAAAAGTAAGAGTACAAGATCTGACAGTTCATAAGACCCTTTATAAGTGGGCCAGTGGATTACAGAAATACCATGAGTGCATGGTATATTAGATGGGTCTCTTTCTCACTTTCTATACAAGGTTATTCAAACAATAAACTACACTGCCTGGTTCTCTCTGTATATGAGCACTCATAAGAATGCTCTGGTCTGACCTGTGCATTTTCTGTGCTCGTTTTGCTCAGTTTAGTGGGTGAAGTTTGGGCAGTGTCCCACTGAATAATACATGTGTCTTTTAATAGCACTCATGTGCTGCTTTGTGTGGGCACTGCCAGAAGCAGTGCTGATGCAAGGCCTGCACATTTGTGACACTGGGTAGAGACAAGTATGTGGGACTTGACTGTGTGCAGGGTTTTGTCAAACTGTTTCTTGTGTGAAATGCAAATGACACAGCCATCTAAGGAGTCAGCAATTAGAGAATAACTCTCTTTTGTGCCTTCTTTTAGGTGAGCAGCAAACGTGTGTAAATCAAGAGCTGTCAAAATTGCAACAGCAAAAGGCATTGAGAAAAGCTAAGGGTAATGTGAGATCATCTGTGTGTTTGATTTCTACCTATTTTATAGGCACTTGAGTTAATTTTCATAGTTGGCACCCGTTACATCTGTTTTCTTTCCAGCCTCTTCACTTCTGGTTGGTTTTTTGGTTTTGTTGTTGTTTTTTAAATTTTTCTTACTCTTGGACCATAATTTATTTATTAGAAGAGCGTTTGGAGATGTTTATGTTTTCTTCTCTGAAATACCACTGGCTTGTAATGACATTAGCTACAGAGAGATGTTAACCTTTGGTTAACAGCCAGATATTTCAAAAGGCATGCCCTTCTGCACTCTCAAAGCAGTGCCAGCTCATTCAATTGTGCAGTAGACCCCATCCCTCACTTGTGCTTCTATATGAGAAGAGAAAGAGAGGGATCATCATCTATTACAGATTTAGCTGCGGGATGAGGAGCAGAGAGGAGAGAAACTTGGATGCCAGATTTATATAATTGGATGCATGCCACTGCAGTCTCTGCAGCATAGGCCACATGCCAGATCTCTTTCTTAGCCTCGTAAGGCAATTGATGAAATCAAGTTAGCTACTGTATGATTCTAAACTTTTCTTCTTGCTGGCTCACTTTTATCTGATTTTCTTTCTTCCAGAAGGTGCTGCTACAGCTACTCATAGCATTGCTGACTGGGAAAGTAGCAGAAAAAGTGGGGTTTTTTTTCTTAGTTTGAGCAATATGACGGTGAAGAATATCTACCTAGGATATTTTGCCCTGATAGAAATTCTGTACACTTACTGTAGGTTGTGTCCTCCTGCGTGTATTTCGTGACTGGTGTTTAACCAGGCTGTGTCCTGAACTGAATGGCTGGTGAGACATCTGTTTGGTGTGTGACACCAAAGGCAGTGCTATTGAAGGAACTCAAATTCTCTGAGCCTTTTGGTAGTGCCATGTCTGGTGTAACTGGAGAAGTTGACCAGTTCTCCAGACATTTGAGGTGGATTTGTTTAAAAATTTTTCTTACCTTGAATTCTCTAAGTTCCACAAGATTATAAATCAAAAAGACATCAGATTTTATAATAGCATACATTAGAATACTTAGCATCTTTTCTCCTCAAATAATGAAAGCTGAAGGTGACTAGAGATGGAATAAAGGTCTGTAATTACATCTCCTGCCACTGTCACTGCAGTTGGATTCTTGTTTCCATCAGGTTTCAGACAGCTCAGTAGCTTCCTGGGTTGCGGCAATTTCTGCGAAGTAATCTCTGATCCATGGAAAGTTTCTTTTCCATGACTTCAGAGCTTGGAGCATCAGCTCCCCTGCTTTTCCCAAAAGTCTCCTTTCTTGTGCTGCACTCAGTTCTTTTTTGAGCCCCTACTCTTCTTGGAGCACCTTGTAGACTCTGGAGCTTTATCACACTTGCAGTTTGGTAACAAGGTAATAGCACAGACAGGGTAATAAGTAGAACTATCTTAAAATTGATTAATTCTGGAAAAAAATTACCAGAATTTTGCAAGAACACCCACTCTGAAATGAAATGAGGTCACTCTTGACTGGTGATAGCTCCCATGGCTACATTAAATCTTCATTTTACACAGGAACTCTTAGCATTCTCCCAGGTCATGATCCCCAAATCTGTGGTGGATGCCCCCCGCTAAGTCCTATGACAAGATTTTTTTAACCCTACTCTTTCTGTGTAGGACTATTTATGAGTAATTTTTATGAATTATGAGTAATTCTTTGATTTTAATTTCCTTTCCATTTGAAGCTTCTCCTGATGCTTTCCTTAAGCTAGAGGAAGTTGTCCATCATTTTTCCATTCTCCACTGTGGTTATAGTTATTCCTGCTGCGTATCTCAATGCTTGCAATGAAATGTTAACTAAGTGTGACATTTTTAGTAGTTGCATGTGGCCCACTTACTGCTGTTTTGAGTCCCCAAATCTGTTGCAGAAAAGTCATGGTATTGATTTGAGCTATACTAAGAAGAAATTTATTGCTGATGGGAACATTTACAATGGGGCTTTTTTAAATGTGTTTTTTACAGAGAAGAAAATGGTAAAACCAAAATTCTTTACAGAAAGGGTATGCATTTCAAACATAGAATTGTAAACACAATTAAATATAATTTATTCTTATTCTTGATATTCTGAACATAGAAATTTTCAAATCTGTTTCTGGGGCAGTTAACTCAATCTTGTATCTTGTCCTTTGGAAGAATAATTTGCATTGCCAAATACAGTTTCTGAACTCTCCCAAATTAAAATTTCTGTTGTAGAAATGGAACAGCAAGGTTGAATTTGAGACAGCCAGAATGGAAATTGACCAGCTGGTCAGTAACTTCCTGACTGGATTTGCAGGTGAAGATATTAAAAAGTTGCCTGGACTCAACCATGTACTCGAGGGGACCCTGCTTGAGCAGGGAGGTTGGGCTGGGTGATTTCCAGTGGTGCCTCCCAACCTTACCCATTATGTGATTCTGTGAATTCTGTGAATTCTTTATTCAGCACCTTAGCATTTTTGTGGCAGTATAAGTAAGATTACTTCTTATTTTCTTGTTCCTTATAGAGGAGATGGTTACCAGTCTAAAAGTCCGCCTGGAACTGGCACGCAATTGGAGATCTTGTTGACTTTGTAAAAGGTGTTGGCTTGCTCATGGAATGAATCATCATGCCAACTTGCAGATATAAGAGCAAGTTTTAATCTGAATAACAGTAATCTTAAAAAAAAATGCCCAAATAAAATTTTACTATAAAAACAGACCATGGTATGGGCTTCTGTATTTATTTAAACCCCCCAAAGTTACACACATCTTCTTTCACATTTCTTAAAGGAGCTTTCATTTTAAAAATAATTTCAAAGTTAAATTAGCTTAAGAAAAAATGTAATGATGAATATTTCAGCACTACCTGAATGTTGATCTGTAATTGAAAATAGAGACAATAATGGCTTAGCAATTGTTTCAAATGTAACAAAACATGTTTTACATAGCTGCATCCTCTCATTGGTTTATTTAAAATTAGCAATGATCATTCTGAAATAGATAAGCCATTTAAGGGCATTTATATTTTTTTGTTTTGTTTACAGAGTACATTTGTCAGCCTCCCTTTAGTCCATCTCTGGTTGTTTGAATTCGGTTTTTTTTTCCAAAACAGCTTATGATATTAAATTGGAGAACAAACTGAATAGTTTTTGTATATAATTTAATTTATTTTGCATTTTATTTTTCACTTGCTTGTACTCTAAAAATGCAGAAGTTTTCAGTTTCACAAAATGATTCAAAGTTAACCCCAAATACAAGAGCATCAAATTATGTTCCTAAATTCGTGTTCAGAAAAAAAGATAGTCTGATTGCCAAAGGTAATGAGTACCAGTTTTAGCCACAGATTTTGTCATCCATACTGTTTAAGATACTTCATGAAAGAGTACCTGCAGTAGCAGGTGTGGATTGGCCTTGTGGAGAAGTCTGGATCTTTGCCTTCACTTCTCAGGTAGAACCCATCAGCACTCTCCAACTAAAACCCCACTATGTAAAGATCATGAATTGGCTGAAGCTTGGGTTGCAATGACCTTCTTAACCTTTTGCCTTCAGAAGTCCTATTTGAGGATTTTTATAAGCAGTTTCAGGGTTGTGTGATTTATCTTGTATCTGTACCACACCCTGTCAATTCATTCTGTTAAGATGGACACTTCTGTCAGAAATCTTGTGACTCAGATTTGGAGTTTGATCTCACCTAGAGCTTATGTTTTAGCAAAGTAATAGATTGAACCTGTCTCTCATTTGAGATGGAGGTTTTGATCAGTTCCTTTCGTTCTGTTCCTTTCTCCATGTACACACACACATATATATACTTAGGATAAACCCAGTAATTATCTCTCTTGGCTGATTATTTTGGGGGCGATGATGTGAGAGTCATAAGCATTCATTTCTGTAGTGTTATCCCACTCCACCCCCTCACCATGTGTTGAATTGCTATGGTATTTTTGTTCGTCTCTTGTCTAGTCCTCTCCAGCCTTCTCTTTTCTCAATATGGATTTACAAGCTTATAAGAACTGAATCTTTGTTATTTTCTCCTTTCTCTCCCCCCCCCCTTTTTTTTTTCCTTCTCTCTTCTAACTGAATGTGTGTTAGTGAAATCAGGGAAGAAGAAAATTGGGCTGCTTGCTTTGCGTTGGTGTTTACTATGAGTCATAACAACAGCTTGGTGCTCTTGAAAACTTTTGTGGTGGGAGAATAGACAGCATGGATGCAGTAAAAGAAACGGCAGAATGTACTGTACTTGCAGTTCTCTGACTCAAGGACATAATTGAGGATGATGGGAATGCATTTTGATAGAGGTTTGCACTTACTCATGCTGTGGATATATAAAATTTCTGCTAAGGAGGCAAATCTGATTGCTCAAAGTTTGCCCTGGTTGCATTGAAACTGGACTTACTGGGACGGATTTTGGCAGCAGCTGACTTTTCATAGACCTACCTGAAATAGCTTTGGTGTGAGAAGTGAGCTTAGAATGATTATTTTGACACTGACAGTACATAGAAGTTTAATATGAGATGACGTATTCATCATAGTTCTCTCCAGTTATCTGCCTGGAACTACCCACATATAGAATTTAAGAACTATTTTGTTCTTATGCCTGGAATTACCTTGTTCCCAAACTGCTTACAATTTCTTACAGTTGTATTAGGGACAAGAATTTGTCCTCCCAGTGGAGGACAGAACTGAGCATATATTAGGATCTTAAACAACTAGTCATACACTACATGAAATCTATGCTGTCTGGACTCCTAGTTGAACAATCAGCTATAAAACACTCTATGCCCTAGTCAGTGACTGAAACAAACAGTAAAAGATGGTACTCAGCCCTGTGGCTGAGTCTGTTTATCATGGTTATAAATAAGACTCTGGATCACTTTCTGGATGCAAAGTCGACTGGACAATAATTTTTTGACTTGTCTGTGTTTGAAGAACTTAATATTGTTACAGCCAGCTTCCAAGATTGGTTCCAGTTCCAGCATTTGGTGCAAACATTGGGAAAACAGTGAATACTAAGACATGATGTTAGGCTATTAGGGCAAGGTAGGTAATAGAGTACATGTGAATTGAGACAGGAAGAAAACATCAGGATAAAGTACAAGGATATAGCCCAATGATTTCAGTTCACAGTTTCCTGTGTAACATTTTTAAAATTGTTCCAACAAAAATTGCCCACATGTAGGAAAAAATGCTCATTAGACAGAGTTCCAATGTTCAGCTCTGGTGAATGGTCAGTATTTGCCAGTTCCACAAGCCATGCCATTTTACTGGCAGTAATTTTACAAGTGAATAATGATGTTGGTTGCTGGTCAATCTCAGCTGTCCTTATCTACCAATTGACAGACTAGACAAGAAAGCAAGAAGATGGGGGCTACACTTGCCATTAAAAAATTCTTTCAAATTGATGGCCATGCAACCACTTTGTCTTTATACAGAAAATATTAATCAGGAATACCAAGGAGCTGTTACTTTTTTAGAATAATAATGTTTGGGCATTGTGGAACTGCAAAATTTCACAATTTTCACAGAGCACATGAGAAATGACTGCCTGGCATATTATGGTATTCATGCTACTTATGGATGCAAAAGGCAAATAACTGCCTGCTGAAAGAATATATGATAAGTGATTTGTATCAGTACCAGAAGAGTTGTTATGGGTACCTGGCATTGCCAATTATAAGCAAGAATCAGGCTGGAGTATTGGCCCAGAACAAGCTGTATTAGAATCTGTTTTCATTAATAAGACTAAAGAGAGCTAGAACTATAAATGTCATTGACTGATTAAGACTCAATGGGCCGTTTATGTTTCACACCTGGGCATCACTTTAGAAAGAAAGTAAAATAGTCTGAGAGCTGAGATAAGTATAGTATCAAGTTCTGAGAATAAAGGCAATTATATGAAAGCCAGAGCCACACCTGAGTGTGACTGCTATGAACTGCTTACTGCTGCTGGGCAGAATCAGGGTGCATGCAAGGTTAATGGCTATGCTGAACCTGCTCTCAGATGTTTCAGTGTTGGCTAAATTTTAAACAGAAGAAAAGAAACATAAAAGCATGACTTCTGTCAAAATGGTTCACCTCTTGTGAACAGAAGACATCACAGTTTCTTGACTCAGGAGAAAGATTGGTTTGGAGATAAATTTTTGGACAGTGGTAAACTGTATTCTACCAAAGACCTCAAGTATCAGTTTGGATTCACAGATATTTAAGAGCAGAAGGGATCATGTACCTTCCCCTCTTCTGTGATCCAGGATGCAAAACCTCATGGAAATCCAGCATCAAGGCAGTGTTTTTTTCACTCCATGACATACCATATAGAAAATATCTTGTCTTTAATTTATGTAAAGTGGATAGTGGCAGGCATTTCTAGTAACTTCCCCTCAGAAGTTTTTTCCCCTTATAATTGCAGTGGTATGCTTTGTTTCTAGTCCAGATTTCTCTAATATTAATTATGCTGAGATTTCTATGCTAAGTGTCTTCCTAATGGTGGTGTCTCTATACCCTGATCAAGGAGGCTAATTAAACATTCTCTTGGATAGATTAAGTCACTTAGTCATAGTCACATATTTTATGAACATGTGTCGTTCTTGCAGTTTTTCCTAAGGCACTTCCAATTCTTCGCTTGCAATGTGGACACCTACATTTATCACAGCCTTGCATTTGGATCTTCAGTTCAGTCAGTAATTTATCCATGATCCCCAGCATCTTTCTAAATTTGAGATTAGAGTCCTCCATCCATTATGTGCTTTGGCATATGTTCTTTTTCATTAGATTTGTGTTTGGCTGTATTAAAATTGGTGTTATGTAAATGAAACTATTTCACCAAAACCATTTAATCTGACCTGTTACCACAGTTAATTTGTACTCTGTTGCCCTTTTGTCATCTGCAAGTGTTGGACTTCTGGGTTATTCATGAAGACATGGGTTTGCATGACGACTTATGGTCAGTTCAGAAGTTACTCCTGCCAGTCTTGGCAGAAGGATGGTCACAGCAGACTGGTCTGACATATATAGTTATTGTTGACACCTATCCATCAACCAAGCCTCAATCTGTTTAGTTTATTCCTTTATTATGTGACAAAACTAAATTGTTTATCACAATGTTTTTATCAAGACAATTTATTAACATACTTTCCATTAACTGAAACACAAATTAACCAAATACATAGTCCCATAAACACGTGAAACCTATTTTCCATAAAACAGTGATTATCATTATATTGTGGCTGTATTCTGAATCAGTCTTTTTACTGCTTTGCCTGTGATGATAGTGCACTAATTAATATACAGTTAATCAAATCATTGTCTTTATAATTTTTATATTGCTAGCCCACACTTAGCTTTTTTCTCCATTAATCTGAATAATTCCTATTTTTAGTAGAAATTATTTTTAGTGTGGTACATAAAAGTCAATAAAAGATGTTGATTGTGCCAGGCAGTGAAGAAACATGAAACAGCACAAATTCCTCTTCTGGAAATACTATGCAGGATGGGATCTTCTCGTTATGCTGGTGTTTGAAGATAGTTGCACACTAATGGGAATGCAAATCAGAAGGCAAGACAAAATTATATTCCCCTTCCAGGTGACTGTTTCCTTAATTGTCAGGTTTTTAATGCTTGTAGTGCTGGTTTGGTCACATCCTGCCTCAAATCATCAGCCATGTGGTTTGAAAGATTCCAAAATTGGTGGTCTGCAATTGGTCTGATAGATGCATGCATTTGTATGCCAAATAAAGTATAAAATAAAGTAATCACTGAGGATTGGAACAATTACTGTAGGCTGCTAACCATATGTGAGAACAAAGTGCGTGACTTTCATATGATTAGAATGAATCAGAGGTAGCCCACTCTGTGTTGCAGTGACACTTTTATTAAATGAATTCATAAAAGCTGAGTGTTTGGAGTGCTTTAGGTGGTATTAACCGTGGATCTTTTAGATTGAAGGTTGTTTCTGTTTATGACATCTTGTTTTATGTGTAGTGTTTGGTTTGTACCTTCATATTCTTAGTGATTGCTGCATTTAAATGAGGCCATAAAGGAAAAAAACCCAACATACAGGTGCTTTCCAAGTATATGGTTGTCAAATGGAGCTGAAGTCACTGAACATGGCAGTTCATTATATCCACTGGCTTACAACATAAGAATCTAAACACAGAAATAATTAAAGGCTTGCTTGTAATTTCAAAAACATAAGTGCAGAGGTTCCTCTAGCCTCTAATGGGATTTAGATCAGACCCTTATTGTCCTCAGTCACTGTTAATCAATATAGAAATATATTGCTAAGAAATTAGGAGATTTGGGTTTTTGTCATTTTTATTTCTGTGAAATTTCTGACTATTATTGTGTAAGGTACATTTTAAATCCCTGTGTTGTGTAAACCCCTTGTCTTGTAATGCAGCAAACATCTATCAGAGTTTGGAGGTCAAAGTATTGTGAAAATAGAATGGGTCTAGGAACTAATAAATATTCACAGATTCATTGGATTTGCAAGTATTAAATGAATTGCACTTTTTTTTCTTTTATAAAAAGCAAGTGCAATTTATTTTCATAAAAGTAAGTCATTTGTATGTAGCAACCCACCTCCTCATGAGTAGTAGTCTTAAAAAAAGACCTGCCTGTCAAAAAAGAGGTCTCAAACCTCAGTTTACTGCTAAAAAAAAAAAAATAGCCATCAGTTTGTAGTTACCCAACCAACATAATCTTGATTTAATGTTTAGCTTGGGCCTAATACTCTGTGTGCATTTGTACAGGGAAAACTACCCCAGCTCATGCACTGCCCATGTCTTGACATTTTTGTTGTTAAAAGAGGCTGAACTGAATTTATTCCTGTCTTTGTGTTCCAGTAATTAGGTGGCAGGTAGGGAAGGTACATATATATATAATTTATAAACCAGCTGGAAGTCAGTGTGGTGTCACCCTTGTTTTAAGCTGGAGCAGGCCTGGAAAGTGTGTTGCAGTGTACAGTCCCTGTGCAGGAATGCAGACTGGGATAATCTGTCTCACCTTGTGTGAAGAAATGTTAATCGCTTGGCCCACATTTTGTATGTTCCTGTGCTTAATATGGAATAGATCCCTGTTGGCTCCAAATGTTCTATGTTTTATGTCTTAATGAAAAACAGAAATACAATTGCAGCAGACGAGTGTTTGGTTAATCACACTTACTTTCATGTGTTCAGTTTGCACCCTTACAAAGAAGTAGTGCTTGGAAATGAATCCCTTAGGTTATGTGAGACAGAAGGAAGAGGAATAAGGCTAGGACTTAGGAGTGGATAAGATAGGAGGAAGAGTGGTCTCTTGGGTAACCTGTTTATCAATCATACACACTTGCAATCCATGCTGGTAAACTTTTAGTTTTTCACAGTTAGCTTGTGGGATATGTGCGTGAAAATGTGATGTTTTTAAGCACTTCCTTGCACTGAAAGCACTCTGCAAAGTCTGGGGGATAAAGGTGAAGGGTTAGAAGGCATGAGAATGCTTTACTCTTCAGATATCATCTAACAAGTTATAGCCAAAGTAATAGGTCTTAAATATCTTGAATTTTTTCAGGTGCCTAATCTACTAGATGCCACCTATTTAATAAGTAGTAGTACTATCTAATGAGTATTTAGTAAGGTAGTATTGACACATTTAATATGGACTGATTTATCAGCTTCTTCTGTTGTCCTTTAGTGTCTGACACATTTACTCATGTTTGTTCTGAGTCTGAATTTTTCAGCTTCAGACCATGCTGGATACTGCTGAAATAAGTACTTGAGAAAGGTCTCTCTAGATTTTTATTGTGGACATTGGACAGCTCGAAGTCTTGTCAGGACATTCAAGTTAGTCAGTTCTAGGTTAAGAAATGAACTGTGTTTGAAGACTAGCTCTAGGTGTAATTTTCAAAGTTCATCTAACAGCAAATTTTTCTGAGCACTTTTTACCTCTGTCTGGCCTCATACAGTGATGAATCAAGTGATGCTACGCTGTGTGTCAGGTTATTTCCCAATGGAAAAACTTTTTAAACCAAGTTTAAACTGAGAAGGATTTGCCTAAAAAAATCAGCATCTTAATTAGTTGGGTTTTTTTTGGGGGGCTTGCAAATTATTATTTAGAAGTGTGTCTACAGGAAGCAATTAGCAGAGATTGGATATACCATTCTTGCCAAGAGGAATTGAGAAACAGCATACATTGTTTGTGGAAGATACTCCTCTGGAAATCATAATTCCATACTGGTCTTGTTGAGCAGGAAGAATGCCTGTAATTTTGCCTGAAATGTGCTTGTAAATTTTATCCATTGGTAGCAAAGGCATCCCAGTGTAAATGGCAAGAGAAACCAGCTGGACAGTGAAGGAATGGCTGCCAAGCACACAGTAGAAGGCATAGAAGGCACTTCAGACTGTGCCACTGGTAAGAATTAAAAAAATAAACCTAGTGTGGGAGGAAGCTATTAAACTCGCTGAGGAAGCAGTGGCTTAAGTCTTCATCCAAAGGAAACAGCCTTTTTTATTCCCCTCAAGGTCTGCAGGGTTAATCTGTTTCTTTGCTTGTCAGTGTATACTTCTTACAGTTCACATGTTTATGAATAAAATATTTTGAGAAGTGTGAAAAGTGTTGGTTGCCTGGGGTAGGTATGGTGGAATTTTGGGGAGAGACCTTATAAGGATTGCCTATGTTTATATCTATTGGGCTTTTAGATAAACTTCAAAGATAACATGTAGAACATTGGTTTTTGAATTCAACAGATACAGATGTACTTTTAATGCCTGGGTTTAGTAGCAGGTTCCCAAGAGGGAATACTCTCTCTGATGTCTGGTTCACTTGGAGGCTTGAGGAAAGAAATTTCTTGTTTCAAACTTTGCAGAAGCAGACATGAATTAAGGACGGCTTTTTTTGACCCGAAGCACTCTCCACCCAGCCTGTTTTCTGATGTATATTAATCAAAGGAGCTCAGGGATCTCCCTCTTTTAACAGTGATATAAAAATACAGAAATCACCATTTGTAGAAAACTCTGAATATAGAAATCTGTATAGAAAAAAAATGTTTTTTCAGTGGTGAGAAAAATAATCCAATCATACTGACTTTTGATTAAATTATTTCCTACCCTGCAGCTAGTAACATATTTGCAAACTACACTTGTATCTCATAGCATGAAAATTATGATTGTTAGTGGTACAGTCAAAGTCTGATTATAATAGAGTCAGTCTGGTGAATTTCTGGAGAAAAAGTCTTGCTTTATTTGCAGATAGATATATTTCAAGGCTTAATAGATCTCTAAAATATAAGGCCAAAAATTAAAGGTATGTGTCAGCCCCACTTGGAAATTATAGAGATTAAATTGTCTAGTATTTCAGGTAGTTGCTGAGCTATATCATGGACTCTGAGTACAGTACGGCACTACAGTACTTAGACCTGAAGGCTATTTTGCCTGGACTGTTTAAATGCAAAGCTAAAGGATAAGGAAAGAAGAAAAAGCTACGAAAATGAAAGAGCAAAGAAAATAAGCAAATTTTACATCAAATAAAATTTGTTTTTCCAGTAGTTACTTAAATAGGTCTGTAGTTAGGCTATGCCTTTTCTATCTCAAGTGAAAATAAACGAGAAGTTTCACTTCAGTGAGAGTTAATTATTAAACTGATTAATACAACTGTCTGGATGTGAAATGACCACTGAAGCTGCTCTGTCACTCCCCTTCTCAGCTGGACAGAGGAGAGAAAATATAACTAAAGACTTATGATTTGAGATAAGGATGGGGAGAGATCACTCACCAGTTTCTGTCATGGGCAAAACCCACTCGACTTGGGAAAATTATTTATTACCAATAAAATCAGAGTAAGATAAAGAGAAAATAAAAAAAAATCTTAAAAACATCTTCCCTCTGCTCTTCCCTTTCTCTTGGGCTCAACTTTGCTCTCAATTTTTTTACCTCCTCCCCCACGGTGACGTAGCAGGATGGGGAATCAGGATTTGGTCAGTCCATCGAGTGTCTCTGCTGTTCCTCCTCAGAGGAAGAAGTCCTCGCTCTTCCCCTGCTCCATCATGGGGTCCCTTCAGTGGGAGACAGTCCTTTATGAACCTCTCCAGTGTGAGTCCTTTCCACGGGCTGCAGTTCTTCACAAAGTGCTCCAGGACAGGTCCCTTCCATGGGGGCAGTCCTTCAGGAAAAGAATCTTCCACTGTGGATCCCCCATGGGGTAAGAAGTGCTGCCAACAAACCTGCTCCATTGTGGGCTTTTCTGTCCATGGGCCATATGTCCTGCCAGGAGACTGCTCCAGCATGGAATACCTATGAGGTCACAGCCTCCTTTGGACATCCACTTTCTCTTGCATGGGGTCTTCCACACAAGGCAGGTTCATATTGCCTCCAGTGTGGACCTCCATGGGCTGCAGGGGCACAGCCTTCCTCACCATGGTCTTCACCACAGAGCACAGGGGAATTTGTGCTCTGGCATCTGGAGCACGTCCTGCCCCTCCTTCTGCACTGACCTTGGTGTCTGCAGCACTGTTGCTCTTGTGTATTCTCAATCCTCTCTTCTGGGGCTGCAGTTGCTTCTGTGCAGTAACTTTTTCCCCTTCTTAGGTCAGGTATCCCAGAGGTGCTCCCAGTATTTCTGGTGGGCTCAACCTTGGCCCCCAGCAGATTGATCTTGGAGCCTGCTGGGATTGGCTCTGTCAGACATGGGGGAGCTTCCAGCAGGTTCTCACAGAAGCCACCCCTGTGGCCCCACCACTACCAAAACATGACCATGGAAACCCAATACAGCAACCAATTACTTGACTGAGACCACACCTCCCAGCATAAGCTGAACCATGGACCTTTGGTGACAATGAAATAAAGAATGCCAGAGGAAAAAACCAATATGGCTCTGAAAAGATGCACTGCCTTCTTTCAAGTCAAATAAATCAAAGAAACTGCAGTCATATTACTCTGGAAAAGACTGCTATTGCTCTATTCTGTGGATCTTTTGTAGGTGCATTTTACTGTCAAATTTATCCATAGGCCAAAACATTCAGTCTGATTTAGATTGAAGGTACTTTGTTGTGCTTTGTATGTAGATAACAGGGAGGACAAATGTGGGATGAGAATAGATGCAAAGGAAATTTTGGCTCATTCAATTTGTCTTTGGCACTTTATGGCATGCAGTCTTAGCTTTTTGAATTTAAACTCTTGTCATCTTAATATATTCTGAAATTATTCCTCCGGGTATGTCAATTATTGAATGCCTATTTAAAGTAACTAATAAGCTATCTTTTACAATTTTGTGATTTGAGTTCTATTGACATTAAAATTACTGATTTTTTTCCTCTTCAATGAATATTTCCCAGTAATTTGCTGAAGTTGATTTATTATTTGTATACTTGTGCATTACTAGAAGAAGAATTATCTGCAAAACCTTACATAAATTTCATACACATGAACCCAAAAATTAGACAAGTTGTGCTTTTTTCTTTTGGTTTAAGTACCATTGTTTGCATTCTTGAGGTAGGGGAAGGCACTGTCTTGCAATTTAATATGATCACAAGTTACAAATTATTGATTAGAAATGTTTCACTGCATTAAGAGCTTATTCTTAGGATGGATACATTTAATAGCATGTAGGTATTCATGAGTAAGTAGTACTTTGCTACAACCTTGCAAAGCCATGGCTTTTCTGTTTCCTATAACCGCAGTTGGGAAAAACACGTTATGATGAAGCTGAAATCCATTACAGGTGTATGTGCTTGTGTGCTATACATCACATGTGTTGCATGAACTATTTCCTCCTCTCCCTTCCCTAAACTAGGTCTTTCTCAGAACTTTCATCAGCGTAGGACAGAACCAGAAATAGTCAAAGTTTGTGGGCTTGACTGATGGGCACTGGTAAATGTGGTAAGAACCACATAACTCTGCTGAGAGCTCTTGGAGGAGATCCAGGCCTGTTGTCCCTTTTGGATTAGTTTAGCACATGTCCTGGGGTGACCAGTTTGTGCAGGGGTACTGCTGGTTGAGACCCATCTGTGACCCACTTTCCACTCACTTTTCTTTGCTATTCTGTTTTTCATAAAAATACCAAATCTTGTGATACCTGCTGTTCATCAGAAGATGTTTAGAAAATAGCTGTCTTCTTTTCTGGTAAGTGTGTAAATTGTCTGTCCTTCCTTCCTTCCTTCCTTCCTTCTAGAAATCTAGAGACTGTGACAGTAGAAAACAGGTATGATGTCAAAAATGCCTTTTAATTCTGTGCTGGTGTGTCAGTAACTGCCTGGTTGTACTTTCCCTCTTTGAGCTGATGGGAGGGTTTGAAACTGTTGGTGGCAGGGTTTAAGCAGCACAGAAGTTGGACTATCTGCAGGACTAAGTTCTGTGACCTGGGATGAACTTGGTTGGCCAAGTTGTGTAACATTGTCTCAGTGCTTCGTGACATCAGTGACTAATTCTAGGAACTGTAGGAATGGTTTCCAAGCAAGCACAGTCCTTGTACAAATCTACAGCATTGTTCTTGTGAAAAGAGATTGAAAGAGATGGACTTTCAGCATAGTGATCACTGAGGAAGGGAGGAGGAGGAACTGCTTGGTAGCAGGCTTGAAAAGAAAGATGTAGATCAGAAATAAGGAGCTTAAAAAGAAAGATGTAGATCAGAAATAAGGAGCTTAGAAGAGGAAAGAAAAATCTTTTGGAAGGCTCCCTTATGAAGAAATTACATCTAGAATAGGAAAAGCAAGGAGCAAAACAATGAGACTGAGGTTTAAAATTTCCATTATAGCATTTAGAGGAGTGTTTAGTTATCTCCAGACCAAAGCATCATTTCAATCATAATAATTTCCTAAGCAAGAAGCCAGTGAGGTAGATAAGCATCACCTTTAATGTTACTCGTGGTGACAAAGAGATGGAAACTTTCAGATATTTCTAATTTTCTGGAACTATATCAGAGCTGATCTCAGAACTTCAAAGAGAAAAAATAGACTTTCCCCCTGCCTGCCCCCCCTGCCCACCCCTGCAGAATTGTGCCTGGGCAGAGATCAAATCTAAGTTGTAATCAGCAACACAGGTTCCTTTGTTCGTGAAAGTTTAACTGTCCATCCATTAAGGTTTTATTTTCCTTGTGGGGCAGATAAATAGCTGAATAATTGATTGGCTGACTAATTGAACAGCTGAATTATTGAAGATTTTAAATGTGAATTTCATGATGTGAAATGATTAGAGACCAGGACAGAGGCCAGGGGAAGTTTTAAGTAAATGAATGGAAGTAGCCAGGTAGAGTTATTCAGGACCCTTCAGTGAAGTTAAGAATATGCCTGTCAATTCTTGTTCTGTGTATCCTCAACTTGTTCTTTCCAAAAGCACTAAACCTTCTGCTCCCTACAGGCTCTGAGGTCCTAGCTTTTCCATTTCCCAGTAAGTCATGCTGCCAGCACTTCTCAGCAAACACAAATTTACACCATGTCAGGATTCCATTCAAAATTATAAATTAAAAATCCCCGATTTTGCAACAGCTTTGCTCTTTTTTTGACCCAACTGAATCTTTCCTGAAATCAACAGGATTGGAATAGAAGCAGACTGCTCCTGCTGTTGGTTGGAGAAACCATAATGTAGTATTACCCCACTTTTTTGTTTTTATTTTCCTAACCATTCAATTTGTTATATATGTCAAAGTTAGTATCTTGGTGTTTGGCTATGTTGTTAAGGTCCAGCCTGCTGTTAGGAGCACACCAAGACTTGGAATGGACATACTGGGATTTCTTTTAAGCTAAGATGTGACCGTCTTTTAAGCAATTTCATAGAATCATCAGGTTGAAAGAAATCTTTTAGATCATCAAGACCTATCTTAAAGTTTGGAGCCCAAGGCTTGACAAGCATTTTCAGCCAGTATGCACAGTTGTGTGTAATAGCAGAGGGTGAAAGCAAAGGCCTATGGCTGAAAATATATGGAAAACTCTTCTGGGGAGTATTTATGCAAGATTTTCAGAATTCTCTCATGAGCATGAGCATTCTGACTTACCCATATGAATTAGAGGAAAACTGCATGATCTCCCTTGTATTTATGTCAGCTTGTGCTTTCCATTATAAAAGCAATGTTTTATTCAAGAAGTCTCAAAGATTGCAGTTTATAGCTCATCTCTGATGATAATCAGAGAGATTTTCCATTTTAAAACTCATTATTTCTTACTTCTTTCAGAAAATATTTGTAGCTAGAAAAAATAAGTGAATAATGCAGCAGAAATTCTATGCTACAAACACCACAAAGGTGATAAACCAAAAAATGCATAGACACACACATACAAACGTTGCTGAAGGAAGTTCAAGTTTGCAAACTCTGGGAGCAGACAGGAAATGCTGTATTTATGTTGCATCAAACAGTGCACCAAGAAAGAGCAGACTCATGGGACAGCATGTCAGCAGGACATGCCTTTTTTTTCTTTATTTGCAGTTTAACAGCTTAAGGATTCCTGGAACATATATATTTACAGTGCTTAGCAAAAAAAAAAAATACTGTTAAGGCTTGCCTTATATGTGCTGTGGTCACAAAGGGCAGATGGGAATTCTCAAATTAGAATACAGAAGACTAAGATATACAACAAAAGTAATATAAAGTGATGAACTTGCAAAGGAATGCAGTTTTCCTGTTTTTAGCTAGTGGTGCAGGCACTTCTGTGCTGATTAGTAACAGGTTATTAACAAGTTTTTTAATTAAAGTAAGGGAAAAATCAATAATTTTCATAAAATCCACTTATATATTGTGCTGGTTTGCCCTCTGGGTCCTTTCTAGTTAGAGGTTTAGAGTCTAAAGGAAGAGTAATTGAGAACTGAATTGTGTAGGGAAGGGTGACAAATGTAGCAGGGAACCATAGTTTGTTCCGGCATGGCCTTAAATGGAAGTTTGTTATATTAGATAAGGGATCACAAAATCCCCGTTTAATATCATGTAAGGTAATCTAACATTGTATCAAATGTATAGTAGCTTTTGACATAGAGATGTTGCTGTGTTGACTGTATTTTAGATGTGAAGCTCAGTCTTATTTGGACTAAAGACTTGTGTTGCTTATTCCTCATCAGAATCTGGAGTGCTGGGTGTCAGTGAGTGATGAAGGAAAGGAGACAGGGTGTTCTGAGTGCTCTGGCACTTCCTGATTTTTGAGTACTGTTGGATAGCTCTTGTCTTGTGCAACTGCAGCTTCATGTGTATTATGGAGGGCATGCTGTAAATCCAGAGTGTTTGACAATCCTGTTCTGAAAACAGAGGAGATAATGTCTTCTGGGAACTGACACAAAAAGAACTCTTCTAAGTTAGAAGTGGAAGCTTCATGGGGCTCTTTTTCTTTCCCTGTATTGATATGGTGCTCAACACAGCAAGCAAATGGTGATGCTGCTGCTCATGACAGCAGAAACCCAAGAGTGAACTTAAGCTGGAATTTGTGCTCACTCTTTCTGTCATAGCAAGTTCTTGAGCAGTCAGCTGCATTCCTAAAGGAGTTATATAGGAAGTACAGTGGATTCCAACTTTTTTCAGTTTTCTCCCTTATCAGCTCTCTAGAAGGCATTGCAAAAGCTGCACAAACACTTAGCAAACACTGATATTTAAAAAAAAAAGGAAGTTTAACTTTCACAGTGCTATGATTTCCTTTGCAATTTCTGTTTGGGAAAATCATTGGCATGCCTCCATGGAATATTGGCTAAACACAATAAAATAGGAGTGAATGATAAGAAATAATTTTTTTTTCTGTGTGCAAACCCATGCTAGGGCTGCCCTTACTACATAGGAGACACAATTTTGTTACAAGCATCTTATTTAATTCAAGCTGTGCAATTCAGTTTGGCTTGTGCTATCCTTCTGAAAGGCATTTCAGAGCAGAAGAAGGGCATTCATTGTAGAAAGCAGCACAAAACAGATGGTTTTGTTGAATTTCTATATTTCCTAGCTAGAAAAGTGCTCTGAGGGTAAAACTGTCTCTCACATGAGACTGGTGTGTATGTCATGAGTTGTTATTTATCTTATATCTCTCTTGTAACTCCCTAATTCTCTATCTCTGGTTTTAATACAGATAATACTAAATAGTTGCAATGCCTTTCATGGCTGAAGGAGGCTCTGGTAGTAAGCTTTGGATAGGTTTAAGTCTCATTCCAATACTGACTGAATAGTCCCTCAAGTAGATAGGTCATAGTAAATTAAATATGGAAACCTTACCTTATGTTAAGATAACTTCATTCATAAACTTAAAAACCTGATGAACTGACCCAAACCCCCATGCCCTGTTACCTGCATTGTTGGTGGGAAGGAGGGAGGGACTGGGGGGGAAGAATGGTGTCTTTAAGGCTGTATTTTTCTTCTCATTATCCTCCTCTGACTCTGTTAGTAATAAATTCACTTTACAACTCTAAGTTGTGCCCTTGAAGTGTTTTCTCCTGGCCTTTATCTTGACTCATGACCACTATGTTAATTTGTTTCCTTTTTCCTCTCCTCTGCCCTGCTGTGGAAGGGGAGAGCAAGTGATCAGCAGTTGTGGGTATCTGCTGTGTGGGCAGCATGTAAACCATGACAAGAGCACAGCCTGCAAAGGCAGGGCTCTGCAGTGTGGGGCTCTCTGTGGGAGCCAAAGCCTCCCAGGGCTCTGGGCACAGCAGGGACCACAAGGGCACAAGTCCAGGGCTGCTCTGTGGCAGTGCCTGTCTGTTCTGTGCTGCTGGGGTGCCGCGTGTGGCCTTTGTGACACAGGCACTTTGTGTCGGGGCACTTTGTGATGCGGGACATGGAGGTGGCCAGAGACCCTTGTGACACCAGAGAGACCCAGCCTGGCCTAGGGTATATAAGGGGCGCAGAGCCCTGGGCTGCCCAGTCCCAGAAGAGCAGCGTTTGGAGAAGAAAGCAGCTCCCGGGATTTATCTGCAATCAACGACCACGGAGAATTTTGAGAAGATGGAAAAGGAGAAGATGAACCCCAACTCCCAGCCTGCCCAAGGTCAACTGCTGAGCCTGCGGAGGAAGCAGAGAGCGAGGGATGAGGTAGGAAGGAGAGGCCAGTGGATGGACAGGGCCAGGATCTTCGCTCTGCCAAGGGAGCCTTCTCTGTCCCACGCCTCCTCCCCCTCCTCCTCCTGCTGCTCCCCGCAGGTGCAGCTGAAGCTGCCCCCTGTGCACCTTGGGCAGCCAAAGGTAGGTCCCAAAAAGCTCAAAGTGCTCAAGGTCACACAGGTGGAGCTCAGGGAGCCACAGGCAGTGCTGCAGGGCAGCCAGAGCCAGGGCCTGTCCCACCTTGGGGACAGCCTGCCACCGCTGCCACCTCTGCCACAGCTGGGAACGCTGGCACGGCTGCCACCACTGCCCTGCCTGGAGAGGCCCAGGGACACTCAGAGCCAGGGTACAGAGCTGGGCAGGGCAGGGGACAAGGGGCCAAAGCCCTGCAGCCCCTGTCCTTGGCAGCCATACAGCCCTGTGCACAGGGTGTTCCTGCCCCCACTTGGGGTGGCCCAGGAGGGCACAGCCCATGTGTGCCCAAGCTGGCAGCTGTCACCTCTGCCACGCATCCTCTCAGGGACTCGAACCATGGAGCTCAGCCTCACGGGCACTGAGCCAGAGTCCCAGTGGGAAAATGACAATGAGCTGTCCCAAGGGGAAAACAGCAGTGGGCAGGAGCTGTTCCAAGTGACAGAGCACATTGAGCTCTTTAGAGGGGACAGCAAGAGTGATCAGGATGTGTCTGAAATGCAAGATGCCTGCGAGCCTCTTCCAGTGGACAGCACTAGTGAGGAGGAGCTGTCCCCAGTGGAAGAGGCCATTGTGGTCATTCCAGGGGACAGCACCAGTGACCCAGAGCTGTCCCAAGTGGAAGAGGCCATTGAGCTCTCTCCAGAGGACAGCATAAGTGACCCAGAGCTGCCCAAAGTTGAAGAGGCCATTGACCACTTTCCAGTGGACAGCACAAATGAAGAGGAGCTGTCCCAAGTGGAAGAGAACATTGAAGTTATTCCAGGGGACAGCATGAGTGACAGTGAGCTGTCCCAAATTGAAAATGCCATTGATGTCATGCCAGGGGACAGCACAAGTGGCAAGGAGCTGTCCCAAGTAGAGAAGGACATCAACCACTTTTCAGAGTACAGCAAAAGTGACCAGGAACTGTTTGAAGTGGGAGAGGCCATTGGTGTCATTCCAGGGGACAGCACGAGTGACCAGGAGCTGTCCAAAGTTGACAAGTCCATCAAGCTCTTCCCAGAGGACAGCATAAGTGATGAGGAGCTGTCCCAAACTGAAGAGGCCATTGATATCATGCCAGATGACAGCACAAGTGACATGGAGCTGTTTGAAGTCGATGAGGTCATCAGGCTCTTCCCAGGGGATGGCACAAGTGGTGAGGAGCTGTCCCCAGCGGTAGAGGACATTGAGGTCTTTCCAGGGGACAGCACCAGTGACCCAGAGCTGTCCCAAGTGGAAGAGGCCATTGACCACTTCCCAGTGGACAGTGTAAGTGGGGAGGAGCTGTCCCAAGTGGAAGAAGCCATCATGGGCATTCCAGGGGACAACACAAGTGACAAGGAGCTGTCCCAAGTAGAAGAGGCCCTCAAGGTAATTCCAAGGGACAGCAACAGTGACTCAGTGCTGTCCCCAGTGGAAGAGGCCATTGAGCTCTCTCCAAGGGACAGCATGAGTTACCAGGAACTGCCACCAGTGGAAGAAGCCATCAAAGTAATTCTGGGGGACAGCACAAGCGACAAGAAGCTGTCCCCAGTGGAAGATGACAATGAGCTCTCCCGAGGGGGTAAGAAAAGTTACAAGGAGCTGTCCCAGGGTGCAGACACCTACCAAGAAGAGCTGTCGCAAGGGCAAAACAAGGATAAGATGCTTTCCTCAGAAGACAGCAAACATGACAAAGAACTGTGTTTCGGGGAAGTCTACAATGTCCAGGACATGTCCCCGTGGGAAGGAGAGCAGCTCTCCTGATGGGAAGAATGTGGGGACAAAGAGCTTTCTCAGTGGGAAGAATGTGAGGATGAAGAGCTCTCCCATCAGGAAGATGAGGACAAAGAGCAGATGAGGAGGGCTCTGCTCGGTGGGATGGAGAGAGCTCGAAGATCATCAATCAACCTGCTGGAACTGGAGAAAGTGTGGAGGAGTCAGAAGATGCTGGAGTGTCTGGAAGGCAATTTGCCCAACAGTTTTGGGGCTGAGGAACACAACAAAGCTGACAGACATCAAGAACTGTCCTATCTGGACAGGTACAAGGAGAAGGTGGAGGCGCAATGGCAAGAGCTGTTCGACTCCAAGTCATCTCTTGGTTCCAATGTTGAGGACAATGTGTTTTCAAAAGGAAAGCATTGAAGAGACCAAGAGCTGTCCCAAGATGCCATGCAGGACATCTGGAACACCCCCATGATGTGGGTGGATGATGAAGACCCCCTGGAGGGACCCAGTTGGGCCCATCCCAGTGCCTCTCCTGACCCATGGAGTGACACGGATGCTAAGCCAGCAGCTGCTGCCATGGCCAGAGCTGCTGAGGTGGAGGATCCTCCCGGGCCTCTTGCTCCAGAGGTGGCAGAGGCACCACATTCTGCAGCCTTCCAAGATCAGGTGACAAAGGCACAGCACCAGGACTCCAAGAAACATCCCTCCTGCTTCAGGCAGGCACTGTGGGCTCTGCGCAGGCTGTTCCAGTGTCCCTGCCTGGCGCCACAGCCCGAGGAGTAGCTCAGGCAGGGCACTGACAGCAGGGATTGCTCCCAGAGCCTCCCTCCCTTCGGGACTGCAGCACTCACAGGGCTGCCAACACCAGTGGGAGTTGGGGACAGCAGATGGGAATAGGAAGATGAGGATGAAGACAATGAAGAAGAGGAAGAAGATGATGAAGAAAATGATGAAGAGGAAGACAATGAAGGTGAAGAAGACAAAGAGGATGACACAGACGAAGAAAATGAAGAACAACAGGAAGAAGAGGAAGAAGAATAATTTTAAACTACATAGAAGAAGAAGAATAGTAGTTAGAATAAGAATTTAAAAAATATACAGAAGTAGAAGAAGAGTTATAGGAATAAGAATAGGAGTACGAATTAAAAATACATAGAAGAAGAAGAAGAGTTATAGGAATAAGAATAAAAATTTAAAAATATGTAGAAGAAGAAAAGAGGAAGAGTAGTAAGAAGAAGGAGAACTGACTCTTTCTTTCTTTCTTTCTTTCTTGCTCTCGCTCTCTCTCTCTCTCGCTCTCTCTCTTTCTGCCCCTCTTTAATTCATCTCTTCCTTTCTGTCTTCCCTTTCCATTTAGCCCAAACTCACTGCCGTGTGCTTTTATTTTAGGTCAGCAACTGACCTAGCACTTGTGCAGTCAGGAGTAAAACTAACAAAATATAAGATATTAATAAAAATAATAGCAAGTCTTTAACCAAAGTCTCTGTTTTTTTTCTGGATGCTCCAGCTTTTATTGTTCCTTTTGTCTCTGTCTACAGTTCTTGGGTGCTTCCTTCCTTCCTTTTATGGGTGGGTGATCACAGCCTGTTCAGAAAAGATGCTCCTTTCTCCAGTTGTGCTTGCCTGGCTCTGCTGCACCTCAGGAGCAAGGCAGCTGCTGGCAGCAGAAATCATCATGGGATCATGGAATATCCTGGGTTAGAAGGATCCATAGGATCATCCAGTGCCACCCCTGGCCCTGCTCAGACCCCCAACAATCCCAGCCTGTGCATCCCCAGCAGTGCTGTCCAAAGGCTCCTGGAGCTCTGGCATCATCAGGGCTGTGTCCATTCCCTGGGGAGCCTTGGCAGTGCCCAGCACCCTCTGGGGGAAGAACCTTTCCTGATCTCCAGCCTGAGCTGCTCTGGCCCAGCTCCAGCCCTCCCTGCCTGCTGTCCGTGTCCCAGGACCAATTCCATGTTTGATCAGCCTCTTTGACACTTGGAGAATTCCCAAGGAGCTGGAAACTCCTTGGGATGCAAACACTACACGGAATTCCTTGCTGGAGACCTTCTCCTGCAGTGTCCCAGAGCCTCCCTGTGTGCTCAGACAGCCCAAACTCTGGGAATGTTTTTATGATCACCAGCATTTTTGCTGGATGTTAAAATGTTCCTTTTAGACTCACGTTGCTGGCAGCCAGAAGATTCCTTTCCTTGGAGAAGAGTGGATCTTGGGAACAATTCTGTCATGGGCTGCAAAACATCAAAGTCAATCTTTTCCCTACGTCTTTCCCACAAACCAACAGCTCTGAAATGGAGTCCCTGGATGCAGAGCTGCCTTCAGGGCAGCTCAAGCTTGTTATAACAGGCTAGAAAAAAAAATATTATTGGATTGGAAAATCCATTTACTTTTCCCAGTTTAATGTAAAAATGGAACAAATTAAGGGTAAACTTCAAATTAAGGGTCAACTTCCAAGAACCACTTGTTTCAAAGAACAGCCCCCCCCCGCTTGTTCACCTTTAATCCTCTTTGGATCAGTACCTGTCTGCTCTGGAGTCAAGACTTCAAATTCAGCAATTTTCCTTTGGTTTCACTGGACTGGGAGCTGGGATTTTCTTTGACCTGCTGGAGAGAGTCTAGAGGAGGCACCAGGATGAGCAGAGGAATGGAGCAGCTCTGCTGGGAGGAAAGGCTGGGAGAGTTGGGATTGTCCATGGAGAGGAGAAGCTTTGGGCTGACCTCATTGTGGCCTTGCAGGGCCTGAAGGAGCTGCAGGAAACATGGAGAGAGACAGTTTCCATGGGCCGGAGGGACAGGGCACAGGGAATGGCTTCCCACTGCCAGAGGGCAGGGAGAGATGGGACATTGGGAAGGAATTGTTCCCTGGGAGGGTGGGGAGGCCCTGGGATAGAATTCCCAGAGAAGCTGTGGCTGCCCCTGGATCCCTGGAAGTGTCCAAGGCCAGGTTGGACACTGGGGCTTGGAGCAGCCTGGGACAGTGGAAGGTGTCCCTGCCCATGGCAGGGGTGGCACTGGATGATGTTTGAGGTCCATTCCAAACCACACCATTCCATGATCCCATGATTCTGTGAGCCTGGTATTGTTTGCACCCACATCTTCAGGGTTCGGTCAGCAAAGCATCAGGTGGAGCTGCAGGAAGGGCCAGGGGGTGTTTCTGTCAGTAAGACAATGACAGTGACCCTTTCAGACATCCTGAGGGGTTTCCAAGCTCATTCCACGACTGTTTGCTCCATCACAACAGGGATATCTCCCATTCCTCCCACTGACCTGCTCATCAGAGCATGGAACACCAAGGAGTTGTTCCTGTAGAAAATCCTCTGCTCCAGGAGAGCAGGAATGTGAAAACTCCACTAAAAGTACTTATTTTCCCAGCAATACCTGTGGAGATTCCCTTGGGACACCTGAAGTTTCCAGGGATTCTGCCCTGTCCTGTGTGATGCTCCTGCTCTCCCTGAAATCCACAGCCTTCATCCCCCAGCATTCCTGGGCTCCTGCAGGATGAAAGACCCTCCACGTGGGTGAGTTATTATTTGTTATTATTCTCTCCCTGATCCACTTGGGAAGACACTTGTGCATTCCTTCCCCTCCTCCCTTCCTCGAGAACTGATGAAACATGAAAATCACTTCTTAGGGAAAGAAAAAAAACCAACAAAAAACAACCACAAAGTCACCACAATTCATTGGGAGCTCTTTGGTTCCTAGTCTCTGAAAATGAGCCAGGTCAAACAGCCACAGCTCTCCTGATAAATTGTTATTCTTAGGGATTTCATCCTTCCATGGAAAAGTACTGGGCTGGCTCTGGGAGCTCCTCTCACCCTGGCAGTGGAAAACTGGAGAGGTCCATCTGCAAGGAGAGTGTTAGGGGCAGTACTTTTAGATGTTTTGGTTCTTTCTGACTCCACATACACTTCCCTGTGGAAAACAAGGCTGCCTATCCCAGGGACTTCCTGTGTTGTGCACGGAGAAGCTGCTTCTTGGAAATGAGATGCTGAGTGAAATAAACAGGAGGGAAGGAGAGCTCTGGATTTTGTTGGTGAAGCCCACACTACTAGTATGGAGGATGCAATTTGTAAGATCTGCTTCCTTAATAGTGGTTTTCTTGCTTTTTAAAATTGCAGTTGTTCCCACATTCTTACATTGTAGAACAAATTAGACACCACTGGTATCCATGAATTCCCATGTATTGTAAGATTCTCAGTTCCTATTTTATCTTTGTTTTTGTCGGTCTTGAGACATCACTGAGTTTTAGGATTTTCACCAGCAGAAGTAATTAAAAACTCTTTCATTTAGCATTTCAGAGAACAACATTCCTTCTGCTCATCTCTGCACAGACACCCTGAAAGCTTTTCTCTAGAATTTATGAAAACAGACCAAAAAAAATTCTTGTATGTGCTCAGTCATGGGTAAAAGTTCTGTCCTTTGTCACTGCCCTCCCTGAAAATGAGCTGATCTTTGCCATAGAGCTGTCCAGAGGGCAAGAATTCGTTCTTAATGACTTTCAAAGGTTTGTGTTTTATTTTCATTTCAATGCCTGCTGTAATTAGTTCATAACCAAAGCCTTCAAAGTTCTGTGTAGGAACAGAATTCTGATTTTTCATTTTGGTTTGAAGCTAGGACCATTTAATTGAGGAATGTTTCTTACATTTCACTTGCTGCTCTCTCTTATTCAGCACTGGGTTCAAGCCCCTTTCCTAATGACACTTTCATATATCTGTAAAACAACCCATTTTCAATAAGGCCACCAAAGATTTCTGCTCTTTACAGTCCAGACCCTTGGAACAGGATGAATTTTTATCTTGAGAAAACAAGTTAATGGAGATGACAAAAAGTTTGGATTATTTTGCTGTATTTTTAAGATGCAAAAGAAATTATTTACAGAACTCTCCATACGGAAAAAGATATGTATTTCTGAGAAGATAAATACTCCCCATTAGGGTGAAACATAGATGTGTGGAGAATAAAAGTTATGGGATAAAAGAAGGGTGAGAGAAAGTACTTTGTTACTGCTACTTTGAATGCTCTATTTCTAGAAACTTGCCATAAGTGCTAATTAGTCTGTAAATGCAAGTCAAAGTACAGGTTTTTTACTTGAAACATATAATTATCTGTATTACTAGTGTATCTAATTGGCAACTAATAATTTGTAATATGTATAGGTAAATCATTTAGTTAAAATATATTACCTGTCAGACTAACAATGAAAAAACTTCGACATTCTGCTGTGCAAATCCAGGGCTGTGTT
Organism: Lichenostomus cassidix; assembly: GCF_008360975.1. Taxonomy (NCBI): domain Eukaryota; kingdom Metazoa; phylum Chordata; class Aves; order Passeriformes; family Meliphagidae; genus Lichenostomus; species Lichenostomus cassidix. Next base: position 14,204,084 of record NC_139479.1, on the reverse strand, counting down.
ACAGAATAATATATTTGAATTAGAAACAACACTATTTCAGTAGTTTTATAAGTACTAAAAAAACTGTTCAAAATATGTCTCCATATTTTACAGAATATCCATGTAATGGTAATTGAGTTGTGGAAGAGGGTTTCACAGAATTATTTGTTGAATCAGGCATAAAAATATTTTGGCCATAAAAAAATTCTGTCACATCGTAATAGGTACCTGAGAGCATCTCCCCAGCTGGTGTAGGATTATTACTTGCTATGTATTCTTCATGGTTTTGCTCATTGTTTAAATGTCACAGGATTCCCACACTCCTTTGTTGTGACGAAGCTTTAATCCTAGAGGTAGAGCTGTGAGTGGGAATCTAGTAAAAACACAGTTGTGCTAGTTTTGAACAAGGTGGCTCAGGCATTGGAAGCTGTCCAGCTGTAGCTTAGAAGAGGATAAGTGCCAGAGAGGTGCCAGGGGAGCCAGGTCATGCCTTGTGCTACCTCAGCTGGAAAGCTGCTGTAGGGCTGTTGTAGAGCTGAGGGCAAGAGGTATCTCTTTGGTCCTGTCTGCACTTCTTGATTGTCACAGCAAGGGTTATTTCTATGGTTTAGGAACTGATGTATGGGACTAAGCTTTGACTAACCTAGCTTGAAGAATTCAATTCAGCCTTCCTCCATAAGTTGTAATCCTTTGAGCACACGAGTTTTATCGACACTGTGCCCAGCTGTTGGGAATTCAGTGTATTCTTCAGGTGCATGAGAAACTGTGGTGATGGGGTTTTTTTGCCATGTTATTGTCTGCAAATCAGAGGATTGAGCAGGACCTCTGGATCAGTCCTGACTATGGGTAAAGACATTTCTCTTTCACAGTCAACGAAAGAAGAAGGAAATGAGTGCCATGAGGAAATGCAAAGGAAATGAGATGTGGTGGTAAAAACTCATTCCACACCACTAACCAGAGCAATATATTTGTGCTTATTTTTATGTCCTAAATCCACAGGGTATGGGATGCAGTAATTAAGTTGTTGCTACCATTGACAGAGGACTTACATTCTCTTTCTGTGCTGCTCTTAAGAGGAAGGCTTTCTATTCTTAGTATTCAAGAATGCTCCAGCTTGTTTCTAAAATGTAATAGCTGTATCCCAGTTTACTTCTTAAAGTTAAAAGCCCCCCTTTGCTTTCCTTACAGTCTTTTCTGTCTCTGGAGAGACACTGCCTGTGCTGCAGCCTTTGGACAGAAGTGATATTGTTATGTTTACTTAACAGTTGACCTATTATCAAAGAGGATGATTGACTCTCTGCAGCACATACTGGGATGGGGTCCCTGGGTGACATGAATATGGTCTGGTGAGGTGGATGTACACACACATATATAAGTGAGAATAGGGATCCATGTGAAGGGAGTATTCACGAGTGAATCACTTAAGAGAGAGCAACTTATCCTGGCTCCACTGAGCATGGAACACTTTATGACTCCTGCTTGCCTAAAGCTACTCCTGCAACACTTCCCTTGAAAAAGTGCAGTGAATTGATAGCATCTGTCAGAATGAATCAGCAGGTATAGTCAGATGTTCCCTGAAGGGCTCGTGCCTTAGAAATCATGGTAACAAGAGAGCTTGGTTGAAAGTCCCTGGCTCCCAGTAGAGGTCTTTTCTGTGCTTTGTCCATTACAGGGAATAACAGAATGAACAGCATCATGGGATTGCTAAAGGTAAAGTTGAAATGGTAGCTCTGTTAGTAAGAGCCATATGTACTACCCTTAATCTGAAATTGCTGTCACTCACAGTGATCAAGGGTGACACAGACTTTGACACTCTCTGCAGTAGTTTGCAACTTCTCCGAGAACAGGATCTTCTGAGGTGCAGGTCCTCAGGTTAGGCTAAGATGTGAGTCAGGAGGTTCCATAGAAAGCTTTACATTTCTTTTTGTGGAATGGCATCTTTTCAAACAGTTTTGGAACAGATCTTCTCTACTGACATCAGCCTTCTGTGGTACCCAGTGAGAGGATTCAAGGGAATGGCCTGAAGTTGTGTCAGGAAAGCTTTTGTTTGGATTTTAGAAAAAGGTTTTTTGCCCTGAGGGTGGTTGGGCACTGGAACAGCTTGCCAGGGAAGTGGTCACAGCACCAAGCCTGGCAGAATTCAAGAAGTGTTTGGACAATGCTCTCAGTTGCATGGTGTGACTCTTGGGGATGTCCTGTGCAGGGCCAGGAGTTGGACTCAATGATCCTTGTGGGTGTCTTCCAACTCAGCATATTGTGTGATTCTGTAATTCTGTGGTATTGCTACAGAAAGTGCCAGTGTGACCCCTGCACATGATTGCTACTAAATTGTGATTATTTAGTATTCTAAGTACTACCATAAATGGAGCGTAATTGGAGTTCACTAAGATGGATAAAATTCTCCTGAGTTTTGTGCTTGAATTTCTTCTTTGACTTTGCATCTTTATAAATAAAGACAAGTTCATGTCTCAGATTATTTTTCAGACTTTAAGTGGTGTGGGATTCATTTTACTTAACCTTAGATGTCTCTAACATTAAACTTTGCCTTGAGCTAGATCACTCTGAGCTGTCTGCAGTCAGTGCAAATGAGTAGTTGGTTTGAGGGCAGGGTTCATATCATGTATTAAATTAATATCTTGGGCTGCAGTGAATTGTGTTTCAGAAATTCCTCTCTTCATAGAACCAAAGATTAGGATATTCCTTCAGATACAAACACCTAATCCTGTTCACATCAGTCCTGTCTATGTGAACTCACACCTTAACACACCTAGTACATGCCTACTAGTGTGCCATTTGGTAGTTTGATGTCTGATACTGGATTTATGTCTACATTATAGGTTGAAGACATTAATTAACTTGTAAGCATTAAGTTTGGTCCAGTTACAGTGCACAAGAGATCAGTCCACCTCACAAAGTAGAACAAAATCCACTTGAGGGTTCTCACATTTATTTAGCTGAAATTTATGTGCTTTCAAAAGGAGGAAAGATTTCTGTGGATGTAATTTGTACCCAGGAAGGGTACCCTGAACTTCATGTGCTGTACAGAATACTTACAGCTCATAGACAAACCATATGACAAGATGTGTAAGCTTCATAGCTAAAAACTGATTAATTTCCCATCACAGTTCTGTACACAGTGTATGGCCTCTCCTCCACACCACTGGGATGCTCTCTGTGAAATTGCACTGTTGTTTTGTTAGCTGTGCTCCTTCTCTCCAAGAAGCCAAGTCTTGAAGGACTAACAGAGAGCTTTTATCCTAAAATCAGACCAGATTTTTAATGGGCATCTTTGTCATTAAATAGTGATCAAATTCAATTATGTCTTTAAAAACTAAACAAAAGTAAACAGAATTATTTCTCAAAAGAATCTGTCAAGAAAGAACTGACAGATCTCAGTGATCCTCATCAGAACAAAGTGTTGGCTTATGTGTAGTGAAGGTTGATATTTTTCATTTGGAGAGAGAAAGTATAATCTCTAAATTTAAACTCCAGAAACTGAAGGGGGAAAGACGACTAAATGAAACTATTTTAGAGATAGAAAAACTTTATTGTTACCGGAAATACTGTGCAATGTTAACACATTCCTTTTTTTCATGTTAGCTTTGTTGGTTTGAAAAGCAGAATTAATGATATTTAATATTTTAAATTCTTGTTAAAATTCTGATCACATGAGCTGTGGATTACTCATTCCTCCAGGTCTGTGATTTTCAGTCTCATTTTTAGTCTCATCCACTTTCCATTGAAAAAGGTGATATTAAAAGGAAGCAGAATTTGATTAGAGTAGGTTTATTTTCCGTAAATGTGCTAGAATATTGGTGCAGCTGCTCTTTATGGATGCAGAGAACACTGAATATTTTCATCTTCAGTTGAAGCTTGAAGGACCTGAAGATACTCAGTTCCTCTTCTAATCAGGTTAAATATAAATAAGCGTTTTTCTATTTATAAAGAATATCTATCTGAATTTATTAGTCATCCTTAATTCACACCTCTTCCAACCCAAAGTGTAAGTGGCAATGCAAACAAGTTCTGGTTTGGACAATCTTACTTAACACGGTTTCCTCTTTTTTTTTGTCTTCTTATTGCACTTTGTAAGATGTATTTGAGTAAATACTTTTCCAGTTCCAGAAAGAAGCCACCATGGACTCCCCTAATATTGAAGAACACCATCTCTCATTTTGCATGCTGGAAATTAAAAAATTGTACATACAGATAGTTTGCCTGTAGGAATTCCTTCTGGGTTGAAACCTGATATACACATAAAATAAAACTCTACCTTGTCTATTATTCTATCATAGACAATAGATAAATTGGGGTGGGGGCATGAAAGGAAGAATCATAAAAGAAGAAAATGAGAAGGACAAAAAATAATACATCTGAATTATTTTCTGAAATACTTTCAGTGAGTTGTCTCACATACCGAATAGATTATTAATAAATCTGCTCAAAGTAAATGCATTATGAAAATCTAGTAATTTACAATTACTAGGTATTTCAAATACTAAGAAGATAACAGCATGTTTCACTGAAGACAATGAGGATATATTACAAAGTCTTATAGCAAAGATTAGTTCTAGTTGTTATTCTAAAAGACATTTTTCCACTGTTGCTATTTTCTTTCCTCTATGTGAATTAGAGTGACTTTTGAATATGATAATGCCTGATTTTATTGCTCCTGTGTTTTCCTCAGAAAGCTATAGCTCAGCTCTTGTGATAGCGGAAACACAAAATTAGTCTGCTTCCTTTTTTTTTCCCATTAAAAAAAAATTCTTAATTTTGTTATAGTTGAAAATTTAAAAGCCAAAGTTATTAAAACTAAAATTGTGCAGCAGTATGAATCAAGAGAGTCTTTGGAGGGCTGAGGTCTCCACCTCTTATGGTTGACAAGTGTTATCAGAACTAAGCAAGTGGCTGTATCTGTTAGCTTTTCGGGATTGAGGCATTGTCTTCAGATAATATATAGTAGAGCTGTTGTTAGCAATTAGTGATGGGATTAATTAGGCCATTGACAAAAGTCTACTAATGTAATGCAAGATCATAGTTCACAACTGCCTTCTGGCTTTTCATGCTTCTATGGTAAGATGCCCAATTGCAACCATGCTAGATATGAATTTTTGAGTTGTATTGAGTATTCATTTTGGTATTTTTCAGAAATACTGATCACCCATAATTTTGTGGGAGGGTTGCATCTCCTCTAATGGTGGGAGTGCAGCATATTCTCAGAAAGGAAACTCATTGAAGAAAGGAAACGAGCTGTTCTCTACCAGAAAACTGAACAGCATGTGGAAACCTCATGCAAACACAAATTAACTGCAAATGGAGGGACAAATGGGCTTGGCAGCCTGTCCTTAAAATGTGATTCAGAGGAAAAAAATAAACTCCTTAACATGGAGTACATATGAAGGGAATTGAAAGATTATTCAAGATTTCATGCCAAGTATATTTGTTTCAGCAAAATTAAAAACTTCATGCTGCATTTCCTTTATTTTTTGTGTCAATGGGCTGAAATGTTCTTGAACTGCTCCAGGTAGCACTGAACATAAATATTTCCCTCTCCTTCATTTTATTTAGCAAGAAGTAGGATGCACACATCATAGCTATGGCTTTCTTCATGTGACCTGAAGAACAGAGCAACTACTTGAGAAGAAATTCATGTTCCAAGAGCTATTGATCAGCTCTGGCTGTTATCTTGTATATCTGACATTTAGACATATGTCTGTGCCAGGCATCTACCTGAAAATCCCAGGACATAGGAACACTCTAGGAAATGACATTTTTTGTTCTTGTGGTTGACCTTATGTGGTGTGTTGCAACCCACCACGTTGCTCTAGCAATCACCCTCTCAACAGGACAGGGACAGAAAATACAAAAAGCTTATGTAACAAAATAAGGTTAGGGAGCTCATCCAGGAATTGCCATCACGGGAATAAAAACCTCAACTCAGCTAAGTGAGTTTTCTATTTTATTGGCATTTAGTAACAGAGTAGGATAATGACAAATAAGAAAAATACTAAACACACTTCCCCCCACTCCCTTCCTTCCTTCCTTCCTTCCTTCCTTCCTTCCTTCCTTCCTTCCTTCCTTCCTTCCTTCCTTCCTTCCTTCCTTCCTTCCTTCCAATTCAGCTTTACTCCTGACTGATCTGCTTCCTCCCACTGAGCAGCTCAGGGGAACAGGGAATGAGGTTTGCAGTCACTTGATAATACTTTTTCTCTGCCACTTCTTCCTCCTCCTCTTGCTCCAGTGTGTAGTCCCATCCATGGTACACTGTCCTTCATGAACTTCTCCAATGTGGATCTTTTCCATGGGGGCAGACCTTCAGGAACTGGAACAGACTGCTCCAGCACAGATAACAAGTCCCGTCAGAAAACCTGCTCCAGCAGAAACTCTCACAGCCTCCTTCAGGTACATCCACCTGCTCTGTTGTGGGTCCTCCAGGGGCTGCAGGTGGACAGCTCTCTCCTGTGGACCTCCATGGGCTCTCTTCTGTACACACTCTATAGGAAAACACCTGTAAGACTATCTGCCAGATAGCAAGATATAACAAAAGCATCATACTTAAAGTGTTGCGTATGTGTAATGTGGTGTTATACAACCACTGTGCTTAGTTGGTGTGCAAAAAGCAGTATGCTGCAAAAATGCAAATATACATCTCTTAGTGTGCATGCTGTAATGAAACCAGCAACAGTTTTAAAATAAGGAACACAGTGAATACAACCAAAGCCCAGGAAAACAAATAGAAAAAAAAAAAAACCTACTGCAAAAATATAAAACCAACCAACCAAAACCCAAAACAAAATCCAAGGGAATTTTATTTTGCATTTTTAGGAATCAGAGCTGACTGCTGTAGCATGGTTTCAGCTCAGAGCTAGTAAAAGATGAGTAGTTATTGACCATTCCTTTTTTTGTGAAGGAGCTGGCTATGGGGATTTGTAGGAAGGAAAGGGAAACTCTCACCTTGTTGTTCCACTCTCTTCTGAAAGCCATAAACTTCCCACCCCATGTCCTGCTCCAACCATTAGGAGAAATCATCCATTTCAGCCAAAAATCTCAGCACTGCTCACTGTCCTGTATTCTTCCATTTGTCACACTTGGTAGGTTTTGTCTCACTGAACTGACAGTTGAAATTAGGAGCCATGGAGGTCACTGGAGGTCTTGTTCTATGGTGACCCTTGGTTTCATCAGTTTCTTATTTAACAAAAGCCCTGGGACATGTCTGTTCATATTCTCATGTTCTACTTAAACACTTTTTTAAGCAATAGCTAGATAATTGCCCTGATTACTAATAGACCTGGCTTGATATTTAGGTTGGGGAACATAAACAAAATATGTAGCCTGTGATTTAAAAAGCACATATTCAGTTACTTGAACAACAAACACAGCTGGTTCTTCCCCAGATCCCTACAGTTCATCATTTGGGACTGACAGACCAGTGTCCAGCAGCAAAATTTTGTTTTCCATGGGTAAATGAAGTCCTAAAAATCCACCTGAATATGCAATAAAAGGCTAGACTTGATTGTCTTAATGGCAAAAACATTTCTGAAAAATATGCCTCTGCTGTAATGAAAATTCGTTTCATATCCTGAGTTCTGAACTGCCTTCCACTAGTTCCACTGCCTTCCAAGAGACCATGGTCTTTTAAATGGAGATTAAAAAGTGAAGTTGAAACGATTTTATTTTTCTGAACTAAGAAGTGTTGTGTTAGATGGAGTGATGACAGTGGACTTCCAGGGGGGTAAGTGAAGCAGTGGACTCTAATAGCAAGTGTTTGTTCCAGCTTCCTGTATTTATTAGTGCTGAACCAGTTGTCTTTTCCATTTATGATCACATTTATTAATTCAATGTTCTTTTTCAAACAAAATTGTATTTCGCTCAATTCCAGTATTAACTTTCAGATTTATACTTGTCAGTTGGTACCAACATTTATATAAATTATGTAACACTGTGTATTGTCAGATGAAAATGGTTGGAATCTTTGATAAGTAATGTTTGCCATTGTACTACATTTACATTTGATAAATTTCAAAGAATATTTCCAGCTTCAAAAATACATTTTTGAAAAGGCAAATGTTTTCTCCAATTAGTTTCCAGTGTCAGAGTTTAAATGTCAAGATTTAGAGAAGCACAGTTTTTATTCTTGATGCAAGTGGAGTTATAGCTAAATAAAAACCATCTGACTTTTATAGAAGCATGAAGACATAGTCAGTTTTCCTTTCGTATGACATCTGAAGTGATTTAGTCAAGTGCATTTTTCATTTTAACAATACTGGATAGGGAAGGGGGTGAGGTTATTTGTCTTGCAAAAAAATTAGAGGACTGTCTTTCAAATATCTTGTTGTTTTATGAAAAAGACTTTTTATCTAATCAGGTCACATCTCTTTTCTGAAGACCTGAATAAATTTTACATAGTCATAAATTTTGAAGTAAGAAGGAGAATCAGGGGTGCAATGTACTCCAGTCTTCTACTTTTTTAAAACAATTTATTTTACCCTATTTTAAAATGTTTATTTTGTCTCTGTTCTATATGATGAGGTCATTTGTGTTAAAAGTATATATTTTTGCTATTGGACATCAACCACCATAGTCCAAAGTTGCTGGTCTTGCCTGTGAGCTGCAAACATACCTTTTATAGACAACCACAAGTATTGTCTTTCAGGCTGTTTTTCAGAAACCTTCTTCTATGTCTTAGAAAACAATCGTATTCTTCCCTCCAAATGCCTTAACTTTTTTTCATTACCAGATTGATCTCCTACTGTAAAAAAGCTATTCACACAGTGAACTACATTGATTTAATTGAATTGGTAATGTGAGTGCAGTTGAGTAGCTGGAGATGTGGAAAATTGCAGGGAAAGAAAGGAGAATGTTGTACTTTCTCTCTGAGTTTAGTCTCCACCTTTGATAGCAAAAATATCAAACACCTGTTCAATAACCTTTCTTCAAAGAATCTTTCTTAGAGAAGCAGGATTGATGCAAATAGTGCCTTGCCTTGGAGCTCTGCTACTAAGTTTGGATGAGACCTGATGTCCAGGGTGGTGCAGAACAAGGAGAATAAGATAAATTCCTTCAACTATAGCACTAAAAACAAACAAACAAACAAAAAAAACCCCAAAACCAAAAACCAAAATAAACAAACAAAAAAAACCCGAGAAAAACCTCAACGGGAAACCAGACATATTTTAACAATCTCCCACACTAGACTTGCATATTTTCATCTCTTCCCTTCAAGATCCAAATGCCTTCTCTCCAAGTAATGCAGCAGGTATCTCAGCCCAGCATAAGAGGACTGTACAGCTGTACACTTATGAATCCTTCTATGCTTTCCAAGTTCCTTTTAAAGAGGGGAGGAACAGGTGCCACTGATGCTAAGGGTAGCACTGACTTGCCCTGTCTTAAGATGGAGCTTGATTAATTTACAGCTGAGATTATATGGCACAGTTGTTTGTGGCAGCCAGGGAGAGGCAGATAACAATTTCACACTAGTAATCTGTGACCTTTGAGAAATCTGTCTGAAGGTGGTTTCAGAGGCTGTTAGCACAGATTGCCGTGATGCTGCCCTAGTAACACCTATAGAAGGAAATACATGGTGGAGGTGGTGTTAGCTAAGCCAAAGCAAGATATCTTTATTTGTAATATAACTGAATTTTTTAGCCAAACTCTTTCAAAACATACTTTGGACCATGCAAGCAGAGGTTAGATGGTGATTGTTAGATCTTCTCTCTTTGTGATTTTGCACCCAAAAGAAGACCCTGAAAAACATGTTTGACTGCATTCAAAGCATCAGTGGCATGACAAGTCAGAGAAACTTTATTTGTAATTTTTTTTCACTTTAACCCAAATTATTACAAATGCACATTTCCCTGTAGTTATGTGGTATGGCTTTTAGGTGAGACTGGTGTTTCCCATTGTCAGTTCCTGGTGATTACATTCAAGTGATTTCATGGATCACATGTGTATCAGGAGGGAACCCTGAACTTCTAAATATCATCTTCTAGAAGTTTCAAGTTACTCAAGCCCCAGTCTTAGGTGACAGTTCATCTCCAAAGAGCTGCACTTTAAATAAAGCTGCCTGGCTTTTGGCACCTCTTGTATAACTCATAAATATTAATTTGATATGAAGAATGGAAAACCCATAACTTAAGCATCTTTAAAAAAATAACACCAACTGAAAAAAAGATTGTTTTGTTCTTAACATCCTGCTAAAAAAAATATCCAAATGTGCAAGGGCAGTATAGTAAGTGTGTAAAGTAAGTAATACATGTCCTTTAAAATGTCTGAAGAATTTATTTTATATTGGGGGTTAGCATATACCGCTGATGGCATTTTAAAAGAAAGAAAACAAGTGATGCCCTTTCTCTGACTAATTTTATTTATTAATAAATTTCTGTCATGGTCTTGTTTGTTAACATATTTGGAATTGATAAGGATTATACCCAGAGAAAATGCAAGGCAACCAGCTGTAATTTCAATGTGACCTTGACTTGACTTGTGCTAGTAAAATGGCAGTAAAAATGATTGAAAGGAAGGGCGAGAAGGAGGACTGTGGAAACTATGTCCAAATGATTTACTGCTACATGCATTGTAAACATCTCCAGAGTCCATGCTTTCATTTACCTGTAAATTGAGGTGTATTCTTCAGCTCCAGACACCACAGCCACTCTAAGAAAATCAAAGAAAGGTGGAGGGTAATGAGAATCTGGTGGGTAGGTGTCTTGCCCGAGCTGTAGGAGACTGTTTTTGTTGTGGACAGTTCCACAATCATGAGCTGGGCTGTACCAGCTTGCAAGGGAATGGTGCTTACCACTCTCTCAAAACGGGAATAGTTTTGCTTCTCTCAAGCGAGTAAACAAAAAACCTCAAGGAATTCAAAACTGATGATCAGTTTATGAAAAGCGTGACATTGCCTTGTTGGGTTGAAGTTGCAAATGTGTGCACAAGGGTTACTCATTCTTTCCCCTTCTCCAGAGACAATGCCATGACCAGCACACTAAAGATTATGAGGGCCCTGGGGATACAGTCAGAGTGTGGCCTATATTAGTATAACTACAGTTAATGTTTTAGCTTTGTGATCCCTCTGTATTGGTGTCATTCCCTCTAATTCTCTGGGACTGACTAGAGCAAGTTTGCAGGTGTTATCAGAAACCTGTCTTTTGAGAAAGAAGAATTAAAAAAAAATTCTAGTGTACTCTTTCCCAGTGCAGAGTATTCATCAAATTACAGTCTGTGCCTAGATCAGCTTTGGGCACCTACAGTACTGCAGAGTTTCTGTAGCCAGAGACGTCAAAAACTCTACCTTTTTGCTATCACTATCCCACTCAGTAATGATGGAGCTCCAATAGGAACATTTCTCAGAATCTCATCGCGCTGATAATACAATCAGCAAGTTTGCAGGGGAAAAATCCATCCATTTTCTTATCCTTTCACATGCTGAGGCAGTAGCAACTGCTGATTGGAAACAGAAATTAATGTCACAATATGCTCATATGTAAAAATAAGTGGCTCTGCTCAAGAATTTAATATTCCCCATTTTCAGTATTTTGCAAACTGCATAAGGTTTCAGACTGGAAGAAACCTTCCCGAGTATCTTGTAGCTATAAATTGACATGTTGAGTTTGTTATTCAGAGCAAATTAATGGCAACTGAAATAAGACAACCAAGCAAATCATATCTTTGCCATATCTTAAACACATTTACTTGAGGAGTTTTGTCACTGCGTCTTAGGAATGGTAACCTGAAGGCTTTTTAGCAGTTTTGTAAAGATTTGACCCTATGAATACTTCCTGCCTTTGATTGCAGCATCATGGGATTTGAGCTCATCAGTTTTATATTACAGCCCTCATTTTCATAGGCTCTGAGTGTTCTGAGCCTTTGAAATATGCAGATGCTGAACTTTTGAAATATGCACACTCCTGAGCACTAAAAATCTCAGACCTAGGCTGCATTTTCAGGTGATGACTTTTCCTGATTAGGGACAGGAAATTACTTAAAATTTATATTCTGCAGAATTTTTTTAAAGTAACTATGTAATTTTACTAGAAATTGGATAATATTGCTGGAAAGCCTAAATGGATTAGAATCAACAGTCTAATAGGAATGGTAAGTAGGTTAAAAAAGTCTCTGACAATTGTGGTGAACTAGATTTTATTTTTCTCAGTGCTAGTTAGGGAATAAGAAAGTCAAGGTAAGCTCTCTTAGAAAACAGCACATGAAAGCAGTGTTGTGCTTGCTGCAGGTAGTAGTTCATACAATGCTCTTATTTAAATTGTTACATGAGTGGTTCATATTTTTCAATATTCTCTCTTTAATTTACCTGGCTATACATAGGAATTTCCTCCATGTAGTTATATCCAGCCCTCTAGCATACACAAAGGAAAAGGGTAATATTTAGGAGGTCTTTCCCATAGCTATTTCAGGCAGCCAGCCCATTTACTGGGGCTCTGGGGAGCTTAGAATTGCTGGAGCTGTTGTAGCCTAAGTGGAAACCTAGCAATACAAAGTCTAATTACATTAAAACTACCACCACCACCACCAAAAAAAAAAAAAAAAAAAAGCAAGAGAAAGAGCAAAGAGTGAACATGTTGTGTCATCTTACTCATCTTGCTCTTTGTTTGCAGCAGTGGTTTCATTTCTCTCAACATCCTAATGTTCAGGATGTCCATTACAGAGTACAAGATGTGCCCAAAGCACACTGAACAATCTGCACAGATGTTTGCACAGCTCTGGGCTCCTGTGTGTGAAGGCCAATGCACTAAGAATCAGTCTGTGCTCTGCAGTGCAACTGAACTTTAAGCCCATGTGGGTTTTAGGCTGAAAAAGAAGCTTTGATTTTTCTTTTTAGACTGGCCTAGTGAAGGAAAAAAATAATGCAATTTTTTTCAACAGTGTTACAATGGAAAGTGATCACAATCTTCCCCATGAGATCTAACTGGAATTTTGTGAAGCAGAATCACTCCTAACAGCTTCATAATGGGAGACCTCAAGTAAACCTGGCAACCTTGAGGGGATTAGTGGGTTCATCCTAAGAAATGTGACAGTCAGAGCTGAGAGGGTGTAAAATCTAATGACTGGCTTTTATTAGAGTGCTGAAAGACTTTGTGGAGCTTTGCTTAGGGGTGGAAGTGGTACACTCGGTATTGTGATCTATAACACATACAATTATTTACCAACTGCTTTAGTTCGTCTTGTAGTTGTTCCCCACTCTCTGTCCTGACCTGTTCTGTGCTGTTGCTAGGTACTCTGAAGTGCTTCTTATGTTTCACCCCAGTGGGGAACTGGGGATGTGATAATTGCAGAAGAGTGGAGGTGGCTAATAAAACCATACTTCTAAAATGAGCCCTGCTTTTCCTAGCTTATTATTTTTTCAGTAATTCTTCCTTTGGGATAAAAATCTGTTGAGTCAGAAAGGGATAAGGACGAGTGATGTGGGTTTTGATACTGAGTGTGTTCAAGGGATATCACCTACCAAAGAAGTCATTCCCTCCCTAATTCATGGCTTACCAGGATGTTCTGCCTGTCTATTGTTTAGCTGGAGTCAGGTGCACAGATGCAAAAAAGGAGATTTAAGGTTCAATATGGACAAATGCCCCTGACATTAATAATGTGAAATAATAAAATCAATATCTTCTAAAAGTGTCTATTTTTTAAATTATTGCAGAATCTTCAGAAATTCTGTTTTACATGAGTTTAACACTTAAGGATAGGTAGCATTGAGCACTGAGAAAATCATAAGTACAAATTAAAATGCTTCATATATGTGTCTACAATTTCTGTATACAAATCAGTATCTTGATGTTTTATTAACCCTGCAAAAATGCTGAAGATCTCCCAGACTTATTGCTATAAAGAATCATGGCCAAGTTAATAGGAATAAGGAGCAGCCAGCTAGATATGAAAAAACCTTCCAGATCTTAAAAAATGGAGGCTGCTCCTCTCACTGTAGACAAGAAGAGGCCAGGCAGCAGATGAAAAGAGAAAGCCCTTAAAAGGGAAAAATCAACTAGAAAGGTAATTTCTGTAACAGTTCCAAAAAATGAGATCAAAAGATATGAATTTATATTTAAAAAATCTGATGAAAATCACACACCAAATTATTTCCACTATCATTTAGAAAGTGAATTGATATTTTGGCAGCACTGAAAATGAAGGGCTGCTTATCTTGGGAGAGTGTACAGCTTTAACTTTTGTATGTCTTGAATGCTAAGAACTCAAGAGATTATGGGCCTGAGGCCACTCAACAATATTCCTGGTAGCAACTAAAATATGCTTCCAAACACCTGTGTGCAGAGCAGCCACTGCCACAGACTGGTTTGAGTGGAGTCCCACTGTGACAAAGTGTATGTATCTTGTAGTTTTACTGTATTAAATCTCCTCTGCAAGGAGCTGTCCTTATATAACTGGAGGAGAGCACAGCTGTTTTCATTTGTAAACATGGCTGAAACTCCTTGGCATTTCTTAAAAAGTGTAGACAGGTTGGTTTTGATTGTGAAAGACTCAAGGACTTTGCAGACAGATTGAACAATGAGCCAGGAAAACATTGTTGAGCATTTGACAGCAATCCCAGGGGAATACTGGAGGTCTTAGAAAGAAAGAGCCACGAGACAGTCACAAGACAATGGGAAAGACTCTGACCTGAAAAGACCCATAGAGCAGGTGCTATGTATAGATGAACACTAGTGCAGGAAACTATTTCAATAATTAATGATGACCATAAAGCGCAGTATGGCCCTATTACAGCACAGGAGAAAAGTAATTATGAAGGTTCTGTGGCATAATATTGATTCATTTATTTGATGTATAGTTTGGGCTTTATCTTTTAAGAAGTGGATGTATTTAAAAATAGTTATGTTTGTGCTTTTGCCCACCACAGGATGCTTAAATTATACAGTTTTCAGACCCATTAAAACCCAGCATTGCAAGAGAACATGAATTTAAAACAAGAATGGAGGATGAAAATGTGCAAAGACCTAAAAAACCTGATGTTTGATGAAAATGCCAGTAGAGTGTAGGGTCTTTGCATAACCTTGCCCCTGACCAGCCTGCATGGTCTGTGTGCCCTGGGCTGCTTCCCCTGACCCAGTCCTGTTAACTGAAAAACAAATTTTTGAAATTTGGATAAAAATTTCTGCTAAGTGCCTGTTTTTTTTCTCTTCTGTGCAATTTGCAGATACGCTTCTCAGTAGCTGACAATATACATTCTTTCTTTCCTTATGGGTGCACTCTGGAAATTAACTTTGAAGTCCCTGGAATAGTGTGTGCAGATCATCATCTGTATAAGTCCCATTTAGCTTAATTGAGCTCCATTTAAACTTAAATATGTTGTCTTGAAAACTATTTTCCGGTACAGTCCTCAGAGAATCTTGGAAGGGATTTGATGCTTGAAAAAAATCAGTTCAGTGTTCCTAAACCTCTGCTTATTGAAAGTTTACATGATCTTTAACTACTTTCCAGGGCATTTTCCCTGCTACTTTTTATACATTTTTAAGGTGCTCATTTTGTTAAGAGCATCTCAGCACTCATAATAAGTATGAGTAATACTCTGGTTTGTTTGCCTCAAACTGGAACAGAGTTAAATACAGTCTGCTTCAAGGAGCCAGCTGGTTTTGCATTCTCTTTAAGCAGAGAGAGAATAAAGGTTGTTCTGCCTAGGAATGGTGTGCACTGCAGCCTTCACTGTGTACACAGTTTGTGAAGACATACCTGAACTCACCCTGACCTAAGCAAGCCCTCGGTCTGCCAGAATGCCAGTGACTGTTGGCTGCAGATTCCCAGGAAGGGGAGGCTGTGAGTTAATACTGTGCTGACCTCCATCACAGTGACCACACCTCAGTAACCTCTCTGGAGGGGAACCTGGAATTGTCCCCTGGAGCTGCTGTTATAGCTGTGACTGCATGAGATTCCATTCAGTTCGTGTTGTGGGTTGAAACAGAGCTTCAGGACGTAGATCCAGAGCTATCTTCTACCTTTGATGAAAGCTAAAGTGCTTGTACCTTCAAAGAGGTGAATAAAACCAGTCCAATCTCTCTTTTCCAGTAAGAAGTAAACTGTTTGTAAGAGGAATACATTATGCCACAACAGAAAAATGAAAAGAAAGGAGCTGCATGGAACTGCATCTGTTGCGTGGATGGCACCAGAGGCATTTCTTTTAGTGAGACAAATGCTCCCAAGGACTGTGCTGGGAACCTCTTGGAATGTAGCATGGTGCCACACTCCTTCCCACTTTTTGCCTGGCCTTCCTTTGCATAGAAAACAAAGCTTGAGATAAAGAATAGAATTAGACCAATGTGTGGTCAAACCCTAGTCCCACCATGAGACAACCAAGGCATATGAGTGGCCCCCAAAATCTGGGAAAAAGACCTTTGTCTGGTAATATAGACTATCTTAGTGGTACAGAACATAGCTATAGACTCCTTTGGTTCCCTGTGTCAGTGATGTGAGAAACAGGCAGGTTTGAGGAGCTTGTGTGAACTATCCTTTTGGAGCTGCATGTCACTTTCACTGAATATAAAAGGAGTTTGAGCAGCTGAATTCTCATTGTAGCTACCAAAGTCAGGTAGAATGATCTGAGGCCAGAGAGTCCTTCAGTAGGGCCTGAGCAAGTGCTCTGTCCTCTGAGTGTTTCAGGAGTCTGAGGACTCAAAGTGATGCACAAAGTCTATGTCCTGGGAAAGATCCCATCATACATGAGAATTGGGAAGAATGGTTCCCTCATTAGTTTTTGAGCAGAAGGGAAAAAGGGAAACAGATGCAGTTCTCACTGAAAATTCATATAAATTTCATTTTCTAGTGACTAAGTCAATAAATACTCTTCTACCTTGCTAGTGGTGTGGTGCTATGCAGTCTTTTGTGATGTAAGGTTTCGGCCAGAGGGGACAGGAAATTCTCAATTCTAGCATGTGAGTGTCAGTAATTGTTTTTCCTAATATGAATTTGAAATGAAATGTACTGCAAAGAATGTTTCAGTTATGGAAAAGATCAATCCACTCCCGAGGCCCCTATCCTTGTTAATAAGTTGCTTCCTTGCAAGTAGAAATTCAGTGATCCTTAAAAAATCCAGAGGCTTGTATTTTAAAAACATCGATGCTGCTGCAGGCAAGGTGATTGCAGCCATTAGTTCCTCTTTATGTCAGAGGAGGATCTGGCATCAAAACCCTAGAGGATTCCTAAACTGTCTCACCAATGCCTTAAAAACAGAAAGTCCTTATTGCATTCATAGGAGGAAAACCACTAAAGTGGGAAACTTCCCCTTCTGTAGTGTCTCTGATGAACTGGAAAAATCAAAGCAATTTTAAATGAGAAATACTACCTAGTTTTCTTATTTTTTAAGTGTTTTACACCCTGCATGTTTGGTTCAGGTTCCATATATTCTCCCTAGTAGCCACGAAGAATGAGCTGGGAGACTGCTAAACTGTGATCACACAACTTCATAGTTTCTTTTTTAGTAATCTGATGTTTTATGTGGTGTCAAAGATGCTTATAAAATAGATGTCTAGCCTTTCTGAAGCAGAGCCAATGTTTTCAAAGCAAACAGATGTGCTATTAGTACTAATAATAATTATTAAATAGTAATTGTATTGCTTTAATCTTTAATAATGTCTAAAATAAATATTTTCAGAAAAACTACTGCCGACAGAAATTAGTTCTCATATAGCTAAATAGTCTTTAAAGCTGAAGTTACAATACAGAAAGCAATATCCCCAGCTGGTCCACACTAAGGGAAGCAAAAAAATGAGCAGCTGTTTTTTTGCTAATTTGCTCTAGCCTATTTAAGCTAACACAATGGAAAAGGTCATTCAGGCAACTTCAGGACCTGTCACCTGCTTTACCAGTTTTAAAGCAACTCTTGAGAGAAAACCTCTTCAGAGAGGTGGAAGAGAATTGAAATGAGCATGAAATACAGCATGTGTTTCTCAGAGAAAGTCCATTGCTCACTGCTCTCAATGTTTGTCTGAGAACAGATGTAGGAAACTTTCTAAAGCTGGAGAAGTTGGTCAAGAATAAAAACTCTTCCTTTGCAAAGAAGAATGTGTTTTAGAGCAACTCCAGTTCAACGACCTTTTGACGAGTTCTAGATAGCTCTGATGTTCCTGTTGGATCTGCCTGGATCTTGAAGAACTGGATAATTGGAGTTTCCCAGCCCTGTGGGTCTGGGAGCAGTTCATGTGGCAGGACAATGCTGGGGCTGAAGTTCCCATACACTTGTGACAATGTGTGCTGCAGGTGGTGATGAAACTGACTCCCAAAACTGTTTGCTATTTAACATTGCTGGCTCTAACAGATTTGAAGTATTTTCTTCCAGACCTGCAGTGAGAGACTAGGATGATGAGGATATATATACCTCTGCCTCCTCTTCTGCTTTGTCTCACTCTTCTTCTCCCTGTCTCTCTACAGACTTCATTACTTGTTGAAGACAGTGTCTTCCTTTTTTTCCCTTCAGGTTCTCTTCTAGTTTCTTAGAGTCAAGACCTGCCTTTTCTCTTCCTTGGATCCTCCTCTGGCTGATGGTTGTTGGCAATAGTGGTTATAAGTGGCTGGAGAAAGTGGCAAGAGCCATGGATGGGGAGGAAACAGATGGCTGTGGTAGTGAAGGCAACAGCAAGTGTTTTGCAGTGATTTTCCACTCTGGTGGAGAATCCCTTCTCCTCTGGGAGAGGGACATCTTGCCACTAAAATATATGTGAAAATATTAAACTTAACTGTGAAATTTCTTTTTTATTTGGAGAAAATTCATCAGGGAGAATATACTTTGTGTCCCCATGTGAAGCAAAAATATGAACCAGCCAGGTTCCTTTCATCCAAAGATGTTCCAAAGTTCTTAAGTATTAAGCATTGTAGAGCAAACTTTAACAAAAGTTGCTGTATCCTTACTTCCAATGGGTTTTCTTTCCTTGTCTCAATTTTATGTGGGAATGAGTGAAGACAGTGCCAAATATATTTAGTTTTGAAATAAACCAATAGAGTAGAGGTGTGCTTGGGACATGATTAAAGAGGGTATGTCATCTGCACTGAGCATGTGTGTTAGTAGAGATGACAAACTGTTACTCAGGACTTCAGACAGAGTTATTGATGCCAGGCCAAGCAGGTGTACTGATGAGGAAAGTTCTCTCTCAATAAATATGTAAATGTGTGTAGTTGAAGATGGGCAGAGAAGTCTCTGAGCTAATGGATGGTTGATTTTTACAGGTAGCAGTTCCAACTCAAGCATAACATTTTTCTTTTGTCTAAAATGCTGGAGGGCTTGCCTGCTCTGACCTTTACCTGATCTGACTTTATGACTGTGCATCTCCCACTGGTGTTAGTGGGAACAAACACTGTTGATGTTCTCTGTCAGTGTGTTTGCACTGGAGAGACAGCCAAGCTAGCTGTAATTAAGATTGAGTAGCAGCAGTCTAGCTGTCATAAAGAAACCCCATGCCTTTGTGGGAACAGTGCTTTCTCCAGACTGTCTTGCTGGTTTAGAAATAGCTTTAAGGCTTTGCTCCAGCAATACTTCCTACCTCATGATCCAAAGATGCTCCTTGAGACATGGACTGTGGTCCATGAAATGACTGCAATTTCTTTATTTTCTTCACATAAATGTTAATTTCTCTTCATAGCAGTGATGAAAAATAAAAAGGAATGAATGAACACTAATATTTTGCTCTAATTTTTGCTCAGTTATAAAGGAACAATTTCAACAAAGGAGTGAGTTGTGGTGGCACAAGATGGGCAGGGATTTCTCTGGTTAAAGGAGCTGAGAAATTGTTCAACACCATGCTGTTCTGTTGTGAATGGCTTGTATCATATATCCTCCCAGAAGGAAAATGTATTTTGAAGCCTAGCTGTGAGAGAGGAGAAATGATTGCATAGTGGAAAATACCTCTTTGCACAGTTTATAACATGGAAAGGACCTACTTGGAAAATTTTTCAGAGGTTCTATTTTTGTGTTAAGGACCATACAAATATAAATGCAGAGTGGCAGGTTAGAGCAGGAACAGTGACACTTTGTGAGCCATTTCTGGCTGTCCTTAGTTCTCTTATCATTCTCCACTGAGCTGTCACCTCCTGTGGCATTGAACTATCATTTCCAGGACTTCTGATTTGGTGGAAGGATAGCCATTCCTTTGAAGGAGAATAGGATTAATGCCAATAGTTCAGAAAGGACCACAGAAAATTGCTGCCTTCCTCAATCTAATTTGCTCCCAGGGCTTTCCCCCCTAGCTAATTTTTAATGGGGTGTGTGATTAGTGGGGAAGCAAAGTTGAATTACATTTACAGATTGCATCATCTCTGCTGGATACCAGGAATCCCCAAGGCTCTGGCACTGGTCTCAGTAAAACAGCAGGCTTTTCTGAATGGCTTGTATTTCTCCTGCCATTAATTCTCCTTTAGCTTTTTCTGCTTGTCTGTTTCTCCTTGCTTGTCTAGGAAGCTAAACTAACCTTATTTACCTCCCTCAGGTATTTTTTAGATTTTTCCCTGTGATTAGTCATCTGTGTCAAGAGAAAACTGAAGCAGGTTTACAGTATTGCTAGTGCAAAGGTTGCCCACATGAAAAAAAAATCTAGCTTCCAGATTCATTGACAGAATTATTGAAATTTGCCTGTTGAGGAGGTTACTTGCAAAGCTTTTTGCTGTATGACTTTCTCTTAGCACCTTCTTTCTTGGCTTTAACCTGAATATGTTTTCTGGTGCTGTATCATGTGGGTTATTGCTGCTAATTACAAAATATGTTGCACATTGAATCCAGAAAACAGTGATGTTTGGGCACACTTGTGCAGATCCTGCTAAAGTATAAGAGGTATAAGCAGCTTAGTACTCTTAATTTTAAAACAGTAAAAGGCATTTCTATTTGTTGTTTATCCATTACAAAATTTTAAAGGCAGAGAGCTCTTCCTCTAAATGTAAAGTAATCAACTCTTTGACACTGAAATATAAGATTTTCCATGGTGGATTAGACTATTTTGTCATTGTTTGTAGTATTCTGGTACCGTATGTGACAAGTAACAGAAGGGTAGGGAAAAAAAGAGGGAACATGACTTTTTTTAGAGTAACTTTTTAAAGTAACTTTATGGTCGCGTGCACAAAACAATCTTGGAACTTCCAGATATTACAATAACATCATATTTTAAGAATAATATTATTTATTTTTCATTCCTAGAGTTCAAATTTATAAAAACTTTCCCCATCCATGCCATTAATAATAGACCCAGTCTGGAATTATTGTTGTTATGTTATTATCTACATCTTTAGGCAGAGGTTATGAGGAAGTGCAAGCACACAAATGGTGCTAGTCTTAGCACACTTCTGCTTACATTTAGCACATAACTAAGCTGCTCACAATGCAGCTGATAAGAAAGTTTGTCCAAATCAGAGTATTTGAGATTGTACACAGTACCTGATAACTGCCATGTATCCTTTATGATGTTAAAATTGGGTTAATGCAGCTCATATTTTATAGTCCTGGTTTACGGTCCCTGCCCTTGCTGTGCTCAGCTTTCCATTCTCTCCCTGATGTGCCTGGAGTAGGAAGGAGCTGTTGTAAAGGTTCTGCACAGCCTCATGGCAGTATGGAGGATAAAGGCCATGTAAAACCACAGGTATGGGTTTTTCCTCTTCTGTTTTGCATTCTTTATTTTTCTGCATGTTCTTCGAGAGGAGGTTCAGTGGGTTTCCTCTGCCCAATCCTGTCATGTAAAAAGTCTGGAGTGGGAGGTCATGAGGGAGAATTTTTTCTTGATCCTGGCAATGACAAAGTCTTGGGTGACCAGCACTACTGTGTTCACAGTCTTAGCTGGAGGGGTAGACATGAGCATGGATGAATGATGGGAAGGATAAGTGACTGGAAGAGATTCCGCAGGGCACAGAACCTGATCAGAGCATCTGCCTCATCCTACAAGCTTCACTTTCCACCTTTTAAGCTCTGCACTGCTATTACATGCTTGAAGACAGCTGGCCCATTCCTGTAAACTTGCTTGAGGGTTCCTAATCCTGGGAAAGCACTGTTTTTGTAAAATAAATACTATTTATTACTATTTGCATCACTTTTTTGTTCATATGTAAAACTTTTATTGTATTGTGCAAAACTATTCAATCATTTAATAATCAGTAAAAGTTGTCAGATTCCACGCCTTAGACTGAGAAGTCTATGCCACATAATTTCAGCATGTTAAATCCCATAATATTTTTTGCCAAAGTTCTTCTTACCCTACTTTGACTGTATTCCTGTGTCTTCTGACGTGCAGGATGGAATGTCAGTTTGGAATGACGAGATAGCATGAAATATGTGGAAATTGGAGGAGGTGATGGATCCAAGGGCATGACAGCATCCTATTTCTGTACCTACTGAAAAAGGACGTAAGCAAGCCAACCCCAAAGTCCTTAGCGTTTGAAAGGAGAACACCAAAAGTTGCGCAGCTTGGAAAAATGTTATTGCCCTAGAGATGCTCAGGGAAGGCAGCATCAAATGTTAAAGGAAATAGGAAGCCTACAGCAGATGCTGGAGTGGTACCTACTGCTCTCTTGCTGAGGCTGGTGAGTTAGGGGAAAGCAACTGAGATTTCCTGCAGGATGGTTCTACTTACGGCTGCAGCTGGCAATGTCATAGTGCCAAAGAGAAGATTTCATCTAGAGGATGGTTTGGCACAATAACAAATGAATGCAAAAGTGGCCCTGAATAAACTGATATGGAAAAAGGTTCTAAACACTAATGGTGTAAAGTTCTGGAGCAACTCTCAAGGAGATGCACTGAGGAAGGGGAAAGAGGATGTCAGTGGTGCTGAGAGGTGTGTTGTTGCCATTTGATGGATAGCAGTGGGTATTAACAACCAGGTTTGCAAGGGACAGAGTTCTGAGGCAGGTTCTCAATTCCCAAGCTGTCTCCCATGTTTATATCTGGGTTATTTTTTTTTTTTTAATTCTGAACATTTCCCAGTCAGGATAAAAAATAATTATCAATATTTTCTAATTCTTAACAGGTCAAGAATTGTACAGCAGTGGGTATACCTTAGTGTTAGGCATCCAATGGTGTTACATCAGAATGCCAAGGCATCTTAATCAGCCTGTTTTACTGTCTGACCCTGAATCATGATGGTCAATTCTGTTGTTTAATAAATGTTGGAACAGCACCATTTCCTTTCTGTCTGCTTACCCAGCTTTCCTGACAGGTAGGAAGAACTGGTCTAACTGACCAAAAATGTGGCTTGTGTCTGACATTAATTGTGGCAAAATGTGACATTCTGAAACTGCCCTTCCAATCTTGTAGAAATCCAAAATAAACTGGTTCTGGCCACTCTGGAGATTCAAGTATTCCTATACTCCAGATGGGATGTTATCAGCTTCTGTAAAAATTCAGGTGGAAAAACACTGAAGTTCTGGCCATCATTTAATATCTTCTTGACTTTCTGAAATACTTATTTTTCAGTTGTAGAGCTAAAACATGCTTGTATTCTTTGTCTCTTAGAAAACTAGAACTCCCAGTCATTTAAATCAACTTTGTTTAAGTCAGGGAGACTTAGTGGCCTCCAATATGGCCTTCAAATGCTGTACCTTCAGGTAAAGAGCAACATTTCTACCAACTCACTAAAAGTCAGTCCTTAACAATAGCTCTTTTTCGGAACCCCAATGAAAGATGCCTACTGTGTCTAAAAAATGGGTTATTTTAGCTCTAAATTGCCACTTGCCTCCTACTCAGTATTCTGACACTTGGGACTATTTCTGCTTCATCCTTGAAAGCTTTCCCAGTATATATTATCAAGCTGAAACTCATAAGCAAAGTCCTGTCCTTGCATAACTTTTTCCTCGCATTTAAATAAATTTTTACAAAGCCAAACAAAAAAACCCCATGAAATTTGTTTGTCTTTACTGATGAAGGTCTGTGTAGCTAGCTCCTGAATGAGTCATCAGATTTCTCAACTGATAACATAGCTATAAGATTTATCTCTCCCCACCTTTTTAATGAATGAAGTATAAGTGATCTATGCTGAAAGGTTAAACCTTTTCTTTTTAATTTATGCCATTTCACAGTACAAGCCAGGTCATCTTAGTACCATTTGCTGTATAAAGTTGAACTGCTTTAACACAAGTACTTCTGTCAGCATTATGGTAAATTGGTTTGTTGTTCAGGCAGTGTGCCATATAACATCTTTTTTTAAATCTCTAGATTTCTGCCTGTACTCAGACTTTTCTCATCCAGTTTAAAACTTGGTTTTACCTTTCATCCCTATGTGACTTTCCAGAGCTCTAGTTATGTCAGCTCTTTAGGTCTGGTGCCTCAAGCCAAGAAAATCTTAATGCTTCCCATATAAGAACATAGATGGGACGGTTTTACACATCAGAGCAAAACACTGTTTTATTTATTGCCTTACAAGCCCATTTGTTTTTGAAGGTCCTTATAACTGACTACTCTATAGCTGAAAATCAGTGTGAACTGACACCACCAATTTTTTAACATCTTCTGAAAAGCCCCACATGTATTCCCTTCCCTTCCCTTCCCTTCCCTTCCCTTCCCTTCCCTTCCCTTCCCTTCCCTTCCCTTCCCTTCCCTTCCCTTCCCTTCCCTTCCCTTCCCTTCCCTATTCAGAAAGTCCAAATAATTGTTGCTTTCCTTCTACTACACTCTCCTACTTCTTTTGAAGAGACTGATTTCTACAGTCATGGAAGTGCTATTTTTTTTGAGTTATGTTCTCTTTGTGTGCATAACTTGTTTTCTCACAGTTGTTGCATTTCCCTTTCTTAAAGCTCTTTGCTTGGGCTTTTCTTTCTTACTGTGTGCTTATCATTCAAAGTAAATTTAATATCAATCACTTATATCCAAAATAAAGGTTCTGAAGAAATGTGCAGAAATTTAGCATCATTTCTGCTGTCTTGCAACTTAAGAAACACACCTGAAGAAACCACCCTGGAAGCCTCTGTATTTGACTGAGAGGCTGGAGGTTTTTTCTGTCCCCCATCTTTCATTTCAGGCAGAAAAAACCTCCCTGTAAGCAGACTACAAGAGCCTAGGCTCCCTATAGTAGAGACAGACAGCTGTAATAATTTTGATAATTCATGTTTCTTAGCTGACTGCTATTTTCCTCCTCCCCAACCCATCTAAATAAAGAATAAAAAGAAAATGAAATTAATGAAATTTGACCCTTTTTTGAAGGACATTGCAAAGCTGTCATTGCCTTTATCCAGGTTAAGACACTTCTGAAAGTTTTTTTAATAATTTACTCTGTTTCTGATATTTTCAAGCAAGAGAACATAACAGTCCTTCTAAATATCCCACAAGACTGGGAAATTGTCTGGGAACAATTTAACCCTGGAGAGGCAAGTGTTGATGTTCCACCCCTGCTCTGAAAGCATAGTCTGAGAGGGCTTTTTAACCCACATTTATTCTGCTTTGCAGCCTGTTGTGAGCAATAGCTCTACAAATAGAAATTTTTCTCTTAAAAAGCAGTAGTTCAGTTGATAAAGTGACATGACTGCTAACAGCATGATCAAAGGTGTGTGGTCCTCTGCTATACTTACCTGCTCTTACCAGGCACTGGTGTCTGCTTTCCTCTGCCACAAGATGATGGCATTAAGACCAGCCATGTGATGTGAGTTAAGGTTTGATTGATTGATCTTTCATTACAGCCTTGTTGTTCTTTGCAGATCCTTCTGGTACAGAATAGTGGGGATTTGGAGGGAAGGTCTGAATAATGCTCAGTCACAAGGTGATGTCCTGGTCCTGCAGCAAAGATGTTTGGCAAGTAAAGAGAGCTGCTGTGGGTGACACATTCTGCAGATCAGGCTCTGAGAATAAAGAGCTGAATGCTGTTATAGCCTAAAAAATTCTAGCCAGTGCCGGTCGTTGTTATTTCCCAAGGGCCCTAGCAATTCTTGCCCTCTATGAGCAGGATTCAAATTAAGAAAAAATGATCACAGCTAGTGAAAAAATTCTAGTGTGGGTGGAAACTATTGTGTACCTGTTGGAGTCATATTGAAATTTTTCCTTAATTAACAGAAGAATAATATGAGAAGTGTGTTGGCTTCAGGGACAAAGTAATCAATTTTTTGAAAGAATAAAATATACTTTCTCCTTTAACTAATTGAATCCGCACTAAAGAGATAAGAGGCTTGTTGCAGAGAACTGGAATTAGTGGGCATATGCTTTGCCCTGCTCATAGTTGTGACCAAAGTTAAACCAGAAAAAGGAAGCTGATTTGACTAATATGGCTTTTCTTCTTATGGAATTGAATGGACCAAAAGTCTGCATATGCTTCACATGCTGCTCTTCATGGCCAGGAGAGTAAGGGATGGAGGTCAGGGAGTTCAGCTGGTAATGAGATAGTGAAACTCATTAAGCTTAAAAAGAGTAGGGGAGTTCCAGGCATGATGGTTTCTGACAGTCCCACTTGTGTTTCTCACTTCAAGAACACTCCATGCCGAACTCTCAATAGTAGCTAATTCAGTGCTGAATCAGTCACTAAAGCTTTCAGAAAAGTTGTGCCTTTGGAAAGGAAGAATCTGAGGAGTGAAGAACCCTAAAAAAAAAAAAAATGAAATAAAAGAGGAGGGAATTCTCAGTATCTAGGCCCTGGCAGAATTAAAATTTCACTGTGTGTCACAGTTTGAAATTAAGCAGACTAAAATGTCTCCTTTTCTTGAAAACTCCTTACAGTGAATCCCAACTATGTGCTTAAGACTTACTGTTCTCACTGGAAATGAAACATCAGAAATGTAAAAAAATCTGCGTATGGAGAAGTGCTCTAATTAGTCACTTTCTGTATCCCCACAGCTCTACTGCTGCAATGACTTTGACGCACGAGTCAGTTCTGTCCAGCAGCATCTCGATCTATCTGCTTTCAGATGGCTGGTTCTGCTTCACTTATTTTGACTCCTCTGCATTTCATCTGACTTCCAAATTTGTATTTGGCTCTGGCTACCCAAGTGCATGTCTAGACATGTGAGTGTGCTCTGGTAATGACGCATCCCTTTCCTTGATGATGATGTAATTTTTCCCATCGATCCTAGTTTTGGTGAAGAATTTAGTAATAGCAATCATTCACATGAAGCATCAATAACATCTGCTCATCCTCTTTTTTCCTAGACTTGTCTTTCTTTGAAGGGACCATCTGTTTCAGAGTACTTGCACTCTTCTGAAATGCCCGTGTTCCATTTCTCTTTTTTTTGTTTCAGTTTTATTCCTGTCTTTCCATCAAGCTCTGTAAAGTTCTAAAATTTTACTTCTAGTTCTGATAACTGTCTATCAGATTTGGATCTTTCCAACATGTCATGTTCTCATGATTCTATCGTGCCTTAATTTTC
The DNA here is from genome assembly GCF_008360975.1 of Lichenostomus cassidix. Classification (NCBI taxonomy): domain Eukaryota; kingdom Metazoa; phylum Chordata; class Aves; order Passeriformes; family Meliphagidae; genus Lichenostomus; species Lichenostomus cassidix. The sequence goes on along the minus strand of NC_139479.1, from coordinate 14,176,844 downwards.
TTTCAGTGCCTTGCCTCTGCTTAGCCTTTCTTACTCTGCTCCCAGAAACTCGAGATAAGTGACCATAATGATTTGGTCTAACAGTGACACTTGTGAGGTCACTATGCTGATGGATTTCCCTATGGTAAAATACAAAGTATATATGCTCTTACACCCAGTGAATTACAGTGTTGTTTTGTTTCTTTTTCCCAGCTCCATCCTCAACTAAACACATCTATATAATCACTGCTACTGAAAGAATTAATGCCATTCCACATGAGGTAGAGGCTTTTGGGAAAAAAAAAATACAAAAAATAACCTCTTCTTCAGAAATATTTTCAGAACTGCCAAAATGACAGTTGAGATTTGCTAGACATATTCTTCTAACATAACCTTAGTTAAGCCAAGATACGATGCTTAAAATATTTGAATTTGCCATGGAGTTTGCTTTTCCTTCTAAAGACTGTGTGTTAAAGGCTCTTCATTTACCTGTGAATGTTTTGTTAGAGAGAAAATCATATATTATGTTGCATTTCACATTGGTTTTGCTCATCAGAGATAAATGGGCTTCATACACTAACAATATGTTTTGGAAATCAGGGCTCACTCTCAGTGTAGCCTGAAATGTGCTTTGTGATCTTTGGCTTGCCATGCACTGGATACAAAAATAATACTTCAGACACCAAGTGTCCAAAGGTTTATTCCATAAACACTTTTAGATCCTACAGTAGAAAATGCTGCATGAAGTTTACCATTAATGATGATCAACATAAAGAAGGTACTATAAATCTACCTCATGTTTTTTTCTGCTGTTCTTGTGGGCAACGTCCTGGTTACATCCCAGGGAAAAATCCTGTCTGGATTTCTCATGTTCATTTTAACTGGAATAAATGCCATGAGTTTAGTCACACAGAGGAAGTATTCACAGTGTTCCTCTTCAGGCAATTCATTCAGATGATTAAGTTAGGAAACTGGTCTCCTTAAGCTCCCTCTGTCAGTGGAGTGGGACGTTCCTCCAGATGACAACTGACAGCAGGAGCTTAACAAATGTGTCAGTAGCTGTATCTGTACTGGTAAAAAGGAGGAGGTAGAAAGGATTGCACCCACATTCTTTTGGCACATTTTTTCTAGGTCCAACTAAGTCCCTTTCCGTAGCACTGAGCAAGTCTGGATTTTCTTCTGGCCAGCATACATTGGCTAGATGGTCTTAAGACATTAGGATTTTTTCCTCCATTTCAAGTCACCTTAAATACTCTGATAGGCTGTGCTACAAAATATTATGCAGACTATCCAGACACTGACCCCCATCTGGAACAAACCAGCACTAGACTGCAACTTGGAGAGGTCTTGTAAGCTCACTTCAGAACTAGCCTGGGAACAAAACAAAATACATGAAATTAGAAGAAACAGAACACCAGACTAAAGAGGTAAACACCAGAAGTGGACTTTCTGTGGTGTGGGTGTTTGGTTTTATCTGGTTATTTTTTGTTTGTTTTTCAGAGAAAAGCTACTGAATTAAGCTTTGATCTTTCCACTGCTTCCAAGTGATGCCCAAGTCACCAACATCCCTGGCTCTTTTCTTTGGCTCATCACTGGAGCACTGAACACCAGACTTCAGCTCTGAAGTACAGTGTTGACCCACACTGGTGGGGTGAAATGATTAATTGGGGAAAAATTACAAAACAGGGAGGAAGACAGATGGAAACATCACAGAATTCTTTGTATGTAGTTAAACCAAGGCTTTGTTTCCTGACTGGCAGCTCCCCTCTCTCTGGACTCTTGGCTCTGTCTTACCTCTCTTCCCATCTCTCCATGTGCTCATTTCCCTTTGGAGGTACCAAGTTTGAGCCCAAGACTAGGCTGAGACTTGAAACTCTTTAACATTTCCAGGCAGCCTTGTGCAGTCAAATAGGTGGGAACAGAATCTCTGTGGGTTAACATCTACCTATCAGAAAGTTAATCACCTCCTTTATCCTTCATCTTCCTCATACCTCTTACCCAGAAGAGTGCCCTGCTCTGCAATGCCAGTGCTTGCATGATGCTGCAGGGAAGGCTTTATACCAAGTAGCACAGAGGAAGAAGCATCTGCAAGTAAATAATAACAGTCCTGAGCATAGTTATGATTATAATGATCAATCCTAAATCCTAGAAATCCTGTACTGTAGCTCTTGAACTAGAACCATCATGGAGAGTACCCCATTGTGCCAGGCAGGGAATGAAAATGGTTCCTGCCATGGAGAATTTGCAATCAAAGTACAAGATGGGAGACAACAAGTGGTTATTGCACAAAGATAGGGAAAATACATGCTAAAAACAAGGAGGTGCATTTCAATGTATTTCTTTCTCCTCTTCCCTTTCAGACAAGTACAACAATGTCAGTGCAAGGGTGAAGCAGTCCCACCTTAGGGTCATTACAGTGTTTTTGAGTTCCTTTAGGTAGCTGTGTTATTTGTATTCTTACAAGAAAGCACTAAAAAGGAGCTCTGTTGACCTTCATAGTGTAACTTTGCAATCAAAAACTGGAAAAGGGAAAAAGTGGGTATGGAAAAGACAATTAGGTCTAATCACTTTTGGAAACCCAGACAGTTTTCTAATAGTGGTCCACTAGCTTCTTGACACTCCAGTGTACCAATCTTCAGTTGTGGTATACTGCTTAAATTATGTCTTTCAGGGAAATTTTGTCAGTATTTAAAAAAAAAAAACCAAACCCGATTTAACAAAGTTTTTCCTTGTCATAAAAAGCATGGACAAAGGATGGCATAAACAGGAATAATTTCAAAGGAAAAAAAAGATGTGCCTATATAGGGACAATAATATGCTAATGGATGAAAAGATAATGGTGGTTTAGTCAGGGTCCTCTGAAGCATCAATCTGTTGTATGTTAGATCCAGCTGCCCATTGCCCAGGGGCCTCTTATACTGTTGAGAGTTACTGGGACAGAAGAGTGCTTCAGCCCATGCCCTACTTACACAGTCTTGCTTTCAAGGCTGCCAGAAATCTGTTGGCGAAAACATTTTTCACCACCCAAAAATACCCTTCAAAAGGAGTCTCTTTTTTTTTGAAGGAGACAACCTCCCCAGCTGCCTTGCATTGCTATTTTGGTTTCTTGGTACCATTTGCTGAACAACTGTGTATGCTGCTATTCCTGTCACCCTGTGGGTACAGTTTTATCAGGGCCACTAGGAGGGCTGGAGTTCCTTTGGCCAGGGATATGATATAGGAGCACCTTCACGGTTCCTCATTCCCCCTCAGGTTTGTGGGTTTTCCAGGTTGTTTCCTGCTTGGTTTCAATCTTCTCTAGGCAGGAGGAAACAAACTCACTCCTTTGTGACAGATGGCCCTCCTTGACTTGAGTCCTTTGTAGCTCTGCTGTACTGCAAGCTCTCTGGGATCAGGGGAAGGGACACTGTTTAATACAGCAGTGTATCACCATTTACTCTTTTAGATTCTCCTTCGTACTAGTTTGAAAACAATCCAGTGAGAGCTGGCAAGTCAGGGATTATAAATTAAATAGGAAAATTAAAAATAAGTGCAATAATACAAGAAAAAAAAAAACCCACTGACAGAGTCAAATACAACCTGACACCCTGTTAGGGTGGTGGTAGCAATCCAAGTGAAGTAGTTTGGGTGAAGTGGTGATCCTGTGGAAGGTCTGGTCTCCACCTGAAGGTCCAGTGGTAGCTCTTGCCCTCTGGGAATCCAGTAGACAGGAGCTCCTAGTGTAGCCCCAAAGCCCAGGTTATATCCAGGTGGGAATGCCTGGCTCCTCCCTGCTGGGTGGAGCATCTCCCAATAGGATGAGATAATTCCATGAGTCATGCAGTTGGTTCTTGATGGCTCATTAAGTTGTCAGGGGTGAGTCACAGCAGGAGATAACAGCTAATGTCCCACAGCTGGTGGTAATAGAATGCTAATCACATCTATATTGTAGCCTAGGACATCCTGAAGATCTAGGAACCCTTAGAAAACAATACAAAGGTGAGAGGCATTAGGGAGAAGGGAGGATGGTGAAAGGCAAATCAGAAAAGAGAGTATTCTTGCACCAGTAGAGCAGGTCTGACCCTCATTGCTCTCTACAGATAATGAAACAGTGACTTGGGTCAAAGGGAAGGTGAGGTGGTTTTACCTAGTATGGAAACAACATTTTGCTACCTGTGGGTAGAAGTTTATAGTAGGAAGTTATTAATATATATATAAAAATATACACTGGTTCAATAATTACATGTCTGCCAATAACTCTAGAGCCATCAGAGCATCCTCTTACAGCAGTGGACAGGAGCATTATTCTTTCTGAATGTAGTTATGATAATTGTTTTCAACAGATATAGTGTATTTCCCCATGCTCAAATGCAGTGATACTTTACTTTTTTTACTTAGTTCTGGAGGAAAGGATGTTTTCATAATCTACTAGGAAAAACGTTTGTGAAAAATCAAGAAACATTCCTTCCCATATAATTTTATTCAAGTCCTTGCATGACTGAATTTAATAATAAAACTCTTGCTGACTTAATCCAGGAGAGGTTTGTACCTGGTCTGGAATGTATTGGAAGAATAAGCCTAGAAACTGTGATGGATGCACTTGACTCCTAAACCAAACTAGTGGTGGTTTTGTTCATTTCCAGAAGGAGGTAAAGGCCTGAGCCCTAAATGGGCCAACAATTCCTCTTGTTCCCATCTGTTCTCTCAAAACCCACAAAGAGGCAGAATGGCCCAGTGAGCATCAAGTGCATATGAATCTGGAACACCAATCATGCCATTGACACATGAATAGAGTGTGGCTTTTCCAAGGCTCATTTATCAAGGTGCAAAGGAAGTTGTGGGTAAAAGGAGTCTCATGCATACCTTTCCCATGGCATACAATTTGGCTATGAGTCAACTGCTTTATCCCCATGACAGCCTAAAGGAGCCACCTTTGAGCTCTCCCTGCTGAGCAACCTGACTGCATGGCAGTGAGCTCCCTGTGAGCTGGGAAGCCTCTCAAGGTTGCTCCTTGAGACCTGGATGCTTTGGTAGGTGACTGTCATCATGCATATCCTCATATTAAAGTGCACTATGATTTTGTCTTGGTGAGTTTGATCTTTGTTTTGGTAACTTTGGTTATGCCTTGGTCACTTTGAATCATTGTATCATTTGTTCAGTCCCGTAACAGAGTGAACCTTGTCAGCAAGGTAAGTCGCAGTTTTATAACATCACATTTCAATAAAACCACTTCTGCTGATATCTTGAAAATCGTTCTTTAAGTGATCTAAATAGTCCATTCACAGTAAACTGGCATAGTCAGAAAAATCTTGAATCAGGATTCGCAAGAGAAACACACCGTGTTCTTAGAATCTTTTCTTCAGAAAAATTTAACTTTCAAGACCACAGCTTCATTGTAGTCCTATGTGTTTATCTGTAAGCAATGGACATTTTCTGCTATCTCACTTCAAGAGTTCTTTGCAGAATTATTATGAATATGTATAATACATAGTCAATATTAGGAAATATCCTCTGAACTAAATAGGGGATGCTTTAAAAACCAGTAATCACTGCAGTGAAAACACTTTTTATGAGTCTTCTCTTTCAATTTAATTGGAGATGCTGCAGTGACCATGCTGTTTAGTTGAAGATTGGAAGGACTTGTTTTTAGCCTTCTTTTACATGCATCTATTATACTTTTTATATTTCTTGTTCTAATTTCTGATCAGAAAGAATGTTAATGGTATTAAAAAAAATTTGAAGAACTTTTTATTTTATGCTTTATGCCTTTACTAACAATAGTGTTTTCATTTGGATAAGAAGGGCAACTATGGAACTGGTTTTTATGTTTTGTGATTTTCTTTTGAAAGTAATTTAACTTGTGATTAGCACCTCATATATCAAGAGACTGCAGGGTTGTGCATGATGCTTGCACAGCAAATCACAGCCAATATTTTGCTTGTCTTTCAGCCCAGAACGTTTTGTTCAACACCACACTACTTTGTTTTTGCATAAGGCGTTAACCTGGGAGAAATGTCCCAACTAACCTTTATTCTTTCTTTCTGTTTTCATTCACAGATCCTTTTTCATGTGTTTGCTCTTCGTCCTTGATGCCTGTTAAATCTCTGAAACCAAGGTGAAAGGTGCTTCTTACAGCTGAGCAGCACATCATCTCAACCTTTTCTATCCCAATGACCCCATTTCAAATTTGGGTTTTTTTCTGTATTGAAAAATTTTGAACCACTGTCTTGCTGACAGTTTCAAGTTCTAACCTGAAATATGCTGGGGCAGGCCTTGAATTATGATTCCTTTTTGCATTACAAATTCATTGCTTGTGGATGCTTGTCATGTTGTAATGCATCTCTACACGGATGACAGGATCCAACTCTTGCCTGTTTTCATTGGCTTCCAGTGGTTGACTGAGCAGTGGTTTTTTTTGTTTTCAGAAAGGGCACGTGAAATGTGCTGAGCAGAAACAAAACACATTACACTGTAATTCACTGGAGTATTATGTGCCCTTCATGCAATTTGTGTGACAGCCACTGCCTTCACTCTGCTGGGGCATGGTTGGAATCTTTGACTCTCTGCCATTCCCCTGTGAATTTCTTACTTTTGTTCATGAAATGCCAAATTTATTTGTTGTCATGCCAAATATGTTGTTGTCATGCCAATAAATGCCAAATTTATTGTCACACAAACATTGTGTATTCTTGCTAACTGGGACAGTCCTTTTTTTGTCTTCCTTTCTCCCCAACCTGATCAGCACACAAGTTTATTCTACAGTATGGTCTCCAGTGATAAGTCTCATTCAATTTTAAATGTCTTATATAAAGAGCTCTGCTTTGGAGACTATTTAATAGTATTTGAGGGTCAGATTGTGACTTGAATTTTGCATATCTGTAAGTCATGCAATCTATCTGAACCTTAGTTTCAAGCATACAGAATGTAAGGTGTTGTATTCAAAGAAGAGGTACAAAAGAAGTGTCAGAAATTGGAGAGCTTTCTGCTTTGCTGTGTCAACTTAGCTCAACTTAGCAAAGTTGGAAGTGCAGAGTAGTTGCTGCAGAACAGATCATCAGTAAAGAAAGTGTGCTAACAAAGACATGAGCATGACTTCTTTTATCCCATGTGGCTTCTCTGATGCTCTTGGTCATTTTTTGTGTTTTGTTTGTGTTAAAATTGACAGCTGTGGTGATAAGTAGAAGAGGTCACTATCTGTTTATCCATTGAATGTTATAATCTGAATTCTGCAGAAAAGATTCCCTCTTTCTAGTTATACATTTTCATCAAAGCTTGGCCATTTGCTGAATAATCAAAGACCGTGCTCGCCTGTCCTAGATTAATCTGGGAATTAAACTCCTATCATATTTTAAGAAGTCATGTTGCAAAATACAGATGGACTTTCATATAACTGTGAAGTAGAAGTTAGTGCAAATTTTTTCCTTTCCATTAATATTTTGCTGATATCTGTGGAAGGACTGTAAAATAAACGGTATTATCATGGTTCCTGGAATAACACAAGCCCTCAACTAGACTTTATTTGTGATAGGCTACAGTCCAAAGTTGACTAAACTTTGTAGGTTTCTTGGTCATGACAAGTGAGACTAAAAGAAAATATGGTATAAATTATGTATAAATTATATATGCTATTGGTCTGAAATGTGCAATAACATGCTTACTGAATCTCATGTACTGTTCCTTCAACTTCTCCAAACTCCTGTGGACAGGAAAAAATTGGGACTCACAACTTGTGTTTTACTTGGGGATACCCTTTGTTGATCTACCTCATCATAAAACCTCCTTGTCTTGTTCTCATAGTTGTTTTCTCAGGTGAAAAAGAAATAGTGTTTGTTTTTCTTTAGCTATTGAAAACAAGGTTATTCTGCATTTACAGTTTCATTTGCCATATGTAGTGTCAACTTCCCTTTTTTTAGAGATTTAACAAGTTCATAGTCAAATATTTTAGTATAAATCTATGTTTATGACTATGAACGCTTCACACTTGTGAGATTTCCAACAAGTCTGTAGTTAAACTGAATTTCTTCATATGGTCCATTACTATTTTCCTTCTACTGCAGGTGGTTCTTGTGTATTTAAGATCTCTTAAAGACTGTTTTGTCATTTGTGTTTCTTTTGCCAGTAATAACTCCACAAAGCAGCAGATAAATTAATTCTTTCCAGGTGGAATGAGAAGGCAGAGTGCTGATTATTGCCATTCTGGGTGTGAGTGTAATGAGATAAAAATAGGTTTGTGGTGTTTCTTCTCAAGTTGGATGTTTTCAGTTCAAGAATAGCTTCTTCTGGAATGAAACAAAATTATTGATTGGCCTCTCATAAATAATTAAAATTTGACTTACCAAGTAGTTTCTATATAAAAGGTCAACAAGCTTCTTCATACAAAGAAACTGTGTTTGGAGCTAATTTGTAAGAAAGAAATAGTATAGTTGTGGGGTTTTTTTTTTTGCTTTTTTCCTTCATCATATTTAAGCATAACTAAGTCAGTATATGAAGATCTTTCTTCTGTCTTTAAATACAATTAGTAGAGGCTTCTTTATCATCAGCCCAAATTACTGCCAAGAACTTTCCTGAGAAATAAAAGATTTGAGACTGAAAAATGATCTATATACAAAAATTGGAACAGAAAACTTTGATGACATTCAATTGCTGTTCCTGAGCCTGTTTGACTCATGAGAGTCCATTTGACTAAGGAGCATAAGTGTTCAACAGAGGGTTTGTTCTTTATAATGAAATTATGAGATGCTTGTTATCATAGCTCCTTTCCATCTGGCTTCCTATCATTAGACAAAGCATGTTGTCTGATTTTTTTTTTCTTTTTTTTCTTAGGGTTTTGATAAGTTCTAAAAAACTAATTATTGATAATAGAGTCAACCAGCCACGATAGCTAGCTCTAAAGACATAATGCAGCATCAATGAGCAGATTATCTTGCATGTTTTAAGGCCTTCTCATCTACAAACTTTTCTCATTTTCCTAACAACCAGCAGGACCACCAAATGACCATACTGGCCTGTTTCTTCTTTCTTGTGTACTTGCTTCTTCTCAAGATGATAATAGAACTGCAATTCAGTTCAAAGAAACAGGCTCAGCACCTGTACAAACACAGAACAAACCATCTGTGGCAATGAAGTCCTGTTGCCTGTGTATGTTAATACCAAAATTCAGGAGAGCTATGTCTGCTCCTCTAGTTTGATTGGCTGGGAAACCATGCTGTGGTCACAGAAAAGTGCTGGGATGAAGGCCCTGGCAGCACCTAGAGGAATGTGAACAATGTGGATGCTACACCACAGCCTTTTTGTATTTGGTGAGATTAATCAGCCCCCAGATGCATGGGATAGCAGATGGACACACTGTGGCTGTGTGCTTTGTGCATAGCTCAGGGTAATTCTGCTCTGGCAGATGTTTATCAGTAAAGAGGATGTTCTGTAAGCTGTGACTATAAAGTTTTGGTCTAGCTCCATAAGCTGTTTTTAATTTTTTTAGTAAAGACCTCGCTTAATAAAAAGATGAAAATTGAAATTTTAATGTCCTGAGATTCCTACACTCAGTTTTATTGGATGTGCCAAATGTTTTGTGCTAGCATGCCTTGATGTCAAATCTTCAATGTATTTCACCTAGGACACAGCTGAGCATTTCATTCATTCAATATGTAAAATATTATGAATGAATTCTGTATTTGCTTGATCAGTGATAAACTGCTTTTATCCAATGATCTGTGAATCTGTTGCATTTAAATTCCTAAAAAAAATTAATCTGTAATCACTACAGTGATCTAAGTACATGATAAACTCCAGAACTCAAGGCAGAGTAAATTTTTTCATTTGCACTTAAAAGGCAACTCTTTCTAGGATCTTCTTAAATAAATGCACTCACAATAAGGAAACACAGTTAAAATGCAATTAAGCAAAGGCAATTGATTACTAGAAAGCTACCTGATGAGACTCATGACAGTACAGGTTTAAAGTTCGAAGGAAATATAACTTGGATTCTGGCATAGCATGTGGTCCTTCCTCTTACTGACATGATAAGCTGAAAGGAGCTGTTTTGAGCTCACCTTCAAACTGAAGAAGAAAGCTAATAAGATGAAAAAAAGTCAGGATTTCTGAGAGACCTCAAACAGCAGCCAGTTTTCAGAACATGAGATACATCTCTGGTAAGTCCACCAAATTTAGTAAAAGTATTGCTGGAGTAAGGTAGACTTCAATGTAGATAAAGATGACCATTAAAACTGAACATCAAACCTTGATAGAATGTATATTGAAATCAGTGAAAATACTTATGTTCTCTGTTTTGATTCTTTCTCTCTTTTGATATAGAATTGTTCTTGCAATTATTCTCCTATTTTCTTAAAACACACAAGTATTTACTTAGCACAATATACCAGTCTTGATAATTATTTTCAAGCAACTCTTTTCATGTGATCTTGAGCAAGCCTGAGATCTGAATCAAAATTGTAGCAAAATTACACACCTTTTAGTATAGGCATTTGAAACTCTCCCTATGTCTGCAAATGCAGACTTCTCACAGCAGTATCTAATGACTGGGAGATGTGGACACCAACCAAAACTGGGTGTCATATCTATTTTAAGGAGCATGAATACATTCAGTTGTAGAACAGCAGCAGATCTTGGCTTTTTAGAAGCATTTCATTTTTTTTTCGCCAGATGCTATGAAACAATTTTTTTTCTTTAAGCTTGAATAAAGATACCAACTACTGATCCTTGAGCATAATTAATGTTCTGCATATGTGTTTCCTTGATTCTAATGGAAAAGAACAATGTAGGACAGTGAAAGAAAGCACATGTATATGGTATAGGTAAGTAAATGTGAGTTTTCTGCAAATAACTTTTTACCTTACATGAGATTCCTCCCTTTCAGGGTCAGGATTCAGGAACTTCCCCTTTACTAAAAGCAGAATGAATACTGCACTGTGAAGTCATGAATTAGTGGGAATACATGAACAACTTCTTTTGTACCTGCATTGTTATTCCCAGGCCAATGATCACGTGCATAGATAATGGCAAGAATATGTTCTTCAGATGAAATATCAGTTCAGAAAAATGCTGATAATTAGGAATGGTTGTGTGACATCCTGGTAGTGGAGGTGGTCTGGTTCTGATTCCTCACTGAGCACATTTTCTGTGTATCTGACAGATTCATCCTGCATCAGGAGAATAAGGGACTGGGTGAGATGAGATCTGAATTAACAAAATCACTATTCCACCATACAGAAGTCCAGGGCAGAAAAAAAAAATCTTTTATTAGAAGGAGGACAAGACTTTGCCTAGAAGATTTTGCAATTATATGATGTCCCATGCAGTGCTGCTTCTGCTGTCTTCAATCTCATTTCTTCATGTTTGTTTCCTGTGACACTGAGACTGTTTCCTTAATATTGTTGCTAAAGATCTGTTCAGAGTACTACAGTTCCTGTTCTCCCTTCTTTACTGTCCACATGCCACAGGGCATTTGCCCATCTTGCTCTGTTGCCAGGCTCTTTCCTTTCCCTGCTGTCATTTGAACTTACTAAGCAGCTTCCTCGATCTGACCATCACATGCTTTAGCACAGCATTCTCATTAGCTTGTGGATTGCCTTTATCACCTCTGAGAGAAAGGATTTTTAACGTGCTGGTGTGCCTGTTCTGCATTTCTAGGCAGAGTAATTGTCACTTAAGAGAACCTAAATAACACCATAATACACCACTCGATATTGCAGGAGTGCAAACGATCATGGATAAACAAGGTCCTGTCACCACTGTGTGTTACGTTCTGTTCTTTCTATTAAACCAGCCTGTAAATTAGCAATCCATAAAAAAATGGATCAATAGCAAACCTTTTGTTACTGCTAGAGAAACAATTTAGGGATATTTTACAACTCCAGTGCTTAGTGTTTTCTCCTCACAGTCTGCTAGAAATGCTTAAAACCAAACACCTTATAATGAGGTGGCTGTTGAACAGTAAACTTCTGGGGGTTTTATTATCATTTCTATTCTACTGTTTGGAACAGCAGTGGGATCTGGAGTGTGGAAAGGGCATTGTTAGAAAAGTTTGTTTCTATAACAACACAGTGTAAAAATGGAGTTCCCTTTCTTAGCATCTTTCTTGAAGTGGAAAAATACCAGAGTTTATTTCAGATGCAAGGTATTGGATAGCACTAGTGGTGTGTGAGACAGTAAGAAGAGACAGATGGAGTTTAAAGCAATGCTTGTGTGTGTGCAATATTGCTCTGGGATGATAAAGCTATTTTTAAAAATTTCCTAGGTCTTTTAAAAGCTGCATATGTGTGTGCTCACCTGAAATCATATTGCTGACTCTGCTTTCTAACCCCTCCTTCTGATGTTAACATTTTATGAAGGAATCATGTTAGGGTTTTGTACCTGAGTAGAGCCAATTCACTGCCACCCTAAGACTGAACTTTATTATGAAAACATGTCCTGTACATCTTCCCAGTGTCAAAGAAAGAAGGAAACAGAATGATTTTTTGGCTGCCTGGGTGAATGTCTTTGAGTTAGCTAAAATCTGTGTACCTGGTAATTCTTTGTCATCCTGTTACCTGCAGGACTCCCAGGACTATTCAGCCAGAGCGTGGATTAGTCCTATTCCACCTGGTATTACTGAGACAGAACTACTTATAAGGTTTATAAAGGTTCACAGTGTTGCTGATTTGATGTTACCTTTACTGCTGTCACCTCCTCTTGCACTCATACTGGCATGTGGGTGTCTAACTTTCATTGAAATGTACACAAAAGACTAATTTAGAGAAGTCTTTTCCTGGCTGCTGAATAGCTGTGGCTTGGTGACTAAGTTAGGCTTTGTTTTTCAGCTGTTTTTTTCATAGTTACTCAAATTCATGCGAGATATTTTAGGTGATACACTCAAAGGTTGCATTTTAAAACCAGAGAATCCAATGTTTTAACTTCCTGTCATTGCTCCCATTACATTTGAATTAGTTTATTTTGATTTCAGCAAGGAATTGCCAATCTTTTTTAAGCTGTCAAAAATACAAAATTTGAATATTTCTAATTGTGATTGCTACCTATGGATACATATGTTCTCATTCAGGTCTCCTCCAACACCTCTTTTTAGGTTATAAGGTTTTCCATGTTGTGCATAAGACTGTGTAATTGTCGCTCCTTGTAGCTAGTCTCTGGGAGTTAAACCAGCTGTTCAACTGGTTTGTAGCTTATACAGTATTGGTTCACTGGCCAGCATAGAACAGATAACTTTAAAACCAAGACAAGCTGAAAAAGGGAGCCTGCCTTGGCTCAGGGGAGAGCAGCAGGCAGTGGTGGGTCAGTGGGGTCAATCCTGGTGTGATGTATGCAGTGCTGGGGCTTATGCTGTGCAGATCAGCAGCCTGACCAGGTGAGCTGGGTCCTTGTTCCTTCTGGAAACCTGAGCAGGAGGGCTGTGTGGAGGAGGTGGTCAGAGAAGGAGAAACCGATGTCCTTGATGGCTTTGCTCCAAGATGCAATAGAGTTGTGGCCAGGAAACATCTCCAAGCCCTGTGAGGGAGCTGGATTCCTTTGCTGACAAAAGGTCAGAACCATCTCTGGGAGGAGCAGGTACTGTTTGGTCTCTCTCTCATCTGCCTCTTCCCTTCTTTGTGGAAATGGCTGTGCATTTTTTTTGGGCAATAAGGGAAAGAGATGTGCAATAGGTGGAAGATCTCTTCTTTGGTGTTCATAAACCATTCATTCTCCCATCTGAAAAACCATTAAACTTATCTGCTCCATCCCAAAAGTGTATATTTGTTTTCTGCAAAGGGAGCTCTCAAGGTTAGCTTTGCTTATTTAAGCACCATCTTCAGAGAGAGAGAATTATGCTGGAGAGAGCATATGTATACATGTGCAGAGATAAATCCTTGTGGGGAGGACATGGTGTGCATGCCCTCAGGAGGAAATGTTCTTCCAACCCCCACAGCTTCTCATGAGGGGATGCAGGCAGCTGTACCTCTGCTGGGCTGCATGCAAGGCCCAGTACACAGAGAGGAACATTTTACCTTCCACCATGGGGAAAAGAAGAAAGGCAAGGTCTCTGGGAACCTTTTCTTTTTTGCAGAAGGCATGTACATCCCTTCTTTGCGATCTGAATTCTAGCTGAATATTAAGATAGGACTGCATAGAGTTGGAGCAGTACAGGCTTGCATACTGACAGATTCAGCTTGTTCTTTCCAGATTGCTAAAGCTTATTTTAAAAGGTCTTGTAATTGGAGATCTTCCATTGTGTATCTAAAGCCACTGATATCTTGCTGTCAATTGAATGAAAACAAGTTGCTGTTACTTTTCAATTTAAGGGGGACCTGGCAATAAAAATATGTTTACCAACAGTTACACGTATGGAAGTGTTTTAAAAATATTTTAAGTGCACTGCAATTACCTAAAGGTGTGAAATGAAGTTGCCTGTGCTCACTGCGTCACAAGCAAGGCCTGGAATTCAGTGACTATCGGGGTTGCTGGGCTGTTTTTCCATATATATGTGGCCAATAAAATTAGAAGCCTTATCTCTAGGCAAACTCATTTATATTTTCTTAGGTTTAGATGATTCTTTCAGCTAGGAAAGCTGTAGTATGAGTTTCTTAAGGAAATACTTAGATCTTTACAGTTGCAGTGAAACACTGATATGTGAAACACTGATGCACTGTTCATGCTTTTAAACATTTACTTTATACCATATACCAGTGTATAATGCAAGAAATTTTGAAACACAACTGAGCATTTCTGAGAAAAGCCTTTACTTTTAGCTCAGAAAACTATTATCATGGTTTATGCAGTCAAATTATATCAAAATAGATCTGGTTTTGGAAGAAAATGCATTCAGATTAGGACATGTGAATCTATAATTGTAAAAGTAAACCTCTTGTGGTTCATGAAGCTAAAATACTCGTGGGTGCAAAACTGCTATAGTTTTGTGCAGAAATAGAAATGTTGAAGCACATGTACTTCACTGCACGTGAATCCTGGGTTCACATCAGAAAAGCTGGTTAACTGTTTTTTGTAACACGTGTCTGTTGTGGTGGTGCTCTTCTCCTGATACTTTACAGCACTCAGAAAAGGCTGAGGTGACTCACTTGCAGAAAAAACCCTTATGGGACTTGAAGCATTTCTAATAATGGAAAGAGTGACAAGAGAAAGCGATTATTTCCAAATTTGTTTCATTACAAAGCTCTTAAATCTTTTTTTTTTAATGTACTGGAGCACAATAATTGTAGCAGAGGGTTCACTTGTTTCATATATGTGATGTTCAGTACATAAATTAGCTAAATGTGTCAAAAGACAAATAATATAGAGGAACATATTACCAGTGGTGTTACAGCTCTGTGTTATAGTGGTCACATCAGTCTTCTCACTTCAGTTAAAATAGATCTTGTAATCTGTGTAAAATGAACATCTTCCAGTGAATCTGAACAATAATTTAAATACAACTTCGAAGGAAAAGACTTTGCATTCATAATATTTCAGGCATGCTGTGAGCTGAAAGTGTCTGTTCCATAAAGAGGATTGGATGTACACTAAGAAACCTCCTGTTTCTTGTGAGGTTTCACATGACCTACAGGTACAATATTATCCTTGCTGCTGCTGCTGATGTCAACATGGCTCAAGGCTCCTTCTGGTTGCATGCATATTTTTGTACATCTTCCTTCTCTTCTTGAGATCACTTGGACAGCTGGAATCCCGTGCAAGGGGCCCACACTAAAATTTGTCAATAGCTCTGTTCCAGCTTCCATTGACACTGTCAAGTGACTTTGGCAAAGTGGGTGAAATATTAACACAGAATCATAGAATTGCTATGGTTTGAAAAGACCTCAAAGGTAATTGAGTCTAATCATTGAGATGTCCAACCAACATCCCTAAGGACTGGTTTTCAGATATTCCTCCTTGTCATAGGTGGAATAGTGATCTGGAGGAAATGCTTTCTTTCATGCAAATTCAGAGCTTGTTCTTCATTTCCTTCTTAATGAACTCATTGCAGCTGAGGCAAGAAAATTCTTAGTACATCAGGCAGAGACCTGTGCTTAGAAAGTGCTGATTGGAATTGAGATAAAGACAGTCTGACACTTCTTTAAGTCAATTTCTATTGTGTTTCTTGTAGGAAATGATAATAAGGTATCCAAGAATGTGAGGGCAGTTTGCCCTGCTGCTCCTCCCCTGTACTCAAGGTTGCTTTTGTTATTTGTGTTCCCACACTGTGCCTCTAGACCCCAGCTGTGATCAAGTTCTCATTGTGTGAGGGACCATAGAAATGGATTGCATGTCACAGTCCTTGCCACAATGACAGCACAGTTTAGCAGGGGAGGACAAAAAGGAGTAGCTAAGGTAACAGAGACATGCTGGGACTTGTGTAAAGTCACCCAGTGAGCAGCAGGAAGGAGCAGCCATAGCACTGTAGTCTCTAAGTCCCAACTGCCCTGCAAAACTACTGACAGATGCTTCTTTTTAAAGGAAGACTATAGTCACAAAAAGAAAATGCTAGTTTTGAAAATTTTATTGCTAAAGGATGTTTAGAAATCAGGCAGAAAAGAAACTGAGAAGTCCTAGATGGATCATTTGAAGAAGACTTAGACATAAATCTCCTTGAAACAGATTTGAAATAAGACTTAGACCATTTTTAGTCATGTTCTCCCTGTTACCAGCAGATTCAGTGGAAGCTTCCTGTTATTTCCTTACATTTAGAGAACTTAACAAACCCAGCTCCACACTGATAGTTGGCTCATAAACCTGGTACAGAAAAAAAATTGCCCCCACAGTGATTTCTTTTAAACAAAATTCTATCAGTATTTTTAATAGAAACAGTATTTTCAGTTGGGTTGGCAAATGTAATTACATCAAAGAGAATCTGACCCCATATAGTAAATTTGAGTCTGTTTAACTTTTGTCATATGAGAATTTATTAGCAGATAGATAAATCAGAAGTAGAATGAAACACAAGAAGAAGTCTTGGAAAAAACTTACAGGTATGTGCTAGGAGTCCACAGTTTATAAATAATGTTAAATAGACAAGAAAATAAAAAGAACAGACAGAGGGATGAGAACAGTGAAGCGGTGAACAATGTGAATGATACTCAAGTCTTTATTAACTTTACTGACAATACCAATATTGTTGGTATTTATACCAAAATCTGCTAGGAATATATGTCCAAATATTTATATACTTTCCCAGTCATATTATTTTTCCCTAACTAGGTCTTCCAGAACAACTGGGAAATCTGCCTCAAGAAGTGGTTCAAGTCCTGCTCATTATCTTCAAAAAGGGTACGTATTTGACTGATCTGCAGGTAGTGTCTTTTTGAGATATCTTGGTACAGACAGAGGGCTTTGTTTTATAACACTAGATTCTGGAGAAATTCTATGGGATTTGAGTAAATACATTATTCCTTACACTTTAAACATGAAACTTAAACATTATCTAAGCTAGATACAACATGTAATAAATTGTACGTAATTCCTGTTGAAAAAAACCAAACAACTCTTGTAGACTCAGTGTTCACTGTAGTGTATTGATTGCCTTGGTAATTTCAACTAAAATTAAAATGCCTTACCTGCTGCATTTTTAAAATTATATTTGTACTTTTTATCAATACAAATAGAAGAAAAGATAATAAAAAATTGCCAGCCATGAGTTATGAGTTTCAAACTTGTATTCCACTGGCTGCTGTACCACCTTTTAAGAAGTAAACCAAGCAGCAGTTGCCACATCACTGAGAATGACTCATTTCTGTAACGAATACCAATTAGGATATCAACATATTCAATGTTCTCATTCAATATTCTTGTTGTCTTTCAATATTGCTATATTATTGCAAACTCATTTAAAGAGTTGTGTGGTAAAAGCATTTATTTTGCAGAACAGAGAGAATGAAATCACAAAAATATTTCTATATCTTGAAAAAATGAGTCCATTTCTTTGAAATTAAATGGGCTGATTACAAATTTATGTCTTTCTAGTGCGATGTTAACATTTCGATTTAATTTTTCTTATTCAGAATGTTAAAAAAAAAAAAAAAAGCAACATAATTTTCCACCATATGGCAGTGCTGGCTTCTGAGCTGTTCTTGTGCTAGGCACTTTACTGTCTCTTCTGTTCTGTCCTGAAGATGTTACAGTTCAGCAAAATCCTGCCTCCATTTGCTCCTCCAATTTTAGTTCAGCCAAACAAGATAGGCAGGTAGCACTGATGAGGGACAACATGGTCTTGCTATACAAAGGTGGGGGAATATTTGATGTGAGAATTTTTTTCACTTGCCCAATTAGAGTGCTCATTAACACATAGGACTGTTGAAGGGAATAAGCTAGGATAATACACCAGCTGGAAATCTCTTTTATCAAGGTGCACATTTTATAGCTTATAGTGGTCCTTCTGACTGCTGGTTAGCAGGAAATGAACTGCTCAAGATGACAATAAAATGCTCTATACCTGCTGGGCTTTGCCTGTGATACATGGATTTTGCAAAAAGTGAGTCATGAGATCATCAGTCTCATCATAGCTCTGCTTGGGACAAGATCTGTTTAGAGGAGGCATGTAGTTACATACTTGGCAGCAATGTCTCTTGGTTTTGGGTCCTGAGTCAGGTCTTTCCTTTGCCTCTTTTAAGTTTGGTGGTTTTGTCATTGGAGAGGAAGGGCACAGTTGTTCCAGAATTTGACCTCTGAATATTTTCCCCTTTTTTGACCGCCCTCTCCTATGAACATGTTCTATTATTGTAGTAATTTTATTTGGTTGCAAATTTAGAGAGAAAAATAAAGAGATAAAATAACAGAATCTCAATAGTGGAACTGTTCAATTCCTGTATATGATGCCATGCATGTAGACAAGGAGCCTGAGGCTTCAATTAATGAATAAAACAGGTTTGTCTTTAGACAGCAGCAATACCACCTAACCTACCACCCAGCTGCCTGCTCTCCTTCAGCACTTTGTCCCCAGAGGTCTCTGGTGAGATGACTGAGCTACTTATTAATTATTTGCTAAATTGCTTGAGACGCTAAGAGAAAAGGAGCCATTTTGGTCCTCTGTAGCCTACTGGGGTGTAATTCTAGTGCATTCAATAATGCAGAAAGTGCCTGAGCTACCAAGCTGGACTCCTGAGAGCAGCAATGCAACCAGGATCTGACTTGCAAAAGAGCTGCTTCCTAGAGTCAGGCTTTTCAAAGTGAAAAGAAATTAAATTCTGTATAAAAGGATTTGCCCCCATGAAGAATTCTAGAAAATATAGAGTTAGGTTTCATGCCCTACAAATGCTTTTGAGGGGAGTGAGCCATTTCAGGGTCATGCACTAAATAAGTGGGAGCAAGCAGGAGATCTGTACTTCATGAAGACTTTCTGACATACCATGTGTAATGACCTTCCCCACGAAGGTGAGAGTAACCCAGGTTCTTGTTGACAGATCCCTTGGGACAGATGGCAGTGAAAGAACACCTAATGATTGGTGTGTGTAAATAGGGTTTATTTTAGAACAGTTTGGTTGCAATGGAAGGCAGGTGTGTAGCCATTTCGGTTATTATTATCTACAGTAATATATAAATATGAAAGCATAAAAATATTACTTGAGAAAATGTATAAGGAAAAGAAAGAGAAAGAAAGGATAAGAGTAGAAAGATACATGATGACCACCTGTGGATCTGCAACGAGACTTGATTGTTGCTGCTGGTTGAAGTGATGGTCTTGATCTGTCTTGATCCATCAGGGCTCAGGGAGGATGCCCTCAAAACACAAAGTCTGGTGAGTTAAAATACACTCAGGCTGGGTGGGAACACCCAGGTATCTGCCCTCTGTGGGTGGGAAGTTTTACAGTGTCTTTTTCATCGGACTCTGGATCTGGTGCAACACCTTTGGATCAAATGCAGTCCTCTGGTGGAAGGCTTCAGGAATGGGTTAGGGGGTGCTTCAGGGGTCTCTGATGGTTTATGACACCTCCTCAGCTGCCTCTTACAGCAGCAATGCCCCATCAGACCTTCCCTGCAGGGAGAAAGGCGTTTCACAACTGAGTCCAGTCTCTCACACTGTGAAACTCTTGGTTCATTTCAAGCATTGTGCTGGTTTCCTAGCACATAAAAGTAAATTTGATTCAACTTCACATTGACTTCCTGAAGCTTCTACAGATCCCAAAATAAATATTATATTCACATTGCACGTAATGCTGACATGTTCATTCAATGAGCACTTACTGCAGATGAGAGTTATGTACAGTTGAAGTGTGTATAAACCTCTTAAAGTGATGAAGGGTACTCAAAGCTCTCTGATAGCAAACCTGTCATTCATGGTATTGCTTCAGGAGGAGCCCCTACAGAGAACCAGAAGGAGTGGGGGGTTGTGTGTTGGATAAGATGTGCATACAGAGTATTCCCTGTGATACACAGGGAATGCAGAATGCTGTGGCACTGTGAACTGCATGAAGGCCATTTATAGTGAAGAATAATAGATTAATAGAATCCATTAGGGTGGGAAAAGACCCCTAACATCATAATCTTTAGCCATTAACCCATCACCATCGTGTTCACTGTAGTGTAGAGCTGTTAGCTCAAGACTCCTGACTGTAAAGTCAGGAAAATCCCCCCAGCAAGGCCCTGCTTGCCACACAGTGAGACAAAGGGGTGAGAAAGGGCCTCCAAATCCAAACAGAGATAGGGAAAATAAGGGCTCTGTATGTTCCCAAATGCAAAATTCTTGGGGGACAAAGAAACCAGATCCCCTCTGGTGAGGTATATCTGCAAAACAGCTCACAGTTATGCATAGACCCAATGTTTGTCTCACACAAACAGAGAATTTACAGGCCAGGGAGATTTATTTATACTTAGAAAAAAAACTTTGCATAAATCCATAGTAAAAGGAAGTTTTCTTCAGGGAAATTCAAATGATTTGTGAAAAATATTGCCTAAATCATACATGTTATACCATAAACAAATACAGATTTCATGTAGATAATATGGGTGATATATTGATAAATTCAAAAGTTGCAAATGTAAAGAAAGACATAAAAATGTGTGTTCTAAATTTAATCAAACATTAATTGAAGAATTCTGTGAGGTAAGTGATGTTCCATTACATTGTTTTTCCCAAAAGAAGGAGAAAGGACTGGCTTTACAGTCAGGTAAAGCAGATGCTCCTCCTCTACACAGAGGCTTGAGGTGTCAAGAAAAAAATTTCTGTTGTTTCTGAGTAATTTTTGCCTAAGTTATAGTTGTCTCTGCAAGTGTGCAGATAGTGCTCTGCTGGATCTAGCAGCAGTGATGGATCCAGGAAACCAAGTCAGGTTATGGTTTTGAAGACCCTAAGCTTCCTTGCTATGCAGAGCTGGAGTTTGAATTGACCAGTATTTCTACAGAGAAGTGCTCCAGGCATTTTAAGGGTGGAGAACTTCATTTTTCCTTGAGCAGAGTATAGGCCCATCACAGAGAAGAGACCATTGAATTACTTGGTTGTTTCATTTGACAAGGATAAACTATTAGGGAATCTATATTTTTACTTGAGATGTAATTCAATTTTATGTTCATTCTCTAATTCAATATAATTTTCTGCATAATAAGGATACTGTGATTAATGAAATATAAATGGTCAAAGGAAAAGGCAGTTAAGTTCTTTCTTAGTTCAAGGTTGATACATGACCAGAAATACTACCAATCTAACTGGACAGTTATAGTACAAAAATCACAACAGTGATTACTTCAGAAATGTAGTTTTGCATTCAGGCTGTGAGCTGACTTGTTCTGATTTAGTTGAACTACCCAAGCTTGGATCTGAAGTTGTCTGCTGCATAATTCAGCTATCTGATTGCCCCCCAAGTGTGTGATTAAGCTATCTGACCTTCCTGTGCTGTTCTTTCTTTTTCTACTCCTAGTTAGATTAGGCTCTGTCCTAAAACCCATTCTCTCATTCCTGCTTTTGATGTCCAGTTTAGTATAATAATAATAATAATAATAATAATAATAATAAACAATTTCTTTCATTGCTTGTCACCCTGTAACTGAAAATAATCCTTGAGACATGTTACTTCAAATAAAATTAGTCAAGCCACTGTTCCACCTCCTTCACTCACAGGAGCACTAAATCTGGTGTGAACCTTGTGTTAACAACTCCTCCAGGACATAATCCTTACATATGAGTCTTGGTTCATGCTCCTCAGGCTTTGGTTTCATTTAGTTTAACAAGTAGGGTTTTTCTTTGGTCGTTGTTTGAGGGTTTTTTGTTTTTCTTTTTTTGTTTGTTTCTGGTTTGGGTTTTATTTTTTTTTGTTTTGTGTTTGTTTTGTTTTGTGTTTGGTTTGTTTTTTTTTTAATATCCCCATTTGCAAATAGAATTTTATTTTGGTGAAATGTGGGATTTCATCCCTGTGTCTGTGGTCCATGTACACATGATGCTCTTTCAGCTGCATGCATTGCTCAGCCCAGGTCTGTGAGAGGTGCCTCTTCTGCTGAAAGCATCTGCCAACGTCAGCAGTCGATCAAACAGCTGGTGTTGCTAGAAGCTGAATTTAATTCACCTTCTAGGATGACAAGAATTCTTACCTGCCATGCAAACAGATAAGGATTTACTGTTAGTACATTCTAGATACCACAGCTATTTAGCTTTCAATTTTTTTATCAAGTAGAATTTTTTATCAAAACTAGATAGCTTTGAGTGTGCAGTAGCAAAACTGTATCTAAAATGCAGATGATCTTTCAGGCTCCCTATGTATTTTACTAATGCTTGAAAAAAAAATTCTATGTGCAGTCTGAGTCATTTTGCAATGAACAAGCTGTTATTTATGTTTTAACATTTCCTGAAGAGACAGTTTCTATAGAACATCAGGAAGCAGCCATAAAATGAATATGGAAAAAAATGGGGACAGAAACAAGTAGATGTTTTTTGCAATTGGCTATGCAGAACCATTCCATACCAAAAGGTAGGATCACATGCAGTAGAAATCTCTGGCTTTTGTGAGTTGGCAGAAAATATAATTAAAATAAAGAAGTGACATCTTATGTGACAGAACCTGAGTAGGCAGCACAGCATTTATCACCTCCTGTTTGCTAGCTTTTCTTTTTTAAAATTAGTGAGATTTATCTTATATGACGCCTACTCATGGTCTTGTTGGCATGAAAGAAAACAAAAAAAGAAATGTAGAGATGTAAAATAACACCAGGAGTTACTGCAGCCAACAAAAAGGGAAAAATTCATTGCTGATGCTGGGAAATAGAACTGTACAAGAGTGCATATAGACCCCAAAGTATTTTATTTCCTGGGGTTATTTTTGTTTGGTTTTTAGTTTTGTGCTCATAATTCTACTTCTATCTAGGGAAAGCTATAGATCAAGCTATCTTCTGCAAAATGAGAGTTAGACTGAGATCTTGATTTCAGCTGTGTAAATTTAAAGTAATTCTGCCAGAGTCAATGAAGTTATTCTGGGTTTATACTTGTAAGCCTTTAATCAGAATATGTCAGTGAACAGGAAGATGTGACACCTGAAAATCAATGGCTGATGTTGCTGTTTTCCTTTCAGGCTGAAAATTTAGACATCTTGCTTGCTTGGTTTTCTGTGCTGAGTTTTCTGATTCAGCCAGGCTATGAAGTAAGACAAGTAATATTCTCCATTAGGAGATAAGAAATCTGGGAGGTTTCTGAAAACAAAATCAAACCAAGCCAAACCTAACTTAACACAGTTTAATTTTAGAAGATTCAAACAATCAATGATTTGGAATTCTGGATTACATGACTTTAACAAAGAAATGAAGGAGTGCTGTCACAGAAATATGCAGATAAGAGGAGCAGAGCAGGGAAGAAGGTGAATAATTTTATGCATATATTTATTAAAGCAGAGCCTGTAAAAAAGCTCAAGTAAATCTAAATAGAGTGGGTGGAAGGGTTGGAAGCATGATCCTCAGAATAACTGTATATACAAGGCTTTAAAAGGTTTTAAAATTCTACTTTTAGGAAGGCGGCGAGGTGAGAGAAAAGGGTGATCAGTATTCAAATTTAAATTTTTTATGTTGTTTCTGATGAGTCACTTTCCAAAACCCACACTTGAATAATGCCTCTGCCTGTGCCCCTTGGGTGCATGGAAGCACACAATTACAAGCTGTGTTGATACAGGGATGCCTCCCTGGTGAATGGGATTGAGGCCAACATCCCTTCCCCTCCCGTTGTCCTTAAGATGCCAGTTAACACCAAAAGTCAAGGCAATCATTCCTTGCAGTCCAGAGAGAGCAAAACCAGCTGCTGTCCCTTTCTCCCCTCCTGCCTGGTGCATCTACAGCACCTGCCCTGCACTCATTTGGATTCAAACACACCAAATCTGTCCTTGAATTTGTGTGAGCTTTGTGGAGCCCTTACACACAAAGCAATGGCTCGGGCAGTATGTGGTTTGACCTTTTTCAAGCTCTTTTTATTCCAGCAACAAATACCCGTGGTGTGAGTGTACCCAGTTTGTCTGCATACAGAGCCGTGGACTGCACATTGTGTTCTTTGGGTTTTCAGTAAGGATTTAGCACCACACAGGCCTAGAAGAAAGGTACCTGACTTGCACCCTGTACAACACCTTGGTGCACATTTCAGGGTGAAAAAGGAAAGGT
Organism: Lichenostomus cassidix; assembly: GCF_008360975.1. Classification (NCBI taxonomy): domain Eukaryota; kingdom Metazoa; phylum Chordata; class Aves; order Passeriformes; family Meliphagidae; genus Lichenostomus; species Lichenostomus cassidix. The sequence goes on along the minus strand of NC_139479.1, from coordinate 14,152,352 downwards.
GACAGGCTCAGTGCTGAGGAGTTCACCGTGTGATTTCACTCTGCACTGAGTGCAACGGGAGTTTTGGATGAATGACTGTTCTGCTGTACAATTCTATTACCCTGTGCTCATTATCTTGCCTGTCCTTCTTTGCTTATTAAGTGAGCCGTCCTCAGACCACCTGAGTTTTTGCAGTAGGACCTTACAGCCTTGGAAGTAAACCTCATAAAAGCCTAGTAAAACATCTGTGACCATTTCCTAGCTATCAAGATATTTTAGGACTTTAAACACCAAACTGTATGGATACCATGAGGCTGTGGAATGTGCAGGACATTTGTCATAAAGTTTAAGGTGGCTGAATGTCCAGTAAGATCTGCTGTATAGCAGTGCACCCTTTTAAGGGTAACTCTAGCAGTGATGTGACTGTTTTATGTAGACATCTGTGGCAAACAGCACTGCTGCCTCTTCCTGCAAGTTACCAGTCTTAAAGTCATTCACATTCATTCATGTTTTCATTATCAGGGTATTGGCAACAACAATGAATTTGACAAAAGAAGAAAAAAAAAAGAAAAGGAAAAGCATTTGCAACTGCAAGTTATAAACTGACATGTCTCATTTAAGCAGTGTCACTTACAACCAAATATTTAGACTCCATATCAGGATAATGAAAAAACATTTTCAGTAGTGTGATGGAGCTTCTGTCTAATTGAACTTCCCTGCAGATGAGGAGGATAAAGTTTCACAGAAGTATGAGCAAGTCAACAGCCCGAGTCCCTGCAGGCTTGACACCCTCTGTGTGGACAGTCCTTAAATCAGTTACGTCACTCTTCTTGCAAAATTCTTTTGCTAATAAGGAGATAGGTGAATACATAATTTGTCACCTAGCAACCCCAGATGAGTGCTCTGAACAGTTTTTGAATGAATAGTTGCCGATGGATTCTTAAAAATAGCTATTTTGTTTTGTTTGGTTTGTGCAAGTGAAAGGTGTGGTCGCCCAAATGTGCTTGTGTGAAATGATAAGCAGGAAACTGAAGGGAGAGTGACACAGAAGAGGAAATAAAAATGGAATCATATGGTGTAATTGGCATGCATATATATAGAAATTCTGCTTCTATTCTTTTAAGCCAGCTCTGCATAAATTTTCATGCCATACCTCAAGTTCCCTGCCTGTTCCATGGCATGCAACTCAAATTCTTTCCTACATAAGAAACGGGAATATAGATACTTTGGTATGTTAAACAACACCCCCCTCATCCCACAAAGTAGAAAAATCAGTTCAGGGATTCATTGTTTGCTTACAGTAGGTTGTAAGATTGTTAATTCTTGCCTGCATTAGGCTTCACAACTGGATTTTAGACTTAAATAGCAACTGGTAGCAATAGTTGAAATTGCATTAGTGGCAGCAGCTGGGTGTATGGGACAAGGGTGGATGCAGCCAGCTGCAGTGGGGAGGAAGCTATGGGCAATGACAGCCTTTGTATCCTGCTCTCTGCGCAGTGCTGTGGGGAGGGGACAGAGCCCTCTCAGCTTATCTGGTGAAGTCACAGCTGGACAGGGCAGGGTCACTGCTATCCCAGAGCAGGTGGATGTCCTGCAGCAATTACAAACTCTGTTAGTTCTTGCGAGCTGGGTTTCCTTAATACTCCCTCTACGATGACCCAGCGATGCAAAGCACCTTCATGACCCCTTCAGCTGACCACCAGCAATTCCCCTTCCAAAGACCTCTGTCTTGGTGACAAACCAATTGAGTAGTTTCAAAAGGCCCTGCTGCCATCTAAACATGTCATGAGATGTTCCTTTGAAAAATGAAGCATGGCCATGCTATAACCAACTTCTCTTTGTTTGGGACACTCCATCCCACCTTGACAGCTTGGCAGATTGTGTTAATAAATTACAGTGAGCTCTCATTGTAAATTGGCCCTGTGCTGAGGGCATAATTTTGTATGAATATGCCCAATAAGGAACAGAGAGGTTGGTTTCTTTAGAAATCCAAAGCTTCTGATTTCTCCAAACTTAAAAGCCAAACGTATTGCAGCTGCTATTTATTTTTGAAAGTGGAGACACTTCTTTCATTCATACAGTAATTTAAAGCATATTATTTTTGTTCAGTGTAGGCACTTTAAGAATAAAGACAGCACTACAGAATGCTTCTGAATTCTTTAAAAGCTTTCTTGGGTTTTTTCTTTCAGTTTCCAATGTTTTGTTTGAAAAAGAAGAAACATGTTGTTGTGATCAAGCCCATATTTTGAAGCCTAAACTGGAGGACAAAAGAAATTTTTACAGGAAGTGGGAGAGAGGTCAGATGGGTTGATTAACAACAAACTCTCATTAATGTTTTTTGGCTCGCTGTCTCTGGGGTTATCTGAATCCTAATATAGGCTAGTTTTTATTAATTTAATAATTGAATAAAGCAGTTGTCAGTTGTTTTTAGCTTATGCTCCTGTCCCACAAGGCCATTCCACACACTGCCCACATATTTATTGCAAGCTGAGTGTGTTTTGCTGCTGGCTCTTGCAATGGTGACTGTGTGTGTGAGCTGTGTGTGGCTGTGCACTCACACCCTAGGGGTGCCTGAGCTCAGCAGCAGCAGCAGCATCATTTGATATAGAGGAAGGAAGAGCACGAGTCAGCTCAGGCAAGGCTTGCTCTGGTCCCACAGCCTGGTGGCAGCCTAGGAATGCCAGAGGTTTGGGAAAAGCCGTGAGATGAAACCCTTTTAGCACAATTGCTTACCATCAGGGTCTTGATGCAAAATGTTATTCCCCAGTCTCATTTTCACCAGAGGGAAAAAAAAATTTGGGTAGCTTGTGGCAGCTAATGGGAAGTAAAATCTCAGCGAGGTTTAGGCAGCTTGCAAAAGGCTCTGAGCAAAATTATCAAAATAAAAGTGAACTTCCTGTAGAGGCAGAAAATGCTTACATCAAAATATAACTCTGAAGTTACTGACTGGGTCCTTTCATGCATGAGAGACTGAAAGTTTCCTCTGAAAATTATGCTGGGCTTTTCTAATGCATGTTTTAAGGTGTAATCAGTATCCCATAGCATGGTGTGTGCCTGGCAGTACTGAGACACTACATTTCATCTCAGAAGCTGCTAATGGACCATCTGTAACTGATTGATGGCAACAGTGAAAAATGCTAATGGGAAGCAAGTTAGTGTGTCCATTTAACCACAGCTTTACACTGAAATACATTTCCATGTAAATGTGAAAAAAGCAAAGATGTAACAGTGAGAATCTAAATATTTTAAGATATCCGGTATAATAATTTTGTGCTGTGTTTTGGATCAGGAAAGAGCAATGGATCATCTTCATTCTTCCCTTGTATTGAATATTTTTAATGCCCAATTTGCTCTTAATTTTTAATATTTTTCCATATTTATGTTGTTATTATTCAGTCTTTTAACTTTAGTAACACTAGATTTCAGATTTTCTCTAATTTGGACTGTTATTTCAGATTCTTTTATTTAGTTTAAGTTTTTATCTTTTTTCCTCCTCCCCAACATTTCCAGAAGAGAACTGGACTGTCATGAGCTAACAGGTCTCTGTGTAGGGTCAGAAGTTTTATTTAGCATTATTTTTGCCCTTGGTTATTTGATCAGGCTGCAATCAGACTTTTCCATCACAGTCTCTGGCAGTATCTTGCCAGAGACATTGTACTGATGGAACATTGTGCTCATATGTGCATGGATGTGGCTCTACAACACTACATGAGAGGCAGGGGCTTCACTCCTCCAGTTTGAGTGGACCCCGAGTAGCAGCCAGTGAGAGCATTAAGTCTTGTGAAGTATGACTGATATGTGACATTCTTCTACATGAAAAACGTATGTAATGTTATATTTTGTCCTCCAAGCCCAGCTTTTGTCATCTACTGCTTGAATCCTGATCTGCTGAGGGAGCCTGGATGTTGCAAAAATACACTAATTACATGTTATCATACCCATACCATGTTTTTCTGTGACATTGCCATGTATCTGACTAGCCTCAGGTGTGTGAAAGCGATGTGAAGCCCTTTTTTGGATACAGTTTCTTGTTGTGTGCTGGGAAAATATGCTTATGGCCTCAAAAATCCTTGCCATGGCTATAGTAATGGTGTAGCATTTCTGACTCTTGTCTGCCTGTCCCTTATCTTAGCTGTGGTTGGTGCTTACCATCTTCTGTCTTTCCTGTACACCAGATAATTAGTCCCTGAAATTTGTCTTTTCATGTGAGAATCCTTCAGTTGCTAATCCACCAAAAAAGTTACGTGTATTTTTAGAAATCCTGGGATCTTACTTTTTTCACCAGTGGACTTTAAATATTTAAAAGCTAGCCATTGAGTTCTGCAACTAGGTCTTCCTTTTCATAAAACACAATACTGACAATGCATTTTTTTATCAATGTAATGTGGAAATGATGTTAATCTAGTGTTTTGACAGTTATACAATGATAAAACTTGTAGAAAGTAAGAGCTGGGAAAATAAGGTCTTAACAACAGGCAGGAAGGTAAGTGTTTAGTTTTCTGAAGCATGAAGTACATGAAGTAATTTGAGGGATTCAGACATGAGGTCCCCCTAGCCCAGTACTCTGTCTTTAACAGCAAGCAATAAAAAATAGAGAAAGAAAAAAACCCAACATGTTTCCCCCAGGTATGTCTGCTGAACTTCCAGACACCCATGGTTTAGGCACCTCTTGAGGGAGAGTGTCTCTTCATGCCTAGTAAACTTTTGTGCATTTTCTTTCATCAGAAAACATGTCTAAAATTTTCTTTAATTTATGTAAACTTTCCTGGACATAATATCCAGGCACAATGAGTGAAGTTAAAGCACATATCATTCAAAAAGCTACCTCCTTTTTGTTGGATCTCTGATAATTTTATTTGATCCTCCTAGTTTCTAAATTATGGTTGTGTAGACCTTTGTTTCATCCTTTTTTTTATTTTGTTCTTCAGGCTGAAGACTTCTGGTCTATATACTGAATTCTTGTCCAGATGCTGTTTCTGCCTTGAATGGTGTTGCTCTTCTCTGCATCCTTCTCTGTGCCTTGCTGTACTGTATGTTCCTGGAAACAGCATGTGATGAGGGATTGCTCCTTGAACAAAGATTTCTCATTCAGACATGAAGTGGTTCCTCTCCATCCGAATGAGGGCTTTCCCTCTCTCTTTGTGGTGTCATGCATTTTACATGAGTAAGTTTGAATGTTAAGATTTTCTGCCGTTTATAACTGTTTTTATTTTCTGTTGGGTTCATTTGTACCTATAATAGTTCTTGGCAGATTACCAAGCGTTTTTGAGAAAGGGAATCTTCTCCCTTTCCTGTGACTCTTTTTCAAGCTGTTTATATGTCTGCATTTACTAGCGCTTCTGTGATTCTTTTGCAAGCTGTTTATATGTCTGAATTTACTAGTGCTGAGCCAGAGTTTAGTATTTGAGTGTGTGTGTGAGCCATAAGCAACAATTTTAAGCTGCAGTTAAGAATGATCCATTGAATCCATTAGAAAGGAACAAATGTGAAATGGAAGATAGAAATACTATGAAATTGCTTTGCTTCACCGTGTGGGCAAAGAAGCCCATTCCTGGGGGAAAAAAAAAAAGCTAATGGATGTACATTAGCAAACATGTAAGTGCCCAGGAGATATTGAATAAATAAATTTAGAAGAAATTTAGACTTTTCTTGGTCATGTGGATTTTCTTTGTAATGAGTTGTAGTGATCACTTCTTAGTGTGGAGGGGGAACTAACAGCAATATTGGACTTTGTTTTGGTTTTGTGGTTTGTTGTTGCAGAATAATCATAACTTGGACTGGATCAAAGATAAGTTTAATGAACCAGGGACTTCATTAACATTTTGCATTCCATATCTCATGACTAGATTAGAAGGACTTTCATGTTCTTTGAGGAGAAAATGTGTCGGCCCTCTGTAGGACAGCCTCAGAATCCCAGTTGGGCTTAGTACCACAGGGCCAAGACTGTACAAGGCAAAAACAATCTCCATCCCTTCCACTGTGCCTATATCTCTGCTTCAAAAAACTTTAGTGATTCATATATTTGTGCTTAGCTGTGCAAACTGGTTTATATTTTATGCTTTCCCCCCTGTACTCTGTAACTGCTGGGTTTGAACGGGCTTTGAATTTTTTTTTCTTACATTCTTACAACAATAATATTAAAACACTATAGGCTTATGTGTGCGTGTATGCTTGCTTTTTCTTTCTGGTCGAGAGCTTAAACAGTAGAAAATATTTTGCTCTCCTTCTGTCAGGGAAGAGCTGTTTGCACTTTGCAGTCCAGCCTAATTTGCACTTGTGTGCAATGGGGACTTGAGGCAAGAGGAGAATTCCTGTGAGACTGGGTTAATTTTGCCATGGCTAACAGAGGAATAGGAAGGCTCACAATGGGGACTGATGTTTCTGAATGATGATGTCTTTGCAAAAAGTACTTCTTCAGGCCTAGTTTTCACCCAGTATTTACCACTGAATCCTTGGTGGCAGAAGCAGCAGCCAGTCTGGCTTTCTGGAGATCTTCTGGAAGCAAAGCAGGACCACTGATGATCTATTTTCACCTTTCACAACCTCTTATCCTGCCTTAGAGCCACAGTTGCCTACAGCTCAACCTGCAACACCTTGTCAGAGTACAAGCATTGTATTCTGCAGCCCTTGCCCAGCCAATCTGGATCATCTGACCACAGAAAGCAAGTCAGATCCTGGATTATTAGTACAAAAGAGAACATTTGTGGGATTTCCAATCAATACTGTGTTGATCTCAGTGAAAACCCATACAATTCACTGTGATGGACTTCCAAAAAGAAACATCAAACTACTGCATTTCATACATTTGTTTGGGTGAAGACAAGTGAACTAGATGATTGGATCACTGCAGAGAAGCTGCTTTTGTGCCAATTGACAGTCAAAATTAGGGAGAAAATTGCTCAGAAGACTGGAATTTAGTTACACAAATTTAAAATTAGAAGAACATTTTGTACTTTATGAAGGAAAACATATCTGTAACATTTGGTACAAGCTAACATTAGTCAGGGTAATTAAATTCAATGTTTTTAAAGATTAATAGATGTTTTACTTCAAGTGCTTTAGCAAGCACAGAACTAGGAGGAAAAAAGTATTGCTCTGCTATGTTCTTTTCTTTCATGTGTTCTGGTACATTAATTTGCCAGTGTCAGAGAAATGGCTGGTTGGGTGGATTCTCTTAAATTCAGGTAGTTCTCATAAGCAAATTAGTGCCCTAAGGAGATAAACCACATTTTTGAAAGTCATGTAAGAATTTAAAAATAGAACTAACCGAAAAAGGATTTTTAGTTCCAAGGGAGTATTGATTTATTATTTATTTTGGAAATAACCAGGAAGATAAAAAAAAAAAAAAGGAAAACCTACTCCCCTTCCCCATGCTCTTTGCCAAACTTTTCATTGAAAGACAAATTCCTGACACCTTCAAATAAAGAGAATTGAAAAAGGAGTTGTATAAAGCTGTTTTCTTGGATTTCTGACCTTCCAGGCTCATGGAGAGTCAGGTATCCAAAAAAACCACTGAGGCTAGCAGGAATGATGTCAAGCCTGCTTGGCCAGCCGAGCTCTACAGCCTGCCACAGGGAGATGGGGCTGTGACTTCTGAGATAGGGGAGGCAATTCTTCCATTCAGTTTGGGGAAACTGGGATTTAAGAACCTTTTGGAATCTTCACTATCTGTGTCCTCTGTGCAGTCAAGCAGGATTCCACAGCTGCTTGATAAAACCCTTATGAGCCTGCCTGCTCACAGCAAATCCCCAGCATGGCAATCAACACAGTTACAGTGGAAGAAATGAGGTAACCCCCCCAGTGAGCATGTGGCCCTTGCTGCACGTGAGGTAAAATAGTTTCTCTGCTGTTTTGCTTTGTTGTTTTAAATCTCGGCTGTATTTTTTGTTCAGTTCTCCTATTTACAAAAGCATTGTATAAATATAATACCTTTCTGATCACTGACATTTAAAAAATGCTGGAAAATAGATTAGTCTTTGTGGGACTGAAAGGACTTGCTCTGCCAGCTCTTGCAGTAGCATCACTTTGGCTGATGCCTCACGAAAATATCTGATTACATGAAGAAAGGTTCAAAACAGTGATATCCCATCACACGGCATGGAGCATTCCTCTCAACCGTATGGTAACTGGCCAGGTCTCTTCTTTTACTTGGGAGCTTGTACTATGTCAAGAAAACCCCAAAACAAAGCACTTCATGCAGAATTTGGAGATACATGATAGCAGACCAGGCTTTCATCCCCACCTCTTAAGGTGTTTGTAGAAGCCAAGCACAAATTAGCCCACAGGATAGCAGATACATGAATAAGAAGAAAAAGTCTGCTCTACAAAATTTATTCTATAAATTAGACCAATAACAGTATGAATACTGACAATAGGCCATGCTAGATAAGATGGAGTGATTGTGATAAGTGTTTTTCAAAGCAGTTTTATTAAAAGACTTGGATTTATAATTATTTCTTCTGTTATGCGGCTTATTTGGTGTGGGTTCTTATTTTTGTTTGTTTTGGTAAAAGCCCTTATTTATTCACCTGTTTTTGATGGGCAGGCAAGAGAGTGGGAGTAGACTGTTCTACAGCAGAAATGAGCAGAGGAAAGCTCATTTGCTGGAAGCAGTAGTTACAGGGGCATCAAGTCAAACCACAGAACTCATCCTGGCAAGCGGAACTTGTTCTCACGCAACCCAGTCTTGTGAGTAAAAAGTCTTTGCATTTGGAGCATTGCACAGTGATGCCTTCTGTATTTGGCCCTCTAACAGTGATGAGTTCAGAAAGGAGTCAGGGAGGTGTGTGCAGCACTCTTGTTATAAAGGCAGCTTAAAATAACAGATTTCTTAGCCCGGAGAATCAGCAAAAGAAGGGACAACAAAAGATTTTATAGGATGTAGGTAGTATTACTTAGAACCAGCCCTGTTAATTAACTAGAAAGTGAAAAAGAGATATCATTGGAGATCCAAACAGCAAAATCACAAAATAGAGGAGTAATAATCTTGAATACCGGGTATGGAGAGAAAAGGTCCTTGGTTAGTAAGCACCAGTCTATTAGGAAATGTAGGAATTATAAGAAGCAGTTCCAAAGAAATGAAAATGTTGGCCAATTAATACCTGCAGATATCATCTCCATCTTGTATTTTTTATCAATTCACCTTAGTAGAAAATACATGTGGATCTTGAAAACATTTTTATGTAGGCAGTTCTGAGAGTGAGATTGAAGCTGTGTGCTCCTTATTGGAAAGTATATGAGGCTAATCACTAAAAGAGATAAAAATTGATGTCTCTCTCATAATTTTGGGTATTAACATTTTTATTATAAAAGGTTTTAGAAGGATTTTAGAAAGAAATTTTGGTGTAAGTATGGAAGTTCAAGAAAATAAAAAAAGACAAATACTTGAAAATGAAGAATAAAAAAAGTCAGACATGAATTTTCACAAGAAAATAGGAAATCATGCTAACAAAACTGGCTAAAATAGAGATGTTTCAAAATCAACATGAATTTGCAAAAGGATAAATTTTAATGAAGGAGCACTGGTGAAGCGAGCATGTGGCTGAAGATTTTCCAGACCTTGAATTTAAAACTTCTTCTGGACTTGATCATATTTCTGCTGGGTTCAGTAAATTTATGTTGACATTCAGAGCCAAGGGGTGGGGCAGAAACCTGTTTGTTAAAAATTATTATTATTATGGAGAATCAGAAATGAGTACTCATTACTGAACTCTGGGAGATTAGTCAGCAAGCAGCTGGCTTTGACCTTGGAATGCAAAGATGCAGGAATGTGTGGGAGTCAGGGAGAACTCTGTCATGACTTGACTGACATCCACCTACTCCTGTAGATGTGTTTGACATGCACATTCTGTCTTCCTTTGGAAATCAATCTTTTGGGAACCTGCTTTCTTAGACTGCAATTTCTTAAATTGCTCTGCAGGACGGGGATATGCTATGAGGAACAAATGGGAAGTTTATAAGATCATTCATGTTACACAGCAGCCAGGAGACAAAACAATACCCATGTCAACTATTATGAGTTCAGTAAACTCTTAATGATTGACTGTAACATTGATTTTAATATGCAAATTATGGTAATCGTGTTTTGTGTCAGGGGAGAAGAATGAAAATGAGAATCAGTTATGATTAAAAATCCCATACTGTGGCTGGGAAGGACAGGTATTCCTCTGTCAGTGATAGGTATGGCTGACAGAAATGTGTAAAGAGTACAAATGAAGAAACGTGTATGCTGTGCTTTGTAAAGAGGAATGAGACATGGAATTAATAAAAAAAAAAAAAGGAAGAATTTTTGCCTTTAGACCACCATATATGATATTGTTGTAATGTATGTCTGTGAAGTAAATAAGCTTAGCATATATATCTGTAGTCTCCTTACATTCTATAGAAATCAATATTCAAATAATAAAATAAAATACTTTGAAAAAATTGTCTTTTAATTTTCTGGTTTATGTACTGTAACTACTCACATAAATGCTTTTGGTTCCTATTAGAATTTAGATATAATTCCTATGGTGATCTGAAGTTATTATGCTGCCCTGTAAGGCTGCCAAATGTGAATTGCTGTAAAGTGAAATTAAATTGGGTTGCTTTCAAATATGTAAGTGTATATAATATCAAAGCAGAAATACCAGAAGCAATGTTCTTTCTGCACTACTCACTGGAATTATGTTGAGGGATGTCAAGCAAATATATGTAAATGTCTTGTATGACAATAAATGAATTACATAAGGCACCTTTATGCTGTATAGATTTTAATTCACCCTCATTAACTTGAATCGTGGTTAGGCTGCACCTTTCTAGAGGCAGAACAGAGCAGAGACTCCTACATTCTGTGATGGGACACTCTTTAATTCAAGGCTGCAAACACTGTGCTCCCTAAGAGCAAGTCACTGGGAAGGCAGTGCCCTGGTTGCACATGGCCACTAGTACAGGGCAGGCTTGATTCCCTTCTCCATTGAAAGTTAAGGACACAGACAACACCTCCAGGTGAGACAGAAGAGCATTTCTGTTCCCTCCTGCAGAACACTGACTAGGATGCTTATTGCAGTTGAGGTTAAATACCACAGCCTGTTCCTGAGAAAGCACTTTTCTCATTTGCCAGGTAGATGGTGACTGCTATGTCAGAGTGATGATTCCAGTAAGGTTACTTCCACAGATGTTTGTGGGCAACGCAAAGTATATTCTACCTTTCATGAGATTTTTCTAGTACCCAGTCAAAATCACTTTAACTGGTTGTAGGGTGAGAACAGAGATATCTCTGAAAGCTTTTAAAGGCTTGAGTGCTATAGTGCTCTAGAAAAACACTGTCATAGAGAAATTTCACATTGTAGCTAGGATGAGGAGAATCTGTATTTAGACTGTATATTTTGAAATAATTTCTAATTTTTTTAATGAAGTATCTGTGTTAGTGAAGGGCAGTCGCAGAATCACAGAATGGATAAGGCTGGAAGGTCATCTGGTCCATCCTCCCTGCTCAAGCAGGGCCATCCCTGAGCACATGGCACAGGATTGTGTCCAGACAGTCCTTGAATATCTCCAGTGAGAGGGACTCCATAGTCTCCCTGGGCTATCTATTCCAGTGCTCCATTAACACATTGCTGCACATTTAATATCCAGGATTTATAACTTCCTTTGCTACATTTTATGCCACCAGTGGGACTACGTATTCTGTGGTATGCCTTTAATTAATTAGGCTTTATCCATTTGATTTGGGGACAGACAGAGGAACTTAATATATTATTACTAACTAATGAGCAAATTCTACTTTCTGATGATTAAATTTTTAAAAGTAATTTGAAATATAGATTGTACGCTCTTCACAGGGAGACATCATCAGATGGACTTCATTAATTAATCAGCAACATTCACTGCATAGCATGGCTATGCAGGTACTCGAATAAGATAACTATTATTTGAAGTTGTTTTTCACATTTTTCATTGTTCCACAGGAAAATGGCCCAGGGCTTATTTTCTCTGTGATGTTAGCTCCATTTGTTACTCAAATTCCTCACAAACGGAAAATACCTCAACTTTAATGTGTGCTAATACTTCTGCAATGAACTATTCATCTGAATCACCCAAATGGATCTTGTCTCAAGTTAGTGTAGCTGATTAGACTGTGTGGATGTGGACTGTATCTGTGCTGTGTGACAAGATGTGTTGGTTTGCTGTAATTCCCCCCTTCACAATACAATAAGACAGACAGTCAATTTCTCCCACAATTCCTTCTTGGAAAAGAAAAGATTGATGCTCAGCTAATTGCAGCAAGTAAAGTTGTGTGCAATCCCCTTTAGAAATCTTTGTGCCAGATGCAGCCAGTGGTAGTGCCTTTCATGGGCTCAGCTCTCTGTGGGCTGTCCTGCAGTGGAAAAATCACAAGTTAATGCTTGCAGTGAGGACAGACTCTCTACCTTCTGCTTCCTCTAACGTCTGAAAAAGCAAGTAACTTCCTTCCTTCCATCAGTGCAGTGTCTGTGCTTGGAGGAGGCTGACACAGCACAGCCTTGCAGAGGGTGAGGCAGAAAAGCAGCGCACGGTGAGGTCAGACACTTGCTGTGCAGTGGACAAAAGACAGGACTAAGCTCTACACTGTAAAGCATCATGTCAGGTGTCTGACCACCATAGTCCTTTACCCTGGATGAGCAGGACCTCAAACCAGCCCTGAGATGATGACTGAAGTCCACATCATTAAAGTTTGGCCTGCTTCCTTGTTTTGCAAGGATTTCTATTGACACAAAATGCTTCAGGGGCATTGCTGGTAGAGTAGCCACGAGACTGGTAAAGCTTTCTCCTGGAATCTCACTTGCTGGCAGAGAATCCCTTCAGCTGAACATGAAATTTCTACTGCTGATTATTCATCTGTGTGCTGACATTACAAGTCAAATTGTTGGGGACAAAAATGAACATGAGCAGAAACACGCTGAATTAAGAAAAAAAGGTTGGAAGATGCAGGTGTTGGTCCTGGCTCTAGACTACTTATAATCAAGTAAAGCAAAAAAGTTATGTCCTTTGAGAATTAAGCTAAAGTCTGTACAGTTTGAAATTATCCTCTGATTTTTGCCCAAATTTTTGACAGCAACAAAGACATCCTCATGGAGATGGCAGAGATCACACTGACAGAAAAGATTCTCCTTTGTATCTCCAGGAGGGAAGGGTGAATGTCAGGATGAGATGAGTTCTGCAGAGAATAGCTTTTAAGCCCTGAAAATGCCTGCTTCTTAAAGCAATCATTGGAGCAATGTCAGAAGAACTAAGTATTGAATATTCTTGGTCTGGGGCTGAGTCAGAACATTACTGCTAAAGAACTGCGACATAATAATTATCACAATAGGTTCAGATTTAGCCCTTTTTCTGCAATAACGCAGAACTACATAAAAATCAAGAAACTACTTCAAAGAAATGAAAAGGAGCTGCCAAAAGAAAAAAAAAAAAAGTTTGTGGCATAACATGGAGATTGCTTAAATATAATATACTGGAAATGTCAGAACAAATGTATTCTATTTATAGAAAAAGAAAACTTGGATAAAAACTGCAAACAAGTCTTCAAAGTTGAACATGAGAGGAAGGGGGGATTACTAGGAGTCAAGAGGCCTAAAATGAACATCCCATTCAAATGGAAAAAGAACATAAGTTAAATGTAAAATTAATAAGGCAGGGAAAAAAAAGACTTTGGGGAACGATTTTCTAAAGACATAAAAATTAAAAATATACTTATTTGTCAAACATATTAGAAAGCCTGCCAGAGAGACTGTGGGGCCAATAGATGATCATTGTTTAATAGCAGATCTCACAGGGCAAAAATGCAGAAAAATTAAACCAATTCTTTTCAGTGAGCGTCACCACCAAGAAGACATTGAAACCAGAGGGCTTTGTATTACAGGGATCAGAGTTTGAAACAGCACTTTCTCAAATGAAAGTGTCAAAAGAATAAAATTTAGAAGACATAGATAGAGTGAATGCAGACAAATTACCAGAACCAGGTGCTATTGATTTGGGAGCCCTGAGGGAACATAAATATGAAAGTTCAGCTATGCTAGGGAGTCTATTGATTAAATCAGCTGTGGTACTAGATGAGAGAGAAATGGCAAATATAAATTTAACTTTTTAAAAGGATTAAAGTAGAATAGGGAATTCAGACAATTTATAAATTTGGTGTTGTGTGAACTGTTAGAAGACATCTTAGGACTAATAGACAAAAAAGTAAGAATGCTTTAAGGAGGGAGAACTGACACAGCTTTTGAATGGGGATTAGTATCTTTCTAATCTATGTGTATTGTTTGATCATCACTAAATACACTGAAGAAGTGATCCAGTTGATACTCTGCCAAAAAACTTTATTACAAGGGCCTTTGCTGAATTATCTTAAAGAAATTAAGTTGTGGCAGGATGGGGAGAAAGTCCCCTGCATATTAATAACTGTTTAAAAGGTAGGAAATGTAAAGTGGGGATAGAGAGTTTTATTTCACAAGGGAGGAAGGTAATGGAATTCCTTAGGCATCTGTGCTGAGGTATTCACTGCTAAATACACTAATAGTTATATGTGGTATAATTGAAATTTGTGTGTGTGCCTGTATAATATACCTATACATATATCTATATTTGAATATAAAGATGACAGCATAACATGAAATGCACATTCTGTATCTACAAATAAAAGTAAAGCACTGAGGAAAACCTCTTGTGTCTATATGCCCACAGTGAGATCAGCACCACATTACCATGCAAGACAGAGAGTCCAGAGTCACTGGGGATTGTTCTCTAAATACATTGGTTCAGTGCTCAGTGCTGCTCAAAAAAAAAGCAGACAGAGCATTAAGAAAGACTATTAGGGGAAAAAAGAAGGTGGTGTTTACTGTCTTGCCTGTTATGATAATGTGAATGAGCATAGATCATCGTGAGTACATTTGTGGAAGTCTAAGCATCATTCCTTGCATTTCTAAAAAAAAGTAATATAATGATAAAACCACTGTAGCTCTCTCTTTTGACATAAATATACATGACATGTTATTTATATAATGTGGTGAGGATTGGTGGTGTAGAGAGCAGATCCTACACAAGGAGAGATGCCTGATATGCTTCAGGGAGCAAGGGAGATGGTTGAGACAACAGCTATCATTGGGCAGCAGATTTCAGACATGTATGTTTTCATTCAGGCCAGAATTAGTTTTGGGCCTCACTGCCGTTAGTGGGGGCTAAAAATATAGATGTGCCCAAATAGAGTTTATAAAACAAATATATGGAGATATGTCAGTTAAAAGTTGTGGCCACAGTGCCACAGCAGTGTCACTTCATTGATCATCACTGCTGTGGTCCTGCCTCATCCAAAGCCAGATGTCCATTTGCCTCTGCCCCACCACCCTCTTGTACCGTCTTTGGCACACACCTGAGGCTGTTTCAGGTCTCAGAAATACAGAACCACTGTTCTGTTAGTTGTAGGGTTACTTTTCTGTCACCTCTTGTATTAGTTGGAAAAAAAACCACAGTGAGAGATTGCAAGTCAGGATTATAAATTTAATAGGAAAACTAAAAATAAGTGCAATAACACAAGAAAAAAAACACTGACAAAGTCAGATACAACCTAACACCCTGTTAGGGTGGTGGTAGCAGCCTAAATGAAGTAGTTCAGTTGAAGCAGTGATCCTGTGAAGGTCTGGTCTCCACCTGAAGGTCCAGTGGTAGCTCTTGTCCTCTGGGAACCCAATAGACAGGGCTAACTTGGGCAGTCCCAAAGCCTGGTTATATCCAGGTGGGAATGCTTGGCTCCTCCCTCCTGGGCAGAGCATCTCACAATAGGGTGAGATAAATCCATGAGTCATGTGGTGGTTTCTTGATGGCTCATTGTCAGTTATCAGGGGTGACTCATAGCAAGAGATAACAACCAGTGCCCACAGCTTGTGTTAATAGAATAATAAATGCATCTATTTTGCAACTTAGGACACCTCTTTTTGCTGGTATGTGCCAATGCCTGGGTGAAGGGGTGGGCAGGACTACATTGTTGGGGAGCACAGTGGTGTTTGGGTTCATATTGGCTCAATCTGCCTTACACCTGCACCCTGATCTGGGAGAAGGACATGGAGGAAATTCATCTGTTCCTTTACTTCTTGCTGAAGCATTTTGCACAGGCTCTTGTCAGGAGCAGGGTGATGGGGTCTGATTCAGCTTGCCTGTGTTCTTACAGTTTGTATTGGTTTGTTAGGTTTAACTTCCTTCCTTGAAGTGGAAGAAAGTCAAACTTCTCTTTTTTTGAGAGACAGCTGAAAGGCTTGGAAATGAATGCCAGGCCAGTGCAAATAGAGGGACTAGAAAGCTTTTCTTACAGTTTGTTTTCCTCTTCTTGGTTGTTTCACCTGTCGCCAGAAAGGGAAAAGAGCTTGCAAGGTGCTCTTAGACTTGTGTCTAAATATAGGGCTCTACACTTCCACGTTTCCTCTCATGGCCCTAACACAGTTAAGCATAAGATAACATACTTTGGGTCAGAATTGGTTGGTCTTAGGAGTCACATCTCAAAACTCTGAGTTCATATCTCAGACTCTCTCTGCCCTGAGCGAGGCATTCCTGCTTGCTTCGTGCCTGAGTGGGACACAACAGATGTGCACAATCCTGCTTGGGATCAGGATGTATCTTAGCTAAGCTGAGCTCCAGCCTGTGAAGTCATGTGCCACCACGTGCCACACACAGGGGATGGTGGACCCAGCCTTACTTCATTTGTGGCCCACAATACAGAAATCTCACAGGCAACACCCAGCAGGTTGATATGATTTGTAGAAGTGTTGTTGACTAATTGGTAGCTTGTCTTAAATGTATGTGTGGGAAGACACCAAACACTTCACATACAGATATATCTGCAATTTAAAAAGAAGTGGGAATGCATGGAACAGTTGCCTGTTGAAAACTATTCTCTCAACTCTTCTGAGAGCCAAGGAAATTCAGAAACCTCTGCAATTTCTAGGTTGCAAAAATAAATAAATAAATAAAAAAAAATTTAAATTGAAAATTGCTGTCACTTAAGTATGATGATCTTCTCAGAGAGGCTGACAACTCCAAGAGGAAATACTGATGCTTTGCATGAAGCATAGTGGTTTAATATCAACATTAGCACTCTAGCTGTATTAGATCCAAAGTATTAATTTCCCAGCCTTTGCAATATCAAAATTTTACAACATAAGGTGCTATTCAGTGCAATAATCATCTATTTTTCAAAAGTAGAGAGGCTTTAAATAGAATGAGGGAGGAAATTAGTGTTTGCACAGGCCAATAGATTTGTCTGAAACCATGTACACCGATTTCGTGTCTCTTGTTTCTATAAATAATAGATTGACAGCTTCGTGGTTTGCAGAGAAAACAAATAAATGTCAGACAAATAAATTCAAACATTCAATTTTTTTCTGTGATGAATAGCTCAGTGTAAAGTTCTTATTGTTCTAAATAATACTCATAATTTAATTTTCCTGGTCCTTTAAATGAGCTTGAGAGTATTGTGACAAAAAAAGTGGGGGGAAAAAAAGGAAAAGAAAAAAAAGGTGAGTCCACTCATACCTCTCGAGCAATTGCAGTTGCTACATGTTTAACAAAATACTTCCTAAGTGAGATGGGGTAATTTGATGGAAATATTGAACTGTTTTTTATTATTTGGTAGAAAAAACTGATTTCTATAACTTACTGTAGTTTGTACCAGTCCTAAGTGATGGCTGTAATACAGGAATGTATTTTTTCTAACTGCTCTGTGTGGTGAGATAAGGACACTGAGCTTGACTGTTGCAGAAGAACAGAGCCAGGTTATAAGGCATACTATGATGAAGGAAAGCGTGATACCATCATCTTGTCATCAGGCATTAGTAATCTTTGGGAAGTAGTTGTCTCTTTTTGATCTGCTACCCCCAGCTGTTTTCTGGTGGATCTGTGGACTCCAAATTGAGAGTGAATGTCTGACTGAAACCAGACATGTTTTCCTTATCTTTCCTGGACTCCTTTGAAGGGAAAATATTCTCTGTGTGTGATTCTGTGTGGAATATGGATTTTTGATACCCAGTGCACTTGGTTTATTTCTTCATAGTTTTTCATGCTAATTTTTAAAGATTGGAGATAATTAGCTCTCTACAGAACCACCCAGAAAGCAGTGAGAGGGATGTGGGGCTGGTCAGGGAAGGAAAGAACAGGGCTGGCAGCCAAGGGGGCCAGAGCTCAGGGCTGGGCTTCTGCAGGGAGGCCAGTGCAGCAGAGATATAATGAGCAGCCAGATCTCAGAAAGAACAGAAATTAAATTTGCTGGGCACTGAGGGACTGTACAGTGCTTGGGGCACTTCAGAGAGTCGCTGGATTTGCTGGAACCAGTCCTATCACCAGAGATACCACACAGAGGGAGAGGCTGGATTGTAAACCTTCATTTGCACTCTGAGATAGTGGTGTTGAGGTTGATAACAGTTAAAAATCTGTTGGGGGAACTCACTTTAAGGAAGTGATCTACACAGCTCCTGCTCAGAGCTCTGTCTGACTTGGTGGTCCTTTACATACTCATCTTTGCATGCACGAATTGCCATTGCCAAACACAGCTCACACTTAACTCACACATCTGATAGTTGCACCTGTCTAATGAACACTAGAAAGGAGACATGCAAACTTATCATCCAGTTGCAATCCATAATTTTGAGTAATATAGCATTGTAAGATTTAGGACTACTTGGAAGAATTTGGCCTGTACAAAACAAGGGCACTGTTTCAAAGCCTGTTAGACAGACTTGAATTTTTGTAGGAAACCATGATCTGAGGAGTCTCCTTTTTTGTTTGGAAATATTTGTTCTGAGTGTCTTCTTAACATAGAGAACTCATGACATCTTCTATGACTGTCCACAGAGAAAAGGTCTCATGCTTACTTCTTTGCCTCTTCATGTACCAAAACCCAGAGTTTTGGGATAGAGTAAGGATAATGATAAGATATTGCTATGCTTGTTGTAGACCAAGAGGTCAGAAGTCTCTGTCTGTGAAGTTCATAATGATTTTTAGAAAATAAAGTAGCCAATTTTTTATGTATACATAGAATTGTTCTATAGAACAAAACTGACTGCACACCATCTACTTTTAATTTGAGGGTAAAGCTATTGGTACTGCCAAGCATTCCTAAAATCAGGCCCTCTGAAGGTCCACTTATAAAAGCAAATAAACCAACTTTCAGTGCACAAAATTCTACCTTTTATAAGTTATTTGTAGGCTGAAACATCTCCATGGAGCCTAAGAATGAGTCTTCTCCCTATGTGTCAAAATAAGCTCTGCTGTTACTCTCAACAGAGTTTGTGATCACACCACCTTTGGCACACTGGCTTATTGCTCAGTGTAAAGGCACATCATATGTCTAGCAAATTTAGTGTAGAGATTCTTTTACTGCTGCAAGCAGCATTTTCATCTGAATTACATCTGTGGAGAAACATCTACAGGTAACTTTTTTTTGATGAGACCTATCTAACATATTAGTGAGCCTGAGACAGATGCAACCAAACTCAGAAACTGGTAGCTTAGTGTTAAAGTAAAATATTTCCTAAGAACTTTCTAAAAGCTGACTCTGATGACCCAGAGTGGGGTTTTTCGTCCTGTTTTCTGCAGTATTGATTGATTCAGTATAGATACTAGTTCTTCAAGGGTTGTTCAGTGTAGATTAAACACCTAAGTTGGAGAAAATTCTGAGTCTGAGGCCTCTTGCAATTATGTCAATGTTGAGTTGGTAATGGCAGTAGCTGAGTGGTTTTGGCATTTTCTGCCTCTTCTTTTAAACAATACCTTTATTATAAATAATGCATATAGCACATAACATAAAAATAGTGGGTACGTTTTTTTCCCAATACTTTTAAACGATGATTCTGTGATAGAAGGGTGATTGTTTGGCCTCCTGCTAGTGAGAAGAAGGCTGCTGCCAGAACATGCCTTATACTTCCTATCTTCTCTCTTTTTTTATTTTTTTGATTTTTTTATTATTTTATTCACCAGATGCCTGTTTTGCATGCTTCCCAAAGTCATGACTGATTTGCATTTTGTATTGTCGCTGTCTCTGGAGTTTGAGGTATTTGAACTAAAGTTTGATGTATTAAGCATTTCCAAGTATAAACAAAGGCAAAAGCAAAACTGATGTAACAGCAGCTGATTAACAAAAACACTATCCTGGAGGTAACACAGAACTTCAATGCATTAAAATTTGAGAGCTTTCCAAGTGAGAGTTTAAAAACCCCCAAACCCAAGTTTGGTGTCCAAATGAATGCAAATTAGTACAGTGTTTTAATGAGGTGATAGAAAATTGCATTAAGAAAAAAATGGTAACTCTGGAAATAACTTTATGATGGTTGTGTAGGATATGGATATAGATATATATGAGGGTGATAGATCACAATCTGAGCATAGGAAAAAAGCATATTCAACCAAAAAATACCAAAGTATTGCGGAACTCACTATAAATGCTATCAGTATTTGGAAATGTCATTTAGTACTCTTAGTAAATACTAAAAACTAAGTTTGCATTAGGTGTTGAGACACAAAATGGGTGATAAAATGTCTATTATCTTCTCTGGAGAAGCTTTTGCAATGAACTATTGAACAGTTCTTAAGAATTTGTGGGGGTTTTGCTATGGAAGTATGAGTAAAATGAATTAGTCCCAAGGCTTGGAAAGTTTATTCTGACCTAAAAAAACATATTCTGATCAGTTTAAAAAGAAATGTTAAATAGATTTTAATAGTCTATTTAGGGATGAGAAGGAAAATGAGCTTTTACCTTTTTCTGGTCTTGTACTAAATTGCAAACTGTCTTCACAAGCTAAGGGCATTAGTGGGATTGCACCAAAATGTTTACAAAGCCAACTGCTCTCTACATCCTGAACTATAACCTACACATCTCAAAATTTATTGGAAATTTAAGGAATTGTGTGAAGGCATGACACATACACTGTTCAGACCACATTGTCCTTAACTGGGCAGAAACTAGAGTTTGTTTTCCACTACTATGACTGTAAGAAAGTGAGGAAAACCATCAGATGCTCAGAAATCTGTGCACAGGTGTTCTCAGGGGTGGTTCAAGCCTAGGCCTTTGAAAGACAATTCGGCCATAACATAAAGAAACAGGTCTAAAGTTGGAAAATGTTGGGAGCTGGACTAATTTTCACTTCCTTGTTGTAATTTCACAGAGGTGATGCTTCAGTGCCATGTTCAAATGATCATCCAAATTCACAGGCTGTTGGCCAACAAAAGGAGACCTTGCACTGTTGAGCTAGAGAGTTTCAAAGGTGTGGCATGACTATTGTACAAGCTGCTAGATAACTATGTTAATAAAGCCATCCAAATGCTATCATTGTTATTATTTTTGCTGTTATTTGTAGATATTAATGTGCTAATTTGTGTCAGGTGGTGCTATTAAAGAGCAGTATAACTTGCAGAGAGGTTATGTCCTGATGGTACATTTAACAGCAAGGAGGTTTATTATATCCCCTAAAAATAATTCAGGTAAGAACAACATAAAGGCAAATAGAGCAGGATGTAATTGCTGTGTAGAAAGTTCTCTGCAGAACAAGGGCCATGCTAACCCTTCCAAAGGCAAATTTTATTACTGCTGGAAGTGTCTCTCAGGGAGCAGATGGCAGCAGAGGCTGCTGGTGGGGAGAGTCTTGCTGGTGTTTCTCAGGTTTGAGCCTCGGGCTGACACTGCTGTTGTGAACTGCAGTGCCTCACATCACTGCTGGGGACTGCTGGCACGTTGCTGTACAGGGTGCGGCTGCTGGGAGGGTGGAGTGGATGAAATCCTTCCATTTAATGAGCTTGTTTGACATCAGCAATTATCAGCTCGATGCTGTCTGTGAAGGATTTTCCCTGTTCCAGCAGCTGGGGTGCTGTTTTCCTGCTTGCTGCAGTGTAAAGATTAGATTGCTGTCTCTGTGGCTGAGATGCTGCAGGCTGAATGATAACTATGGCAGAGTGAAAGGGTGATTCCTAAAGTGCTCCCGAGAGCCTCGTTGATTTATTTATTTATTTCCCCCCTCACTGCTCGCCCACAGGAGTCTCATAGCTGGTGCAGCATCAACAATCACTCCAGGTCAAGCCGCATTAGCCCAAGCGCTAACGTTCTAAAAGATTCAGATTTATGAATCCAATTATGGGGCTTTATAGCCTGTTTAGCTTTGCTGTTGCTGTTATTATTGTTATTTATTCCTGTCTGTGTTTAGCTGTGCTGCAACCCATTTCAGGGTAATTAAGGAGGTTCCTTTTGATAACGTTTAGGCTCAACAATATAATGACAGGGCTGCAGTATAAATGTTTCCTTTTGTCCTTCCCCCGTCTGACAGCTGTTGGTGCGAGCCTATGGATCTTGCAGGTCTCAGTATCCTTACTTCTTCACAGCTTTGACTGCATTACATAACTTCTTTTTTTTATTTCCCCCCCAAATCATTCTGACACAAAACAGTAAACGTTTGTTTTATCTAGTTGTTAACTAGATAAAACATTATAAAAGAGATCTTATCAGAAACACGATAAGAATCTCTACTTACTCTCTTAAAATGCTGCAGTCTCTTTCCTCCATCCACGCTCATAATTCAATGGCTTAGGGCTGACTCATTATTTCCATATGCTTGGTACTGGCAAGAGAGACTATGTCTGCACAAAGGGCAGAGAAAGAGATAATCAGATTTGTGATGCATGCAGAAAAAGTCTGTAGCATTTAAGATCTTTACCAAAGTACTCCATGAGTCCAAGCAAGTTACAGTAAGCAAATTATCTTGGAAAAAATTATATGATATCTAATTGAATTTTCTACCATGTCTTCTGTCAATCTTGTGTGCTAAACACCATTTGTAGTGTGTTCTGGGCTTGATAACAATTACAGCTGGTGATTAATTGTCAGACTGAGAGAAAAAAAGCAGCTGAGAGAATATATAGAGAGGCATAATACAGAGAATATTGTTAAGTTTTTCTTGTTGCAGCTCTGAATGTTACCAGACAGTCATGTGAATTACTCACGTTCAAGTCAGAAAACACCTTAAATCTGTCAGGACAGCCATAGTAAAGGAATTTGAGTAATGATGACTTACTATTAAAGAAAAAAACAGTGGGGTTTTTGGGTTTTTTTCCAGCTTTTCATATATTTATATGGCATAAATGTCTTCCTCCTCTGGTCCCCCTTTGCAATGTAAGTATTTCTAAATTACCACTCTAATGTTTTCTAACTAGCTGAGATCCATTCTTTATGCCATCATCTGCCTCTAGATTAAAATACTCTATACCTACATAATAAAATTTATGTGTTTACTCAGTTCCAACTTTATGTGAACTATTTCAGTGAAAACTAGGACTGGACCCAAGTTTCTCTCTGAAATTAAAAACAGTGGGTTGAAATTGAATTGTTGGACTTTTGCATTTTTTACTCCTTTTTATGTTTTGAATAAGAAAATGACAAGTCCAAAGAACAAACTGGCTAAACCTTTTCTGTGATTCCTTTGATCGTCACACACCACCCTGTGAATTATGAAGCTTCTGATGAGAGATTATTTTCTGCTGGGATCCCTGGTAGAATCACGCAGTTTGGATATGTCAGACCACTCTGCTGACTAACACAAGAGACGAGACTTAGCAGCACAGACGATCAATTACGTATTAATGTGCCTAAGCAAACTCTGGGATTGAAGGTGATTCACCTATTGCAATGCTGGAGAGCTGGCAGCTAGGACATAACTGTTTGCTTCTTTTTGCACAGAGATACATGGAAGTGTAGAGGACTTCTTGGGCAAAGTTTTTCTGTAGTCTTGTGGAATTAAACACCTAATGGATAAAATACTTGATGGGAAAAAAAGACAATTTAGGAAAGGCAAAATACCATATATTTTTTTTAAAGGGGCATAGGGCTCATAGAAGAATTGGACTAATTTTTAGCTGTTTTGGTCAATGAAACATGAGGAAATGGAATAAAAGATGGTTTGGAGTGTTTCATTAAAAAGCAGAGAAAATACTAGGGGACTAATCCTTAACCCAGGTTTTTCTAGATCTCTGTGGTAATGGGAACATGACAGTATAGTTGACATGGGCGTTTGATAGTTCTGAGCATCTGTAGATCCAAGGTCTTCAAGCAACTTGTTCTAGTTCTTCATCTTCCTGGTGTTACAAACTTTGGTGTGATTGTAATGAAGGTTCTGGCAAGATTGGAAGGGTTGGCTCCATGATTTCATCTTATGGATTCTGTTTTTAATATTTATTTAGCTGTACTTTAGTAATTTTTAGCAATAGCTCTCCAAAGTAGAATGGAAACAATCTTCTCACAGTTCTCTGGGATAACTTCTTTTACAAATGACAATCAGCTTGCACCAATTATTTGAAAGTGTCCCTGTTTTCAGAACTGATGTAGTTAAAACTGTGAGTACCATGACAATCAGCACCAATAACAAGCAATAACTCCAGCAGGCCAATCCTTGCACTGCAAGTCAGTTGTAGACCAAGTTTACCTGAGGTTTGCCTGATAAAATATATCATAAATCCAGAGGAGTTCTCTTTCAAATGCAGCCTTGTGTTTCATTTACAAACAGTTCCCAGACCTCAAGTTTGTTCATTTTTGGTTTTGTTTTGTTTTTTGGTGGTTTTTTGTTTGTTTTTTTAATCTTGAAGCTCACTTCTGGTAAAGCATCTCAGGTAAAACACCCTAAAAAGGAAAGAATTCCTGTGAGAGTGGCTGTGAGAAAAAAAGAATATCTTTGGGAACTAGAACCAGTTGTATAAGATGGTTCTTCAACAAAGAATAAGTCATTATCTTCCTACTAAATCCAAATTCAGCATTACTCCTTGCAAGGCATCATTTCCTTAACATATCTCTTCAATTTTAAGGCTGACATATCTTGACATGATGGCAGCTATGATAGGATTACGAATGATTAGTCAAGACAGGGTAACATCTGAATAAGGCTTTGACAGGGAGCCTGGACCCAGCATGCTGATATTGCACAAGCCATCTTGTTAGATACTGTGTTACGAAATACCCTTTTTGTTACATTCCTGATAAATGTAATGGCAAAAGACAAGCTGGATATTATTTAGTGGTTCTTCATAGCAACCGCTCTTCATGGGGTTTCAGCTGAAACATGTTCATGCTGCCAGCAGGGAGCCAGGGCCTATTTCTGCGTGGGGAAGATCACAGTTTCGCTGTGCTGCCTTCCAGAAATAGCAGGGAAATTCGTCAAGATTTTCTGTACATTCTCTCCTTTTCTCCTACATACAAACTCATGCAGCCTTCTGAGGATAGCAAGCTAAGCCCAAATGAACAGTGATGTAATGGTCTGTGATGCTGGGGTGAGGCAGGACTGACCCTGCATCTCCTGATGGCAGTGCGTGGTTTGCTTGTTACATGAGACATTTGTAAGCCTGGCCCAGTCACCATCAAGGCCAAACACCATGCCACAGAGTATCTGATGACACACAGACTCTGCAAGCTGTAAAGGATATCAACATGGCTGCTATCTTGCAGTAGAAATGACCAGGAATAGAGTATGCTTGCTCCTGGGTACATGGCACAGGGGGCCCTGAATGGAGCTGGTGAAGGTCCTAGAAATATGAAGATAATATCTTGATATCTACTGTTGGAAAATATCTTCTTGCAGGGTTATGTGGAATTCCACCGGTGGGAGATAAAATTTAAAACATGAGAACACTTGTGTGCAGAAACGGAAATCTGTGTCAAAGATAAGCTAGAAAATATTATGCTCAGGTGTGTAGTACAAGATGATATTTTTGTGGGTTTATTTTCAAGTGTATTTTACTGCAAAATGAGATGATGGGGGGTTTTTGATGGTGCTGGATTTTGTTTGGTTGGTTTGGTTTTGTGATTATTTTCTTTCCTTTTTCTAATTTGGATTAGTTAAATAATGAGGCAATGGTGTATCAACACTCTCAAACTGACTTACTTATCTTAATTTCAGCTGAGAATTACATACTCCCCTGCTGGACTTTGCCTGAGTGAAGAATTTGCTTATATTATGTTACGTACAGGGAGTTGTGGTTAAATGTCAAGTAGAATCTAAATCAAAATAATCATCAGGCTTTTTTATATACCTAGTTCTCTGTGTTAGGCAGAGA
Organism: Lichenostomus cassidix; assembly: GCF_008360975.1. Lineage (NCBI taxonomy): Eukaryota > Metazoa > Chordata > Aves > Passeriformes > Meliphagidae > Lichenostomus > Lichenostomus cassidix. The sequence continues at coordinate 14,126,294 of NC_139479.1, read as the reverse complement.
TTCCAATTGCTATAAATCTGAGATGCTAAACCTTGGGGACATTCTGCTCTCTGTGGACTTCCTCAAAATCTCTGTGCAGAATGGATTCCTCTCCTCTATATGTATGCAAAAATGTGTGGAGATGTGTGGCACTGTCCCAACGCTATGTCTCCTCAATGAGTACAGTGCAAGGGAATTTAAACAGGGGGAGTTTGCACCAACTGAAGGTAAAGTGAGGTTAGGAACAAGCAAGCAGAAATTTATTCACTTTCCATAAACTCATGGACTTCATTAGTGCAATGCAATTGGGCTGCAGGGCCTTCTCTTCCAGGAACCTCACTTTAAGTGGGAGCATCCCATGGAGGTGCCACTGGAGCTGGAGAAAAAGGCAGTATCAATGTCTGCAGCTTCAGGGATGTCTGGAGGTAATGTCAGACTGTGTGCTTTTCTGAGGCCAGTGTTCCTCCTCCCTAATCATCATCACAGGCAGTTAAAACAGAACTGACTCCACACTGTATTATTTTAAAGGGAGGCAAGGAAGATAGATCCTCAGCTGTTAGCCAAACCTCATTGGGTGAGTATCTTATGTACTTTTTGAGATATGAACATGAGACATCTTTATTGAGGCATGAAGATTTTAGCTGCCCAGGAAATGGCACCTAATATTTTACTGCCACATCTTAGAATTTGCATTGCTTTCTATAACATCTTCTTTTATTTTAAAATTTATTATTAGAAGATGCAAATTTTATATAGATTTAAATATAAAGCATATTGTAATTTATTATTTGAATTGCCATAATAGCAGATGTTTTCCATGCTGTGGTGGCAGTGCAGATTTTTTGTCCTTAACACATACCCAGGTGGATGTAAATATTAGTACAGCTATAATGTTTTTCATATACAGCTGAAGAATCCAAAGACCAATTTTTTTCTTAATTATCCATGAAGAGAGTATTTGTTATTGTTCACAGCTAGATTAGTGGTCCAAACGGCAGCCATATGCAGTGCTGGGTTGTTTGCTGGGTTGTGGATTACTTTAGAAACAATAGATGAAAGACAGCTCATTTCTCCAACAGCTGATGTCAAATGCAGACTGATCAACTTACTTCTAAAATATTTATCAAGTATACCTGTGGGTAAGGTACATCTCAAAGAACTAACTCTTCCATAATGACGGGATTTATGCTTCTATTTGCAGCTTGGTGTTTTGGCTCTGCTAAATTTGCTCATGGTTTCATGTTACCACTATTCATCATATTATCTGAGCAATTTCCAGACAATAACAGGCAATTATAAATTCCTGGGAACAAGAACATTTGTGGGTTGTTTCATTACAAATGGGAACTAACTTTAAATAATTCCTCACTTCCTCACTAGTCTTTTAGATAAAATTCCTAAACCCTCAAGGATCCTTGAGCTGCAGACTGTGTTGTAAAGGAAATGTTTGTTAGCAGAACTTTCAGCACAAATTCATGCTTGTGTGCGCTTTTAAGATAGAATATAGAACAGAAATCAGCAGCACCAGAAAGCTAGTAATGCTTTCTTACCCATATTGTAGATGTTTTAAGAGACTGAGTCAGAGGTTGTTGCAAACCTAAAATTTAAGGCTACTTCCTTTCTGAGAATTTTGGCTGGTTAGAAATAATCTTAAAAATAGATAAAAGACATGTTCTTTTATTGAATGTTTTCAGCTGAGGGAGAAAATTTTGAATGCTTCCTATTAAGACAAACACAAATGAAGAGAAGATATTGGATCTCTTTGCTTTTTCAGCAGACCCAGAGGTTACACCTGCACAGTGTCTCAGATATAATTGTGTATTATGGAAACTGCATCTCTTAGAAGTATGTCAGCCAGCATTGAACTGCTTCCCTTTGATCACCAAATCCGCTAAGTTTTACCTAGCTAAGGAAGGATGTCTGCTTCCTTGACAAAGACATTTCTCGTTTGCATGAGGCTTTTAGCCTCTTAATCTTTAGGGACTCTAGGGAGGCAAAGTAGTGTTCTGCATCAATAACCCTTCACATCAAATATCTGTCAAGAGAAGTACCTGAGGTGTTTGTTCTTGCTGCAAATAGTCTTCAGTTTTTCTGTCCTTGCCTAGACTCTCAAGGTTCTTCTGTTGGCCTTTTGTTCTTCCTTGCCCAGATATAGCTGTTAGGATTGACATTTCCAAAATTATGATTCTGTAATAGGGCTTTCATGGATCTCTGTGTGAGGATGGTGCTTGACTTCATGTTGTCCTCTGATAACAGGATCAGCTTTAGTGGATGTATGATGGAGCCGGCAATGAGTGGTGTCCCTCAGGTCTTACCAGGGCTGATACTGTTCAACATTTTTGTTGGTGACATGGACAGTGGGATTAAGGGCACTCTCAGCAAGTTCTCTGATGACACCAAGCTGTGTACTGCAGCTGACACACTGGAGGGAAGGAATGCCATCCAGAGGGACCTGGGCAGGTTTGAGAGGTGAGCCTGTGCAAACCTCATGATGCTCAATGAAGTGAACTGCAAGGTCCTACACCTGGGTTGCAGAAATCCCAGGTATACCTACAGGTTGAGCAAATAAGTGATTGAGAACAACCTGTAAAAAAAAAGACTATAGGGTGATGGTTGATGAAAAACTCAACATGAGCCGGCAGTGTGCGCTCACAGCCCAGAAAGCCAAACAAATCCTGGGCTGCATCAAAAGGAATGTGGGCAGCGGGGTGAAGGAAGCAATTTTCCCCCTCTGCTCTGCTCTTGTGAGGCCTCACCTGGAGCACTATGTACAGTTCAGGTGCCCCCAATACAAGAAGGACATGGAACTGCTGCAGCAATTCCAGAGGAGGCCACAAAGCTGATAAGGGGACTGAAGCATATCCCCTATGAAGACAGGCTGAGAAAGTTGGGGTTGTTCAGCCTGGAGCAGAGAAGGTTATGTGGAGACCCCATAGCAACCTGCCAGTATCTGAAGGGGAAGGTGAAGAGGTTCTCTTTATCAAGAACTGTAGTGATAGGACAGGGAGTAATGGGTACAAACTGAAAGAGGGGAAATTTAGGTTAGGTATTAGGAAGAAATTCTTTACTGTGAGGATGGTGAGACAATGGACCAGGTTGCCCAGGGAGGTTGTGGATGCCCCAGCCCTGGAAGTGTTCAAGGCCAGGCTGGATAAGGCCTTGAGCAACCTGATCTAGTGGGAGGTGTCCCTGCCCATGGCAGACGGGTTGGGATGAGACGATCTTTAAAGTCCTTTCCAATCCTTAACATTCTATGATTCTACTGATGAAAGGGCTGTATTCTTGCATTAGGTTTTTCAAGAGACCAGCTGTGCTACTTATCAGTGCAAAGTGGAGGCACGACTGTGACCCACCACCTGTGCCTGAGGAACATGGTGGCAAACAGGGCCTGCTCAGAGAGCAGGAAGCTCAGGGGCAATGCAGAAGGGTTGCTAGAGGGCCAAGAAAATCTATAATGATTCTGAAGATCCTTCTACTGCTCTTGGACATACTTGGGTGACTTCTGAGGCAGGGGACAGCAGAGGAAATAAAAGGGGTCAGCCACCAAGGTACTTTGGGAGGCATTACACAGCATCTGCAAAGCCCATATGTCTGAAGGAGTTTCTGAAGGCAGCCTGCAGTTCTAGGAAGAAGCCAGATGCTTTCCTGTGTCTGTACAAAAGCAACCATGGTATATCTTAATTTCTTAAGATAGTTACATTCTATTCAGCTTCCATTTTAAGAGAAATTGCCTCCACAGTTTTATTCTGTTCTGTTCATATGACAGCTTATGTGAATGAAGTCTTCTTCTCATCTCCCTGCCATGATGCCACCTCTTTTCTCTTTACCTCTCTTTCTGTCTTGAAAGAGCATTGGTTTTTAATTCTCTGCCTGTAAAAACTGACTTTGTTATATTTTTTGTCTACAGGGTCTAACAAAGAAGTGCTATTACTAACACAGCAAATGCAGATTATTTTTAGCTGTAACAACAACTAGGCATTTATATCCATTAAACGCTGAAGCATAAAATAAAGAAAAAATGTTTTTAATGCAATCCAGTGAGAAATTAAATTTGTTCATTTTGCTTACAATACTTTTGATGCTATCCACATTCATGAAAAGATACTGTGTTGGATCCACCATATCAGTAACAAAATTCCTAGTTAATTGAGGAGATCCAAGATTTCACTCATCACTCATCCCAAACAATCAAAAAAGGAAATACAACCAAAGGGGGGAAAACGGGATTAAAATACATATATATTTTCTTTTAAATTGTAATCAAATTTAAATATTTAGTCATGAATGGTTGAATTAAAATATCCATGAAGGAAGCACTTTTGCTTTATCTCCTTTAATGGGTGATGATGTTTGTCAACTAAAATTCCAGCATGGGGAATTTGTTTTTACAAAGGAAACTTATTCAAATAGATCATCTACAATGGGATATTTCTCAATAATATTAACACATAGCATAATGTCAGAGGTACAGGAAAGTTATTAGAATGATAGAAAGAAAACAGTGAAAGGATTTATATACATTCCATGGGTAAGAGATAAAACTAGAAGTTCCTTTAACTGAGTGTACTTTTTATATGTTCCAGTGATGAGAATACCTTCATTTAATAGTCATGTGACCTACAATAGTTTGCATGTTTAATTTATAACTTACAGATTCCTCAATGACTTGTTATTTACTTCATTATAAATAATTAGACAAGCAACACTAATGAAGTTGAGTAAATTGATTATGTGTAGAAAGACTTAATTTTGTTTGATGAAAAATTATTTACAAGTAAAATAGTGATGAACGGGTTGGCTGTGAGCTTCACTGGCTTAGTCATAGTCCTTAGCTCCTAAAACAGTTGAAGATCACACTTTGTGAAAAAAAGATAAGTTGTTCTACTTCTGTGTCTAAGCCTGCAATATCATCTGGGATTTAGATGCCATTTCTCCCACATTTTTTGGCCTGGAACTGATTTCCAGTGGTATGAATGAATGTGTAGTTATTTGGAAACTTTAGTTTTACTTGAGGTTGGTTTTATTTTATGAAACAAGCAAAGGAAAAGCATTTTGTCTTTCTTTAGAGGCTGGTGCAAATATCTTGTGTATTTCCAGTCGGTGTAGCTTTCTTGCTAAACATCAAAATACTATTTTTCAGAGACCTTTGAGGCGGGAAAAAGTAGTTCTTTTAAGTTTGTATTCCAGAACTACAGTTTAGGCAACATCCAGTGTATCTGTTCAATAAACCTGTTTGTGCTATTTTACCCTATAGTCCATCTATATGCTATCCTGACATGACTATTTCAGCTCAAAAAGGATATGAAGACTTTCTGAGTCAGACTTTGGGAAGAGGGCAAGGCACATGTAGAGAATGTTTCCAGTGGCAATACATATACATTCATTAACTATTGCCATAGGGAGACACCTAAAAGTTACACATACAGACACACACACAGACACACACACAAGTTCTATCATATTTTTTTTGCATACTTTCATGGGGAGAAATAATTTGTGTATGCTTTTTCTTTCCAGGTCTGTGGCCTTGAGTCTTTGTTGTACATCAGCCTTTCTCCATGTAAATTTATCTCAAACGAGGTGTTATGACCTCCCCCTGAAGGTGAGGGTATCTCAGGTTCTTGTTAATAGGTCTCCTGGGGCAGATTAGAGTGAAGGATCAGTGTTTAAATGTATATTCACTCTTGGATTTCTGAGTGGCCAGTGGCTCCTTTTGTGGTCCTTTAAGGGCAGCACCCAAAATGTGACAAACTGCCTCTTCTTTGCCAGGTTTCAGTTTACATTCTCTTGTCAGAATTGTAATTTCATCCACCTGCTCTTCTGAGTCATGCCAATTGTTTGAGCCCAGGCCATACTGGGAGGAGAAAAATTATCGTTACAATTCCCTCCTGAGGGGAAACCCGTTAACTCACCCCCAACAGTAATACACTTCAGTAACCCTCGGGGGGTCAGTGTCTTTCTCCCCACTACCCTCTCTGAGAGCCGGTTTGACTTTCTCCCAAAGAAAATCTTACAACAGGACTGGGTCATGCCAGAAAATGCAACATCTTTGAACTACACCAATCACTCCTCCATATCCAAGGGATCCTATAATGCCCCAGCTTGTTTGATGGGTTTGGGGGAAGATAGTTTGATTTACTCTGGGCAGTGCATGTGAGAGACAACAATTCTCAGGAGGTTCAATAACAAACTGGTCATTAACCCAGAGAGGATTAATGTATTTCACCCCATTTACCTTCTCTAAGAATCTAATGGAGAAAACCTTACAATAGGTCTAGTTACACCAGAAAACCTTTAAATGCCTCAGATGTGCCTAGGTCATACCAAGAGTATTACTGAGGAAAATTATAGCAGTGGGGAGCAGTCAAGATCAGACATATCCTGGGTTGCCATGATCCTCTGCCAGAGATTTCAGCTTTGACTGAAAATCTGTCCTTCTTTGTCCAGAACTCTGGATGATATCCCTGTAGAAAATCCTGCTCACCACTTTTCAGAGTAATCCTCCAATTCAATGTTACAACCCACCCCTGAGGGCAAAGGTCACTGAGGTTCTTGTTAGTAGATCCCTGGGGATGGATTAGAGTGCATCGACATGAAATGACTGGTGTTTATAAATATATATACACAGCAGGTTTATTTCAGCACTGGTTTACCTTGCCAACAATCCACTTGTGTTGCAAAGCACCATGAAGTTTGACATCTTGTGATGCTGGGTGAGGTACAGGCACATAAAGAAATACCAGTCTTGCATTCTAATTAGCAGAAGCTGTGAGTGGTGGGGATGACAAGGAAAGGATGACAGAGCAACACATGTAAAGGATGCTATTGTGAGCAACTGAGTGGTTCTAAATAATTTCAGGGGCTGTGGGAAGTTTTGCAGTTTACTGGTGTTTGATGCTAGTGAGCATTACAGCAAAACAACCTGAAGAAACAATCCTGGAACAAATTGATGAATGAGCTAATAGATAGAGGACAATTATCTACAATGTGTGAAGGAATATTTTATTATGCTAATGTTTCCTTGAAAAATGGTGGCACTAAATAAGCTAATGCTTGAAAAAATAATGACAGATAGCAATGAATCGTCAGACTAAGTACACACAGAATGTAAGCAGCCCACAGCAGATTTGTGTGTCAAATACTTGGATTTCCCATGTGATCTGGCAAGAGAGATGCCCTGAGGAAACAGTTACTGCCCATGGCAAGGTAGTGGATGAGCATCAATCAATCAGGGAAAATCTCTTCTTAGTTAAGCAAGTTATAGGCAAATCCTGCACGACTACCTCCTATTCTTTCACAGTGTAGGCGGTAACACATGTTCTTGATCTGGTGATTTGATAGTCAACATCACAAGACTTCAGAGATCACTTCTACACCAATCCATCTGTTGAGATCAGAACTTGTGCTTCCAGTTGTGCACTGCCTCTGCCATAAGTGACTTCAGGAAATTTCAAAACACATTTTGAGCCAAATTCAAATCAGAGGGTGGACTGCACCTCCCTGGAAAACTGAAAACAAGAAAAAAATCCTCGCTTAACTTATATAATTCTAAGATTTCTTACCTGCCACCAAAGACAGTACACATCAGTAAGTAATTTTTGTCTAAAAGAATGACGTGAGTCTTGTATCCAGCCCCAGAAACAAGAAGCAGCTAATGAATATATGAGAAATATGTGAAATAGGGACCTCTGTCCTAAGTAATCTACTGAATGAACAGGACTGAATGAAGCAGCAGAAGTTGCCTTTACAACACTGGGGGATGGTGTCTGGATCCTCACTTATGGGATGTACACAGACTCCCTGGTTTGTCCACTGAGAGCTTTCTGTAACAGATCCAACTTTGAAAGAAGTTGATTACCATGAAGAAAAGATTTTTCCAGACTGATCCAAACTCAGACAAGACTGTCATTTTGAGCTTCTTCACAGAGCAGAATTATTATAAATAGAATGACCCAAATTGCAATAAGGAACAGTTCTATTTAATTTTTTTTTACATTAGGCTTGCAAAACATTTAGTTCATGCCCTGGTGTACATTTATGGTGAAATGCTGTTTGAAGTACTCAAAAATAGTATGTAGGATGCTAAGGATGAATTATTTATGACCTTTCATTTGGTCTGTTCCAAGAAGTACTTAGATTATCATTCTTTTGTGATTGACAGTTTCCTGGAAGTATCTGACAGGTACTTCCAACCATAATTTTTATCCAATGTTTTAACGTGTACATATATATTACACTGAAAAAACTGTCATTGACTTCTATGGGAGCAATGAAATTCTGCATTTTTTAGTAAACCTCAGTTTCAGAATCACATTCATGTAGATTAAAATCTTAAACTCCCAGTGACTCATTAGATGTAAAATGAAACCTTCTCAGAGTCTTTCGAGTTTTTTGGACTCATGTGCACATATGCTTATGGGGATGAGTCAAATGCTCTAACTTTTGAATATTTAGAACAATCTTGCTCTTGAACTTCTGAAAATTTTGACATTGAATTTTCATGCTATGTAAGAAAAAATACGAAAAGTAAATAGAAACAAAAAGAGAGTATTAGAAGTGTCACACTGTGTAAAGTGCATGTATGTGCCTAGAATTTTGTTATGAAGGCATTTGACAAAACCACTGTGGAAAATTTCTGTCAGCGATTTTGTTCTCTTCCATGCTCTTAGAGCCACACAAATAGCACTGTCACTTCACAAAAATGTCATGCTTGGTATTCACCAAATAGTGTTTTATTGTTATCTATAACTCAGGCTGGTTTATTTACCATTCTGAAGAAGCCTGGAAAATTTTGTATTGGAACTGCGTGAGTATGGGAAAGTTTTAGTATTTTAAACTTCAGCCATTTTGGAGTTATTGAAATTTATACAATGTACTGGTATCATCATTAGCTAAATGTGGGTTGCAACAGTTGCTGACCTCTGCTAGCGTTCCCAGGTGAAACTTTTTATCAGTTTGTTACTCAAATAAGTCAGCCAAGGGAAAACAATTTCATTCTACTCAACCATAAGCATCCTCCTCAGAAATTACTATCTCCTCCTGCTTGAGTGAGATTTTAACCTTGTCTGTATCTTTTGAATCCTTTGTCAGTTCAATAGGTGCATTCCCAGGTCTGTGTGCCACATGCCACTTACTTTCTCAGCCCTTTCACTGGCAAGTAAAATGTAAGCTGACTCAACACTTCCCCATGAAAGTATCTGTTTCCAGCACCACCTCCATTCTGAGAAGTCCTCCCAGCCACCTTTGGGCCGGGAATCCCACTGGGTGCCTTTCCTTCCCGGTGACTCCCCCATCAGCAGACATCGGAGCAAAGCCAGGCCCTGCTGAGCCCCGAGGGGCCGTGCTGTGGAACAGGACAGGGCTTGTCAGTATGTTAGAACAGCTCTGGGATATCTCCCAGGTGACTTCCTGAAGCTGCAGCTGACAAAGGTTTTCTGTCAGCTTCCTTTCCTCCTTGCACCTGTGAATGGCTCTACTCCTGCCAGTGTTAGGGGTCCTGCTTTTTCTCACAAAGAAAATTCTGTCATCTCTCCCGCTGTTGCTCTTTATACTTCTTCTGAAATCTGTGGGGGCTTATACTCTTTTCTAGCTTTTTTTCTTCTTTTTCCCATTTTTTTTCATAGTGAAAAATTTGTGCTTAGATTCTCAGCTGTTCTTCTCTTCCTCCATGTTCTAGTGCCTGCTGCTGAATAAAAAAATATCCCTGTTTATCTTCTGTCTCCATTTTCTTTCACACAGACACCTTTTCCCTGGGAAACTGTTGCTTCTTTACAGGATTTCATGTCCACAGAATGTTCAGAGACTGAATAGAGAGCATTAAGTGACTCGCACACTGCTGTGCAGAGCCAGATCACAGATGCTGGTGAAAGATGTCAGCAAAAGTGACTGAATGCTGTAACTTCTTTGGTCACCTCAGGCAAGTCATCTCTCTTCTTTGTTTCATCTCTAAAATGGCTTTAATAATATCTAATGCCTTTGTGATTTATGGATGGAAAACTCCATGCACAATCCAGTTGTATATTACTATTATTGTTGTTGTTTTTATTACTATTATTTCTGCAGTCTATTTTTTACCATTAGCTCCTTCCAGTTAAATTAATGTGTATGTCAACATCCTAAAAGTACATGCAAGTTTCCCAGTAAAGGGCAGCTTGTTATTATGAGGCCCATCTTTCACAATACAAATCTAAAAGATTAAGGGAAGGACTACCTTTGTGGTACTTTGCCTTTAAGGCACATAGCTAATATTTAGATGTCAGCTGTGAAACCCTTTTTGGTCAGTAAAACTTTTATTCTGACAGACTTTTTTGTAAGCAGTTAAAAAAAAAACAAAACACGTACAGGATATTTGGAATAATGATGCCAACTGGATTCTTTCTCCTATGGTGAGTGGTAGGTTGTTTCTCTTTCTAATCCAATTAGATAGAGAGCTGTACCTAATAGGAATGACCTGGATACAGACTCCTACTGACCAATAGTTATTAGGAAAAAAATGATCCTCTTTCATGTCAGTGTCAGACATTGAACTGCACTGAAGAATTCAGGATGTAACTTGTATAGCAGGGTTGATTCACTAAGCAATGGTATCTATATACTGAGGATTGGCATTTTCTTTTAACAAATTTGTATGGCAAAGCCACTAAAAGCAGGGTTTATATTGCTTAATGAAGTCCTTCTGCTTTTCTTTCATTTTTATGTATCCCTGCTCTCCCAAACAGCACCTTTTGTACTCCTGATTTCTGGCCGGATATATGGGAACATAGGGTGATGTCAAAGAAAAAAAAGTATGTCTGAACAATTAAGGTGGAATTTATGTCAAGCCCATAATTTTAAAAAAATGGACTAAACCACTTAGGCTTTGGCAAGCCTTTAGCCTCAGAGGAACCTGCAGTTCTGCTCCTGACCATGCACCTCATCCTCTGACTTACATGAGATCCCCTGGTGGGACTTGCAAACTCTAAGTCTTTTGATTGCCCTTTGAGTGACCCAAACTTGTGACTCCCTCACAAACAATTCAAGGCCACCACAGTGCCATACACCATGCCAAGTTCATGTCTCAGGCATAAAGTCTGTCTGCCTACTAATTTAAGGGCGTGAACACCCAGGAAGGGGGAGGTGTGGATTATGGTCCTTGCAGCTCACTATACACTCAGCTAAGGAGTTAGACTCACCCTTGGTCTCCTGGTTTGATGAACCTTGCATTCTTGTATGCATGTCTTCAAAGAAGATTTCAAATTTAGTTTCTGTCTGGATTTACTCTACAGAAGCTGTGCTTTTGAATATCCTTAACCAAAGACTAACCTCTGTTTCAGGTATACCAGGTGAGTGGTTCAACAGGTAGGTAACTACCCAGAAGGAAGGTAGTCCCCGTCACTTTTGGAAGTCTCCTGAAACGGGCTTCTAAAGCACCTCAACTCACACCATTGTTTTAGCTATCATCAGACTCTCACATAAGTATGTCATATGTACGTACAAACATCTATCCTCTACCAAGTGATAGACAGATTTTTATAGAATTCGTGCTTGGATTTTTGTCTGAGTCCTGGCTTAATTTTAATTTTTACCTATCTTTTTACCTATTTTTTCCTATTTTTACCTATTTTTTCCCTATTTTTTAAAATATATTGGAGTATACTTAGATACCCAGTGTGTTTCTTCATGATTCACTCCTGGATTTAATATCCTGAAAGAATGAGTGAAGACACTGCACATCATTCTGCCTAAATACCTCCTTTATATTTGGTTCTTTAATCTGAACAACCGAGAATTTGTCTTTAAAGCAGTTTGTTATGAACCGCTTAAAATCTACATCGCATGTAATTCATTAAATGCTGAGTGATGAACACATCACACATTTATCCAAAATGACCTCTCTAATTAGCAGCTGTAAAAGAGCTGTCTGATCTCCTCCATTTATCCAAACATACAACACCATGTGCCTGTGGTCTCTTGTCTTGTTAGTTCTCTTTCAAAGAGTTTCTTCAATCATCAGTATGGTCAGCAGGAATTAAGGCAGCTCAGCATTTTGAAAGATCATGCTACTTCTCTAGGTGCTCAGATGTGGCACACATCTATGTTTGACCCAAATTCTAGGATGAAAGCTCTTACAGCCACAGCTCTCAGCCCTGACATACACTGTTAGGAATAAGGCAGAGCTCATCAGCTCTCGTGAAGCTGCCCTTTGGATTGTGTATGGCTTTGGGCAGCTCTCCACCTGCCTGTATGAATGATAATGCAATAACACAGCTGTTAACATTTACGGTACAAATGATAAATCCAATTATAAAGGAGACAGTTAAAGCCCCATGCCATGTCAATGTTCCATGTGAAAGAGGTGTGTACAATACATTACTGAAAGAAACTGTGGGATGGAATTAGGAGAGCAATGAATGTATTTTTGAGGCTTCTTCCTCTGTCTGTTGACTGCCACTTTAGATCAAGATTACTAAATCTATACAAGGCAGAAACTGAAACTTTTCTGTATTAATCCGTTATTATTTTGGCTTTCCATGGCAGTATAATGATATGCTGCATATTTATAATCTCAGAAGCAGGCTCTAATTCAGTAACTTACACCATCTCTGTTTAGCTGTGTTTACCTTAAACCCGTGGTTAAGTTCAGTTGAACACATTTGTTGAGAGCTCAGCATCTGTCAGAAAGATGTTGCTGGGTCTAGCCGGACTTTCAATCTGACCCTGAACATCCATTCATTTATTCTCAAGTACATTTCTAAATCAGGAAAATGAACTGTATTTCATAAAGACCATATGGACCCATTACTAATGTCCTACAACTCTTATTTGTTAAATACCAGCAAAAGAATTCAATAGTTTCTTCTCTTAGAAAAAACACTTATATTCATGTTTTTCCCAAAGAAGTTTGCATCAGGTGGTCTTTTACAAACTGCTGTTGAAGGGAAGATGAAATGATGAATCCTGCAAGTCAGGCATACAAAATTTGTTGCCTCTAGATCTCTTCCATGGTTTTGCTAAATCTGTGAACAATATTCTGCCGTGAGATGCTGCATGTGTTTTGCATGTAGGTAGCGGCTGGATAACAATTGCAGGAGGGCAGCTAGCCAACCCAATTGGCAAGAGTTAAACTGGATATTCAAAAGTAGGAATATAAATATTTTGGTTCAAAGTTTAAGTTATTGAAGTATACCATTTGGCACCAAAAGCTTTTGTAAATAATTTTTCTTACTCTGCAGTCATTCATGAATCATTCCAGCAGTAGGTATATGCATTAGTGATTCCAGCCACAAGCTGCTGAAATTTGATGTTGGCTGATGCAAAAACGTAGCTATTATGGTGATTTGACATCTAGCTCCACATCTTAAGTAGACACCACTACCTCATTTAAAACTAATTCCTCAGGAGTGACATCTCATGCACAGGGATTATGAGTCATTAAATAATCATTTGGTAACACAGTGCATCCCTTGCCTCTGGAAGTGGTGTTCAGCATGGTGCCTACTCGATTAATCAACCCTAAAATAATACTTTCCACTCTCCTAAATTACACTTCCCTTCTTAAGTTTGTAGAAAGGGTTCATTTAACTAGAACATGATTTTAAAGGTAGAAATGAGCCTGGGCAATGTAACTGGGATTCAGATCTGTACTCTGTCAAAAGGATGAGTGATTGGATCTGGTGCCCAATACTACTTTATGGCTGACTTGAACTGCTCTGCTGGTGCAAGTTAGAAGGAAAATCATCTGATGGAGCTCCCTGATGACCTCTTCTGCAGAAGGAAACTTGTGGAGCATGGAAATATCTTGTGAAGAACTTCAGCAATCCTCATTTTTTGGTGGCCTTTTGGGGCTCTGAGCATCAGCATTCCTGTGCAGCTGGGGTATTCCTGATTGATGACCACTTCTGGATGAGACTGTGCTTGTCCATGAAGGAGGAGAGCTTTAGTTCCCACACCCAGTCTGCTTGTAACAAATACAGCCTAAATAGTTTGAAGCAGAGATTTACAAACTATTTTTGTAGGGTACTGTGGTAGTGGGGGCAGCAGGTATTGGGAACAGCAGCATGAGTAAAGACAAGGGCAGATCTGGCTCTGTGTTAGCTTGTGTATTGCTCAAAATAGCTCCTGCTCTATTAATGACACAAGTATTACAGCTGATAACTCATATTAGCCTCCCCTTAGGAGCTGAAAACTCCTGCAAGTCTGGCTTCTAGCCCGTGACCTTTTAATTCATGTTCTATAAAAGTAATTCAGTATTCAGGTCTGAGTCAAAATTTTTTCAGATTTGGGGCTTTGGCCTTGAGTTGGCACTACTGAAAATGAAAATATGTGGAAATGATGCTTACATACCCTACTGCCAATTCATACTGAATTAGCGTCTTACATATTGGACGGAACTTTGCTTTTAGAAATTATTTTTGTTAAAAATATGATTATATAAACACTTAAAATGAATATGCACTTGGAACACTAATTATTAGCTGGCTTATAATGGTATTCATTGTCCTATGATCTTGCATGAAATAGAAGTGATTTCAGCAAAACTTTGATACTTTATCTCACTGAAAGGCTTGACGCATAGGCCGAAAGAGTGTAAAACCACTTCTGTAGGTGGAGCTACAGGATGTGAGCAAAGGTTGTCTTCATAACAATGAACATTGCTTTTTCTTGTGATTGAACTGGACAAATGGCATCTTTTAAACTCTTTTTTTCCATAATGAAATTTTGTGTTGAATCGAAGTCCTATGGACACTGCTTCAACAGCGTTTGATAACATGAATAGAAAGCTAAGAAAAGATTAAGAAATTACATATTTAATGGCAAATGGTCACAGAATCATAGAGTTATTAGGGTTAGAAGGGATCTGGGAAATCATTTATTCTAGCCCCCAAATGCTCAGTCGATGAAAAATATTTTTTAACCTATTCAGTTACTAGGCCTTTATGAATGATTTTTGGATTTGTGGTTTATTAGTGATTTGGCCTTTATGAATGATTTAATGAAATACAGTTTTGTAAAATTAAATTTACCAGGAAATAACAGTCATTCAGATACGACCAATATCTACCTTTGCCTTTGTGGTGGGACCTTTTTCTCCCTGAATTTATCTGTTTAAAAGTGGTTATCTGGTTGTCTACGCTTACTCTATAATCAAGGAATGAGATAGAATGATTGAGTAATCTCCTGGGAACACTTATCTTTTTCTCCAGTGACAATAAAGAAAACTGTAGTTGGAGGAGCCAACTACTTTAGGCTATCTCCTGCCAATTAAGATAGGAAAGATAAACCCCACTATAATGTACAAATCATATTCCATCTGCTCATTGTCATTTCACTTTTCCAGTGGACAGAATTTTGACTGAATATTTTTCATAAAATGCTTATTTTTTCCTGTACCCGTTGTAAGTTACAGTCACAACATGAGGAACAACATGATCATCTCTGACCTCCTGAGAGGAAGCATGTGGGACTTCACTAGGTGAATTTATTTGACTACTAAACTGCATCTTTTGAAAAAAGCTACCCCAACTGGAATTAAGGGTGTGCATAATATGGATCTGGTATTTTTTACCTGAATGGCTGGAGTCTCAGCAGCCAGCTGTAGTATCTTTCCAAATCTATGTCAGTTGGTTTGGATATCCCTCCATCATTGACTTGTTTTTCCTTACAGATACTTTGATTCTATTCAGCCCACGCCTTAGCCTTTTTTGATAAGCTTAATCAATTCAGGTCTTTCAGTCATTCATTTTGGGATTTGTTTTCGAATAGTTTTATATTTCTCATGGTTCTAGTCTGATTCCTTGTCAAAATGTGGATACTGTCACTGGACTGTATCCTAGTGCCAATTTTGCAGATGATAGAATTTCCCCAGTCTGTTATCCCTCCTGGCTACAACATTTTACTGTAGCTCATATTCAACAGATTATCCACTATGGTTTGCAAATTGATTTCAAAATTATAAATTTCTAAGACTAAGTTTGCTATTCTATAGGGGTGACATCTGGCTTCTTGTCCTGTTTCTACATTCAACCATTTAAAACTGCACAGATTTTGCCTTCACCTTTTTTTTACCAGCTTCTTGTACATGATGTATTCCCTGCTTCATTTGAAATTCCTCTGGTATCTGTACACCCACAAGCTTTATCAGTAACACTTTCATACTGAGTCATCAATAAAAACATTACATGGCATGAGGACAAAGACAGATTCTGGGAAAGCCAAACCAGGACACTGCAACTTAGTAGATCCTTGGTTTACAATCCAAACCCTGCCTTTTAACTATTTCTGTAATTCCACACATGAGATTTATGAGACAGAAGTGTCTGTTTGAAAAGCACAAAGTTCCAACTTTAAAGGTGTACCAGCTTCTCTTTGCATACTGTTAGTTCATGATGCATGGCTCATGAGGCACTCCTTTGTCAAAGGGACACTGAGATATTTCAAATAAGCATTGACCTGCAGTGTCTGGATGTGAGGGACGAATATCTGGCTATGTGCAGGTTACAGGTGTGGAGTTGGCAGTCGTTCTCCTTGCCATTGCTTGGGATGCTGTTTGCATAATATAATTTACTGGGTCTATCCGGATGCAAATACAGCATTTTTTTCACAGACAATGCTGGCTAAGTACTTTTTTGTTATTGAATCAAAGACTACTGTAAAATAACCCTGAGCATCTTTTGGGCTTTTATGCAGTGTCCTGGTGGCAAAGCACAACTGGGCTCTTGTAGCCTCTAGAATAACCACACAGGGAAACTGTGTTTAAAGATGCACTTGCCTTACAGTCACATTAAAAAGGTCACAAATCTCAGATGTTTTGAGGTTTGGGTGCATTTTTGGGCCTGATTAACTAATGTGTTCATTCCTGTAGGATAAAAATCAAACTTGTCTTTACTGAATGAATGGTAGGGAAAAAACCTTCAATTCACAGAAAGACTGACATCAATTCACTTCCTTATTAGTGACATGGCAAAAAGTCAGAGGGCTACTGACATATGGTTCCCTTGTCAGTTTTTGCTGTAATAAAGATAGATGTTCATACTGTTGTGCTGAAAAATGGCTGTTATTGGAAATTGTTAAGAGGAACACTTTGCGTAAGGTGTCTTGGGGGGTTTTTATTATAAAAGGACCTGTCTTTGAAAAATTATAAAAATTGCTCATTATCCAGAAAAAGGAGAAACTTTGCAGTCTCTAGTGTCTTAGATTTAATCTCTCTGTTTAAAGTTCCACACTGGTGACATTTATTTTTCTCTGTTTTAACACATGCTTCCTTTCAGCAACATTATCTGCCCATCAGGAATCAAAGCAAATCCAGATGGCTCAAGAACAGATGGCTTATGGTTTAAGAAGCATGGGTCAGATTCAGCCATACACTGTACCAAGTTCACAGGAGTGCTCTTCTTACATCTAAAGACTTGGAGATGCTGAGTAATGATTTTTCTCTGCTTTGCTATTGTCAGTCTGTGAAAGTTAGCATGTATGAGAGAGTGAAACCAGAAGGTGCTATAAGATGGAAAGTTCTACATGCTCCACTTCAGGAAAAGAATTAATTTCTCATATGGTAAAATGGCACAATATAGCAGTTGCAAAGCCAGATATCTGAGAAGTATTTCAAAAATCTGCTTTGCTGAAATTTGAATGAGGCCCCTGGAAGACGTCTGATAAACAATGATGGAGACAGCCAAAGTGTTTCTAGGTAAGAAGAGAAATGGAGATCTAGCAACCTCCCAGCAACTCCCCTATTACATGACCAGAGATGTGTCTCAGACAAATTAGTACCTGATGATGTCTAATCAGAGACCTGTTTGCAGCCAGGTGGTTGTGATACACAACACCAGCAGCAATTGCAGGACACTACAGTTACATATTACAGTAATGAGTCAAGGCAAAATTCAGTTTCAAAGGTCTAAAAAGTATCTCTCACAGTCCATGGCAGTCAAATTCCTTCTCTTACCCAAATTTGTAGTACCACAGTAAGTTTTCAATGCCATCACTACCCTTCACTCTAGAGGGGCAGGAAAGAGCCTCAAATTTGTGTCCACACATGCTTCAGATGTTTCCACTTCCATTTATCTGGGATAACTGAAAACCAGGACATGACTGGTACGAGCAGTAAGACTATAATTCCTGACATATGTACACTGTGCCAATAAAGTGCCTTGTTTTGGAATGCGTGTAAGGACAGAGCCCACACAGTATTTATCAGTAAATCCCCAACTGCAACACTCCCCACAGTCAGGAGTGTTATCCCTATAATTTAGGTAAACAAAGAAACAGAGAGAAATAAAGCAATCTAGTCTTTCAAGATCATGCAATACAGTATATGGAAAAGAAACCATTTACCATATTTTTTAATCCCTGATAGCTTTTTGCAGAAAGGGAGAGTTTTGAGAAGGGAGCTTAATGAGTAGGAAGATTTAAAGGTAATCCCACTGACCTAAAGTTGGCTTTTCTCCTTTCAAAGACTTGCTGTTCCCTATGTTTTGGATTCTTCACAGCACTCCAGGCATGGCCTCACCTGTGGTGAGTATAGGGGAAGGATCACCTCCCTTAACTTTGCCTAATGGTGCTCAGGGCACCATTGGCCTTTTTGCAACGAGGCTCATTGCTCATGTTCACCTTGGTCTCCACCAGGACATCCCAGGTCCTTTTCTGCCAAGCTGCTTTCCAGGTGGACAATCTCCAGCATTGGGGTTGCTCCTGCCCAGGACTTTGCACTTCCCCTCGTTGAACTTCATGAGGTTCCTGTCAGAAATCTTCTACCTACTGTATATACTATCAACACAACTGTGACTACCTGCTATCATGCTAAGTGTGCCTTTTCCTCCTAAATACATAACCAGAACAAATATTCATCTGCTGCAGAAATGCTTAATGCTGACATGACATGGATTTATGGGAACAGAGCCAGGAGAGCAATGTGAGAAATGTGTTCTGCCCAGCTCTAGCTAATAATCTCCCAAGATTTCTGAATGTCATTCCAACTATAAATTAGACCACTGAGAGGGTTACATATCCCTGTATTTTTCTCCCTGCCTCTCTGCCAGTCAACTTCAGCGAGCAAAATCAAATCTTTCCAGGTAAAAGTTGTAACATACTACATCCACTTTGCCGTATTATTTACTGTAAAAGATGTATAGTAATGGAAAATAAAAAGTCCAATGATGGCATCATCCAAAATCTATCCAAAATTTATAGTACAAATTGATTTTAAAATACTCCCTTTGCCTTTGCAGAACTTTAAACCTTTCTCAATGAAAGACTCTTCTGATGGGATAATCTGACATTTTGGATGCACAAGCCATGGAGTTTTCCTCATAAATTGAATTGAAATGTTCCTTGTATGATGAATCTACATTGAAAGAGTATGTGTGGTGCAGGATTACCCAAACCAGCTCTAAACAAATTAGCCTGGGTACCAGCTGCTGTGTAACTCTGTTAGCCAAGAAGTCCATCAAGGCTAATGAGCTCTGCTGAGAGGCAGCCAGCATTTACTCAGCTAAAGCGTCCTGTTGCCATGGCATTCTCTTAGTCCAAATTTGATAATTTGACTATTGTGATTGTCAGCAGCTAAATATCTGTAGCATATATTCTGAATACTGTTTGCATGTATTTAGGCTTTGAAATTAAGTAATTCAGAATCCAATTTAACTCTAGTCTGTGTATTTATGTATATGGGGTATAATGAACAGAGTCTATTTCACATTAACAGCTATTTATCTCAGGGAAGTTAATTGTACTTGATATGAAGGGAAGTATGGAACCTGAACTTACCTCTCAGAATATTATTGAAGATAAAGTGGAATTGTCTGGCAAACTCACAGCTTCCATAAATACACTTCCTAATATATTTCCCAATGAGAGACTATAAATTTTTTGGTATGGGAAAGGTGAAGTAAAGCCTTTCTTGTTCTAAGATTTAGTCTGGCAGGGAATTTACAATAGTATGCCATAAATGACTTATAAAAAGATGCATGTTTTAAGCCTGCTGTACATAGAGCTTGAGGCCATTGTAAAAAGCCAAGGATGCCTGGTGAGGATACGGTAAGTGTGCTGCAGACCTTCCAGGCTACTTTGGGCTTCTCTGTGGCTTGGTATATCATATCTATCCTAGCTTTTTATTCCAACTGAATGGCAAAAACTACATCTGCACCAAAGCAGAAATGTCTTTTTTGAGCTTCAGCTACAAGTGGTAAAATCCAGGTGGTCCTATAACCTGTGAAGGTCCCAAATGAAAATAATTTAGTAAAGACTTGGTGGAGACTCATACATACATAAATAAAACACATTTTTAAAAAGAAGAGCCTTGTAGCTACAAATATTCTACAATAATTTTCTTGGTATTTGATTTCTCTGACTTTAAATCTATTGGCAAGGGTTTTGTGGATCAGCAGGAAGAAAGCATGTGTATGGAAAATGATTTGTTCTGGAGCTGGTCTGTTCTATAGGTTCTTATTGAGTACACAGATTTAACCCTCAGATTCTTGTAAAAAAATGCCATTGACCATAGAAATTACTAAAACAAAGGACATTTTTGTAATATTCTTCCCTCTTACAGACACTCATCAGAAATAAATAAACCCCCACCTTCCGATAACAAAATATACATACTTCTCAGAAACAGGAAAGGAAGAGTTAGGCCATTAGAAATATTTAGTTATTTCTGATCAGGTGCACTGAGGTATTACAGTGACAGTGGTCTATCAGGAAGCCTGCTTGTTATAGCTGCATAGTTAAAGACAGACAGACTTCTCCACCAGATTAGTAAAACCCCACATTTGCCAAATGTTTGGCCTTATGACAAAATCTAAAGCTGTATGGGTGTTACATGCAGAAACATAAAACTCCATGACTTTTTTGCCTTGAAACAAAAAAATCTACTTATACCTAAAGGCAAAACCCCATTGGAATGCATTTGAAATTAAGTGCTGAAAATCACTAGTCTTTTGGAAAATGCAATTATGTGCATCGAAACTGTGTGTGGGTGTATGAGCTTGAGAGACAGAGCCACATGGCATGGCTGTTTGCAAGTCCTCCAAGCTTTTTCCATTTGAATTCTTTTACTTCCCAGAAACTGTTCTCCAGAAAAAGTGGAAACTCCTCTTGGCATGTCCAATTTGTCAATTTAAAAACATAACAAAAATTTCCAATTTTTGCCTAATATTCAAACGATGAGAGTTACATTAGCTTCTTATCCAGGATACTACTGAATAATACCTTTCTGCACTGTAGCTTTTTAAACTTTATCATAATAAACTCCAGTGAAATAATAGAATTCTCTTTTTTAACTCAAGCAATTTATGTGTTATGAAGTGTTGAGGTAGATTAATAATTTTTGGGAAAGGGACCATAATAACCAGTCATTCAGCTAGGTAAACTCTCAAATAACACAAGCTGCAGAACACACCCCTGCAGTCCTTTTTCAGGTCAGGTAGTACAAAATTAATCTAAAGCATAATTTTCAAAAAGGCATATTTTAATAATTTGAAGATTTTAAGCGTGAAAAATGCTCTACAGTCCTTTGCAAAGTCTTCCAATGCCAAGATATGGTGGCCTTTCCCCCATTAAAGATTACTGCAATTGAATTCCTGTTATGCATATTGTTGTTCACTGGGATAAGAACACCTGATTGAGTCAGGAAAAATCAAACTATTTCTCACTCTTGCATAAGCAGTTCTTCAAGTTCTGCACAATTTTAGGATTACTAGTGGCATGGTAGTGATTGGCACATCATAAATATCCAGAGATTGTTTCCAAGGTGCATCTGGCATTTGTACATAAAACAGCAGCACAGGATAAGCTGGCTTTGCTGAGTGAATGGAGGTAACACAAGCAGCTCAAGCTTTGTTCAGGCTTTCCCATTACTGGGAACACACATGCTGGGGCTCTGCAGCATCTCTCTGCTGGATGCCAGCCCAGAAACAAGCCTGTGACTGCTTATCTCATCACTGTTGCAGCACATGCTCCCTGGATGATGGCAAAGGGGTGCAGGGCCAGGACAAAAGTCAGTGGGACACAGAGGTTCAGAGCACAGACAGTGAAGGAGCTCCCTTGCCCTGGGAGCTTTGCTGACTGCCTGTGCCAGTGTTGCTGAAATAACCAGCACCACTCACTGGAAGGAGGTCTGGGAAGTTACCAGTTTCTTCTCTCTTGTTCCTCTCATCTGCATGCCACTACTTAGCTTTCTTCTGTTGGGGGACAATCATAGACTGGTGCATGGGCTCTCTCTTAGTGGGGTGTCTGGAGAGCTGTCTGCTCACGTGGGCTGTGGGATGTGATGCTGCTAGTGCTGCCCTTTAGGCTGTACTTTGAGCTGAGTTAAATCTCATGAAAACTGGAGGAGCTCTCGCTCTTGTGTTTAAGACTGATTTTTGCCCTAATCTGATGCCCACTACTAAGGCTAAACATGCTGCATGTATTTTGCCTTTTATGGCAAAATGAGGTAGTGTCATGCTCTGAAGCAGAACTATCTGTGCCTTTTGCACAAGTAGATTTTTATTTTTACATTGCATTGAAGGAAAATTAGGTTCACTGTGTCGCTAACGTTAACTATTGTGAATGTAAGGAATGTTTGAAGGAAATTTAATAATTAAACAGATTTCAAGGGCCTGTCAACAAGACTTCAGCTCCGTAGTGGAGCCACTTGAACAGAGAATGCTCCCAAATATATGCTGAAGTTGACAGATTAGAACATGGTTGAAATTATTGTACATTAAAACAAAGTAGTCAATAAAAATGCAAACACTCTGAAGTCTTTTAATAAGAGCACACTAAATCACCCTCCAACAGCATTCAGAAACACATGTCACAGGGATTCAGGGCTACTTATACAAACTCTCCTATTCCTCACCTTCTCTATAAGAGGGCTTAATCTTTGCTGAAATATACAGATTTGCCTCTCTCTAATTCCGTCTGTATTTTCATTTAGATTACCCTGAATAAGCCTTGTATATTTAGGCCTTATTGACATGAAGCTTGACCTGAAGTCATCTGGAATTATCTCCAATTTTTGGAGCTGGATGCGTGTTTGGCCCCATGGAAGTCATTAAGATTAAAATGCAGCACATCTACATAGCTAAGTCACTGTGCATCGAGTTGAATGCACACCACCTTCTTGTCAAGGAATTAAAGATGTATTGCATTGACCACCACAGAATTTTTATTTTGGGTGGGCATTTAAACAAAATATTTTGCATTTTGAATCATTGCCAAACTATTCTTCAGCTCACAACAGTGTAAGCTTTCTGGCTTTGCTTTTAGGCTCTTTGGCTTCAGGGTTTGGTCTTTTAATTTTTTTTTTCATGGAAGGCAAACATTTATGATCTTTGCCACCAAGTGTCTGTGAACAGAACTTTCTCTTAATTTCTCTAACATCACTGTTAGGTGGCAAAATGTACATGTACAGATATTTCCCTTTCATTTCTGCTGCACACAGAAGCATTAATTGTCTAATAATGCAGCACAAATATGAACAGCAGTTTGGTCAGAAATGTTCTCCCCATTTCTTTCTTTCTTTCTTTATTTGCTGGGGGCCTTTGTTAGCCCCTGGAGGTGAGTTGCTCCAACATATCGTGCACCAGCAGTCGTGCTGAGCAGAGAGATAAATTAGTCCAGCCCTGAAAGGTTCCTGCAGGGTGACCATACCTGCTCACAGCCAACACTGCTGCTAAGAGCAGAAAATGAGCTACAGAATGCACTGGCTAGGTTTTCATGACAGCCTGCGTAGGGTTTTGTCACCTGTCTTAGCCTTTAGGGTAGTATTTCTCAAACTAATAGCTAAAAAGTGTTCTGCAAAGGACTGAAGCATTTTAAATGCTTCATCCCCACTCTTACTCCCATGTTTTGCAAAAGGAAGTAAATATTAAGTAGGGAAAAACAGAACTAACCAATTCACCTTCAATATTTCAGCTGTTAAATGGTCAACAGTGTTGTCATAAAAGATGAACACTGGAGTATTTTAGAGTTTTTTTCCTTTAGAAGAAACCAATGGTCTTTAGGGTTTAAAGGAGTTTAAAGATTAAATCATATTCTCTGGGAAGCATATCTGTAGAGCAAGAATTTGTCAACCATTTTGACTAAATATTTTTTAAACATCTCAGAGATATCCTATAAAATCCACTGCCTCTCAACAGGTTTCTGATGGTACCTGGGCACTGATAACATCATTGTGTTTCAGGTGAAGCCACAGCCCATTCAGTCCGACCTCAGTTGCAGGGTCAGTCACACACTCTAAAGACTTAGCACAGCTCCTCTTTTGCTGACTCAGCTTTTCAAGATCATATTTGTCATCATCAATGAAACACCAATTTTTGTCTCTATCAGCTTTCCCAAGAAGCCAAAATCTCCCCACTTCCATTTTGAGTGGTGCTTCAGGTTGCGCATAATTCAAGTATTTGTGCTTTCAGCACTTACAACATTCAGAGCTTCTGTTGCAATGGGTATGAGTCATGTATCTCAAAATCTTTTTTCTGGGACTCTAGCCAAAGAAGAAGATCTTTCTTCTTTATTTTTCTTCTTGCCTTTTTCTTCCTTGTGCCTCTGTAAAAAGATAAGTAAATATCTGAAAGGAAAATACCTTAAGCTTGAAACTTTGCCCTCAGGTGAAGCTGCTCCACTGTTGAAAATTTTTGTGGTTTAAAACGTATAAATAGTAGATTAACTGAAGGTCTGAATGTTTCTTAGAAACATAATGAAAAATTTGGGTGATTTGGGGTGATTGTGGAAGTTACAGAGCCTGAAAAGTGTCTCAAATAGGGGAGATGAGGAAAGAGGAGCAGGGGCACATAAGGACAGTGTACCATCATAACAGAGCAGATCACTCCACTTGCATGCTGTTGAAAGACACTGCCTGAAAAAAACAGAGGAAATTCCAATTTTGTTTTGGAATAGTATGTCTGAAAAACAGAAGTTATTATGTATCTCATATTGCAAACAAATATAATGGTGATTTCCCTGCAGCCATGATAATAAAGGCTCTGAAAAATATCAATTACTCAGAGGAGACAATCTGAGGCAGAGAAAGGCAGAAGATTAATCAGAATTACTATGCAAAAACCATTTCACACCTAATAATCCTGATTTTTTCAATACAAGTTCTTGTGTTATGTCCATCATCACATTATAATGGCAAGCTAAATGAAAGGGGAAATTTCAGGTTTGCAATACCAAGTAAGTCTTCCCCATATTGCTTGATGAGAAAAGGATTTTCTTCTCTTTTTTTCCTTTCTCTATTTATGTTGTGTAGCTAATGCTACATTTGAAAAGAAGATGAGAAGCCAAGCTTTCAGCCCTTTAAGGACATGATTACTTGTTAGTAACATTCAGGCCTTCTTTAAGAGTACATAGAGAAATACACAGACAGAAATCATGCTGGACAAATTAATGTATTCCCATTAGGGATTGAGAAGATCTAGGCTGGATATATTTCTTGTTTCTGGTGGGTCCAGACTTTTTGAAGGCAATCAGAACTTGATTTGAACTTCAACACAAGAAAGCTTGAAGTATTAGCTGAGCCAAATGTTTACTGACATTGACATAGAGATGTGAGTTTTTTCTTCAGTTCTCACGCTACATCTAAAATTGGGAAAGGATCTATTTTAGGTTATTCTTGCCAACAAAATATTATTAAAAACTTGAATCTCTGAATAAATTTTGGAAGCGTTACCCATTAGACTTGGTGATTTGCCAGATAAGGAGCTGTGTATTTCAGTATTTGAATTAAGTTCAACAAACATATAAAGTGTTAATATATCCTATACATACAAATGATAGACTGCCACTAAAAATAAAATGGTTATGATAAAGCAATTCTTTAACAATGGAAAACTGCTACAGATACTGTTTTACTGAAAGGTATCACTTCACTGCAAGGCTTCACTTCTGTTAAGCTTTTTCTGACCATCCTGTAGGTGCAAAGCTTCGCTAGCACTGATAGATGTCACCTGGGGAAACTGAGAAGGTCTCTGCAACAATGCAGTGTGGTGATAAACACAGTTGTAGCAAATGTGAAAGAGC
Source organism: Lichenostomus cassidix (assembly GCF_008360975.1). Lineage (NCBI taxonomy): Eukaryota > Metazoa > Chordata > Aves > Passeriformes > Meliphagidae > Lichenostomus > Lichenostomus cassidix. The sequence goes on along the minus strand of NC_139479.1, from coordinate 14,100,332 downwards.
TGCTCAGGAAAGGAGCACTTTGCAGATAATGATTTTAATTCAGACACATGCAGCTAATAGTAAATGGGCATGAGTCTCAGCGTGCCAATAAGTCACGGGTCACAGTCAGGCTGCTTGGCAAATGTACCTGAGTGATAAAATGTGTAAGTGGCTAAAAAGCAATATTCAAATTAGTCCAGTGTCTAAGGAGATGAGATCTAACTGCATACAGAGGTTTGCAGGAAGAAGAGATGTCAACTGGAGAAACAACTGGTGTGCTGTTGTTAGCTGCACTCCTTTTCCAAAGCTGAGGTGTCTCCTTCAAAAGTGTAGCACAAATGCCAACAAAAAACCCCATCACCATAATATCTTGGCACAGCAACACAGTGTATTTTCCCCAAATTTCCTTCACAGAAATAGCTGAAGTAGCTTCCCTGGGAAGTAACTGAAAAACTGATGAAGTGGAATTTGAATTCTGTTGTCTACCTTGAAAGGAAAATAGAACAACATGTGACAGGTACACATTTTTTACTCTAATCATAGTGGAAGATGTGTTGTTCTGATGTTGATGAGTGGGGAAAAAAAGGTTTTGTGGTTTTTTGGTTTTTTTTAAGTAGAAAGGATGCCTAGCTTTGCCTCTTTTTCCTTTTACGTTCTAGTCACCAGCTCTGGGAATTCAAGCAAGGAATCAGAATGGGGCACAGTCCATCCTCACAAGTACAAGGTTGTGCCATTCAGGCTGTCTCCTCATTACACAGGGGCAAATCTTGCTCTCAATGATGAGAAAAGAGTTCTGCAGAAAGTGTAACATCAAACTGCTAAGAGTAATCAGATTAATCAGTGCTGGAGGCAGTCAGTGGCAACTCAAAGAAAAGGAAGCGATTTACATGGAGAGATTTTTCACGAAAGTGCATGCATTCCTTTTTATCTGCATGTTTGTGGATGGAGCCATGTATTCATAATGCCATGCCAGATGTAGGGAAAAAATATCCATTTCGTTAGTTGTAGCTAGCCCAGAGCAAGGAGGATAGAAGTGGAGGAATGGAAGAGAGAATGATAGTGACTTTATAGTGTATCTTCTGCTTCCCAGACAAAGTTGCCTGTATTGCCACACTTACATTCTACCCAGCAATGACTTACTCCTTTGTCCTCTGTTGACTTGATATATATAACTATATATACATATATACATATATATATATTTTGTATATATATATATATAGTGTGTATATATATACATATATATATACACACAAAATATATAATTAGATCAGTTCTCAAATGTATAACCCCTGATTCTACTGTTGCTTTCTCATGCTGGACTCTTCCTAACCCAAAACTCCTACCACAGCTATAGGCCTTAATGGAAATCTGTCTCAGGAAACTTCTAAGAAGATGTTACTGATGTCATAGCTAGGACAGATAAATAACTGTTGGATCAAATAACTAAATATAAATATGGTATGGTTTTAGGTAGTGGTCCAAGGTGTCTGTAGCTCATTACAGTCATCAAATAAAAACCAGATGCCAATATGGAGCTAAATTCTTGCTGTTTTACCACCAACAGAATTTTCTAAACTGCTGTATTATGAGCATTTGCATAGTTACTTATAAATACAAATCACTGTGAGCTCTCAGTCCTTTTGCTCCAGTTCCTACTGATATCACTTGCTGAATAAATGAAGTCTTCGCATGTTGGGGAAAGTGGTTTTAGTAAAACTGATACTGTAAAGGCCTGTGACCTCAAGCTGACTCTCTGAACAAAAGAGTTTATGTGAAAATATAGGCCTAGGATAGACTCCAGGTTTTTGATAGCCTTCAAGTTCACAATAAAGTTAGCAAGCACCTTTGTGATGTACTTTACTGGGAGGATAAATCCATGATCTTCTACTTAGGTTCTACCAAATTTTTCAACTCAGTTTGAAAAGATAAAGATGTGACATTTGTTTGTTTGCTGAGCTGTGAAACATGGTTTAAGATGCATGGTTTAAGATGAATACATGATTACCATTCTCTAGAAATCCACAATCACTTCAAAGTTTTAATGTTGTGTGTTCAGAAGACGTGTACAGCTGTTGTTAAAGAAAATGCTAGAAATTTAGGCATGAATTTCCTAAATTAATGTTATCCCAAATGTAGTGACAGGGAGACTTGAGATACTGAGTTGGTGGGTAATCATAACCAGAAAGAGAACTCCTCCCAGGTGGAGTAGGCTCAAATTACAATACTGGAAACATGGGGAAGGAGATGGGTTTTGCCTTCAGCCTCAGCAAACTATCTCATAAAATGTGAGCACCTGAGATACAGCAGTTGACTCCCTCTGACAACAAGATTTGCAATATAAATGCAATTCATACCAGTATTTGCAGTTTTCCTGCATTTATATATACTGGCTGTCTTGAAACACTGAGTGTTGCTGTGAATTTATCATCTGATTGCAGAGGCTCATTCCTAACTCCTACAAAACTGAGAAATAAATGTGTTAAAGAATTCAAATTCTTCAAACAATCTTCTCTTTCACATTTTATTTTTGCATTCCTACAGAGCAGTAGCATATTTTTATTATTGCAGATTGTGAAAAAAATGTGTGTGTGTATGCAGTAGTATATGAAAACATGTGAAGAAGTATCAGGAGAATAGAGCCCCAAAGCTAGACTGAGCCTAAACTCTGGCTTCCAAAATTACTGAATGGTTGGTTCTCCATTCTCTGAAAGACTCCTGAGAGGTTGAGCCACCACCCAAGAGTTGTGCCACATTTGAATGTTTCTCTTGAGGTTTCATCTATACTCAGGGTGAGAGATGGGGAAGAAGAGGGGAGACTGGCAGCCACAGAAAATAGCTGTCTGAATGATGGGATGTTAATGCCTTTCAGGCTGTGGCTTCTAAGTATGGAACAATTTTATTTCAAGAGTACAATATTCTGATGACATAGATAATTACCCTGCCCCACAGAGAGCTTTCAAACTGGTTCTGAAAATAAGCGCCAAATACTTTTAGTTAACTAGTGAACCACCAGTTTCCAATCTTACTTCAGGATTTTTTTTATCATGTCTGCCTGATGACTGGATTAAGCGATGACTAACTCAGGAGCAACTCACTGATTTTGATAGCTGTCTGTTTTAATCCTCACTCAGGGCTCAGATGTATGGTTTAGCTCAGCATAAGAGGCTACTCTGCATCACGAGTGCTGTTTACACTTTTGGTCAACAGGAATTAAAAATGCCACAAAGTTCATTTCACCATGTTTTACCACCACATTTCTTTCTACCAGGTTCTTTTCAAATCTGAATGTAATTCAACAGTCCAAGAGCTAGATCTCTCTTAGCCAATGCATGCTAACAGAGATTTTTTTTTAGTGTTGAGCTCTCAGGGCAGCGTTCAGAGTCTTAAATTTTTGCTCTCTCTACAGTACATGAGGGAAGTCAACCACTGGCCTTCTGAAAAGCAGCTGAGCTGAAGATGGAACAGTCTGTTCTAGACTGGCACTTCTGTTTCCTTGTAATATTAGCCAGTCATTCAGATAATGACTGTACAGAAGCATCTTGGATGCTTCTTTCTCATCATCAGGGAAAATTCTCAATACAATGCCAGCTTCTTGCAAGATGAATTGGATTGCCAGATTGACAGTGCATTAGTAAAGTAAAAAATCAAACCCATCACATGCAGAGAACAGATGTAATTATTAGGCAAAATGTTCAATATGTATGTAGGAAGCTGGGATTTAACCTTTGAGCTTCTGTCTACAGGAAATAACAGAAAAATTATCCCTTCCACCTGAAGAAAACCTCTCTCACCACCTGAATTGAAGACCTCCTTTCACAGAGTAGGTGCACATGAATGATTCCAGTTCTATATGAAAATTCCTGATGTATGGCAAGGAGTCAGGTGCATAAAGTGACTGTAATTTAATTTAAAAAAAATCGTTGAGCATGTAGGAATACATAAATTATTTTAAAAAACATAATTAATTTTTCTCTTTCTGAAACAGTGCTATTAGCTGAATTAGTCTTGAATTGTTGTAATATGAAGTGAGGAGCAAACAAGCACAGATAATCCCAATGTATGGATGCAAACTGTAAAGGACAACCAAACAAAGTTTATATCTGGTATGGTTTGGTCAAGTTTTTGTTCATACTTCTTTGATAATAGGTGCCTAATCTCCTATTGAGCACACCCAGAAATATATGTCTATAGTTTACCATAAATTTTATGTGAGTTCTGGGAACACCCATGTGTCAGTGTGCTTGGATAAATGCTGACTGCTCATGACCCAATGCAGATTATTTAATGCATGAGAAACAAAGAAACACAAACAAGCGTTTTATACTTATTTGCTCATTGAAAGGAGGGAGATTCTATTTTCCTTTTTTAATCAATGTATAAAAGAAAGAAGACATTCTGTCACCTTATCACCTCTGATTCTGTAGAGAACAATAAGTGGAAAAAGATTTCAAATAAACAGACATCAGTTGTTGGTGTGAGTCACCCTGATGAATAATAGTGATAACGAAATTGCTATATTGTGTATCTAACACGAAATCTCTATTTCTGAAATAGGTTGTTATTCTGCTATTTAACATTTTTTATATTCTCTGTCTATGTGGGGTTTACAATGGCTCTATCATAAATTTTCTTTGTGTATCTGTTAGAGAAAAGGTGTACAGAAAGCAAAATTTTAGATAAAATTCAGTGCTTAATAGATAATCCTGATGCAAAACCAACTTAAGCAGTTGCAAACTTTCCCTGGGTTTTGTGGGCTTTGCACACATGCTCTATAGAGTTCTATTTGAAAAATGCTTTTTTCCCATTTAAAAATTGAATGGAAAAACATTGTGCAAAATGTCTTTGAGCTGGAGTAGTAAATAAGAGGACTTCTTAAGTGAAAAAATAAGTTCTTTTATTTTCTGAAAATTCTATTCTTGCTATGAAAGTGATTACCTGACAAAAATAGTAACAGAAGACAATACCAGAGATGAATTCTGCTACCTATCATGTAGTTCAGTCTACCCTAGGCTGTTCTGGTGCAAGCAGTTTAGACAGAGAGAGACTTATAAAGTCAGGATTGTAGATGTTCATATGCAAACATGCACTGCATTCTTTCCTCTTCCTGTTCCTCTGCACCTGCTAAATTGATAATGTCTCTCCATACCTGTTCAGGAGTGAAAGGAAGGTATAATTGCAGTTAAAAAAGAAATTGGTCCAAATGCTACTGGTTGTCTAGTTATGTCCTTTGGCGTAAGCGGTCACTGGTGAAATAAGTTTTTTTCTTTCCGTAAGCAAGAGTATATTTTCCAAAAGAATTCATGAGGGCCATTAAAATCACTCTGACTTGACAGAATATCCCATCAGAAGAGATTGTGAGTAGTCAATATAACAATAAAAACAGGTTGGACATAGAGAACTGTTTTAGTTCTACCTATTATTTACAGGAGGAGAAGGATGAAACTAAAGTTGTTTAGGGAAGGGTTTCTTTTTTTTTGCAAATAAGGATTGTTATACCAAAATTCTAGCAGCATATAATAGAAAACATCAGTGGTTGTTAGCTGTCACAATAGTAAATTTATACACAAGAGAAACAGGAAAAGAAAAAAGTAAATTGGTTAATAACCGTATCACTTTGAAATTCCCCTGACCCAAAAAATGTGTTAAAATCATTTATTGCTATAGTAGATGTCAGTTTGGTACTAGTAAGCATTTAATCATCTTTCTGCTTCATACATTTAATATGACTTCAGTGTTTTACTTGAGAAAGTAACACATCACATGTTTAGGTGACTGATGATGAATTCAGGAGAGCACAAGTGCCAGTCACAAAGAATCAGGTCTGTTTAGTGTCCATATTAGCTTGGCTCCCATGAATAATTCTCTCTGGCAGAAGAGGTTCAGTAAAGCCATTAACTGTCCTCAGCAGCTATGGATAACTTCCAGCAAGCCACAGAAACCAATAAACAGAGGTAGTATACTTTGATATGTTCAGTCTAATAAAGGTTATTCAAAATAAAGATTATTCAGTCTAATAAAGAACTCTCTCGTATTTTCTAGGCTTATTCACGTATGGAAGCAAACTAAGTTCTCTCTAAGTTCTCTTCTGATTCAAAACCATATGTCTTACTGCCTCATTTTCTGTTTCCTGTTTTCAGACTGCATTATTCACCAGTCATGCCTGGACATTTCTCTCCAGATCATCAGAGGGCATTGGGCACACAGTGAAGGAAGAGTGGCTCCCTCCATGGTCAAAGTGGCACAGCTGGTTGGCATGAAGTCAAACAGGCCCAATATGTGCCGTCCCTGTTTTAGAAGTGGATTCACCAGGAGAGTGGTGATGTGACCCAAGGTCAGAGTAGAAAGTGGTGCTGGAGCCAGCAGCAGAGAGAAATTTCCTGGCTGTCATTTCCATGCTGTCCTCTCACATCAACAATTGCTCAGCTCACCCGGACCTGCAGCCTGGTAGTGTCCCTTGCACTAAATAAGATAAAAGATAAAAGCAAAACCATGACAGTGGCAAGGCCAAACACTCCAAAGTGATGAAATCCCACAATTAAGGTGGCCTTTGCCAGCAGAATCCAGCATCTTCTGGGCACATATGTGCTATCATCCCATTTATACACATATGTATGCTTATATTTATGCTGTAGTCCTGTCTTCACTTACAATGTAACATAAATTCTTGACAGCATTCTCTAATTATAGAATTATTACAATGCCATATGGCGGAGACAGAACACGACTCATCCCTGTGGCCTGATGTCTACTTTGCAAGGGTCACTCCTGTGCTAGAAGGCTATCTACTGCTACCTTGCTTAAAAGGCACTTAATTGCCCTTAACAGGGTGTAAAGAAGATGGGTGAATTAAGTTCTTTTCTTTTTTAAAAGACATCAGTCTCTATCTGCATTGTCGTAGTTACAGCTGGGGAGTTTGAGAAATGTACTAGTGAAATTGATTACTCAGACATGTGTGATTATGATTCATCTGGGAGCTTGGAAAAGAAAAGATGCACGAGTTCTTCCTCAGCCCCATCAATTCTTCCTTTATTGCTTTATTTGAAACAAAGCTTGGACAACACAAAAAATAATTTGATTTTATGATAGCCATAGGCAGAATAAAAGGTGCTCTTTTTTACCTACCCATGGCAGAACTGCAGGTTAAAGATCAATTTGAAACAGTGTTTTTCCTCACTTCATTTGCTAACCATTTCAAAGGCATTACATTTTCATTTCTTTCAGGCAATCATATATTCTGGGGCCTGGCAAATTTGTTCTCCTACTAAAGCAACAGCCCAGATTCTCTTAACATCTTTTGTCTGGCAGTATCTAGTTATCAACTACTCTAAGGAAAGTTAAAAAGGGAATTGTGCAATCGATAAACAGTTCACCCTTGAGGGTTTCAGAAGACTTTTCCCTGGCTTTTGGGATGGCACAGCAATACTGCCAAAGCACTTGTGCTTTGTTTTCTCCTTAGTAAGAGAATTATGGGTGTTTCCATGATGAATTATCATATCAGTTCCTCTTTAAAATATTTTTAAACTCTTGAAACATTCTAAATGCCTCCTTCACAGGTGTTGTCATAGCTGACATATGAAAAGTATCCCTGGGCTATCCAAACTTGTAAATGGTTTTCTCCTCCTCTTCCCCCAGGTATTAGCTATTTTCTGACTCAGACTCCAGCCATGCACATTCCCACACACTGGCATGACCTGGGACATGACTACATGAGGCTGTTGTTCCTGGTTTGTAGTTTTTACCTGTGAACTGCGGGGTCCTCTGCACACTTGACAGCAGGTCCTGTACCAAAGTGCCAGTGCCTCTGAGGGCAGGGCTAGTGAATAATGCAATGAGTGGGCAGTCTGCTTAAAGTATTTTCTTTTTCAGGGCAAAATCACTGCTGGTAAAAAAATACCTGTTTAAAACCAAAATATATCACTCCCATTTATGAGGTGCCTTTCCACACTCTGCTTGGGGATTTTGGAAGGACCAAACCAGCACCCTTTGTGTGTTCCCACTGTCTACCAGCTTGTCTCCTTGCCACAGCTTTTTGATCTACCCTGGACATTCCTAAGTGATTCACCACCATTTAATGGGGATTAAGATGTTTTTAATTGTTTATAATCCTTTTGACCTTCTGCCTCAGCTGAGATCCTGGAATTGTGCCATTGCACTTCAAGCAGGAGTGGTGGCTTAAGGCAAAGCAGCTTGTAGAAAGAGGTAATTTTTTTTTATTGGCCAAATTACTGTGGATGGAGAAAATAGTTATCTTGCAGGAATGCAAAGCCTTGTGCAGGTCTGAAATGAATGCTGCAATCTTCAAAGATAAATGCATGCAGAGAGCAATTACCCTGAACTTAATTTCTTTATGTTAACAACTTAGATTACAAAAAAGAAAAGGCAGCTGGTGGCTGTGAAATGAAAACAGTGTCTTAGCAGAGAGAGGGGTGATAAATTTTTAGCTCAAAAATTTTCATCTACTTCATGAGATTATTCCAGGGAGCACAGTAGCCTCCTAGAGGACATGACCATCAGTAACCATTTGACTAAGATTCACCATACCAAATACACAGTAGGTCTTATGTCTGAGAATGCTAGAAAAACCTGGAAAATTATTTCCTTTATCTAACCACTCCAAAATGATGAGCTAAAACAAGAAGTAGGCTAAATGAAGTGCTTCTGAAGTTTCCCTAACCATTTTGCAAGACTCTAAAATGTTACAAAATCACCATGACAGGTACTGAGCACAAGAGCCAACTAACACAACAGCAGCTGCCCCAGCCTCTATCTGATAAAGATCCATTCAAACATCTTCAGCCAATGAAAAATCTGCTAACCAAAGGTGAACTGTCTGCTCCAAAAGCCAAAATATCTCCTTAGAGGAACAACCACATCAGGTCTGGTGTACGGGAAATTGTGATTACTTTGTTGTCTCTTTTATTCATATTTCTTAAACAAGCCAGAAGTTAAGTCTAGTACCCATCCTCATATGGCAATTATAGGAAGAAGACAAAGAAATATGTTGAGTCTGAAGTCTCAAGACAAAATCCCCTTCCTGACTGCTCTATTAGCTACTTGTGGAAAAGAGACAGAAGAGAAATAACAAATCAGCCATCGTTACAATTTTTTCCTGTCTCAGAAAGAAAGTCTGTCCTAAATCACAAGTAGTGCAAACATGCAATTAGATGACACTATGACTAATGAAGTCAAGGAAGACTGTGAACAAAAGAATGTTTTTTCTCCAGTGAACCAGTTAATGACCATAACTTCCTATCCACTATAGTACTGTGATGTCCACCAGGAGTGTCCCCAGTCTGTCTACCGTGCTCCAATTTCATGATCTACCTCAAAACAAACAAAAAAACCCAAAAAACCGCCAAAAAACAAAAACCAAAACCGAAAAACAAAACACAAAGCAAAACAAAACAAAAAAATATAAAAGGGAAAATGTAAAGGAAAATAAAAAGAGATCCAAATCTTTTTATCACTAAGGCTGTGCTCTATCTCATATATGAAAGCTTTATCATTTGCACTGAAAACATGGATCTCATCACTGATTTTTGTTAAATTTAAAAACATTTTCCCCTCCATCAAACTCTCTTGAATATAAGCCCACTGAAATCCCCTTAGAGAATGAGGAGTATCAAACTACAATTTATCAATTGTGGTAAGACACTCATGGATAAATATGCTTGTCTGAAGAAAATCATCCACTGTTAAGCTTTTCAAACCTCACCTCATTTGAGGTGATCACTCACGGAGATCACTTTAATTATTTAGAAGTCCTTTACGGGACAGGATTACTCCCTAGGCAGGTGGTTGGCATCTATGAGTTAAAAAGCACTGAAAATAGTGTCAAGCACTATTGTTACCTTCATAATTTGGGACTTATATAATCAGTCACTAACAATTTACAAGGTCCTAAGTCAAAAGAAATGTCAGAAGCAGAACTTCTTCCTTCCTTTCATATAGCTGCAGCCTCACTAGCCTCAGCCCCAGGAACAAATGCTCAACAGGCTCCACAAATACTCAGCAAACACTGCGTGTGACAAGACATCCTCTCACAACCACAATCCTCCTTGGATCCTTTACCAGGCATTTCTGTAGCCCATCCTCTGTGCCACATTCCATCCCAGACACAATAGCCAAGACTGAACCACCGTGATGCACCAGGATGAGCTCATGTAGTCAGCGAAGGACAGAAACTTCTATCTTCCAGTGGGGGATAATTCTCTCAATGCAGGCACATCATCCCTGGGATATTTGGGGTTATCCACAGACACACCATGAAACACCAGAACAGGAGAACAGGTACTAGAAATCATCTCTCTTACAAGTAGTAAGAGATTAAAGCCTCTTTTGAGACCTGTTTTCATTTAACACATTCCACTCCAACATAATCACTCCAGTCTTGAAGAGGGATAAATATATTTCCCACTCTTATCTAGAGTATTGAATGAGCTTTTTATCTCCACAGGTGCTTGCTACATTTTTTTGTTTCAGACAACCTGTTGAAACCTTTTGTTTCAACAACCTTAATTTCATCTTCCACAGCTGCTTTTTCCATTTCAGACCTGCAGAGGGGCTATGTGTCCAATCACTTCTTGGTTGATTCTAGCTCTACCACACTAGTCTAATGAAACATTTCACTTTTCCCCACAGACTTTGATTTACTTCTGCTCTTAGACCATCATGGTTATACTACTTCTGCAGTACTCACAGTCAAAAAAATTGTTAAATCTTTGTATCCATGATACTCTTGTATTTCAGCTCCATGGCTGTCTTGCAGACAGAACTCCCAAACTGAATTATTTATGGAATTACTGCTGGACTTGTGGGCTCCTGTGATCCCTGCCTGTGTTATTTGGGTTTAGCATGTGCAGGAATTTAAATGTTTCATAGGCAGGTCTTTGCCTGGGGTAGTGCTGCACAGCCTTTGGGCCACAGTGTGGCTCTGCCAGCTGACAGTGGCACCTGGTTTCAGGCTGGGAATCTCTGCCCCCGGAGCAGCCTGTGGAGCCAAACTCACCCAGTGCCTTCTGGAACCAGCAGCTGTCAGAAACATGTTCATTGCAGAAGAAGTGAGGACATAATCACATCCAACATCTATTTAGTGTTTTCCTAAGTAACAAACACTATGCTTGTATGAAGCTTGTAAAACTGTTATTATCCCTGAAATGGGAAAACCAAGGCACAATGCAGCCAGAACCTTATAAAAAAAAAAAAAAAAGCATGAAATTTTTACCCAAATAGCTTGGTTTTCAGAGATAATAGTCATTCACACCTCCCACGGAATTTGTTTTTTAGATGCGGAAGTCAGAATGAGCTGCAGGTGCTCAACACCTCTGAAGATCAGGCCAGTCCTCATGGCTGACTAATGGGGAGGGGGAAGTGTTTGAGGTGGGGAGGCAGGTTGCATCTTGCTGAGGCTCATGATTTTCCCAATGTGGGCCAGGTACCCACGACATTTCCCTAACAGTCTGTTGAATGTATTGCTTCTCATCCCAGTGTTAATCCACAGGATCACATTGCTTCTCAAAGCAAGATTTTATTTTCCTGAAGAGTTCTGAACACAAGCCTAGTTAAATCAGATAACATACTGTTCTCTGTGCACACAAGAGAGCTGAATATCCTTATTTTTTCTAATTACATAAAAGCAGCACTCAGGAGCTATAGAGCCACGTGATCCAGGCAAAACTGATTAGGGAGGGTATGCATCTTGCCAGTGATGAGGGAAACAGCAGCCTGACTTAGTGCAGTCTCATGACTCCCCTGACTTGTGTCCATTTTCCTGGGGACACTGACCCTTACCCCCTTCTTCCCTGAGTGGTACCAACATTACATTCCAGAGAGGGAAAATGATGACATTGTTTAGCAGCAAATAGCCAAGAAAACTGTGAGGCAGGTATGTGTCTGTTACCTCTGCTGCCTGGCAGTGAAGGATCACCACCACAAAGCCTGGTCCTAGGAGTGAGCAAGACTAGTGTGGGGCTTTTTCCAGCAATATTTTCCAGTTTGTCACTTGGATCCAACCAAGTTTTGTGGCTTGGAGTGTATAAAGCAAATTTGATGTGCTGTGTTTAGCTTTTGATGGATTTGTTTTTTGTTTTGTTAATTTGACTGTCAAGGTTTTCAATAGCATCAACAGCAGTAATTTAGCTTCTGTTACCTGTTGTGGGTGGCTTATGTAATGTTAAATTTTTTCTTTCCTGCAAAGCATCCAACTGCCAAGATCATAAGCATTATATAAATTAAATAACTAAATGAGAGGCTTTTCAAGGACTCAAAGAAAATTCAGAGCTTTAGTATTGCTCAGAAAAGAGCAGAATGACAGGAATAAAGCTATTAGTGTATGATTTCCTTTCAAAGAACATTCCATGCTACCTCCATCTAGAATGTGTAGGTGCTTCCACCAAGGTCACGGCCCTTTGTTGCTAAGCTTCATGTGTATGAGAAGAGAAAGAGAACACCTCTTTTAAAAAGCTATCTCCACTCCAGGAGACTTATCACCTCTGCTGAACACAGAGAAATCAAATTATTTGTCCAGCAACAGGAACTGCCAGGACTTGACCTCTGCCTCATGTGCCATCATGTCTTCTTTTCCTTCCATGTTCTCTTCCTTCTTATGCACAACCTCTCCTTCCTTTGCAAGGAAGACTCTAAACAGAAGTTAAATCCAAGCCCTTTTCCATTGCAGGACTGCCAGCAGCTTTGACTCTTTCTGAAGTTTTGAATTTTGAGACAAAAATTGCGTCATTCTTCATTTGATGTTGCTGCCACATTAAAAGGCTGCAGAATCAATACAATTTGTGGCAATTCCAGCTCTGGGCTCTCCGAGGGCTTTTACACTAACTGTAGCTTTTTCAGCACTGCTGTAGCCCTCTGTCCAGTTCTGCTGGCCACACAAGGGTATCCAACATGTTTTAGCTGATGGCTCTGCTCCTTAGCAGATCTTTACATGCCGGGGCACAGTAGGATTTGGAGTGAGAAATGAAACTGTAAACAAATCCCACTGTTCCCAGATGGCATGGCTTAAGACTGTCATCTTCATCTTGTCAAATCTCATTTATTTACTTTAATGTACAGAAAATACATAATTAAGATTTTCACACTGATAGCAATAAGGGAAATTTAGTGTTTGGAAAAAAGTACACCACCCCTTATTAAACACATGAAAGATCCAGTAGTAGCTGTAACAGCAGAGATGGGGTGAATTAACTCACTAGAAATGAAGAGGTAATTCACTAAAGGGGCACATATAGTAGAGAAGAAACCTATGAACACAAGGCAGCCAAATATAAACATGATGTCCTGATTGCACTCTTTATGGACCTCAGCTATTAACCATGCTATAGAACAGGGAAAATAACTTCTGTGCAAAACTGTAAATCAGTTTTGTACCATCAAATGAAATATTATGTGATAATCTGAATTAGTCTTTAAAGTGAACTCTCACAGATATGCTTGTATCAGGGGTAATAGTAGAGCTCTGTGTGAGATTATACAGATTCAAGGAAAATAGGTGATAATGATGATGATCACCTCAATAAACCTATGGTTAAATCATACACAGATATATGCCAGTCTAGAAGTAGCTTGACAGTGAAATCAGCCATTATGCAGGGTGTGAAGAACATAAAAAAGATCAAAAAAATTACTACCTTTACAAAGTGCTGACAAGTAAAAGGAGAAAAAGTGTGGGCATTGCATATCTGTCACATAGGTCACTACTTATTGCTGTATCTTTGAAAGGAGTGTTTGGAAATGTAAGTGTAGCTTGTAAGGGAAATGAGCACAAAAAAGAAGTTCTCCATTCCTTGCTCACCTTGATTTAAGCAGTGTCAGGGTCAGTGCTGTTACCAGTGCTGAAACACAAGCACGCTGTGGAGGAGGGAGGAAAGCTGATTTCTCCCTCCAGCTTGCTCAGGCTGTCAGGTATGGGGTTTATGTCTCTGAGCATTCAAGCGGTGAGGATAAGGTAGCATCTTGTTCCAATTCATCTTCCCAGAGAGGCACTTCTCTAGCACTTTGGAAGTGTAACCCACTTTTGGCTCGTGCCTGTGCTCCCCTTCTTGCTGGCAGCTGCTCGTCTCCAAGGCAAGGCGGTGGGAATTGGCTGGAATTACTGGCTGCTAGTACTGACACCCATTTGCTCACTCTGGTTAAGCTGAGCTGCTGCTGGCACTTAGAGATAGTTAGCAGCTATCTAGCTGGTTGAAACACTTGCAGCCCAGAAATAAAAATCTGTTCATGCTAAGAATTGAACTGCTACCAGCCTAGGATGAAACTGTATTGCCACAGATATATCTCATCTAGCACTTCTTGAGCTATTTCAGCCTGCATGTGGTTACTCATCCAGGGCAGTCCAGGAATTGAGGTGTAGCTGTGGTGTTACTGACCTGCAAGAGAGTTCTTGGATCATTTGCTCTTGTGGAGAACTATTTTGACCCTTTCACGCACTTGAGAAGTTCATGCAGAAACAGAATCAGATCTTTTGCTATCACTGGAAGTTGTTCCAGCGCCTGTGTCACAAGAATCCTATTGCTGATTTCCAGTGATTTGTTCTGGTGCCAATGCTCAAAAATGAGTCTCTATTTTTTTTTTTTTTGTGGTTTAGATTTTTTTTTTCATTCCTGCAGGCCCCTTCTTTTCTCTGCCAAGCTTATTTATAAACACCAATTACATGTCCTCTCCACTTCCATTTTCCTGCCATAAATAAGTGAAATCTTTCTGTCATATCATCCTGATTTTCCATACTCCTGAACATACTTGCAGAGTTAGGTATCTGAAACTTTTTCTGGGGCTCATGTCACCAGAATTTGATATAGACTCCTAGAGGAGAGCTCTGCCTTTTAGATCAGTCTTGATATTTTCCTTTTTCCACTGGAAACACCACAGGTATTATGCCCCAAGGTCAATTTTCACTCTTTGTTGGTTGGTTACCTCAGTGAATCATAATTGTTGGTGATCATGTGGTACATCCAGGACACTGTCTGTCATTTTCCATCTTGACAGTCCAAAGATAAATGTAAGCTGTACAAATAAGATTCCTGGCAGTGGATAAGAAGTCATCTTGCACTAGGAGCTGCACAAAAGGCAGAAAAAACAACTAGTTTCCATCTATAAACCTATTATTGCAAACTCTGCTTTCCCATACTTTGGAAATGGAGAAACAGATAACAAAAAATCTGGACTTGATTCTTTCGGCTAGAAAAAATTTTGGTGTTTGTTTCTTAAAGCCAAATACAGTTTTATAAAATGACAGTGTCCTTTAAATTTGAGCCACAGTTGATATAATTTTTTCTTTGAATGGATTACTTAGACCTTATTTTGTATTTTATGAAGGCAGCTCAACGCTACACCTCATTCACACGTGCTTGTGTTTTTTGCTCACAAAACTCGTAAGTTGTTGCTAAGTCCCTTCACTTCTGTGTGCAAAATCATAGTCAATAGCACTAAAGAGGAAAAGAGTGTATGATTAGGAAATTGTGGTATCCGATTTGATGGAGGCTCAAAAAGATGTCACCTACCAAAGATGTCTTTGAAGCATTCTGGCCAGCTGCAGTGAGCTGTGCTGTGTTAGGCACTGTGCTGCCTGCAGGGTGAGGAGGGGATCCTTCCACTCTGCCCAGTGCTGCTGAGATCTCACCTGGAGTGCTGTGTCCATCTCTGGGCTCCCCAGTGCCAGAGGGACATGGACATACTGGAGCCCATCTTGTGAACAGACACAGTGGTGATGGTGGCACATCTTTTCTAGAGCAAAAGGCTGAGAGCTGAGTTTGGCCCAGAGAAGGCTCAGAGGTATCTCATCTCAGTGTGTAAGTGCCTGGAGGGAGGTGCAGAGAAGATGGAGCCAGGCTCTTCTCAGTGCTGTCTCCAGGGAAACAGAGCCCATGGGCACACAGGAGCTGAAGCACAGGAGGCTCTGCCTGCATATCAGAAAACACTGTCCCTATGAGCTTGACTGAGCCCTGGCACAGGCTGCCCAGGGAGGCTGTGGGATCTCCATCCTTGATATTCAAAAATCATTTGGCCATGGTCCTGGGAAACTGGCTGGAGGTGGTCCTGCTTGAGCATGGGGTTTGGACCAGATGATCTTCTGTGCTTCCTTACAACCTCAACCATGCTGTGATTCAGGGATTCTGTGATTTTATTATACAGTTTTTATGCAAAATGATGCCCTTCTTTGAAGGAAATATAGTAACCAAATTTGGGTTATGTGGAATACCTCCTTAAAAAATGGGATCTACAACTAAAGAGAAATATTTGAAAGGGCATTAAAAGTTGTTGTCCTAAAGCAATAAATTTTTTTGTAGGAATATCTATAGAGAGATTACATCAAGTATTACAGCCCAATTTTTTTTGTGCCTTGCTTATGCTAAGAAATACAGCATGTTCCCTTCCTCATGAAAATTATTTTCAATTTAAAATCTGCTTAAGTCATATATTGAATTTTCCCATTTGGGTAGTTGGATGGGTAGCAAGAAGATGGAGAAGGAGTAATGGGCTAGAGATGCAAAGTACATGTTAAATGGTTTTTTGCTTTGTTTTCATATTCTGATAGAAGCTTGAAAGCTGTGGTATTAGCTGTATGTGGAAACAGCTACAGATTATGGGAATATTATTTCATGTTTATAAATTAGACTCACAAGGAGAACACGGAAGTGGCAAATTTACATGTCCATAGCTAACTGACGAGAAAAGCATAACTGTCTCCTAAGTGCAGCTGTTGATACAGAAGATAAATGCAATGCAAGGGATTTGAGAACCAAAGTAGAGAGAAATTGTAGATATTAGTCAGAAACTCTCTCTGTTTTAATTTGGCTAAACTACTCTAGCACAAAACTGTAGCTAAAATTACCCTCAAATAACAGAATAGCAGAGAAATTCTAAAAAGTGGATAACAATAGTCCCAAGTTTATATAAACCAGAAGAATTGCTGCAAGCACACCACGAATAAGCTGTGGTTTGGGAATTGAACAGGAAAGGCTGAAATCCAGTACCCAGAGAAATTTTGCTGCTGTGAAAATGTGTGCAACCAAGAAAAACTCTTCTGGTCCTGCTGTTGCAGTGTTGATGATGGAAATCCCCTCTTTTGCACTCTTCCATCCCAGGTACTGTCAACTGCCAGCTCCTCTTAGGGAAAGGAATTTGCAGCACTTTGTTGGAGTGCTTCAATTACTGGTGATTTTTTGTTTGCAACATATTAATCAAAATCCAGACTGCGTTGTGATATTCAGATTTGACAGACATCCTTCATGTATATAAGAAGTTCAATATTGTCCAAGGAAAAATAAAGGAAAGCCTGCAATTACTTCAGATCATTTTAGAAGATACCTAAATGACAACACCACACGAGCAGTAGGAGTGACTTTCTCAGCTGTCTAGTAGTGGAGCTCATATGAGAAACCCAAACACTATGGGTCCCCACCTATTGCAACATCTCTGCTAGGCTCTTTTGTTGCATGAGAACAAAGCTCTACAGGAGGCAAGAATGCTTTTACATCTCAACACCTTAGCAAATTTTAGCTAACATACCTTATTTGAGAAAAATGTTTAAAAGCCTGTCTCTCTTCAAATCTCTAGAGTTGCAGAATTTTAAAATACAGCTCAAGCTACACCAAAAGTGATGGCTGGTGACTCTCATTCATAGCAAGAATATGCCAGCCCAGATATTGGAGAGGGCTTTTTAGGACCTACTGGTGTCTCATAAATATGTTTGGAAAATAGATGGTTTAAAAACCATTTATTTAAGTACTTTTCATATAAATATGTATATGTCATGCTCTGCTTCCTAATGCAAAGGACACTTGCATAGAAAGAAATCTTTGGTCATCAGCTTTTGCTCTTTCCATAACCAGCCACAAACATTGAAATTGTTTTATGGAAAGGTGAGGCTAAAGTAAAAAAGAAGCCAGTGATCATAAAACATCAAAACAAAACATCTCCATGATAGTTCCCTGGGTGGGGGGTGTCTCAAGCTGCTGAAGATTAAATTCTTGCTTGATAGAAGACCTATGGTCTTCAAGGAGGTGTTGTCCCTTAACTTGATTGTCTTGCAAAAATAAATGTTTTTCTTAAACATGCTGGATGTATTTTCACCATCAGCCTCTACTTTCTTTTTTATCTTTCTCTCTTTCTCTCTTTTTTTCTTTCTCTCTCTCTATTTTTAATCATAAATGTAATATAATTCTAATTTCCTTTACAAAATGCAGTAGATATTCTTGCAACCCTGAGAGTGCATGGTTGGCCAAAAAACCACAAAAAATGCTTCATTTTAAAAAAGGGCTTGGAAGAAAGCTGGCTCAATTACACAGCAAATCTGCATAATAGAGCCTAAAAAAGGAAAACACCTTCTCCAGATGAAATAGATATATGCACAGATGAGATAGTTTTCCTTTGAGGAGTATTTTCTATATTTCACAGGAAGAGACTATATTGTCTAATATTTTTATTTCAAGCTTTACACTCTGTTTTATGAAGCACATTGAATCATTATTCCTCGGGGGAAAGTTTGCTTTAGTTCCTCACTTATGGCAATTCAATGAAATCACTTTGAGCAAAAGGTGAACATTTGTTAGCAATGCAGAAGAACCTATGTGACACTTCTGTATGATGGCATTTACACCTCCTAAATCCTTCTTGTTGCGCCAGTTGCTGGCAAGTAAAATGCAATTCCACCTGCTGCAGCTGGATTCATGTCTAACTTTCTGGAACAGACTGGATTTCCAGAAATGTGACTGACAAACGAAGCATAAACTGTGTTCTATTACTCATCCTGCACTATAATGGGAGTATTTAAAGTTCTTTCTTGGCCCATGTCTGCTTGAGTCACTCAGATGAATAAATGGCTCTGTCAAGACATACCTGACTGAGAAAGGGAGCAGAAGTGTAAAACTACATGAACACAGGAACAGATGCAGGTGGGTGCAACAGCTTATGAACCCTGTAATTTGTATTATCAGGGTGATACTTATAAATAAATGCAACATGACTATGCTTTTAACCTAAATCCCAGCCTAGCCTTAGTCAATTAGCTAGAGATGGCTACTTACAGGAGGGCTGAAATTCTGCTCTCTTACTTCAGCCATAGTTAGGCAAAGGTGTGTAGACACAAGGGGAAGCAGTTAAAATCTGGTGTGAAGATGTTCTTGAAACCTGAGGACAGAGATGTGTGAGATGGAAATAGTCAAATTGGTGTTGGAGGAAGCAGTCTGTGTAGGGTGGGGAGGGGAGTGTCTAGGAAACTGCAGAAGGGCAAATTGCAGGGATCAAGGTGGGAGCTGACTGAGAGGACCCTGAGCATTTCTGTTGTGATATGGTGGAAACCAGCCAGAACTTCGCCAGGAAGGAAAAAGAGCAAGGTAAGGAAATGGATGGATTTATGGCAGAATGAGAGAGGTGTTTAGTCAGGAATGAGGTGATATTGTCATCACAGTGGAAATGTTGTCTACAGGAGAGTGGCAGGTGGAAAAACAGAGGTTGGTTTCATGGCCATTAAGCTCAGAGATTTTGGAGGCAGGCTGACATGTTGATTCCAGTCTGAGAAAAGGAGCTCCAGATTAAAGGAGCTGATTTGTGTGTATTCAACAGAGTGGTATAGAAAATGATGTTAAAGAATATGAAAAGACACTTGTTTGTCTGTCTTCTGTGTCCAAAGCAAGCTGGGAGAATGCCATCAGCCCTTACAGTTACAAAGCCCTGGCCTGCCCCTTCAAAGAGTTTGTGTAAGACTGAAGTTTCATTTCACCTTCACATGGCATGGTTTGGGGTTCTCTCCTTGTAAAAGATAACAACAGACCATCATATTTTGACCAAATCAAATGCATTTTATATTTCTGGAATGGGTGAATGGGTCAAACCCTTTGCAGAGAAATTAACAAAAATAACGGCTATGCAATGCTAATCTGTTTTACAAAAAGTGTTTACAATCTCAAGAAAGTAAGAAAAGAACATTCTGTTTTGTAGAATGTAAACACACTCCTAGTAACCTTCTAAGCACACTCCTGGTAACAGACTGTGAGCTCAGACACCATATTAATATTGAAAGAGGTGATGACTCTAGCTTATTCAATATCAAAGGCTAACTGAAATAAAATATCACTTTCATTCTTTATTGGTTTCACTTGTATCCATCTTTCAATTAAAAAGACACAGATGAAAATGCACAAAATGTTCTCTGTGCTCCTATGCTTTTATGATAACACAGGTATATGCCTAGATGTGAAGATCTGCAACTGAATTTGACCTTATTCAAAATAAAGCAGAGAATTTCAAATTGTCCCTTATTTACTGTGTCTCTCAAAAAGCTATTCCCTAGCTCCCAGCATTTGCATAGTCACCACATGTCTGCATTTACACCCAAAGAGCAATGGGAATTTTTTAGAATTTTTAGCACTCCTACAAAACACTTTCATTTTGATGAATTTGGCTTGTTTTGAATATAAAAAGGATCCCTCAAAAACCACTAAACCCAATTTGGACAGCTCTGTTTAGATTCCTGAGTGCTTTTCCAAAGGATGCAGTTCACCTGGAGTGTGACACAGCATTGTGCCTGCGAAAAAGCAAAGACCTGGGCATAAATACCACCCAAGGCAGTGATAATGAACAAACAGCTCTCCCATCTCCCTGCCATGTGAGCAGTGTTCACACTCATAGGATTGAGGATAGACCTTGACCAGAGCACACACATGGCATGACCCACAATGCTGGGAGATGTTCATTGGGATCCAGTGCTTTGTGAGCTAGAGAGACACACAAAAAAGTCCTGCTGCCCTTCTCATGGGACCAGCACTCCGCCCAGAACTCCCCTCAAGATACTGCACTCTTTATTAGTGCTGCCTGTCTTCTGCACTGCCCTTCACACACCCTGGAGCACAAATTCTGAAGGGTATAAAGCAATTAAAATGTGCTGCCTGCTCCTTACGGAATGAGAGGAAGGAAACTCATCAGGTTACAAAGAGCCCAAAAAAAGACACACATCTGCTCATGTTGTCATCAGCTCGTGGGATGAGCAGCTGGAGGATTCCTGGCTCATAGTTTGGATTGCTAACACAGGGAGGATCAGCCCATGGGAATTCATGCAATAGAAAGCTGAAAGAGAAGCCTGCATTATACTATAGGGAAAAATCTAATTGCATTTATGCTCATCATTTTTACAATCATGCAAATAGCTGATAAAACAAGAGGCCTCCTGGATCCTTCTTGAGTAAGAACAAAGGGGTCAATGGAGTTAAATCAAGAGCCAGTTTAGCCCAGAATATTACCATCTGGTGATCAAGAAGAGGATGGTCCTAGAATGAACTTAGAATAATGGCATTTGTGGAAAATGAAAAAGAACATGAGGTATATGGATTTATAACGATGTTGTAATTAGGAAGGAAGATTGTAATTGAGGACCAAAGAGAACCTAATCTACATTATTGTAATGTGAATTATAATTGGCATAAAGACACAAAACAGGGACATGCAACATGCATTCTGCCGACTGTTTTCAAAATAGAATGTGCTATAAATTAACAACTGTTATGTGTAGGTGTCCCAACCTTAAAAAGGCTTAGGAATGCTGTTTAATTTCTTCTCTTAAAAATCACAGAATCACATAATAGGGCTGGAATGGACCTCTGGAGATCACCCAGTCCAACCCCCTGCCAAGGCAGGGTCACCTGGAGCCTGCAGGTGACACAGGAATGTGTCCAGGTGGGTTTTGAATGTCTTCAGGGAGAGAGACTCCACAACCTCCCTGGGCAGCTGTTCCAGCGCTCTGCCACCCTCAGTGTGAAGAAGTTCTTCCTCATGTTGAGGTGGAACTTCTTGTGCTTTAGTTTGTGACCTTTACTCCTTGAAATATGCAAAAATGTTCTGGTTTGTTGGAATTTAAACCTTTTCAAATATGTATCTGGTACGAAAAATTTTTTAAAGTTTGAAGTTAGAATTTCCACTGAAGACAGCTGATATCCTGGTAATATCTATCCAGCGGATCTTTCAAGCAAGTTTATCAGAGACCTACTTTCCCTATTCCACTCTTGTGTTGAAATCTCATTTCTTTTTGCACTGCTGTTTGTGA
Organism: Lichenostomus cassidix; assembly: GCF_008360975.1. Taxonomy (NCBI): domain Eukaryota; kingdom Metazoa; phylum Chordata; class Aves; order Passeriformes; family Meliphagidae; genus Lichenostomus; species Lichenostomus cassidix. The sequence continues at coordinate 14,078,305 of NC_139479.1, read as the reverse complement.
AAACTCTATTTTTTATATTTATGAGGAAAAATAATTCTGATACCCTGTCATTTTCACAAAATACAGAATTTTTGTATTTCTACACAAATTTAAAATAATTGGAAGCAACATTAATTTGTTGCTAGAGATGCATAAACAACATGAAAAAAGAGGCGATTAGTAGCTGCATATCTCTTCCTAATTAAAAAACATCAGAAAATTTTCAGAAATATATGGTTGTTCACTGCTTACAACTTGAAAACAGTTCTGGTTTCTTGCTTGTGTAACTGCTGATAACAACAAAGGAAACTTCACTGATGCCTCAGTTAGAAATTATTTCCGTGAAGAACACAGCTTTTTCCACTGTACATAACAAATACTCATAAATTCCAAATACTCATAAATTTATGATTAGGACTGTGAAAGTGCTTAATCTTCAGTTGTTTAGCCATTTCTAAGTTTTATTAGTGTATGAAATAAATTATGGAAATGGTTTAGGGAGAGAAAACTGTTCACAAAATGAGTATGAACTGTTAAGCCTACATGGTAGGTATGCATGAAAAAACAAGAGTCTTCAGATCTTGTATAGAAAATTAGGGAGGGGTATAGGTATCCTATTGTAACTGTAAAATGGGTGGTTTTCAGGGTTTTCCATTCAGAAGACACAAATGAACCTGCAGAGTTAGTCATACTTCTGAGCAGGACAGGCTGGAGAGAGACAGATCATGGTCACGCTGCCAGGCAGAATGGTGAAGCCTCAGGGTTGCTGGTCTAAGTTGTAGTTTTCTGATGTGCCCTATTCTTGACACTCCTGTGCTTCACCATCCCTTACTAAGGTCTCTGTTTCTGTTCATCAGCTCCTGTGAGCTCCCTTTTGACTTCAAGGTCTGTAACCAAGGGCTTTTAGTCCCTCCTGCACACGAATTCTGTGCACACTCCAGGTAGGACCAAGCCTTTCTGAGCACCCTTTTGTTTGACATGAGCTGCCAACAGCTATTTCTAGGTTATTGTTTTCCAACCACTTTTACTGCTTATTGTGTTTCCATCATCAGCAAGTTTCCAGAGTTTGGTTACAAAATTATCATTTGATAGAGACAAAAGGGCAATGAAAGTCAAAATGTAAATCCTGTATGTTTTATTTCTAATCACGACACCTGTCCTTCTACCATGGAAGAGAAGTTGGTTTGTAATCTGTTCCTCACAAACCCATATTGACTGTTGTTTATCTTCTTGCTATTTCCTCCTTGCTTACAAACAAGTTGATTGATGAATTGTATCACTGTATATCTGGAAATTGACATTAATCTGTTTGTCTTTTCACTCTTTTTTTCCCCTGGTTTAGAAGTAAGTCCTATTTTTTTATTTTCAATGGACATGTAATACCTGTTCTGCTCTCCTACGGATTTCTGAAAGCAGAATGAATTACTGTAAGGGTATCACAGACTCAACAACCTTCCAGCTTAGCTTTTAAATGTCAAAACAATACAGTATAAAAATTCTTTCAAAAGAAATTCAGGACCTGTGTAGTTTTCATTCCTCAGTTCATCTGATTGGAACATAATCCAAACACAGCTAAATGCATCAATTTTGAATAACTTTCCTTTTCCTACTCCTCTGGTGAACAGCCATCCTGTTTTGCCCAACAAAGTCTACAACCAAAAAGAAGGTAAGAGCCTAAAGAGAGTTTGTTCAGTACAGCATCATTTTTGCCTTAAGAAGAGAGGGGAGCTACTGACACAATGCAATGTCTTCATCCTGTAAAAGATCCCAAGTAATCAAATTCTTTTATTGAAAGCAACTTGACAGACTACTCTAGTATTTCTGGGTAAATAACTTCCATGTAGCAAAAAGAGTCAATTAGGTTGAAGGAACACTTTCCCACGAGTGTGCAAAATGGCAGTGCCCTGTTGCATGCTGTTGACAAATAGAAAGACACCCACAGGTTCTCTGCATACAAAGTAAAAAATACAATATTGAACTGCTGGGAGAAATTGTACCTTTTCAAGTACATGGTGCCACTTCAGCAGTGTTTGTTCAAAAGTCATTACTAACCTTTGGCATCTCATCTGGGCTACTGAATACTTGCCACTAAGGTTGCATTAATATCTGAGCAATGGCAGAATGTTAAAAATTCAAGGAGTCACAACTATGAAATAGAAAAGGCAGCCAAAATCTGTGGTAATCATCTGCAAAATCAGTAAAATATTTCAGAAATGTATGAAAAATACTGTGTTTAGTGCCATGCTGCAAGGAGTAATGTTATGCTGCTACTTTACAGTCAAATTAATCCTTACACCAAAGTAATTTCCACTTGTGTTTTTACCTTCTAGCTTAACCTTTCCTTTGACAAGGTGTTTTGTTTGTCAAGAGAGAAATGGGGTAGAGGAATCAAATTCATTATAACAGAAAAAGTCAGCAATTTCTTGATGGAGGATTGATCTGTACAAACAGAGATGTCTACACTGTAGGCCACTAACCTGACCTTGCAGTGTATGTCTCCCATTAGAGTCAGTGGAAAAAAATGGGCAGTTCTCCTGCAGGGTCCAGCCAGTGCATTTCAGATCCCCTACCTTTGGATATGAGGGATGAGGCCTGCAGCATGCCTGTCACTCTCCATGGACCATAAAGAAGTCCAGCCAACTAGCTCGGAGGTAAATGCTTACAGGGCAGATATTTCTGTTAAGAGGAATAAACAATTCCATAAGCCTGACAATTATCTTCTGACCATTTACAAACAAGAGTGGATTATTTCTGAAATAAACCGTCTGGAAAATCTTCCCAGAACAGGTGCCAAACCCTAGGATGCCCAGAGTAAATCATACTGCTGAAAAGCTGGCTTGTTTTGTTTTTCACTGCCATTTCCTCGCTTGTTCAACTTGGATAGCTCATTATTTGTCATTCAGGCTGACTCTCAGAGAGCTTTCCCTGGTCAGCTCACTTAAAGCATGATGTTCTATTTGAGACAGCTCAGCTCACTTGGGCTGCATAAGGAACTTTTCTTCTCTGTACTGTCACCAATGCTCCCTGAGTCCTGGCTGAGGGAGGTGTGGGGAGAGAAGAGCCTCAGCAAAGTGGCTGTGCCTTCCCACACAGGAAAGCAGCCCAGAGACAATGAGGCCAGAGCTGACACTGGCAGGGAAGGCAGAGCAGTCCCTGCCAGCCCCTGGGTGACATTTGACCATGGGGGTCAAGTCCCTGATGGGAAGAGTGAGAAATTCAGGAGTGTTGTTCCCAGTAGGAAAGTTAATTTGGTATTGTCTCCTTGCTGCCCCATGGAAATGAAGGTTATTTTCCTTTATGTCCAAATGGTTGAAGGTACTCTATTTCCCGGAGGAATTCTGGGTTTTTCCTTTTGTGTCCATTAATCTCCTTTCACATTTTAAGGCTGTGGCCCTACAGGTGAAGAGGCTAGATGCACATCCATCAGGTCTAGATTTTGGTTAAGAGTAAAGGTAAATCCATATAGTAAATTAAGGGTTTATATCCTGAATTTGTCACTGAATAGAACCTTACAATCTATATCTGTGTTTGCCGCTGGATCTGAACCAGAAAAGCTGGCCCTTTTTAGGTTTACCACCCTGTTCCTGGGGTCAAGGCCAGGAAAGTGCAGTCAAGGCCAGGAAGTTCTCAAGTTTTAACCACATTTGTTATTTATTTTCAATAGGGAAAGATTATTACTTCATTCCTATCTAGCTGAAGACACTCAGAAGATGCAAAGCACCACAGTAGCACTTGCAGCTTCAGATAGCCATGGAAACAGGAGGCTGAGAGCAGGCTAGAAATGTGCCAGGGTAACAACCAAGGCTCTCTGATTTCTCTTCCTGTGACTGTTTTCTTGCTTAGTGGGTTCAGGAACAGATTCTGGCTGGATCTTAATGCTTTAAGAACATGCACTTATGAAGAGAGGAAAAAAGTACTAAAAATATATACATAAAATCTGGGCTCCATCCAATAAAAAAAACAGTGGCAACCTCCTTTACTAATATTAAGAAAGATCCCAAATTCTCCTTTTTGTGTGAATTGTTGATGTTTATGCTATTTGATGGTGCTCAGATATTCTAGTAATATAAGGAGTTCATTGCAAAATACTGTTGGTATTATCTAGAGTATATCTATATGTGTCACTTCAAGCTCCATCTCCCTTTTATATGAAAAAGATGCAGCTATATTTTTATACATGCAACATCCTCCACAACAGCATTCTGATTTTCAGTGATGTATTTTTCTTTTTCTCATTTTTTTTTAGTATTTTAACCTTTTTTTCAGAGTCAGAGTTGACTCAGCATTTAACATCTTACTGATGTTTGTTTCAATATGCTTGTAATATAATTTTAAAAAATCATAATATTAAAAGTCTTATAAATTACTGTCTATAAAAATTGAATTTTTTTAATTGATCTTGAGAATTTTGTATCTATGATAAAAACAGGCTATGTAGATTGTTACTGTAGGTCCTGGAAATTTGACTAATAGGAAAAAAAAATATAACTTACACCTCAAAATTTTTTTTGAAAACTCCAGAATCAGAAGAGATGTATTTTATGGCCTCAGATATAAAATGACCCAAAGGTCAGATGTTTTTTATGAGGCTCTGGTCCTACAGTGGTGGCTTTGGCTCCTTCTGCTTTTCACCCTTTTTTTGAGTGTAGTGCAAACCTGTTGACACCTGAGATTTAAAATGCATCCACAGAGTGAGAAAAGAGAAAAATGCAGCAAGAACAGGCACCTCAGCAAACTTAACTCTTGTAGAGGTGAAAGTGCCCATGTGACAAGGAGCATTTGGTGATACAGAGTGGGTCTGCCTGTGTTTGCTTCCCAGGGATGCAGCAGTGGCATAGAAAAAAGGACAAGCTTGTGCACATTTCCCCCTGAGACATACACTGATAGAAAGCTATTAAATTAGTTCTAGCCCAAAACGTAAGGAGGAAGGGATCCTAATTCTGTGCTTAAAGCTCTGGTGATATTTTTCCAGGGCTGAGAACGTAAAGCTTCTTTTTTTTCCAGTTTACTCAGAAACTTCTGAGAAGTTGCAAATATTGGCTGATATTTTCTTGAATATATATTGGGTACATTTCCATGCAGTTTGTTCTTGAAGGGAGTGCAAGTCCCCTGCAGATTAGCTATGGAGAAAAAATGGTGGTGAGGTTTTTGGACTGTTTGTCCATTGTTTCTGAAGTATTCATCTCCTCCAGTGTCTAGGCCAATTCTTCTGCCATGGCTGCAGATATAAATCTCCAATGTCATTGGAGCTAGACTGGTGTATAAAAGCAGCAAGAAGTGAGAGGAAATAAAGCCTGGAGCTCCACTGGAGCTGAAATTGAGTCTTTTTCTTTCCCCTTATTTGGTATTTGTAATCTGAGTTCTTAAATTCAGTGTAACAGAGCACATTACAGAAGGGTCAAGAAAAGATATTTTATAATCTTTGAATGATAAGTAATGAAATATAGGAAATTACAGCTAGAAAAGAGATTCTCAAACTGGAACAGGCAGATCTTGCTATTTCCAGTAGTCATCTCATTTCATGACTTGGACATCAATCTATAAAATTCATAGCAGCATTTTAGTATAGATTGTAAGATCGTTAAAAAAATAAATAAAGCATATAGGGAACTTTAGAAGTAGCAGCACTTTCCCAGTGAAAGGGAGAGACCTTGTGAGATTTCTATCTGCGTGTAGCCGTCGCTATGCTGAGCTCTCTGTGGAGCAGAGCCAGGGCTGGTGATGCTGAGAGGCCTTGTGAAAGCACGACAGAGGAAAAAGGCCACGCACTCCCCATGACTCAGCTCATCTTCCTGCTCTAAGTGTCCTCTTGCTACAGTCACACAGTTGAATTTCTCATTACTCACAGCAATAGATATCTGACATTGCCAAGAGAAATTTTTTAAAAAGCAGATTTTCTAATTAAAAACCCCTATAAACTAAAAAAAATATTAGGAATAGCACCAGTCTATTAATAATGTAGAAAGAGAATGGTTATTTTAGAGACAAATTTCAGATCTCTCTGATAGAATAAATGTTGCCCACTCTACATCTTCATTGCTCAAGCCATAAAATCAGGATTATTTCATAACCCTCCAGCTAATAAATATTATCCTTCAGAGGGGCTTTGCCTGTTCCAGAGCCCACCCAGCAGCTGCAGTAGGGTGGGGGTTTGGTGCTGGGAAGTGGTTTTGTCCAGTGAGTTAGTCCTGGAAAGTACAGGAGCTGACAACACCAGGCAAACACCATTTGTCACGAGTTGAGGAGTACCAGAAATGCATTACAGAGTTTATGCACTGGTTAAATATGAAAGAGACTATGTACAGATCTGAGCAAGATGTGCAAAAATTATAGCATTTGGTAACAGATGGCCACTTGAAAGATTTATAAAGCCTCCCCCAGCCTTGAGAAGAGAACTTGAAATGCACTTATCCAGTTTGGATGGCAAAAATTCATGGTCCCAGCGGGTTAGGGTTTCATTTTCTGGGAAGGGGGCTGTCACCAACTTGTCCCTGTTAGAAAATAATACTGAGCTGCAGCAAACTAAACGTGTCATATACCTTGTGAAATCCTTCTTGAGTTCATCTGGCTCCTTTGAATCTGTCCTCTCCCATGCCTACAACAATTTCTCTCCACTCTCCAGGGAACTGTTTTATGGTTACTCCAGGTCCTAGGTAGGGGGTCCCTCTGTGCTTTCTGTCTGCATCATACTCTTCAGAAATGTTCCTGCAGATGAAGAATTGCCTTGGTTGTATGAATGGCCAGAAAGAGAGGTTAGGGCACATGATCTAGAAATGTGATTCTCTGTCTCAGATCTGACCTGTCTTCCTGGCATCCAGTTTGGGATTTTCCACTGCCCATCCAAGAGCAATATTTTGAGAGAAAATTTCTTATCTCTCTTCCTAACTCTCCTGCATTCCTGCTCTCTCTCACTTTTGACAATTTCATTATCCTTCCTGTCAATTATTCCTGTTACTTGTGTTCTCGCTCAGTTCTCACAACAAGACTATGCAAGATTCTTCCCCACAATGTGTCAAAGACACAGCCTTTTTTATCCATCCTGAAATTCCTGTCCAGGATCTAAGCTGTTTCTTAACATCTCGAGATAAAGCAGCCTTTCTAACTCTCATCCGTTCAGAATCATTTTGCATATCTGCTTTCCCCAACCTTCCCCATTAACAATAGCAGCCTTGCCTTTGTAAATCCTCATTAGCCCTCCAGATTACCAACATCTGCTTTCTTCTCAGGGTGTCCTTCTATAATCTATCACTTGCCATCCTCTAGACAAGTAAACACTCTTCTTTGGCCCAAATACCAACCTCTCACCAACCTTTTACATTTTATAAACCAATTACTTTTTTTTTTTCCCTATTCTAGTTCTTGAAAAAGACTGCCTTGCAAAAGTACTTTGTTATTTCCCTTCAGATCCTACTTCCTTGACTGCAACACCTACAAAAATTGACAAGTACACTGCTCCTGTGTTTGTACCACTACAATGCTGGTTAATATTATCTCCAGAAGTCCTTCTGCACCTCTATGGACCTGCATTTGTTTGGTCTCTCAAACTGTAGATCCAGTGGGTTAGGAATTAGGGCTTTATTCTGTGTTTGTCTGGTACTGCAATGTGTTCTCAGAAAGTAATTGACCCTTGTGTCACCATCTTATCAATGCAGTTCCAAAAAGAGCACTTTCAGTCCATCCCCCACCTTCAGGGCTTTTTGTTGAAATTAATAGCTGAGCAAGACAACTACTAAAGCAAGAATTGAAAGTGGAGTTCTATAGCGCTGCCTCATATTGTGTTAAAGAACAAAAGACATGTTATTCAATTAATTTTCCTACTGTGAAGTAAGATAGGTACACCTAGGCTAGCACTAGAAGTTAATCCTCCAATCAGTCTTAAAAGCTTCCAACAATACCGCTTACCCAAATGAGGATATTCTACAATAAAGTGCTGAACTATTGTCCCTTCATTTCTATTAATATCAAGTTTGATTCTCTGTTTCTGCAAAATTAAGCCAACAGCAACTTTTCCTGTCTCCTTCAATTGGCAAAACAATTCATTTTATTGTGGTTTCTGCAGAGGGCTTTTTATATATTTAAAAATGGTCTTTGTTCCCACTAGAAACAATAGATTTTTTTCAGTCTTGCTTTATAGGTTACATTCTGCAGTTCTCAGTTCTGTATTGTTTCTTTCTTCTCTGCTATTTTGCTCTTTTGCTAAACTTACTGCTCAGAGCAGAACTCAGTGGTTCGTTACTGACCTAACCAGTATCAAGTAAATAAATAAATGAAAACAACTACTTCCTGTAATAACTTGTATATTAATACATCTGGGAATGTCATTAGCCATTTTTAAGGCAGGATCATGTTGCAAATTTAAATTCAGCTCATGATATACAATGCCCCCAGGACCTTTTCTGGCAGAGTTGCTGCTTCACCAGTTATTCCTCATTTCATATTTGTGCATTTGATTTCTCCTTGCTAAGTGTATCACTTTGCACTTGTCTTTATTGAATTTCATCTTATTGATTTCAGGTCCTTCAATTTATCAAGATAATTTTGAATTCTGATCCTGTCCTTTGAGGTGCTTATAACCCCTTCTAGCTTGGTAACATGCTCAGCTTTTATAGGCATACAGTCTATTTTATCATCCAGATCATCACAGAAAATGTTTCCTATATTCACATTCAGGACTGACCCCACTGGCAACGCCCTCCCATATTGACAGTGGAACATCCACTCTTTCAGAAGGGTTTTTCAATTAGTCTTGTATCCATTTTAAACAACTATTTCTTGACCACATTTTCCAATATTCTTATGAAAATACTGCCCAAGATGGTCAAGGAAAAAGAAAAAAACTGGCCATGTCCACTTGCATGTGAAGCAAAGTTTCAGAAAAAAACCCAAAACTTCCCAAATTAACTGGAATGAATTAGGAAAAAAAAAATGGAAAGGTCAGGAAATAATCAGAAACTGTAATCTGTTGCAGCCTGTTGGGAAGATTGAAAGAATAACTAAGCTATCAGACAGATAAGTTGACAAGAGCATTAAAAATTTAAAGAAGTTATAGTGAAATTAATGCATTTCTAGAGATTCCATGCAAAATCCAGCTTTGTGGAAGGGATAACAGAAAATGTCCTTGATTAGGTGTAAAACAGAAAAAATCCAGGCATTCAACTAAGAAAGCTTTAAGAGTTATAAATAAATATTTTGTCATTTAAACTAAGCACTTCTGAAAACATACGTAGTCACATTACAATGCATGAGCTTTTAAAGGGGGATGATGAGTTAATTAAAGACAAGTAGAAGGGAACTCCTTGACATTTTGTGGAGCCACAGAAAGAGCCACAAGAAAACCCTCAAGCAGATTCACAGCAATTACTCCTGTCAGGGCCTGGTAGGTCACCCAGAGCATCCTCTGCCTCAGGGCAGGATCTCCATCAAAACCTTTTCTGAGAGATGTTAGTCTGACCTCTTCCCAAAACCCTCCCATGCTGGGGTCTCTTCGGGATCTGCCAGCAATCAACTGCTCTGCTTCACCAATTCTAATGTTGTAGAGTTTTTCCTGAGGAACAAAGCCCCCTTTCCTTTCTGTAATTTCAGCCCACTGCTTTCAGTGCCAGTCCCAGCAGACATGAAGAGCAATTTGGGCTGGATACAGCTGCCAGTCCCTACGGTAGCTGTCAGCACTGTGCTTTTCACCAGCACTGTCAGGAGAGCTGAGCGTGGAGTGGGGATGAAGCACATCATCACAGGGGCACAAAGCTCTGCAGATTGGTGAAAAACACTGCAGAAGCTCCTATTTTGCATCACCTCAGACCCAACAACTGAAGCAAATTTGATGACATGAGAACAAAATCTCCTTTATTCTGGTCAAAATGAGAGATACTACAGTAAAGGGGTAGACAGATTTTTTTCATGTGGGACATTATGCCGTGGTGAAATCTCATTTTTCAATGTCTTATCATTGATCCTTTCTCCTGTTATTTCACCATGGCAACATTTTGGTCCCATTACTGAGTATACAATTAAGACTTCAGATTTCTAATTTCAGAATGCAGATGTACTGATGGATATGAAGCACCCACGCCTGAGATGTATTATGTGTGCTACACAGGCAGATCCTGTGCAGCAGAAACGTGTGCTTGCTTTTTCACCAATTACACTGCCATAGTAATGCTTTTCTCAAACCATGGATCAGCTAGAAGAGAAGTGGAAGGCAGTAGGGCAAGGAGAGGGTGGGGGTAGCAGCAGAGAGGAAGCTGGGGCAGGAGGGCAGGTGTGGATAAGGGTTGGGGTCAGTTAGAATGGTTAACAAGGACAGGAGAGTGGTAGTGGGTCTTGAGAGTGCAGAGAGGAGATGGAGGAAGTCAAAGAAGTGGGACATGAGATGGAGTCTATTGGGAACTCAGCAGGATGCAAAGGAGATGATGTGGGCAAGGTAAGAAAAGCCTGCATGCAAGTGTTGGAGAAAAGGTGGCATGTGATAAGAAGCAAGATTAGGAGATTGGGTAGAGGAGAAGCAGAGGGAGCAAACAGTTTGGGTGGAGGGAGGCTATCAGGTAATGGAAAAGACTAGGTAAAGAGTGGCAGCTTTCTCCTCCCAGCTGTAAGCAGGAATTAAATGTTACCAACATCTAGGTAGCCAGGATCTACCTGGGCATCTGCCTTTTCAACCTGAGATAATTGGAGATGATTGTGGCAGGGTTTTTCAAATATTACTGCACTCATGAAATATAACTCTTTGCAATTTAAAAATCAGCCACACATCTTGAGGGACAAGCATTATCCTGAGAGTTTGTAAAATACAAGGTTGGCAATAAAACTGTTTGCAGGGAAAGCATTTCCTCTCTGCTTGAATTCTCCTTTATCTTAAAAAAAATAGAAGTAAAATGTAATAAAATGTATCAGAATGCATGAAACCTAATCACATAGCTTCTTATTTGTACTCAGCAACAAAATCCTTCTGAGGGAGCAGTTATTAAGTGCACAGAATCCCATAATGCTCTTTAAATATCACGGGCAGGAGCAGCAAAGCACAGGGGAAGTGAAACTGCTGTCTCACGGCTCTCTCTTGTTTTATCAAGCCAGTGCCCAGTGCACATTACAGCTGAGGTGTTTGGATTGTGCCTGATGATTCTTGGTGCTCGTGAGGAAGGCAAGCAGGCACCAGTTGGTTCTGGGGAAGTCTCGTTTGTCAATAGTGTGGCCACTTTCAGACAACACTTTGGAAAGCAGTTTATTTCAGTCTCACCATGGTGGGATCACTGAGTGATAGAGAAGGTTGTAGATAGAAAAAGGAATGTGGGGGGGAAAAACAAACAAAAAAAGAGCAACACTCTCCTCTTTTTTCTTTTTTACAATACCAAAACTCAGGTTCTTTTTGTCCAGACAGGAGAGAAGCACAGGACCCTTGGGGTGAGTGATGCCAATGACTTCCTGCCTGACTTCCACTTAGGGGGTTTTACTCTGAGGTTCACCCTTCCCATTTGCCTTGGCCATCTATTTTACCACGAACCATTGCCATGCCACTGCATTTCCATGAGACAGCCTAGTCCTTGATCCTTCACAGGCTTATGACCACACTTAACTCAGCAAGGAACATCAAGACTCTGCCTTGGTACTGGGGGTGCGGAGCCAGCAGCTATCCAGCTGTGACTTTGGTCCAAGAATCTGAGCTGTTCTTTGGAGGACAGGGCACCAGGACACCACCTGGGGAGATGGCATGGTCACCCTGCCTTGTCCACTTTTCTCTTGAGCTGAAGCCAAAGAACCACAACAAATGTGCTCTTGCCTGTGGAGATCCCATGGTGGGCAGGAGGCCAAGCCCATCCTGAGAGTGCTGGTGGACCCTGCATCCCCTAAAGTGCAAAGGCTCTGAGCAGTGGGGCTAAGGTGAGGGACCCACAAGGCAAGGATGGGGCACAATCCCCACCCTGGAAAGGCTGCCTTTGCCTTAAGAAAGAGCAGAGGGGTCTTTGCCAGCTGCCCCTCACGCTTCTGCTTTGTGGGAGGGAAGGATCAAGGGCAGCCAGCAGCACTGGGATAATCCCAGTGCAGCGTGAGGGGGCTGGGTCATGGCTCCTCATGTGTGTTGTGGGTAAGAAGCTGACAGCTATTTGCTTTGATAAAGCTGAATTTCATAAAAGAGCTATCTTTCTCCAGGTTGCTGCGCTGTATATGAAAGTATCAACAGTAGCTAAGAATCTTTTGCCTTCCAGACATAAGAAATACTAGGACTCCCACATTTATATGCTTTTAAAAAGCTGATGTCAATGCATAAAAGAAAGCTACAATCCATGGAAATTACTGCCCCGAGTTTTGTGTCCCCCTATCCTAGTAAACTTAGAGGCATGCAAGAGATTCTTTTGAGAGCAGGGGAAATCCAAACAAACCAGCAAGTTCATAGACTGCCTAGATGTGAATTGCATTTTCTTTCTTCTCCTTGATTTTGTGAAAACCTGCTTGCACCTGAGGAGAGGAATAGTCTATGTTCAGCTGCCCTATTTACACAACAAGAGTGTGACCAAGAAATCAATGCACTTAGCAAAAGAGAAAGGTACCTTGTAGTAACTAGGTCATAAACAGTCTATCTCTCTTTTGCCTTGAAGCCCTGATCTTCCCTTTTTTATTTTGTATTTCAGTACAAAAATACATTGCTCTATCAAAAGCTCCATTGCCAAACTTATCCCTAATGTGAGCTTTTCTTTTCTGAGCACTGGTGCATCGACTATTACAGGATGTGTATATGGTATGTAATGTCCATCAGAGAATAAGAAAAAATATCAAGGCCTTGCCTTGCAATATCCCTTCCTGCAAATAATGCAAATAAAATATCATTCCCATGATTTATGTTGAACATTTAACCAAGGGTCAAATAACCCTTACCCATGTCGTATTATTGATGGCTTATTGACAAATGTAATAGGTGTTTTAAAGGGTTGAACACACACATTTTAGTGATGCAAGTTAAGATAATGTGGATGAGAAAAAAGGCAACTTGACCTGAAAAAGAGCAAGCCACCTTACAACTGTCCCCGTTTTTCTTTCTCCCAAGAGGTTTTGCATCCCCAGTGCAATGCAGCAGGGGTGCCTCAATTCCAGTCACTGTGACATTTTCCCCCAACCCCACCATGATCATTCCCTGCTGTGTAGCTGCCATTACTGGAGGTACAGCATGGTCCCATGAAATCCTCCATGGGCAGTGAGACAGTAAACAAAAACACTCCATTATCCCATGTTTTGATTATTCCAGTCATCTCAAGCAAAGGTAGTGGTAAATAGTGTGATAATTAAATTCTCAGAAGGTAGTAAGTCAAACACTGCTGCAGAGGACTGCCGTGGCCTCAAAATACGGCAGCAATGAGATCAGAGATTAAATGGTACTTCCAGAATGTTACAGAATGAAATTCATTTTTGCAACAGGAATGCTAATGAGTCTGAGCAAAGGTAATCACAAGCAAGGACAGCCAGTGCAAGGGGAGACATGTTTTGCAGAAGTAATGACAAAGGAGAAGTTAAAGTTAATGGACAGCTAATGAGATAGGAATCAGCAACAAGGCTGAGCTGAACTGACATGCATTGCTCTTTTGCCCACATCAACTCTTGGTAATTCCAGTAGTAATTCCAACTTTCCTCAGAGACATGGATGGCAGGAACAGCACTCAGGGTAGAATTACAGGATATGTTGTAGTTCGTAACAGCACTGCTGACCACTGCCAAAGTCAGGATTTATGGGTGGCAGGGAGGAAGAAGAGGAGTAGAAAGTTGCTATTTCCTAGAAAAGGTTCAACACAGAGTGAGCATCCCAGCAGGTGGCATATGGGTGTCTGAGAAGCCAGCAAGCCTGAGGGCACCTGTTGGTGCTGGGGAGTGTGGAGGGGATGGGTGAGGGCAGAGCATGAAAGGGAAGAGAAAGAGTAATGATGTGGTGGTTCTGACTGTTAGTCCTGATGACGTGCTGCTGTCTTGTGGCTCTTTTTTGTTTATTCTCAAGAACAAAGAATAATAATTAAAAAAAGCAGAACTGCTTGGGTCAAAATGTTGTTTTTACCCAAGCTGCAAACACCAAAATGTAAAGCCTTTCTCCAGTTTTGGTGGAGAGAATGTGTTTCTGCATAAAAGTTCCTAGGTATGGAAAGAAGCAGACACATGTACACACACATTTTTTGAGATTGGTACAGTTTATGATTAAGTGCAGGCAAGCTGTTCTTCTTATTTTCACAGTGGAGGCTATAAATGAGAGTCCTGCAGTTCAGTAAGGGAAACTGTATTTTAAAGTTTCATGTGGGAAATATCCGAGGTATTTTGACACCCACTTCTCTTAAAATCTTCTCTCTTTTTAAAGGGAAAAATATTTGTTGTTACTGAATTCATCATATCTGACAGGAGTTTGTATAAATCTGCACAAAACAATTATTTTCCTGGTTTATGCCATCAATGGAAAAATTCCACTGAAAGAGGTGAAGTAAATTTTGTGGCTAAAAATAAGAAAGTAAATTCAGATATTACCTGTTTTAAAAAGTACTGCAATTATAAAATGTTTAAATGTGGATTGTCATGAAAAACTGTATTGTCTACAGTAATTCTGTCAGTTGCATTACTGATATGTTTGAGGGGTTTTTTTTGGAACATTTATGCCTTGTGGCACATTAACTTAATAAGAAGTATTTATGTGCCATTGCTGAAAACAAGGAAATTATCAAAAATGTGGCTAGACTGAAGGTGATTTCTCTGCATCCAATGTAATTCCAATGCTGCCTGAAGTTTTATGTCCAGACTTCCAGGACTTTATCTTGATTTCTCTACCAGCTTAAACAACAGCTGCATAGCAGCATTCCATAATCAAATGAAGCACGTTGTACAAACTGACAGAGGAGAGATGAAATCTGCCTGCAAAGATCAGACAGGAGACCAGGACAGTGAGTCTATAGATTTCTTCATCTTGTCTGCTGCAGGAGGTAGATTTCCAGGGTTATTGTTTAGGCAAGACATTTTTTACCCCATCAGTGTTATGGCTCCCTTTTTCTGCTCCTGCTTATTTGGATCAGTAGACTCCTGCAACCAAAGGAAAAGGCAGATTTACACAAATTATGGAGCCTTTGGATGTGTCCTACACATCTCAGCAACCCAAAGCTTAGGAAGTTATAGACCCCTGGTTTATCCCAAAGCAAATCTTTAGTATTCAACACAAGTTTTTACTCCACTGACATAGTGCATTTGTCAGAGCATTAAATCTGTGTGAAAAGGAAAATCTTTCATACCAAAGCTGTCAGCACTGTCATTTCAGTTGCCTTTAATAACAGAAGTATGCAATGCGAGGCCAACCCTACTTTAATTTCATAACTGCTAACTCTTAAAAGTCATTATTCTCTGGCATTTTTTTAAACCGTTTTCTCCCGTAACAATTACAGTTTGGTTAATAGTATAAATTATCACTTGCTTAAAGCTGCAAATTACAAGTTATGTATTCTCCAAGCCTGCTTTGCCTAGAACACTTCTAGATTAAAAGAAAATCCTCATTTCTTCTATGAGGTGGGGACACAGGGAAAGAAGAAAGTTTCTTTTGTCAGGGATTTCAATGTGTGGCAAATCCTTTCACATCTAGATATTATAAACTGTATCATAATATATTGATCTTAATTCTTGGTGGGTTTTCACACTGAAAATTGTTTTCCTTTGGGTTTTGGTCTTGTTTGGTTTTGTTATTTAACGGTATTTCAAGTAGCATTTTTTCATTAACTTTAATCAAATGTAACATTGTGGCAAGAGATGGAGAAATTCACTGCAACATCAATGTCAGTCACATCTCTCCTCAGCCCCATGGTGAATCTCATACCTCTGAATGTGGGCCAGGAGTGAGACAGGAAGGGCAAGCTGCTCTCCAGTTGTCTGACTGCAGGTCTGTGTGGCAGAAAGCCTGCACAAAATGGGACTCCAAAGTGATAATCATATAAATTAAATAATTGGGTATATCTTGTCATTTATAGTTCAAGTGGCATTGAAAATGTTGCTTTTTAATTACTAATAATAAGTCAAACTCAACTGCTCAGCAAATTTGACTGTTGACTAAAAGTGCCAAAGAATACTCAGATAATACAGTGACTAAGTAGAACTACTAAAAAGGAGATAAAACATCTAAGTAAATTTCACTGAGGGAATATTCTCTTTAAGAAACATATCTACATTACAAACACCATTAAAAATGTTATCACTTCTAGTAAAATATCTGAAAGGCAGAAAGTAGCTCTACGAGAAAACAGTGAAGTTGTTCTCTGCATGAGGCAACTCAGTGTCTGGCAGAATAGAAAAAGCATTTATACACTCTATACACTGACTATCCATTGAAGTGGACAGCCATTTGGCAGAGCAGCCATAGACCTCTGTCAGCAAAAATACCCAAAACTTTAGCAGTCTTCCAAGCATAGCATACAGAAGTGGAAACCACCTGGCATAGAGCACACAGCTATATCATATTATTATATATAATTATTATTGTATCATATTATTAACAAAACACAGCTGCTGGCTGATGTAGATACAGCATTTCTGAGCCATCTATTTTTCTGGAGGACTTAGTTAAGAGAACCAAGGCTGTTCAGGCTGTCAATAGAGTGACCATTTTCTTCCAGTTGTTGTATGTCTGTGCGAGAAAAGTAACCACCTAGAAATCCCAGCACTGGCTTTAAAAGCCTGTGAAGTGTCTCCTCTTTCCTCCCCCAATAAACAAGTCATTGTTTCTTTGTATTGTCACTTCTATTAACATGTCTATGCATTTTGTGTCAATATGTGCTGCTTTGCATACAGACTCCCTGCAGCTCCCAGAGTCCACCAGCCTAAGGAGGGTGACACTGCTAAGATTCAAGCCTTCAAGGGGGGGATGCTACTGAATTGCCAAGACTGAAAACTTTCCAGCATCTGGTTTATAACTTCCTTGGGCTAACAGGTTTCACACTGTTACAGTATGTGTTTCATGAATTTCAATATTGCTTCTACTACAGCTCAAACGTAATCCTTCTTGAAATGGAAGGAAGTGCATGATTAATCCATTCAATGATTTCACTGCACTATAATGAAAGCTGTTCATTAGTCCAATATTTGCAGATGAGAATGCACCTGGCACAAGCAAATTATCTTACTTAAACCTTGCACAGGTAACAGTTAATTTGGGATCATAATGTGCTTTTGCTGCATTTACAAAGGAGAAACAAGGCCAAAAAATTCTTTAGCAAATATTGGAGTGTTCTGACTTCGTTAATATATCCTCAAGTGCATTTTTAAACTCTTTAACCAGCAGAAGCATCTTTAACTTTTCTCTGGTGCTTTCATATTGGACATTCTGTCCCATCTGAAAAGCAAGTAATTACATGCCACAGCATCCAAACTAAATAAATGAAGTTTCAAGTAGCAGATCTGGGAATAGTTAATCCATTTCCCCTAGCTTGTATCCACACACTTCCTGTGCCTGTAAAAACATACTGTCCAAATGACTGAGAATAAAAGAAGTGATCTCACTGACACAGAATAACTCAGAAAAAGCTTTCAGGATCTGAGAATTTAATTCAGCTAGTGCTTTTAATGTTTGCCTTATTGCAACAGCAAGAACTACCTCATAAATAAGTTGTTTAAACAAAATGTCCCTTTCAGACTTTGTTTTCTCCACACTCTTATCAGTTGACAGTGATCAATAGATAACCTTTCCACAGCAGGGCTGAGGACTACAGATATTCCTGATGCCCATTGGTAAGACATTTCTTGTGTCACTGACTGACATCAGTGTGGTCTTGAGCAGAAGAGCAAACAAGACCACAGTGCTCTAAGCTGCCCTGCAAAATCTGGTTTCTTCCACCTACTGCTGCTGCCCCAGAGGATTATCTGTATGCTTCAGTCAGTGCAACAGGCATGTTGGTTTTCTATCTACAGCAGTTCTCAAAGCCTCTTGGGAGCATTAGCTAAAATCTTCCAAGACACCCCAGATTCAGGCTTCACTACTTTTCCCCTTTTCAGTCTGAAGCTGGGGCTTGCTTTCTGACCTACAAAGAGATTTAGGTCTACACATGTCTACATCCCACCAGAAAATGGGACTGAGGCATCAGCATCACCATGGCCACTGGATACTGATACATGACTTGTGGCAGAAGTAGTCTTTTATACAATATTTCTTTCACATCTCGATAAACTGTTAATTATTCCTTGCAGTTCAGAGAACAGAGTTCACAAAATTATCTGGCAAAGTGTTTCTGAGAAAAGCACATGTCACAGGGTTATGAACTGTCTCTGCTGATAAATGGCTGAGTGGCTCCTGAGTTTCCCTTAAAGAGATCAAACTACATATTCTTGGCTGAAATGGAAATCAGAAGATTTCTTCAACCAAGGGAGACAGTACAGTATGTTTTAGTTTTCTCATTTTAATATACATTTATATATCTTCACAGGCACCGGGGTAACAGGATGAAGAACCAAAGCAAGTAAAACTGCTTTTTAACATAAAGTACAAATTTCCTTAATTGGACACTCTGTAGATATATGGCTTTTAGGGCTTTTGGAGGAAAGATGTTTGACCACAGGTGAAGCTTTTCCATTGTTTCATTAAATAAATAATGTTTTCTTTAAGTCCAGCACTGAGGCAAGTGGGCAGCATTAGATATCACTACCAGAATAGCCTGGATTTCAATTTTATTGTGACTTAACCCACCTTTTGCATAACAGCAGGGTGTAACGTGTTACAGTAGTACATTAATGTTTAATGGTGTCACACTCTGCAAGCTCCAGCTTGGTTGATTCTTGGCTCCCATTCTGGAGTTGCAACATATTGATGAAAATGGTAACATAAAATCTCTGAACAAGCTAATTTTCACAGTAGGTTAAAATGCTTACACAAGTGAAAATCATATTGATCCTCATGCCTGTCCCTTCCACTGTAACTGCTGCAGTTTGAGGGTTTGATGAACTGCAAAGCTTTTTGCTTTGATTTTCTTAATAGTCTTTAGAAAAGGTGGAACAGTAAAACAATTTATCAGCTGTATCTGGGAGAGAAGAGGAGGCGTGGACACACTGTCATGTTGGGAGATATTAAGTCGTAGGGAAAACAGGTGTTTAAATTTGGATGATAAACTTTTTATACTTAGGCCTATCATTTATTATTGTAATTGTAAGTCATCTGCCACCTGGGAGTTTATAATCTGATTGCCTCTAGGCAGGTATTTTTCAGCCTGTTCTGTCTGAAGGGCTCCCTTGATAGGAGAAACCCTCATCATTTAATAGGATATGGGAAGGGTGCCAAAATGTTATATATTCACTGATAGAACTGGAAAAACGTTAGTAGCGAAAGATGAGGTCACTTTTCACGTTCTGTTGGTGAATGACAGAAAAGTTTTAGACATATCTGTCTGTGTGTTGGTTTGGTTTTTTCCCTGTTTCCCTGTAAGATCTGAACTTACTCACTGTGTACATGTGTAGTGATCCACCTGCTACTGGACCACAAGTGGGAAAACACTGCCCCAGTGACACCAAGGGATATATTGGTTGTAGAAATAGAAATGATGACAAACTAACAGAGGAAATGGAGGAAAAGACCAGATAAACTGTTTTACTACTGCATTTCTCTTTCCTTTCTGGTTTCAGTCAAGCACTGGTTTGTGACAGGAAGCTGGTTCATCACCAAAGTCCAGCCTGGGCTGGAAGAAACTGCCAAAATTAGGAGTTGTGAAATACAACAAAAGGTAATTGGCAGTACTCTGTTTCAGAGGAAATGCATGTTGAATTTACATCTTCAAGCTTATACTTCACCTGACTTTTGTCTGGGATACAGGGAAAGATCATTGCACTTGACTTGGTTCAGAAGTTCGTTTTCCTACTACAAGAACTAGGAGCATAATTTATTTACTTTTAATAAAAGATAAAATTTCTGAGAACATATCAAAACTTGATGTATTGCTTATCAGTGTTTTGCAGCATCTGAATTTACTCAATCCATTGTAATGTAAACAATAGCTGTAAAATTTTGCCACTTTCATATGCAAATGAAAAGGTTAAGAGGCTGAATCCAGCATAGTCCAAGGCTCTAGTCTCTTTTAATTTCTTTTAGACTTATGTAGAAATGTCTCTACTAATATGGATTTCTTTCTTTCTTTTCCTTCCTTCCTTCCTTCCTTCCTTCCTTCCTTCCTTCCTTCCTTCCTTCCTTCCTTCCTTCCTTCCTTCCTTCCTTCCTTCCTCCTTCCTTCCTTCCTTCCTTCCTTCCTTCCTTCCTTCCTTCCTTCCTTCCTTCCTTCCTTCCTTCCTTCCTTCCTTCCTTCCTTCCTTCCTTCGTCTTCAGCATTAGACCAGGCTGTGTCAATATTTCACACAAGGCCTATTGTCTTAGGTCAGAGACCAGGTTTCTTTCATAGTAAATGATAAAGTTCATGAGACAGCTGTCCCTGAAACACACTGAAAGAGTGCAGGTTAACGTTGAATATAAGGAAGAAATGCTTTACTGCGAGGGTGGCGAGGCACTGGCACAGATTGCCCAGGGAAGCTGTGAATGCCCCAGCCCCAGAAGTGTTCAGGGCCAGGTTGGATGAGGCTCTGAGCAAGCTGGTCTAATGGGAAAATATGTCCCTCACATGGCAGGTGGGTTGGAGCTAGATGGTCTATGAGGTCCCTTCCAATCCAAACCATTCTATGATTCTAACAAATCTTTTGCTCTCCAGTGTATCTCCATCCAAACCCACTTTTGGGAGAATCAGAGAAGTGGAAGGGGTGTGGATACCAAAACAGGCTCTTAGTTGGCAAGCCTCCAAACAGGACTGCAGTGTTCTCAATTTTCCCTTCTCCAAACTGCTCATTAACCTTGGGCGTTGGTTTCCTCATGCAGTTGTATGAATGGATAAGATATGCAGGGCTGGCAGGGCTCTGACCGAAATAGTATTACTTGCATGGAGGAATGTGGCTGGTGAAGGTTGTGTCCACACAGCTGCAAAGGATGTGGATGCCCTGGTGGTACATCTGCTGCTTCTACAGACACTGAAAACATGGGGTGGCTTGGCTGAGCAGCTGTCAGGGGCTGTGCTGCTCCTAGACAAGCCCAGCAGAGGGAAGAGGCAGAGGTGAACTGTTCCTCATCTTCATTTCTGTTCTTCTGGGTCTGTCCAAAAAAAATGACTGTTGAGGCAGATGGAAGAAGCAACACCTTACAAAATAGAAGTATGAAAACATTCCTTTTCAAAGTATTAGCATTGTATGATTTACTGACCATCCATTCTAGAAAATTTAATAATCTTTTTCCACCAACCTTTATACTTCCTTAAGAACAGGAGAGGAAGGATAAATCAGGGAACTGGAAACACTCTTTGAGTGTCTTTTTTAAGGTTGTACTTTTCTTTGTAACCTGATTCTATAATGAACTACCAAGCAGATCATAAAAGTGTCATGTAAAAATCTTTCACATCTATTAATTTAATTCAAATTAAATTTGCAAGGATGATTTTTGAATTCTGAGGGCCATATAGTACTGTGACCAAAACTACAGTCTTTCTGCACTAGAGTCAGCATTCCCCAGGAATTAAATTGAAAGTGAAAAGGGATTCTAGGCAAAAGGAAGCAAAGAAATAAATATCCTAAAAGGTTTTCTCTTGCTTGTCTTTTTATGAGAACAGAGGAAATAAAATTACTAAGAAACTTAGAACCTGTCAGTTACTATTAAAGCCAGAAAGCAAGGATATATTACATGGACAGAGTATTGGAAAACTCATTGTGGATACCATTTAGTGAAATTTTGAATATAAGGGGTATTCTCTGAGTATATCAAAACCAATCCTGTTTTTGAAATTCACAACCCCAATAATTTCCAAAACGTATGAGGTCTCTTTAAAAGGGGCTTTAAACTGCAGGGTAGGTTTTACTTTTTCTCAAGTATGTTTTTAAGCCAGATACAGAAAACCAGCTAGTTTCTCCCTTCCCCATTCTGAACTAGGGGTTGTGCTTGTTCATCAATGCCCTGCTCTGCACAGGAGATGACCATCTCTGTTTCTGCATGGAGATGGTCAAGAAAACAAAATTCTGTGGGGTGAACCAGCCTCACTCATGTTCAGACAGCATCTGGCTGCCCCATTACAGAGGAGAAAAGTGGCCTGTCTTCCTGATTGAAAGTGCAATTCCTTTGTTTGTTGGGTTGAAGTGACAAATTTGGATTATTGCACCTCCCTTAATATTCAATATCAGTTTCAGTATCAATTTAATTTCAGAGGACACACGTAAAATGAAGGACGTGATGCAGAGTCTAAATGATTCCTATGAAATTATACAAGTCAGGGCTTTCCCATCACATTTCTATTATATGAAATTCTTTAAAGAATTAATAGTAATAACTAGATTGGGGAATACTTGTGGGGAGGTACTCATTACTTGGTATTTGCAGGGATAGGGAATAAAGGACAGAAGAACATTAGAATAAATAGGGGAAATAAAAAGGGAATAAAAGCATTTAGAATCTTAAAATCAGATCTTGTGGTCTCAAGGTGGATATGCACAGACTATTGATTAAAAAAGGTTCATTTGCTGCAAATCAAAGCTACAAAAATCTCAGCCCATATAAACATATGTGCCTTTTGAGAACACAGAAAAAATCCTGGCTTCTCCAAAGTCCGTGGCACTAGTCCATGTTCTATCTCTGAAACTAGAAATTTGCTAATGATATTATTCACATATTACACTGAAGACCCATTTTGATTATATGCAATAATTAGTTATCTTTATTGAATATTTCATGTCAGCAAGCAGTAATTTACCTTTGTTTTGTGTGCATATTTGACTGGCACCCTTCCCACTGGGTTTTTTTTTGTGTGTGATAGAATTGATTGCACTGCTCTTTGGTTTTGGGGAAGGGAGAGTTACTAGGTGGGACTAGTAGGGAAAGGGGCTTGTCCTGCTTTGAAGGTCAAAAAGTGAAGTAAAAAGAGGAAAACAAGTCATTATTTTACTGCATACTGTAATAGTGGAGAGCCTGGATTTCATATTTTGCCTTGAAGAGTTCAGCAGAGGATACCTCAGTGAAATGCAGATGTTCCTAAAAGTCTATGGATTGCTTATTTTATGTGGAAAGACTGAGCCGTTCTACAACAGATAGGTGATGGTGGGTCTGGATACCATATGTGCAATTTATGTGATTTGGCAAAAGCCTTGTGACAGAAATGATCACCATGAACATCATTTTAACCCTTCAGACCCTCCTGGCTCAAGGGAAATTCTTTACCTTTTCTTGCTCACATCGCTTAATGTGACTTCATTCCATTCCCTTCATCCTTTTTTCTTGGAAAAAGTAGTGAGTTTTTTAGATGACATTGAACTTTTTGTCTGTAATTTTTCCCTAAAAAATCAGTAATGGCTCTACATTGCTCTTCACACAGTTAGGGCTTTGAATGAACACGACATTTGTGACTACCTTATGTGAATGTGGTACAACAATGACAAAATTTGAATCTTATCCCAGACTATACTAATACAAGAACTGCTGCTTCCCCCCCCACCCCCCTTCCCAATTCTGGTATTTTATAAAAGGCTTTGCTAGAAAAGGAAAGCTTTAAAACACTTCATAAAATCCAGGGCTCTACTTCTCTAGCATCACAAACTCAGCTCCCTGTCTTCAATACAATTCATGCACCAACAACTCCACTTTGCTCTTTTTCTGTGTCTCTCATCACACATAAGCAGTTTGACCTGGCCAGGATGTTCGATCATACAGTAAAAATCTAATACAGTAGTGGGCATAACCCATTAACAGTAATGAAGCTAAGAGTAGTTTCCAAGTCTTCTGCGTCACTTAATTCATCAGAAATTACTAATAGTCCGAATCTAGGAGAAGGTGAGGAAGCAGAATAGTGAAATTATCTAAATATCCTGTTAACTGCATATTGTTTCTTCACCTTCAGTCCTGAGACCACTAAGTAGATTGGATAAAGGTGAAAAATTTTTCTTTGGGAATGTGAGATTCCAGATGAAATTCACCCAAGAGAGACAAACTAGTGCATAGCTTATTTCTCAATGATTTAACTAATATGGGGGCAATGTGTACACCTAGACACATTAAAAAGAGCAATTAATCTGTTTAGTTTCTGGGTTTACTGCAGTTGCTTTAGGTATTTTCCTTTCTCATGATACTTGGTATAGTAGAATTACTTTTGAAATAGTGATAATACTCTACTTATCTTTAAAGGTATTAAGCAACATTTCTCCTAACACACAATATCTGGCTGCTTTCCTGAAACCATGTAGTGAAAAAGAAATCTGCCTGGGGGCATGAGTCCTGAGCAGAGTCCAGTTTTGTAAGCCTGTGAAGCCCTTGGACTCACTCAATGGTGCTCCCTAAGGCAGGTTGTTTTCTTGTGTTAAAACAACACCACAGTGGAGTTCCTTTGTTCTGTGATACAGTTTTGCTGTCTTTCAATGGATTCAGTTGTCTGAACATAATGGCAAGGTTTTTTTGGATAGCTGGGAGCATGGAGTTCATGTTTGTTCAGCATTCAACAAACATTTTTTGTGTATAAAAAGCTCATTTGTACAAGGTCTTGGAAACAGCCTCGTAGCCAGCCTGGGTGCAGGGTCTGGCAGGTCTATATAGAAAAGCACACCTAAGATTTTGTACAAAATACAAGTTGTTAAAACTTTGGCATATGTTTTTCCTACTGACTGAGCCTATTATCTGATACAAGGGTGGCATGTATGAGTGTGAAATAGAGAGTGATTCAGATCCTTGGAATTAGTGTCTTCAGGATTTCAGTACTACAGGTTGTATTCAAGCCAGTGCTCTCAATATTCAGTGATGAGTATTCTCCCTTTTGGCCCCTGCTGTGGGAATCCCAGAATGGGCCAGGTTGGAAGGGACCATAGTGGGGTCATCTGGTCCAACCTCCCTGCTCAAGCAAGGTCATCCCTGAGCATGAGGCACAGGATTGTGTCCAGATGGTTCTGGAATATGTTCAGTGAGGGAGAGTCCACAACTTCTCTGGGCAATCTGTACCAGTGCTTGGTCACTGCACAGGGAAGTTCTTCCTCATGTTCAGGTGGGACTTCCTGTGCATGAGTTACTGCCTCTGGTCCTACTGCTCAGCATCATTGAGAAGAGCCTGGATCCATCTTCTTGACATCCTTCCTTCACACACTTACATACATTGAAGTCCCCTCTCAGTTGTCTCTTCTCAAGGCTGAACAGGCCCAGCTCCCCCAGCCTTTCCTTGTAAGAGACGCTGTAATCCCTTCATCCTTGTTTTCCTCTACTGGACCCACTCCAGGATCTCCATGTCTCTCTTGTCCTGAGGAGCCCAGAACTGGACACAGCACTCCAAACACACCTCACTGGGCTGAGTGGAGGGGCAGGATCACCTCCTGACCTGCTGGCAATGCTCTCCCTAATGCCCCCAGGATCCCACTGCCCTTCTTGGCCCCAGGGCACTGCTGGCTCCTGGACAGCTCATTGTCCAGCAGGACCCTCAGGCCCTTCTCTGCAGAGCTGCTCCAGCAGCTCAGCCCCAGCCTGGCTGGTGCCTGGGCTTGTTCTGGCCCAGCTGCAGGACCTGCATTTGCCTTTGCTGAATTTCACAGTTCCTCTGCCCATCTCTGCAGCCTGTCAAGGCCCTTCTGAAGGGTTGCACAGCCCTGTGGGGTATCAGCCACTCCTCCCAGCTTTGTGCATCAGTGAACTCTCTGAGGAGGCATCTGCCCCTCCCTCCAAGCCATTGATGAATGCTAAACAATACTGGGCCCAGTATTTAACCTTGGGGGACACCACTGGTGACAAGCCTCCAACCCAGACCCTGTGCCACTGATCACTACCCTCTGGGACCTGTCACTCAGCCAGCTCTCAATCCAGTTCACTGCCCACTCATCCAGTCCACGCTTCCTGTGTTTGTCTATGAGGATATTGTGAGAAACAGAATGAGTTTTTGAAGTTTAATTAGGCACTTTGAGGAGTCTATGCATGATAAAAATATTTTTATCTGTTTTAAAGCTGTGGCCTGATGATTTCAGGGCTTGTTCTGTGAGAAATACTTCATAATCATTTACTTTTCACCATTTCATTCACAGAGATATGCTTACAGTTCTTACAGCCTCTTTCTCCACATAAATCTTCTCACTTTCAGATGGAAGGATGTTTTGTTTTGTAGGGGTTTTTATTTGTTAGTTTGCCTGTCATCAACTCTGACTTCTTTAGGGAAATTTTCACTGTAGTAAAGCCACAGAGTGACATCCTGCCCAGGAAAGGAGTGTTATCCAGCCCTTGTGGAATGTGAGCACCACTTCTATTATACCTGGTTATAGCTCGGAGGATGCAAACTACACACATCTTTGAAGATGTGGGTGTCACTAGAGGCACACAGGGACATAATGTCTAGCTTTTTTCCTTTAATTTCCTTCCCCTTAACATTCTATTTTGGTTTTGACCCCTGCTGCCTGTCAAACTGATGTTTTCATCAAGCTGATTGTGATTATTCACTCTTCTCCCTCTGGACTTGTTAGTGATCATTTAGATTTCATATGTTTCTCAGGTACATCACATTCATCAACAAAGAATTTTACTAACCATTTTATTGCTCACCAATGAGTCTTGCTTTAATTCTTCAAAACCAGCTTTAGTTTTTATTATCCTGCCTATTTTTACAACACCAGCAAACATTTGTCTATTCACCAGCTGCCTGTGCTTGCAGATCTCTCAGGACGATATACAAAGCACTGATCTTACTGCATATCACAATAGCATTGCACCTTTGACTTTGCCCACTGTAAGGCTGACCACTAGTCCTATTCTTCTGTCCCTGAACTCTAATCAGTTATTAATAAATGTCAAATGAGCTTCTTGAGAACCTTTCTTGAGGAGCCTTGCCAAAAGCTCTTTAAAATTACAAGGATGTATCTTGACAATATTATACCTCTTTCACAGTCACTGATTCCTCCAAAAAAAATTTGACAGGTTTGTGCAGCATAATCTCCCTTCTCAAAGCCCTACAGGCTCTTCTGCCATGGAGAACAATTTTTCCATGCTTTCTCTAACTCTTTCCTTTATTCCAGGTCTACTGATTTGCCCAGGACGGGTGTTAGATACACTGCACAAGTACTAATAACAAGTATAGCAGCAGTAGTATTTTTCAGCCATGGATTTAAAAGCATTTCTTAAGTTGTGCAGAAAATAATTGGCAGAGGTGGAAGTAAGGCTCCCTTTTTCTTTGTTTTGACCCTGTGCTTTGTTGTGCTGTGGCTGAAGTGGGACATCCCCATGCCTTCAGAGCTCCTACTGTGGGTCCTGGCTGTAGCTGTATTCACAGTGAAAAGACAGGAGTGCCCTGCTCTGGTACCTGCTCTGGCAGCAGCCCACAGCTAGTTTGATCTTCTTTTAGGCGTTTGCAGAATCACAGAACAGCTGAGGTGAGAAGGAGCTCTAGAGATCATCTGGTCCAACAAAGAAGGTCCACCTGGAACTGGTTTCCCACAACTTTGTCCAGGCAGTTTTGAATATTTCCAAAGATGGTGATTCAATAAAGCTCTTACTTTTTTTTTGCAAGCCACACATCTCCCTGGTAAAACAATATGCAGCACAGCTTCCCCTCCCATAAAGTCTGGGGGTTTGCCCAGGCATGGGTTTCATTTGTGACTTGCTGCTAGTTCCTGTTGTTTCCACTATCTAACTTCAAGAAAAAAACAAGCTTAATTGCTTCATACGTTTGTCCTGAATATTCTTTCCCACTACCAGGGGGATTGGTGTTTCACTCACTTATCATCATAACTAATATGTGAGTGATAAAGTGATACATGAGGGTGACATGAAAGTTTTATATGGATTTTAGGACAGCATATTACCAAAAGCAGAAAGCTGCAAATAGACCTTACCAAATGAATGTCTGTAAATCTTCTACTACCATTATATTATATGTTCCGGATATGTCCAAATTCACAGTAAGACTGGAAATATTGTGCAATTTTAAAATATTTTACCAGTATTTCTCCTGCTTCATTTATTGTCTGGCTTACCTGCCAGAAGTTCAAATATTCAAGATCCAACAAGCAGAAAAGAAATAGTTTTTAGAATATCTTCTATGAAACAATGAAAATTGGTTTTCCATAGGCTTTGGTGATTTGGGACCTGGAAAACCTAGAAGCAAGATATTGCATACATCATTACAAATGAAGGAATTTTCATTTATTTCTCCTACCTCTATGCTAACCAGACGAAAAAAATGTTACAGAAATTTCAGATGACTGAGAGAGGACACAAGATTTTCTGCCCTAAAACCAAGACTGTTGAAGGCCTTTCCTATAAAAAGATCCTTCCTATACTGTGTTTAGGTACGTCTTCTCATTTTGTGTCTTTAAAACTGAAATCATTAAGTCACCTTTATATCTTCCAGTTACTTAATTTTTCTTTTCACAGTTTTTGATCTACGCTATTGGTACAAGGAAAGAGGAACAGCTTTCATAACTTTTTGATTGTTTTGATTTCCAGAACAGTGGGAACAAATCAAATATCCAAAACCTTTTATATGAGAGAGAGAGAAAGAGAAAGAAAGAAAGGAAAAAAGAAAGAAAGAGAGAGAAAGAAACAAACAATGAATAGCTGTCTACATAAATACATATCTATATACATACACAAGAAAGTGCATCAGACTAACTGCACTTAAAACCTAAAAAAAGTAATTTTTGTTTAATTTTCCCCTCAGGTATGGAGTTGGAAATTCAATTCAGGTATGGAGCTGGAAAAGTAATTTCTTTGCTGGGATGGCTGCTCAGGAGCCCTCCTGGGCACAGGAGAGCTGAGCTAGAAGCACAGAGGACCAAGGAACACATCCAAGAAGTGAAGTCTCTTGAGTGCAAGTCTGCCATGCACATGTTCTTGCCCTCCAGACTCAGCCTGCCCTAGAAAAATGCTTATAATGGAGTCATGATCAAGGAGCCCTTCTGTGCCATAATTATGGAGTTTCTGATATGTTTCTTTGTTTTGACTACTAAATCCATTGGATCACATGTGCAACTTCAGTAATTTAGAATTAATCTCTTTGCTAGTTCTGCATGCCCTTAACCCTGCAGCAGCTTTTATCCATTGCTTGTCAAAGGCACTTCTGCTTCAGAGACTGAAGTGGGCTGTTCTTTGGTATGGACCTGAGATATTTGGGTTTCCAACCCAGGAGCTCTTTCAAATCATTAAACAAGAAAAAATGCGGAGGTAGCTGATGGGAAGTCTGGCTGACAAAATATAAGAAAGAAATAAAAGAAAAAATAACCAAATATACCCACAAGCAGGGAGTATGTAAATCCCAAGTTTCGTCAGGAAAGTTTGTTAAGGAACAGATTTAGAACCCCCAGAATGCATCAGAAAGGCTCCAGCAGAATTCTGTGGGCTTTGGGTCAGGTTTTAAATCCTGAAACCCTCAGTATCCTGTCAGCTCCCTCGTCGTATCAAAATGTACTAAAAAATCTATCAGAAGAGTGGAAAATACTTCAAAGAAAATATGCACAGAACCCCATAGGAAAAAGTGTGTTACAAATGTGAATGCTCAATTTGATTTACTCCTCTCTTTGATAACAGAAATATCCTGTAGCTGAAAACAGCTGTGAGCATATTCAAATATAGAAAAAACACCATTTGTGGTCTCCTTGTCCTTGGGCTGCTAGTATAAAAAGCATCAAGGATTTCTGCTAGTCATACAGGTAGAAATTCACTATCTTTGTGCATAAAATGGGAAAAAAAAGCCATTGTGTTGGTTTGCTTTTCTTTCCCCTTAAGAAAAGAGGATTTAGATTTATCAGGTCTAATTTAGAAGGTCAAGTATCCAGTAGATTGGAAGGAAAAGCTGTAACATAGAGCTAAATTTCAGAGGTCAGTTTCCCCTACCTTGGGACTTTATTAAAGGACTTGCTCATGTAAGATCTGGTTCATTTGCATTGTTTGGACCTGCGCTCATGGCTTTTAGTAAAGGCTGTGGTGTTCCTCACTAGCTGTGCACAGGAAGGTTTAAGGCACACAGCAGGTTGCAAACAAAACACACTGTGTAGAGTATGATAAAAGAGATCCTTGCACTCACGTAAATAAATGGAAAAACCTACCAGAAAATCAGCAAAACAATGCACTGTAATGAATAGTTATCCATCTTTCACATTTTCATAAATAAATGCTACAAAAATGGGAGAATCTTGTGTCAAACAGTACATTCTCTACCACAGGCAAGCACTTTTGAATGAAGATATCACAGAAAGGTATCAGAGAAAAATCACTCCTCTTTGGAAAGGCCATTCTGTAAGAAGGGATTTAAGGCATGTGTGCATTTAGCAAGATGAGGATGGGAGGGAATGTGCTTGCTGTTTGTGGATCCATGAGGAGAAGGGTGAATAAATTCTGTGTAGGAATTAGAGTTCTGCAGATTTTTCATTTTATGTGCTTGGAGATAACCATTATTGAAAAATCTAATAGACTTTGGAAGTCTATGATCTGTGATAATATTTCCAGTCTGTATGAAGTCTCATGTTTAGGTATAGAGAACTGTTATACATGGTACTAAATAAAAGTAATTTTTAAAATAATTAAATTTACAAGTATTTCTCAAAGATAACTATACCCAGCAGTTGTTCAAAACTGTCAGATAACTTTTAGTTGCTGCTAGAATACAGGGTAGCATTAGTGAATCACTGCTGTGACTCTTCATTTCCTCAAAAAAACATAACATATGAGCTTTACAGAAGTTATTGACTATTTTAGAGGGCAAAGTATCAATTCTGTCAGTAAGAAAGATATTCCATTTCAAATTTTCATGACTTGCCCAAGATCTTTCTTCACTTCTCTAAATAAAAAGAATTATTAAGATCTCACAGCAGAGTTATACGAGACAAAACATGTTGGGAATAGCTGACATTGTTGGGAGGGCTGATATGTGGTGAACACTGCTATCAGTTGATCAAAGCCTCTGCAACATTTCTGGGATACCAGAAGTCTTCTTGAAGAGTCTATGTGTGTAATACAAGTAAACTGTTGAGGCTTTCAATGAAAATCTTTGAAAACCTCCATACAAAATACAGAAAAAGGAGGCATAAAGCAAACATAAATGGAATAATCTTGCTGATCAAGGAGATCCTTGTCCTTGTGAATAGCCAAATACCGTTGTGGTACAAAGAACTAAAAACAATGACAATAAACATGAAATAAAACAATACAAGCCACTTCAAATGGGAAAGGAGATAAGGCTGTCTGAACAGCAGCCTGCCTTTATCTCCACAGGTCTCAGAAGGGTCAGCAAGATCAAAATTTTCAGACAAATAGTGGGAACTTTGGAAATAGATTGGTGACTCTGCCGTGTTGCATCACAGGATGCCTGTAAACAGAAGGCACAAAGGAATGTTTTGTTTCTGAAACAGGCCTGGCCAGAGGGACAGACACATGCATAAAAATGTCTATATATACCTATAGAACCATATGCATAATATGTGTAACATCTGTGTATATTTATAGCCTGCCTCAGCCTGGGTAGCCCAATTACAGTGGGAGAAATCAGAAGGTTGTTTTCAGAATTGCTTGCTCCTTGGAAATTGGAACATGTGAAATTACTTTGTTATCACTACCAAGGTTTCTGATCCACCCTGCAAAACCTAAACTAAATTGTTTTGAATGATGGCTTTTGCATAGCCCTTGCCAAGAACACATATTTTGTGAACTCATTCTTGAAGTCCAGTGGCCCCAAATTGCTCATCTCCACAGAGTGCTTGTCCTGTGGTCAGTATCATGTGGAGAACTTGAGTATCTCCTTCTTGTTACAAAATCTTTTCCTCCTTTCCATAGAGGGTATATGAGGCCTTTTGGGTTTCTATCAACAACTTATTGATACCACAGGAGACTAATAATCTCATTCAAGTAGTTTGCAGTGGAGAAGAATTGTTCTTCCTCTGATAGAGCCTGTAGCCTCAATTTTCAAAGTTGATGGTGTGACTTTTTTTCCAAAGTAAGCAAACTAGTTAGAATATTTTTTTTTTTCCTGGTCAAACTGGAAACAAGCAAGAACTTCAAAAAAATCTTTGAGAACTCTTTTTTTTCAAATATACCCAGCTCAGTTGTCAAGATTTGCACCATTTGGCTTGACAAAGCAAGAGTTTTCACTCACCCTCAGATGGAGTGTTTGTGCGTGAGAAATGCTTTAACCTAACCCTCCAGTGGCCACAGAGGTATGAAATAGCTAATTCACTCTGTGTCTTCTAAGTATTTGTACTTCAGGCAAGACAAAAAAGCCTCCGTGTAGGTAATTTATGGGAAGATAATTAAAACCACAGTTCTTTTCTCTTATGAAAATACTGTCAGATATCAATCTTTTAAACAAAAGTTATGTGCAAATACTCATAGTGCTGAATGAAGTGATGGGTGCACATTGCAAACCAAATGGGATGGGGATGATTCTGCAAACCTAGTATCTAGCTCTGAAAACCCTTTCAGGCTTCCTAAATAAGAAGTAGATCATTCAGTGGGAAGTGCAGCCATATTAAAAGTAGGATTTTATGCATAACTTTCAAGCAATCATTTTTTCTTTTAACTGTATCTTAAATATTCAAAGGCATTTTCTCTGCAGAGCAGCTTTTAAAAGGATTTGTATGCCAGGCACACTTCATGTTGTCCTTATCTTTATTTAAACAAATCAGCTTCATGCTCTGAAGTATCAAACTAAAATCTTCTGAGCTGAGCAATGTCACAAAAAAGAGCTGTTTGTACATACAAATAGCATCAATTGTACCAAACACAACAGAAAACATAGCCCACTAGTAAATATATTCAACTATGAAGTGCAGATTTTTGGCTAAGGGGCTCTACATCTAGGAATGTTTTGTCTAGAAGATTTGAGTTTATTCAATACTAACTAAAATAATAAATCCTGTAAAGAAAATCAATTTGATAATATCCGCATGTTTGAAAGGAAAAATAAGATACAAAACCTTTCAATATAATTAGAACTTTGTCAGCTCTATGGTCATTAATTATTAAGCTATACATTAACATGATGATGAGCCATAGAATGACTTCTGGAGCACTTGGCCATGTCTTGAAACTCCGTTGAGCCAAGGAGGGGATTATCTAGGGTTTTTTGGTGAAAACCTTAAGGAAAAAAGTTGAACATGTAGTGATAAATACTGTAAGTAGGAGATTGAAGAGCTTAAACTCAAATGTTTGCTAAAAATCGTTACCATCTCAATGTAAATTTATAGTAATTAATTTTCAAGTTGCACTTTATGTTTCATAGGTGTTGAAAAGCACTTCCAAAACTTCTTTTGACCGTCATACCATCAACAGAGAGAGAATAGCACAACTAACTGCATCTGATACAGCATAGCTTGACTTCTAGATTTTTTGTTCCACAGTGACTAAAGCACATGGATTTTGATCCAGAGCTTGGTGTTACTGGAAAAACTCCCATTGGTTTTAATGGATTTTGTAACTACCTTATAGTAACTCTTGTCCCTCTTTTTGTTAAAACTGAATCAAAATTAAGCTTGTGATTGCCAGTCAGTAGCATTGGTTGGATCATGTATTCCTGTGTGTGGAGGGTCACATATTCGGGAGTTCAGACCCACACCAGCTTTCTAGAGAGAAGAAAAAGAAGAATAAAGCAAGACAAGGCAAGGTGGGTTGGCCGAGTGTACAATTAAATGCTTGCCTTGGAGGAGAGATATTAGGTATGTAGGTTGGTGATAGAGACATATATTGTCAACACGATAAGTATCAAGGACCATATATTATACCATATAATATACCGTTACACCATATATTATAAGCTGGTTTTCTGTACCTGGTACTCTGCAAGACAGCTTGCATGTTGGAATTCTTGCTGGTCCTGTAGCGTCAGTGAGAGTGGACTAAATACATGAAAACACATTTGAACTTCACCTACTTGAACTTCACCGCAGGTATTTCACTTACATGTACCTTTCCTGCTTTTCCATATAGAACTGGCGAGTTGGATCTGGAAAATGCACTTTAGACTACACAGCATTTGAACTCATCAGGGACCAAGCTTGTCAGGTAGTTTTGACCATTTAAAGGAAGAAAAATATACAGTGAGAGTAAAGCCACCAGGGTGTTTACTGCAAATGATATTATGAATGATTAAAAAAAAAATTAGAATCTTTGATGATGACAATGAATACACCAAAAAAGTCATTATGTTATTTTAGCCATGGATTGCCCTTCAGTAATTTTTTCATCAAGCCCTGGTGCATCCTCCTTTTACTCCAGTTGTCAGGATCAGATACAAAATGGATATCCCCTACATGTACCCTGGAAAGTATGGTTCATTTCTGTTGTATGAGGAGCAAATTATTACCCTATTTAAGCAAATGGCAGTAGCTATTATGCTAGAAGTTTCTCCTGGAAATGCTACATGAGCTCTTAAATGCTTTCTAGGAAAGAGAGCGTTATGCAAGGCACAGAACAATAAAAACACCAAAATTAATTTTGTTTCAGATTCAAACATTAATGTTGTTTACTTCATTTCAACAAAAATAGGGCCCTTGCTGTGTTATGTTATGAACAGACTATTGACAAGCAACAGAGTTTGGCAGGACTAAAAAAAGGACTTTTTTTTCCACTTTCTAATGCAGAAAAAATGGAGACACTATATGGAATGATCAAACCTGCATAAGAACTGTGTAACAAGGTTAAAGGAAGATTTTAAGTCTTGGCCCAGGACTGTAACCATGAGGCTGTCCTCATTCTTGGAACTGAGAAACAAAATGGTGCAAAATTGACTCTTTAAAGTGGTTGTGGTTATTTTTTAATTTGGCACTGAATTCTTATTCTTCTTTCATAGTATAAATAATCATGTGCAGCTTGGCAAAAATGGAATATTTTGACATCAATAATTTAAAAGAAAAAGATTGTCAAAATTCAAGAGCAAGGTTAAAATCAAGAAGCATATGCAGAAATAATTCTTTGGACAGTTTCAGGCATATTTATTTCCCTTTAAGTATGGGCATTTAAATTACTATATTTAGAAGGCTGTGTGGGAAAAACGCAGTTTAATTTTCATACAAACCAATAAAACTTCATCATTATTTCATTCATGTGTAGTGTTGGGAACACCTTAATGGGGTTAGTATGATGGAAATAGAAGATACAGTCCTGTTTCCACACAAGCCAGCATGTGATTTTCCCATTGCCTTCAAAGGCAGCAGCATTGAGCAGTAGATTATTGCAGATGAAGCAAAGCAAGATGCTTTTTTACTAAAACAAAATGTTTGTTTTGTGCCAATGCCAATGCTGATGCCAATGCTGATGCCAATACTGCTACTATATTGATCTAAACTTAATTATATCCCCTATGGCTTGATTCAAATTTAACTTAAAAATTAAACAGCACAAAGGCAAATTCTTCCAATGCAGCAGTCAATAAATTCATCCCATGTGGTCTTACTTCTTTGGGTATTGACTGCTTGTAACTACTTTTGTACTCTATGCTATGGCCATGTTCCCCCCAGCAAAAAGCACTAGAACCACAACAATAAAATTCAAGAACCCAGTTTCTTTGCATTACATTCTTCTCAGTGAAGACTGATTTTCCTTTGGACTGTTTTTCTGTACTGCCCAGCATGCAGCATGAGTCAAAAAACTTCAACATTGAAGCTGACTGTAGATCAGTGGATTTATGGATGCAAAACCTGCAGCAATCCATCAAAAAAAAATTCCTTTCTTGAGGTCCTAGGCATTAAAGCCATGACATTTAGTGCAATGCTCTGAGTCAGAGTTAGCTGTCATGCCTTAAACAAGAAAAACTAATGACTTGTCAGAGAAAGTCTTTGATATATCTGCATGCTCCCCATTATAGACCAGGTAAGAGCTGGAAATGAGGCAGACCTAGCACCATGTACTTTATATTCTAAATTAAACATCTCCAAAAGTTTTATTTTTCTGCTAGGGAGACGAGGCACACATAGCAAGAGTTCTGTTCTAGACCATTGCTTTTGCAGTCAGTGATGTTTGACACAAGTTGCCACCTCCAACCCCAGGTTTGTTGCTGTCCCCATGCACTGCTGGTGCAAACCCAGTTTTCTCAACTCCTTAATAAATAGCATCCCCCATATAACAGAGACCTTTGACTGTACACAACACATGTTCATGATCAAGAGAGATGAACCCCACAGTGGTGACTCTGCACATGGAAATGACCTCAGTGTATTCTGGTACTGAAGGTGGTTTTTACCTTGTCTTCAGTGAAGCCTTTGACATTTCCCACAGCATTCTCCTAGGGCAAGTGACTGTTCATGGCCTGGATGGGTGTGCTCTTGGCTGGGTAAAAATCTGGTTGGATGGCCAGGTCCAGAGAGTGGTCCAAATCAGCTGGCAGCCCATCACCAGTGTTGTTCCCCAGGACTCAATGTTGGGGAGAGTCCTGTTTAATGTCTTTAACAACAGTCTGGATGACAGGATCAAGGGCACCCTTAGCCATTTTGCAGATAACCCCACACTGGGTGAGAGTGTCAATCTGCTGAAGGGTAGGAAGGCCTTACAGAGAGATCTGGGCAGGCTGAACTGATGGTCTGAGGACAATTGTGTGAGATTCTAACAAAGCCAAGTGCTGAGTCCTGTGCTTGGGTCACACCAACCCCAGGGAACAACCCAGGCTTGGGGAATAGTGTCTGGAAAGCTGCCCGAGGAGCTGGGAGTTCCAATTGACAGCGGCTGAACATGAGCCAGAATGTGCACAGGTGGCCAAGAATGCCAATGGCACCTGGCCTGGATCAGCAATAGTGTGGCCAGCAGGACCAGGGCAGTGATGGTCACCCTGTACTCAGCACTGGTGATGCTGCACATCACATCCTGTGTTCAGTTTCAGGCCTCTTACTACAAGAAAGTCATTGAGGGGCTGGAGTGTGTCCAAAGAAAGATAACAGAGCTGGTGAAGGGTCTGGAGCACAAGTATGGTGAGAAGCAGCTAAGGGAGCTGGAGAGTGTTTAGCCCGGAGAAAAGGAGGCTCAGGGGAGATCTTATCACTCTCTACAACTCCCTGAAAGGAGGCTGTTGCAGGGTGGGGGTCAGTCTCTTCTCCCAAACAAGAGATAAGATGAGAAGAAATGGCATGAAGTTGCACCAGAGAAGGTTTAGATTGGATATTAGGAAAAATTTCTTCACAAAAAGGATTATCAAGCATTGGAACAGATTGCTCAGGGAAGTGGTTGAGTCACCATCCCTGAAGGTATTTAAAAGACATGTAGATGTGATGCTCATGAACACGGTTTTGTGGTAGACTTGGAAATGCTGGGTTAATGGTAGAACACAGCTCTCTGAGAGGTCTTTTCCAAACTAAATGATTCCATGTTTTGGCATTTTTTTAGGGCTTCCCTCTCCTTTAAGTGTTGTCTCACGCATGTGCCAGAACATATCTAAAGTGCCTAGGTATTAAAAAAGTCTTTCCAGAAAGTTTGTTAAAGTCAGTTTTACTTCCCTTTTACATTGCCATGAAGTTTAATGAGAGGTTTCCATAGTGTTCTCTTAAATTGCTTCCAGTTTCCTCAAAACTAATGCAGCATTTGCTGCCAAGAAAAGCAGGCTCATCTTTGCCAAATGCTAATACCCTGGATTAAGAGAAGATCCCACTGTTTTCTCTACCTCTTTTGAAATGTCTGCAGTCCCCAAATCACTTTTAAAAAGAAAAAAAACCCTGCACAAAGCATTTTATTTCATTATTGAAAATAGCAAAGGATAATCGTAGGGACTGGTTGGAGAGGTAAAATCTGTGTTTAAATCTCCTTTAAAGATACCATACAGAGCAGCAGAGCACTTCTGTATGTTACAGTGGGGTATGGCTCAACAGTAGCATATTCTTTTTCTGCACAGCTGAAAGCATTTTCTAGCATATTTACTTTCTGACTTACCCAATGCATGTCGTCAGAGGGAATTAAGGGCACTGTTATATAACAGCCTTAACCCAAGATCACTAACCCAGTAACCTACCTCAGTAACTCAATTGTGTGTCTCGTTTACACTCACCCATTTTCACTTATTCATTAAGTGAACTCAGCTCTCACTTGCTTGTTACATTCACTTCTTTTCAGCAGGATTTCACTGACTTCATGTCTAATGTATGTGTCCTGAGTCTGTGGGCACCTCAAGATGGTGGTTCAGAAAGGGTCTGTGCTCATCTTAAAAACATTTTCTCACCCTAAATTCAATACTGCAGTTCTCTTAGTCAACACCTAAATTATCTTAAAACCCCTCTTTGATCTATGTGCTGTTTGTGTTATTTTATATACTCCTTACTTTTTAATTTTTCCCCTCAGGAGTTGCAAAGCAGTAGCTGACTCTACTCTCTGCTTTGTTTATTCTTAGTGTCATTGCGTGTGGGCTACATGTCAGCTAAAGAAATACTTTCAAGGTACCCTTAACAGCCATAAAATAAGTGTTCTGTTGTAAATGCAATTTGCAAACTCCACTTAATCTCATTGGATTTATGCCTATGTTTTTAATGTGCCTACATTAAATTAAAATCCAGGTCAAATTAAAATCCAGAAATATTCCTGTTTCTAAAATCTTGATTTTTTTTATATACACAGTTAACATGTAGGAGAAGAAATGTCTTAGGTTTCAAATACATTTAGTGAATCTCAGTCTACACCCAGACACGAGATTTTAAGCAAGCATGAGGGAAGTTGTACGACGTATAAAAATCCCAGAGATTTTACTGAAGAAGAGCAAGTTTCTCTCAGTGAATTTGTAACACTCTACATGACAAAGACCAAGATGCCTAGTGAGACTTTTTGACTCATGTTCAGCTGTCAGCCAGACCTTTGCCTTGAGCTAACTTTTATTTGAGATTTAATAAGCTGTGCACAATACTCTGCATTGTCTTCCATCAGTCCTTTCACGCGGTGCACTCACCAAGCTGGCTGCCTCCAGTGACTGCCAGGATCCCAGGGAGGCTGCTATTGGCAGAAAACTCTACAATGGAACAGGAAGTTTTATTTGACTTGAAGGAGGGCTCGCAGCATGGTTTCCTCTTCTTTCTGCAGCCACACTGCACCTCATTACCATTTTTTCAACACTATTCTTTCTTGTTGATGGCTAAGGGGGAAAGCTGCATTTGCAGATGACATTAGCTTGAGGATGGCTATTTTTCTTGGGAATTCAGAATGTGTTGATGGCAGGGTTCTCTCTGCTGATTTTCCTACACAAGAAGAAAGGCATATTGCTCTGGTTTCTGAGCAAGACAAAATTAAGCAGCTTAACTGCCAATAGGTTCAGAATGTAATCTCTGTGTTAATTTACACAAACATAATGTAGTTGACCAAGGATGAAATATCAAATCCTCATGAAGGGCTATGATGCTCATGTTTAAATGGTGCACATATTTCTATAGGATCAGATGTTACTAGACATTAAAGCTTAGTTAGCCTTTTTTTTTTGACAAGTCACAGGATCAGTATTTAAACAGGACTTTTGTCTCCTTACTTGTTTACTGGTAAGACCTTGCTTACTACACACTAATTTTTGCCTGTTGAGGTCACACTTTTGTTTATGTTCAGCACTGGTCTTGGACTGTATCAGTTGCCTTTTTTTATGACTAAATTAATCTCTCCACCTTCAGCACTGGATTTCTAGCAAAAGAAATTGAACTTTAGCTGGCTTCTGTTAGCTTGGATAACTTTGAACACAACCCTTGCAGATGATGTGAATGTCTAAGTGTGAAACACTAAATTTTTTTTCAAGCAGCCTTTTGACATTGCTGAATGAGAAATGAGATTTTATTGTCCCAACTGGAATGGATAAGGTCACTGAGCCATTACTCTTTGTCGGTGTAATTTAAGGCCTTTCTTAAAGAAGAAGAAAGAAGCTTGATCCAAATTAGGAAGTTGCTGTACTAGTACCCTATGTTACTGGTTCACAGAAGAGATAACCTTTCTGTTACCTCTTTCCCTAGTTAATGTTAGATCTCGAGTGAAAATTTCCTATAATTTCTGGTAAAATTATTTTTGCCTGTTTTATTTTTTATATCATTAGCCCTTGGCAGGATGACAGGCATATGACAGGTCACATGTGCTGAGGTACATTTCAGTCATGACAGAAGTAAAATGTCAAGAGGAAATGGGATAATGAACATCTTTGTCTGAGAAGCTACCCAGTCTGGATCTGGTTTTGGGGCTCCAGACCTCCTACTTTTCACAAGTTCCACTTGATACTGTCAGCTGGAAGTTGCTTTTACAACCAGACCCATATTCCATCTTGAGCTGTACTTCCTCAGCACAGTCATTTATGGCATCCTAATTCACCACTTCTCCTTAGAGTCATCTCTCACATTTAAATGCACCCTTTACAGAAAGCCCAGCTGCCTGATTGGTCTCCTTTTCTTTCTTTCTTTTTCTTTTTTTTTTCTTTCTTTTTTTTTTTTTTTTAAGTGGCCATGATAATGGGAAGAATAGAGATTGTTTTGCTATCCACCTGGTTCAGAGTGAAAATGGAAGTGTTGATTTAGCAAGTGTACTCCCACATGGCTGGGGTCTGGGCTTTTTTCTCTGTAAACCACAAAAAATCCCTTGAGAATGACTGAGGTATTTTTGTGAATAATCCCTTGCATTGTATGGCCAGGGTGACCAGAGGCCAGAAGAGCTCAGGGGAGGCCACTCTCCATTGGAATTTGATCCCTTCATTGTTCTGTCAAAGCTGGAGTGTTTTGACCTCTGGGACACATTATAAATCTGTTACTCATTCAAGCTTCTGCTCTGAAACACTCGCTATGGAAGGAGTAGTGGACTCTGTGTGATTCCAGTGAAATTATTCAGCCCTCTTTAATTTTTCATACATGTTCATAAAGCACATCACATGAGAGCATTTATACCCTGGCAATACTACACAAATAAATGCTGAAGATGTAGAAGTTGAAAATGGGGTTGATTTTACCCCCATTTACACAATTCAGTGCAACACAGCTGGGTACACAGTTTAAAGCCATTTAATTAGCATATAGGGTGGCATTGCTAATTTTTGCTGCAAGGGATGCTTTCCCACTATTCTTTCTGTATTGAGAGGCTCTCTCTGATTATATGGCAGACTGGGAAAGCATAGCTCCACAGGCACTGTGCAAAAGACTTGTCTGAAAGTTTTATGCTCCTTTTGTTTGTTGTTCCTTAAAAACAAATGCATTACTCGTGCAGCTGCTCACACTTGGGTAACAAATGAAGGGGCAATTGCAGCTCCTCATACAGTGAGTAGAGAGGGCAGATTTCTGCCCATGAAAGGAGGAGCTCTGCAGTGTGTCATTAAACACTCTCAGCTGCTTCATGGTGCTGGGGGCAGGGGGAGAATGGATGGTGTGCTGTGGTGGAGGGTCAGCAGCTAGAACTGAGACAGTGTCAGAATGTCCTGTCACAAAGTGTTAAATAAAAATGGATTTTTTTTTCTTTCCTTTTTTTTTTTTGGAATGTGTAATCATATCTACAACATCCAGTTCACTAGGTATTTGATCAGGTCAGAATGTAGATTGTATTTCTAACTGGCTTAAGTCTTGATGACATTTAAGTTTCCAGTCTGCAATTATGAGTCTGTTTCATCACTTGTCTCCCTTGCATTTTTTTCTTCCTCTGCCTCCCAGTTTCTCATAAGCACACACGCACACACACAGAGATGAAGCGCTAGAAGCTCTGTGAATTCAAGGGATTTTTCTCTAAGGAGTCTTATGTTTGTTGTTATTCAATTAGAAAAACATCTGTGTTAAAATTTGTGCTAGTTTGTTCCATTTGTGCTAGTAAAGGTGCTAATGAAACCTACACTGAATGCTGAAAGGAAGAATTCATTCTGTTGTACAGTAGCACGTAGTTAAAGGCCACCTGTGGGCTTACAACAGCTGGAGTGAATATAAAACACTATTAAAATTAATGATTTATATAATTCATGAAAGCTAACTGTGTGACATCTGACAGATTTACCTGGTTATAGGCCAGCTCTGCTGTATTTCTTGTTTCTGATCTCAGTCTATAGTGTCCCACTGAAGATGGCAGAGTCAATTCTTAGATGAAGGTACTGCTGAAGCAGGCAAAACCCAGTCTGTACCTGTACTGACAAAATCAAATTTTTAGGGACGTGATATGCTGAGGCTGTTGGTGCTTTTTGCAGATTCATGGAATAATTTAAATTTAATAAGCAAAGCAGTTAATAGTTACTGCACTGACTTTGCAGTCAGTGGATCACTTCAGCAAACACATTCTGTGACAGTAGGAGTTCATAGAAGGCATTATCAGGGAAACCAAGCAGCAAGGAGTTTGAATAGTCTAATCTTGAGGTAACAAAAGCATGAATAACCATTTCAGGCTCTGAATCAGATACAACTGGCTGCAGAATGGTGATATTCTTTAAGCATGCCCAACAGGATTTGGATTGAACCCAGGAAATAAACCAAAACCCTAGGCAAATTACTATTAAAATAAAGACAACATCAAAGGCAAGGGTGAGGAAATAAAAAGATTGAAAGAAATGTTTTGGTGCAAGGATAATTTATTTTCATTTTATCAACCTTTGCACATGAGAAGATTTTTTAGTTTCTAGGAGTGCACATTTTACAGCCATATCAATACAGCCATCCACATTTTCCTCTTCCACTGAGCTTTCCTTCTGTCGGTTGAGCAATTAGATGTTTCTCT
This sequence comes from Lichenostomus cassidix, assembly GCF_008360975.1. Classification (NCBI taxonomy): domain Eukaryota; kingdom Metazoa; phylum Chordata; class Aves; order Passeriformes; family Meliphagidae; genus Lichenostomus; species Lichenostomus cassidix. The sequence continues at coordinate 14,035,728 of NC_139479.1, read as the reverse complement.
AAGTTACTGAGTCCACATTTTCTTTCATTTTTAGTTGCTTTTTTTTTCTTTTTCTATTTCCTTCCTCTCAAAAGCTCTAGTAACATTAGGAGAAAGGAAAGAGAGATGTTCTCCTTGTCCTCCCATGTAAGTTAGAAAACAACCAGAAGAACAGAAAGATAAAATTTCTTTTGGCTTTTACTGAGACTGAAAAGACAAGTGACTTAATTAAAAATTTTTGTCTAGAGAGAAACACAGATGGTTAAAAGAGAATTGTCTGTTAGCTGAAGTTCTCCCAAAAGACACTTGGTGCAGTGTCCCTTAAAATCAAACACATGATATGATCCTAATAACAAGTAAATACAATCAAAACAGATCAGCCCAAAATTTGAAGGCCCAGCTCTTCCATACACTCCTGGAAAATTCCCACAGACACAGAGCCCTAGGAAGGCACCTAGAGCTGAGATTCATCCAAAGATGACGAGAAATCCCTCTAAGCTGAATCCAGGGTGGGCAAAAACAGAAGAATGAAGTTTGACAGAACAGATGACCAAAGTTGCTACAAAGTCATAGACAAGAAATAGGATCGATCATAAGTAGATGAAAAAATCAATTCAAGAAGCATGAGACACACATGGATACCAAAATTAAAAGTAAAGTGTGCAATCACTGTTAAGCCCACTTTTATGCTCTAATGAAGTCTAAGGCTGTGACCAGATGGATTTTTCATATTCACTAATTATTAGCTGCAACTTTGAAATAAAAAAGTTCAAATGATTACAGGCTAGATGACTAGGGACTGCAGGTCTGTAGAAAAGAATTACAGGTTTTGAGCAGTTGCTTTTGTGTATCATCCCAGGGGTTTCTCCAGTCCTCTCATCAGTAGGCAGGTAGGACAACTAGGGTATTTTGTGGGAAAGTTTTCATCTTGGTGCACAGAATTCCAGACCAAGGCCCAGGGATGGTGTGGTGATTCTCTGGATCAGCTGCTGAGGAGCTCTTAGGGAGACTGAAACATGTCAAGTCGCTGGTATCCTATTCCTCCCTCTCTCCACACTATCTGGGCCCTGTCCTCTGATTTTATTGTAAAAGCTCTTGAAGATGTGAACCACCTTCCTTTATGTCCCTGTTGCATTCCTGCCCCACAAGTGAGACTCAGATAGTCATGTATTCCTTTAACTGCCACTGTAAACCAAATGATTTATAAGATAAACACACTTCCATTTGAGCAGTGCAGTAAGCTGCAACACTCTCTTTTCTGAATAAAGGCAGCTCAGTTATGCATTAAAAGGTTCTCATGTGCCAGACTCCAGACATTTCTTACACATCCACACAGAAGAACATAATTAACGGCTCTGTACGAAAGTGATGAATAATTTCTCATTATGTTAGGGGAAGTGCAGTATCAGTTATAATTGGGAAAATCCACATGCAGATATCTCCAGTTTCTACCTATTATAAAAAATGCCAACTTCAAAGATTTTGTTACAAAACCACCTATTTTATATTTCCACTTAAATACACACTGGAGGTTTTGCTAAATGCTGACTGTCAGAACAGAGGGTCAAAGCTTAGTGCACATGCATAAATATGTTACTCTAATACCTTTTATTTATTTTGGTATGCAGCTACATTCTTCTGTTTGTCTCACATCTGCCACTCAACAAAACTGATAAATAAGTGTCAAATCAAGACAGGGAATCCCCTTTCTTTGCACTGCTGCCAGTATGCCCTAATTTAACTTCTTCTTTCTCTAGTGAAGAAATAGGAAAACTCTTTTATTGATTTTCTGTTGATTTTTTTTGAACAAAGGAAATAGGCTGACTTCATTAGCATGTGTTTGCTGATATCAGTGTAAAGTTCTGGAAACTGTCATCCATATCATCCATGACGCCCATTTCCTAAATGAATTTTAGTTTTGGATGCTTCTGAATAAGCAGAGATTAAGCCTCTTCCATTTTTTCCATGGTAAGCAATAGGCAGAATGCAGGAGAAGACAAACTCCTTATCCTGTTAAGGGTCTAAGCCCCCCAAAAGTAAAACAAGGTCTTGGAACCCACTGTCTAACAAGAAGTCCCATGGCTTGCCAATTCAGCAAGCACTTCATGCTAAATCAGATTAGCTAAATCTCCACAGTGAACTATGCTATGTGACTTTCTGTGACTTGCTAACAAAAGACATTTCTGTGACTAAACACTGATTTGACAGGAAGTTAGACAAATCCACTCCAATGACTATCTTTGGAATTCCAAACAAAATGGGAGCATTTAGAGAAAAAGTGAAAAAAACCCACAACACCCCCCCACAATTTTACATAGCTCAAATGAGATGCAGAACTTTACCATAAGTGACCTGGTGATATGTAGCTTTTGTGTTTTACAGAAGGGAAGTTGAGCACAAAGAGTGGAGCTCAGAGAGACACAACCCTGACCACCAACATCCATCAGTGCCCATCAGGCAATGCTATCTTTGCTAAGGACAGCCAGGCCTCACATTTCCTGGACAATACTTCCAAAACACTCTGCTCCTTGTAAGTTACAGTACAAATAGGCTTTTACAACTCTTGTGGTTTAACTCCAGATGGCAACGAAGCCACAGGAGTTAACTCAAACAGCCACTCGCTCACCCTCTCCAGTGAGATGAGGAGAGAATCAGAAGTGTAGAACAGAAAACTCGTGGGCTGAGACAGAGTTTAACAGGTAAAACAAAAGCTGCTCACGCAAGCAAACCGAAACAAGAAAGTCATTCAGCACTTGCCAGCAGCAGGCAGGTGCAGCCATTCCCAAGAAAGCTGAGCTCCATCCTGTGGAACAGCTACTTGTGAAGGCAAATGCCATAACTCTGAACTTCCCCCTCCCTTCTTCTCCCAGCTCATATGCTGAACATGACATCTTATGGCGTGGGATACCCTGTGGTCAGCTGGGGTCAGCTGTCCTGACTGTGTCCCCTCCCAACACCTTGTGCACCCCCAGCCTGCTCACTATGGGGTGAGGTGAGAAGCAGAAAGGCCTTGAGGCTGTGTAAGCACTGATTAGCAATAGCTAAAATATTTGGGTGTTATATCTGTTTCCATCACAAATCCCAAACGTAGTTCCTTACCAGCTACTATGAAGAAAATTAGCCTTACCCCAGCACCAACTAACTTACCAATGTAATTATTCCTTTACCCTGTTCTGATGATGCCAAATAAAAAGATATAGCATGTTAGGTTTTATTCTTAGCAAATACCTAGGTATCCCCTAAACATGTTTATATCTACCTGTGCATCCAGGCTGTGTCTGCAGAATATGCCCTTCCTCATATGTAAGGGTGTTTGTTAGCCTGAACTCTAAATATTCCCATGGTGTTAGCTCAGGTGGCTCTACATGACATAACATTCTGCAATTTGATATAACCCTGATTTCCCATCCTTTACTACAGAGCACTGTCAGGCATCAAGGGCTGGGCCAAGGGCAAGCTGAGAAAGTTCACAAGAAAAATAGTCTCCTGGGACACATCCTTCCCCAGCCTCATCTGTGCCTGCCACCGACATGAAATTCAAAATTATGGATGTGAAGTATATGAAAAAGAAAAGATATCTTGTTGTTTATAAAACTGATGATTAAAGGATTTCCTTCTCTTAATTAGAAAATAAATAAATATTTGAAGTGAACAGATGCAAACAAGAACCCTCAAACTAATTCACTTTGGCTAATCAATTCCACACAGAAAATAAATTCATGCAAATATAAGCCTTCACATGAATACATCTTTTCAGTGACATGTTCATGAGGTCATCTGCTTCAGAATAATAAATCTAGCAGTTTTAGCAGCACCATACTCACCAATATTAACCTCTTTAATCAACAATTCATTTGCTTCATGGAGAAAAGTTGGCCTCCTCATGATTGCAATTTTCTGGTTAAGAATATGCTGAAGCTGTTGAACACAGGATACAGATGGGTTTCAAGAAGGGCTGGTGTTTATTCTGCCCAGTGGAGAATGCTGGAAGGCTTTCCTCGTACTCTGAAATATTGTGTTTTTTTCTGGTAAGACTGTGTCCACAAAGTACAGGCAAAGTAATTTCTAGCACACGAACACTTGGGAAAGAGGTGATCATGAACCAGCAAAGAAATCTCATAATGGGAGCATGTGTTCCTTTGCACTGAAAGTAATGAAGGCAAAATTAATATATTTTTATTGATATATTAAAAAAATTTAAGTTTCTTATCCTATTTGTGTAATGACATCCACTGATCTAATAGACTGAATTATACAGATATTTTATGTGTTCAACACATCCTTGAAATTTTAGACTTTGTGTGGGAAAATATTAAAAAAATATTAAGAAATTAGGGTTAAAGTCTGAAGTTCAACTTTCCTCACTGAAATCAGTGGTGAGGTTGTTATTGGTTTCAATGCATCAGCCTCAGAATTTTGTGATGCTCAGAAAGCATGAACAATCTGTAAGACGTTATTTTTCAGCCAAGGCCATCATACGACCAAGAGTTTCATTTTTATGGGCAAGTCCTCATCCTAGGGCTAAAATTCTCACAGTCTCTTTTTACACTTGTGGGCTTCAGTGGGTGTGCTGATTTTACCCTGGACACATCCCAGGCTGAAATCCCACACATCCCACAGCCCAGCCTGCCCCTCACACACTGCTGTCCCCTGGGAAGTGAGGCTGCCCAGGAGGGGAGTGTGCAGAGGGCACTGTGGCACTGAAGCCCAGCAATTTAAACATGACCTACCCCTGTTTTTTTGGCTGGTAGAGAAAATCTGTTTGCAAGTCAAAAGCTGCCTTTTTAACCAGCTCCAGAGTGTGGGAGACAATCATCAAAGCATGGTGTCTATTTTGGTCTTGTTTCGTTGTGTGGGGTCTTTAAATTTAAGCTCTGAGAGGTTTATCAGAAGTTGAACTCTTCATTTTCAGAGCTGCTATAGACTGAATCATAAAAAGAGCCCTTGGAGGGAGAGTTTATAATTTTACTGTATAATTTTAAGCTTAACTTTTAATTCAGTATGCAAACAAGCCTGATTAAAGATGATATCCAAAGAGGAAAAAACATAAGTTATTTTTGATTTTCATCGACTTGGATTTTGCAGCTTAGTTTCCACAGTGAGCCATGAAGAATTGTAACTGTGTATAGCCTTCAAAGCAAAATACATGTTCTCATGTAGCCCTGATCCCAATTACCTGGTCTGTATTGCCAGATAAATGGTAGGTATTTGGTGCATACTCATTCCTTTGGGGCTTTTGAGAAGGTGAGAAAGTATCGCTTTAAAAACCTCTTTCAAAATCAAATGTCTTATACTTGCCTTACACTGGTTTCACTATTCAGATTACTATGAGATTCAAAATAAAAATTCAGATAGTTCATGTGATGCACTGGATTAATAACTGGAGAACTCTTTTACCAAGAGGAGCAAAAGGGGGAAACATCCAATGGATTATTGTTCATGTGCATGCAAAAGTTAAAAATTAGAAAACTGCAATATAAACCCTCTAAATGGACACTTTATTAAAACTGGAAGAGAAAAGAGAAGAGAAGAGAACATAATATTGCCTCTAAGTGTTAAAATCTGATTCACAGGTGGATGAGGTGATGGTAATTCTTGATAAAATGAAACTTTCATAATTATATTACTGTAATAACTGGAGACTGTAGTAAGGCTTTAGTCTTCTATTGCTTTAAACACTTCACTGAAAAACAAGTAAGCAAAAAATATTCTGTGCTCCAGAGGGTGTGTTTGTTCTATTTTGGGCTGTAAACATAGATGGAACAGATGACAATACAGAATGGAAAAGGGAGAATGATAAGGGGAAAATGGGGGTTAAATACATTAAAATGAACATATGGCTAAAATTGATTACAGAAACAATTTCAGCTCCCCTCACACTGAACTCTTTAATCTTGCATTTCCTGGTTCATGAAGGAAAAGGAAATAATGAGAATGCAATAAATAATGCATATTCGTATGTCAGCCTGAGAGTACAGAATAGTGCTTTTGTTAATTTGTAATTTGGCAATATTCTGTGGAATGAACAATGAAACTCTCTTAGTCAGGAGTCTGGCTCTGAGTCATTGTGAGAGTTGCACGATCACAAGTCAGTCATCTCTCCAGTTTTTAGGAAAGTCCTTTGGTTTCCAGGCATGAGATGCCCTAGTACTCAGCAATCAAGAACACTGATGAGCTTTTGCAGAAGTAAATTCCTGGTTATTTCTTGGGTTTGTTGGCAGATTTGTACATATAGAAGAGTTCTGAATGGGAGGTTGCATTTAAAGTGTCCATTTAAGAGAGTTTATAATGAACAAATGGAATAAGTGCAGGTAAAAGTCAGCATTAATAAGAGGCAAGCCTGTTAGGCAAACAAGTTTTAGTTAAAAGGTTTACATTTCTTTTACAATAGATTAAAACTTCAGAATAATTTTTAATATTTAATTTTCTATGTCTTGTCTCATTGAAATAACTGGACTGTAAGCGGACTTTTTCTTAAATTTACTTTTAATCTCTCTTTGTCCAGTGTGAGAGAAAGCAAGAAAAAATTAATGTAAGAGAATTTCATCACAATTTAAAAGGAAAAGAGTACATATAAATTTCTGTGCTAAGGCCTCTAAGACAGGAAAATGTGGGGGGGATGATAAAAGTGTTTAGCTGAGAGCACATCCCTGAATGCTTTGTGCCTCAAGTCTTCAGCTGGTGGAAGTCACCACAAATACACTGATTTCTTTGAATCATACACAAAGGATCTGGTTCTTTAGTTTTAGTGAAGGTAGTCTGAGAATGTAATAAAAACTAGTTTGTACTGACAGGCTTTTAAATTACAATATTTAAAGCAAAAGCAGATGGGGTTACCAAAAAGAGTAATTTTCAATATCTTGGTGCTACCAGAGAAAACTGTTATTGCAAATGCACAGGTCTTTTGTAATACATCATACAACCTGTGGGGGAACACCTTCCTGGGCTGCTGCACCTCAACCTGATATAATTTTCTCATTCCACAGAAAATTCTTCTCTGGATGCCGAATTTCCACTTCTAGAGGGTTTCTCTCTTTTAATCTGTGAAAATATTACCCATAATTAGTCAGCTGCTGCTCAGTTTCCAAAAAATCCATGCTATAGCACATGTGGAGAGTTTCACAGTGGCAGTGACTTTGTCCTGATGATCTTGGGCTCCAAAAGGGGACTCATGTCTCTTGGGAGATAGACTGATAACTGACAAGAGCCATGCCAAGCTTTCCTGCCTCTTGGCCTCGTGAAAGGATCCTTGGCCCTAAAGATTCCTTCCCTTTTTCCTCTGGTGTTAGCTATATATTTCTTAGCTTCCTACAATCCCCAACATGTCACATAGATTTTTTTCCAAGGAATGTCCTGGAAGGAAAAATTATGCTTTCCCTTCCCAGAAAACTGTCTTTCCATTCCCTCATTGAGGGCTTCTGGCTGAGCTGTCTGGAATGGTACAGAGGCAGCCATTCAAACCCAGGACAGGGATGGCTGATCACCACCTGCCTTACTGAGTTACATCCCTTCGAGCTCGGGTTTCAGCCCTTTGTTCCCTCCATGCAGAAAATGCTTCCCTGGAAAGAAGAGGGCATTGAGGGTTAATGTTTGAGGAATGCAGGACTGGGATTAATGCTTGTGGCAATTAGTTACTCAGAGGAGCTGCCTGTGCACACCAATTTTCCTGAGGCTTGACACAATGGGGAATTTTACTCACCTGAAAATTCTCTTTTAACCTGAGAAGGACTCCAGACTTCAACAAAGTTGGACACATGCATAAGAACTTGGATCTTCTCACCCTAAAGCAGTAAAATCAAATCAACTTTGTGTTTACAAAACCTGGCTTTGAAATATAACCCTGAAATGTAACAGAAATAAACGAAGGAGAGAACCACCTCACTTTGAGCCCTGGAGAAGTCAAACCCCTCATCCCTCACTTGAAACCCAATTTCCACACAAGGTTGGTTCCCTCCTGACCTGTGCAATCTGCTACGAGTGAACTTGCAACATATGCAAAAAGCATTCCTGGAATACACACAGGGAACTTATAATATCCACTATATGCCTCCTTCACGCAAAAGTAAACTGTATTTAAAGGCATTATACATGCTTGCTACGTAATTACATTAATCAGAGAGAGCTGCTTCCCTGCGTTCCCCTGCTGTTGCCATGGCAGCATCCCCATGTTTGCAAAGTGCAGGGCACCCGCTCTTAATTATACTCACAAAGCAGCTACATCTCAAAGCAATACAATAAATACAAAGTTGAAGTGAGGGTGCTGCGCAGAAGTGATATGAACAAATATACTTTTATCACGTCTCCATCTCATGCACACTTCACACCCATTATTAGAGCATTCTTGCCTAATTCCCCAGTTGCTTTTGTGCATTTGTGGAAAACTCCAGGTTTTTGTCTGCCAGAAAATGCAGTCTGTGTTGCAGGCCTCAGAATTATCTCTGCTTCTAACCTGGGAGCTGATTGTTATGAAACCAAAGTAATTGAGAGAGATCTTCTCACTCGTACTGATCAAATGTGGCAACAGGGAAGGTCCCCTCACTCTGCACTAACCAATGTAAAATGCCATCCCTGCTCTCCACTCCCACTGGTGCCCAAGTCACCCACCCAGGGGATGCCTAATGAGCTGCCCCCTGCTGCAGTCACCTGTCTCAGCCACTGGTTTTGGTGACAGTGAAGGTGACACAATCAGTCTGAAGTGCCAATGTGACATTGATCAAGCAGAACAGATTTCAAAGCATGAACCACCAGCTTGGTGCAGCACACACCACCAGCACAGTCTTTGCTTCCTTGTGGATGAATAACATGGAAATTGCAGTTGATATGAATTTACATTTTGGGAAATTTACATTTTTACCCCCATAAAGAAACAAGGGATTCCCTCATTCTGAAATTAATGCTCTCCCTGAAGTTGAACAGAGCTTATACAGATGCTGGATTGCAGATATGAATTATGTATTTTCTGGGGGTGGAATGTCATGCAATTTTAGTGTTATTCAAGCCACAAGGATCCATCGGGGAGAACTAATTAGAATATTTCAGAGACCCAGATTTACATTTCTTAAAGCTTGTGAGCAAAATGAAATTGGCTGCCTCCAATTTACATGTCTGCAATCACACCATGAAAAACCTGTCAGATCTCAGCTTTTGGATCTGAAACCTCTGGGGGGAAACCAGGTGTTCTGGCAAATGATGGTGTTGCTTTGGTGTCACTTGCGCACAGCTAATTCTGAAATAAATGAGTTCTGAGGTGTAGGGGGCACTCTGTTACTGCATGTATATGAGCAGGTGTGGTAAAAGCCATTACATCTGACTTACAAGACAGAGACCCTATTTTCCAGCTTATTTATTTCTATTCTTAGGGGGTTTTATTCCTGTGTATTGATTTTTCACCCTGTGCATGGGAAATTGTGGTATTCTCACCTGGGTGTATGCACTCAGCCACAGAAAAGTGAAGGAATTCTGCCTTCTTAATCAACTGTGCTCTGACTTAATTATCCAGGTAAGCAATGTGGCCTGGATGAGCAGCATGGCCTGGACATGGCTGACTTATAAGGACATGTGGGCAGTAATGATTCTTTTATTTTAAAAAGGAAAGCAATTCTACAATTTGTCCTGTGAGCTGTAGCTAGGTGCTGTGTGTTTTCTGATTCTCTATTTGTTCTGTACAGGTAGCTCCTTAAAATTGCAGTGACTTCTAGATACACTTTCAGTCTCATTTGACTCATTTGGCCTGCTGATGTGAGTGGCAGAAGTCTCTGGGTTGCCCTGGCTGAAGCAGGACTGCTCTGCCCATAAAGCTGTTGCAAGGCTTTGCTGTTGGTTGTTTCTTGTACCACATACTGATTCTCAACTAGACTCAACAGATGCATTCCCTTTGCTTACTCTGCCAGCAGAATAAAAATAATTCCAGAGTGGTTTGGACCCTCTTGTGCAGGCTCACATTTCCAGACCTTTTGGTCTGCAAGAGTTTCCCCACTGATTTGAGGAACGCATCACTGAAAGCATAAATGATGTGATTTAGATGGTTTATCTCTATAAACATTTGATAATACCTACACAGATATACATATATATGCATAGATGTACATGAACAGGTGAAGCCTGTCCCTCTACTGCCCTTATGTGGAGCACAGATGTTACATAATGCTTCCATCCGGGAACAGAGAAGCAGGGATATGACTAAGCAACAGAGCGTGACTTATGAATAACAAATTGTGCATATTCCCAAAGATGTTTCTCTAGCTGATCTCCAAGGAAAGAAATCTCCAAAATTAATACATTTGAGAAAACTCCCATCTTCCAGAGGACTACGAAGAGATAGTGGAGGACAAAGAGCAAACAGAAAAGTAGGCAGAATTTATTCCATAAATTTGCATTGCTCCTTGTAGATAACTCGTCTCTGACAATGACTTCATGCATTGATTCAGATGATTAATATGTGGGTCAAGAGTTTTCACCCAGTGCACAGCAATGAGTGCAGTGGGATTGAGCTCCAGCTTGCAGCTGCAGGCAGAAACCAAACCCCTCAGAGGCACCAGAGGGCATTTGGAGGCAGATGAAAAATCTGAGTGAGATCTAGGGAGTTCTCTCTCTTGATTCTGCTTGACCAGAAACCTGCATGCAGACACCTAAATCTTGGTCACCTTCTTGCCTTGCCTCACCTCCTTGGTTTGTCAGTGCCTCCTGTAGGAACCAGCATCTGAAGATATCAGTTTGCACAGCAAGAGCCCTGTAAGGTGGCAGCATCAGCAAGGCAAGCACTTCTAAATCCTTTGAGCCATTTCCTTGTCTGGAAGGAATCATCAGAGCTCCATTCCTACCAATAAAGCTGTGCCAGATGACTCCTGCTGGGACTCTTGGACTCAGATTTCTCAGGAAAAAAAACCAACTAATTGATGATAAAATAAGAGAGGAGGAGGGAAAGCTTTTAAATGCCTGAAAGATGATTTGGAGACAGAAAATGAAGGGCCAGGGGCAAAGAAACAAGGGCGCATTTGAAATGATTCACTAAGCTAATGGGGAAAAAGATGAAAGAAATATCACAGATAATGAGAGAAGGGTGATTATTTTCCATCTCCTCCCTGAATCCACATTTTGTCAAAGCAATCATGGTTTTCCCATGGAGACAATATGACCGTCTGATCCAAGGAGCTTTGGCTTAGGTAAGACATTTGCTTGCAACAGCATCCCCCCAGCCCTGGAATCCTTGCTTGTCTTGGTGCTGATCAGGTGATTTTACGAGGCCATTCGTTGTCTGAATTTCTAAAATGCTCCCCTTGGAGCAGGTGTACCTTCACAAGCACTGCAGGACAAAGGCACTGCTGAGCTCCAGCTCTCCCTTGCTGGTCAAACAAAGCTGAGTTAGTAAAAAGCCCTCTGCAGTTTATTGCAAGGGGGAGGACCCAGGGAAGGATCTCATTAAACGATGGCTCCAGAGTACAGCATCTTTTTGGACTGAGCTCCTAAAGTCAAGTTCTTTCAAAGGCACAGCGAGGCCAGGCCTTTCTGCTGACCTTTTCAGATGCTCACCAGTGGCGTGGCTCTTTATTTCCACTCAGATCCACTGTCTCATCTGTACTGGCTCTCTGTGCCATTCCCCTTGTTCCTTTCCCAAAAAAACACAGTGTGATCTCATTAATTAGCCTTGTTAACAAGGCCTTGTTCTGTGTCTTTTCTCCTTCTCTTTTGCTGTCTTCTATTAATCACAAGGTTTGCTGTGCATTTCACAGTTTGCCATGACATTATTTCTCCTCATGCATGGCAGCACCCCCAGTGTGGATGGGGTCTTGCTTACTGGGGACAGATATTTGGATTCCTGAATGACAGAAGGCTCAGCACAGTTCTAGGCTCCATCCAGTCTGATATGATGCTGATCTGGACAGTGAGGGCAGTGTCACTGCTGCTGATTTAGTGGCTGACTGCAATCTGGGCTGGACAGGATGTGACCAAGCCAGTTGTCTGTCTGTAAAGGATGCTAGTAAGTTTCATGATGTGGATACAACTTTAATCTTCATCTTAAGCCTGAATTTAAAAAGCCTAATACACTACCCCAAGGAAATTAAATGAATACCTGCAGTTTTCCCAAGACCAGTTCAACTGTGGACCAAGGCTAAAGTATTTGAAGTCCATCACTGGAGGAGGAGGGATGCATGTTTAGGCAGGCTACTGAAACCTTTAATTCCAAAAGTACTGCTACCTGATTTGGAAGGACTTCAAATATCTGAAAGATGAGCTCTATGTATATTTAGCATCCAATTATAAAAATAACTAAAATGAGTGCATGCTATAAATCTTTCCTGGATGATATTTGTGTCAGAACTGGTGATAAGGCAGCAGCATAGAGATGACAATTTGAACAACTCTCCTTTTTTATGTCTCATTTCATACCTTAGACCAACTCTCCAAGCTCCCCTGCAGCTGTCAGCTCTGTTGAGATTTATTCACCAGCAATCAAGATTCCAGGCATTCCCAGGAACATTTACACTGACATGTTCCCCTCTTCCCATTAACCCTCATCTATGCCCATGTCTTCTCTTTCTGGTTCCATTTCACTGCATTTACTCCTTTCCTTAGGCAGGACAATGACTCTGCTTTCCTTCCAACATACTTTCCTGAACATGGCCACTCTGAGACTCAGCAGTGGTGAAAAAGCATCATAATAGAGATAGCAATGTTTGGGGTTTTCTTTGGGATTTATTCCATGGAATCACAGAATAGTTTGGGTTGGAAGGGACCTTTAAAGGTCATCTAGCCCAAGTCCCCTGCAATAAGCAGGAACATCTTCAACTAGATCAGGTTGCCCAAAGCTCCATTCAACAATAATTTGAACTTCTCCAGCAGTAGGGTACCACATCCTCCCTGTGTGATGTGCTCCTGTACCTTTCCATCCTTATAGTAAAAATTTCTTCCTAATATCTAGTTTGAATTTATCCTCTCTTAGTTTAAAACCACATAGCCCTCATCCTACCACAGCAGGCCTGGCTAAAAACTCCATCCCTCTCCTTCTTATAAGCCACTTCAAGCACTGGGAGGCTGCTAGAAAGTCACCCCAGAACCTTCTCTTTTCCAGGCTGAACAACCACGACTCTCTTAACCCCTTGTCTTCACAGGAGGGGTGCTCCAGCCCCTTGAATATCTTTGGGGCCCTCCCTGGACCTGCCCAACAGATCCCTGTCTTTCCTGTGCCAAGAGCTCCAGAGCTGCATGCAGTGCTCCAGGTGTGTTCTCTCTCGAGGCACAGCTGTGCTGTGGGGTAGATAACACAGATAACAAAAGTAAGATCAGCTGATACCAACACCTAGCTGACATCAACTGAACAAGCTCTACAAGTGGCAGTGCAGCGACAGCCTAGCTCTACTCACAAGAAATAAATCTCAAGCACTGAGCTGGTTGTTCTGTGGCACTCTGTATCATACTGATCAATTTCAGGGGCTCTGAACATACCTCTCCTGCATGGCATAGGGAAGTGCTTCCCAGTTGGGCAGGGAATTCAAATAGTTCTTCATATTCTGAACTGAGAAATGAGAGGGAATTTCTATGCAGCCATACATGTGAGCTCTACTAAAGAAACACAGGCTGCACACTCCAGTTTCTTTCCTGTATGGAGGTTTTTTCTTCTTGCTTCCTTCTAACATCTTTAAACCCCCCAAACAGCTGTGTATGTAGAAAAGATTCCATTTATTGCAAGCTGTGTCAGTGAGTTTTAGCACACTATGGACTTTTGGCAAGAATTGTAGCTTTTATTGAAATGTACCCTTTTTGGTGGGGAAAAAAGGGTACATTTTCTAGATCTTGTGCATTTGACTGAATGCACTGGTATATTGTGACCTTTCTGTGCACAAACATTTCTTTTTTAGCCTAGACTTTGTCCTTTGAAGAGCCACTTTAATGAAGCTTCACACGTGTCAATGTTTTTCTTTAGTTTCATGAGAGCAAGCACTGTAACATATTGACAGTTTCAAGGGAGGTTGTACAACAGAAGAAGTTTGCTTTCTTAGAGTAAACAGGCACTTCTGTTTCTGCTGTTTAGTTTGGTCCAAGAGTATTACCAGCCCTCCCAAGCTTGATATTTACACAGAAGGAATGCAAGCTCTTGTCCAGCTCAAGTGATTTTTATGGTCCAGTGAGTAACAAGATATTAGTCACCAGAAGGTCTTTTGACCTCATTTATTTTCCCCTTCTTTTCTGCTAATAAGTATATTATTCTGGTTATGAACTGCCTACTTTTTATTCAGGAAAAGTCAACTTCCTGGAAAAATCTGCCAAAAGCAAGTCACTTTCAGCTTGCTACCTTGGAAGTTGAGACAAATTAATGGTGTATTGACTCAGACATAAGTTTTCAAAACAGCAACCACTTCAAAGCCATTCTTCTCACTTTTCAGCAGGCACAGAATATGGAAGCAAGGACTTTGTGTACGTTGGACAGAGGAAACACTTGAACTCTAGATCCTTACTCCCCTGATGTGGGATGTCCAGGCTGTGTGTAGGAATCACCTTACATCTTTTCCAGCTGAGCAACAAAGAAGCCCATCTGGCCCAGACAACACTGGCTGTTGTAGGAAGAGCAAAATGGTTTTGCAGTATGAACAAAGTATAAAGACAGACAGGTTGCACATTCCTTGGAGATGACACAGGAGAAGACCTTTCCACTTATGAGACAGTGTTAAACAGGCTACTTGCATAACCCACACTTCTCCCAGGATCTCTGCTGGAGCAAGGATCTGGAAGCAGCATCCTGCCACGTTAGCAGATGGACATGAGTAAGGCAGCCAAGAGAGCAGAGAAAAATGGATGCTTGCAGGGAAATCACATAAAGGGAGTTTGTCCCAGCTGAAGGGTGTAGACAGCTGTTAACAAGTTCATAGAATGCAGTGGAGAGACATAATTATAATATGACTGCACACAACCAAGGAACTGGGATTAAGACCTCAGCAGCAGCAAAGCAGGTTTTTACAGTATGAATCACCAGCAGACATCTACTGTTGTTTGTGAAAGCAGGTTCATTACCCTCTGCAGGCAGTGCTGTGTCTTGTGACGAGATGAGGCTGGGATGAGATACCTCACCACGCAAGCTGGCACATTATCCTTGCTGAGACCACGTGCAGCTCTGTGCTGCTACTCAGCATGAACACAGCCATCACAATCTTCCTCTAAACCAGCAGGAAAATGCCTGACATTTCTCATCTCCAAAAGCTCAGCTCTGCAACCTCTGCAGTACAACAGAATGTTGTTGAGGGCTTCTAATAATGCACTGTAAGTCAAATGGTAGAATTAGTCTGTTTGCCAACAGGTAGTGCCCAGTCTGTCTATTTCCCAGTCAGCTCCAATCTAAGGATAATATAAACTGCTGTCCTGCTGCAGTAATAGTATATTGTAATAAAATTTTAAGTTTTCCTACTGAAACATACCTTTGTATGGTTTTATGTATTTATTAGGAGCTGTGAAATTTCATTAGATACAGGGCAAGCATTTCATCTTGTCAGCTCTGCTGACAGATCTGATATTCATTGAGCACAGATGTTCTTCCTGAAAGATCTCTGTCCTAGGTGTTAATCCTACCACTTCTCTATTTTTGTTGTGGTTTTTTTGATTGTTTTTTTTTGTTGTTTTTTTGTGGGGTTTTTTGGTTTTGGGGTTTTTTGGTGGTTTTTTTGTTGTTGTTGCTGGTTTTGTTTTTGGTTTTTTTAATATGTGTATGTTTATTTGCATGTGGGGATTTTGCAGCAGTGAAAGTTAGGACAGTTTTTAGTGTGGGTTATAGAAACACAGAATCACAGAATGGTTTAGGTTGAAACGGGCCTTAGAGATCTTGTAGTTCCAATCCCCAAGTAGATTGTCTTTAAAGTCCCTTCTAAACCCAACAATTCTATGACTCTATGAATCAACTCCCAGTTTATTCTGAGGCCTTTTTGTATAAGAGAACACCTGTCAAAAGCAGCTAACAGAGACAGAAACTCTTATTTGAGTTCTTTCTACTATGGTTAGAGATTAAGCATGTAAAGGCAGCAAAAGATTTGTGTCAAGGTTCAGAGTGCCTTGGAGGATAACATTTTTAAACTATTATTTATGCCTTAGATGGAGTTCATGGGAGGGATAAGACACATCAGGGCTGGTGCTGCAATACTGCCCTTAGCCTGAAAGCAGGAATCCCTCTGTGACACCTCTGCTCCCTGCAGGCAGTAGACCAGGGTAAGTGCATCCAGAGGGACTGCTACTGAGGTGCTGGGAGTCTTGGCACCTAAAATAGGGTTCAGAAGACACTGGAGACACCAGAGCTCCTAAGTTTACATGCTCCAGTGCCTACATCCTTTATGGATGGATCCAGCCCTCATGTAACTGGCTGTTGGCTTTTTGCTACAAATTCATGTGTGTTTCACGTGTGTTTCAGTCCTCACCTGAAATGACCACCGACAAAACAAGGCAATAATTCTCTCTGTCAAGCCTCTCACTGCTGAGCCCACCAAGAGAGACTGGCAGCTGTGATTTTTGTAGTTTGTGCTGAGTTAGAAAGTTAGCTACACTTGTCATCTGACACATAAAGCTGTTTTTGCTTGTGGTGAACCTGAGAGAGTTTAAAGGGATGACTAATTCATGGAAGTTTCTGTTGTCCACTACCCCAGCCTCTTAGACACTTAGTCACCTCACAACTATGCAATTAATTACTTTTCCTTCCAAAACCAGCTCAGACACACACTTCTAAGCAATGGTATCACTTTTTAAATGATGCAAACCCCTCATCCTTAATGGGTCATAGCCTGGAAAAAACAGCCTTACTGATAACAGTACAGAGACCTTCCTTTAGGTTTTGTTGTGAATGTTGTTCTTTGGAGAGTCCAGCCTGCCTCATTGAAAACCCAGAGGATTTAGGGCTTCCTCACCAGGGCTGGGACTGCAGGGAAGCCCTGGGAATGTGCTGCTGATGCGTGGGTGTAGCAGTCCCCAGCCTGGTGGCAAAGTATTGGGATGTTAGTCACTGGCGAAGGCGAGGGCAAACAAACAAGAAGAAATTCAAAGAGAACATCAAACCACTGTAAGCAACCTGAATTATGCAGGAGTCACAGAGTGAACACCAAGAGAATTGGGTAGGAAAATTACTGAAAAATGTATAGCAACATCTGTCTTATGTCTGTATCAGACTCGAAGCAGAGCTGGGAAACCTGTTTTGATGAGATGCCAGGCAACACTGTTCCCCATCTCTCAAAGAAAATGAATACAGAAAAATGCCACTCACTCTTTCTCCTATGCCTGTCCACTTTTGCAGGTCTTACAAATTCAGAGGAGGCAGCACCAGCCGCACCAGCAGTGCTAATTCAGCTCAACTGGGAGCTGAGACAGCCAGCCTGTAGTTACCAAGGAGCTGCAGCCTGGTGCTGAAAAGGGGGAAGCTGCTCTTCTGTCACTGGAATATTTCTGATCCAGTGAGAGCACCAAAGCCCCTGCTGGAACAATGGTTAGAGGACAGGGGAATAGATGGGATTGTGCCAGAAACCATGTGGCTGAAGGGCTGCTGCCATCCCAGCTCCAGGATCATCAGAGCTCAGCTGGAAAATGTCCCTGTTCTGTTCAGTTGTTGCAGCTCCAGGCACTGAATTTGCTCCGGGAGAGCAGAGAGGTGGTGCCTGCTCTGCCTCTAAATTTTTTCCCATAAAATTCATGAAGGAAATGCTGTAGCAGTGCCTCCTGCTCAGCTGATTCTGCTTTTTTCTGTTTAGCAACCAGCCCCCCATAGGCTGGAGCATGAAGCTGAGCTCTCTGGAAGCAGGTATGTCATGCCCTCAAAGGACACATGTGGGACACACGAGCACCTCACAGGCACCTCTGCACTGAGCTCATCTGCAAAGGTGCCAGGAAGCCAAACACTGTCAGGATCACATTACTGGAGGCAGAGATAACAAAGCAAAATATTTAAGCTAACAGTCCAGTTGTTCAGGACAGTGTCATTGCCATTGACCAATTATGATTTCTAAAAGATAATTTATAAATCACTGGATTGAACATCTTCTGAGCATTTTTACAAAAACACAAGAAGATTTGGTGTCTTTTATTTTTTTTTTAATTTTGTGCTTTTTAAAAATAAATTGTATAAATCTCATTCCTTTTTTCTGCCTGAAGTACATTAGTTTCTATGGAAACATGGTAGTCATTTACTTGCATAGTGTTTTCTGACATCCATATGGGGAGTATAAGGACAAGTTATGTCACTATTGTGAAATGCAGGCAGTTATGTGATGCTTATCATGGTTCTATGTGCAAGAGAGAGGATACCTTTAGTCTGTTATATAATAGATGCAAAAGTCCAGATACAGGGAGGCAGCAATGAGCTGAGCTGTAGAATTTAACACACACACTCAATACAATTATATTCAGACCACAGAAGAATGTGGCATTCACTTAATATTTATATTTTGCATATTTGGTGCAACCATGCCTGTCTTCACTGTGTAGAGCAACACTGAAACTCAGTGAATTAATTACCACAGAGAGCCCAATGATGTAACTCATCCTTCCTGTGACAACACTCAGTACTGCTGAAGAAAAGATAAAGGAAACAATCATGCTGTTTCTTCTTTCATGAAAATGAGAAAATTACATTGTGACATAATGCGTAAATAACAGAACCATTGGCTCTGTAAGTATTTCATTCAGGAACATAAAACAAACTTCCACCAAATGATACTTGTTTCTTATGTTTTAAACCGGCTTTTATGAATCTACATTTCATATCTTCTGAAGGGTTAGTGAAACCCTCCCTGTTTGAAGCATGTTTTAAAAAGCCATCCTGTGTCAGCCTAGGATGCTTAGAGAATAAAATTATTACTGTACCTTGGGCACACTGCAGAGTTAGAATGCACCCACACAAATCCTTTTGCTGTTATGTGAGAACTGCACCTTAGGAAGTAGCACTCTGCTCATTGAAATTACCACAATGTTGTTTCTTATGCATCTTTTATTTTTTGTTCTTAATATTCAGAACTGTAATTTGACAATTTGTTATCATTTTTACCATGAATTTCCTCTGTCAAGACATGGAAATCATCTTCCTTGAATAAACCTCTGGGATGGGAATATTAACCTTTGATGAAGAAATCAGATGTACTACCACAGTACTAACAACCAGCAAAAAGCTGTAGCAATATGACAGGTAGGATGGATTAAATCTAGCAAGCAACTGAAAACAGCATTTATTTACTAAGAAGATATAGCAATACAGGCAATGTTATCGCTTGTTATGGACAACACAAAGAAAAATATACTTTTTCAGACCCTTCCAGTTGATGTGTGGGATTCCATGTACTCTCTCTTTTTCAAAAATATGTAGATTTCAAATGTTTTTGATGACTCCTGCCTCACAGGATGAGTTGCATTTTCTCTAAGAGCACCATTAGAGAGACATAAGTATCCACATTTCTCTGTCAGACCACCTTCAAGTGCTCTTCTAGTGGATTTAGTAAGGGTTGCCAACTCAGTCAGCAGCTTGAGACAGGCAGAGGTCATTGTCCTGGTGGTGCATGGCAGGACAGCTCAGTGGCTCCTGCAGCATTGTCCCTCCCCAGCAGAGCCAAGTGGAGCACATGAACACACTTAAGGACATGGGCAGGGCTGGGCTCACACGTGGGAGTACCACAGCAACTGGAGGGACATTTTGCCATATATAACACCCTGCTGTAGTCAGTATCTTTAGCTGACTTCTTGCCGCGCCTGAATTGGGAGTGATTTAAACCCCAGATTCTCAGTGTTAGATCAATGAAGCCCTCTGAACAGGCAGGGCTTTGTTTTTTCTTGTCAAAACTAATGGAAAACAAAGTTATATTGGAATGAGTGCAAATGAATCCAAGTGGTAGAAAATGTGGGATTGTGGTACTAAGGGGGAGATGATAGTTGGCATTTTTCCCCAGCCCTGGACTTCATTAGGAAATAAATGACCCCTGAGATAAGGCAGGCTGTGCTCATTCCAGCAGGTGGGTATTGAGCTGAAGGAGCTTATTTACCTCCTGTTATGTGGCTCTGCCTTGGTAAGATAGTCTTAGTTCTTATGCTCACCTGAGCCATGGCCACCTTGCTGGCAGCTCAGAGTGCCCTGGTCCTTCCCTGCTCAGTCTGAAAATAGCCCAGTGTGGCCTGTGATAGAGACAACCCCAGGAGCTGCTGGGAAGAACAGCACTGCAAATTCCTGCAAAAGCACTGAAAAGTCCAGGTTGCCCTGACTTTGCCCTGAATCCACCACAAATCCCAGTCCTCAGTGACATGTCAGACTTAACACTGCTCTTCTGTTAGCTGTTTCTGGTTCCCTGAGGTTTGCCATCAGGTGAAGGTTGCTGGGGCTCTGACTTGCCATGTATGCAGGGAAGATTTTGGTGAAGAAGCCTTTTTTTTTTTTATCTACTGTCTCTATAATGCCTGACAATTCATCTACAGTGGGGTGATCCCACTCTAAATTAATTTGAGGTCAAGAATCTATTTTTGAAGGGAAATACTAAAATACCTCTCCTGATGCAGAGAAATCAGGTCTTGAAGTATGTGGCTGGCAGTACTATGGGATAAAGATTTTGCTGAGTGCAGGATTTATTTTGGTAATATTCAGTACACTAAGTGCTGTATCACAGCTTCAGCCTCACCTTTTTTTCTTCTCCTTCCAAGGGCAGTTGTCTGATTGAGCAGGAATGTCATACGGGTCAACTAGGAAACAGCCTGGTAAGAGCAGAATCAGAAATGTGAAGGGAAACACTGAATATTTATCTCAGTGTTGGCTCTGGGGTGGATCCAGATGTCAGTGCTATGTCAGTGGTGGAGACAGCAAACCCACTGGCCACCAGTTGCTCCTTTAGGATTGTCTTCCATTTCCAGCCCAGTAAATTGATAGCCTAACAATCTCCTAGGAAAAAGTGTGCATTTCTTAACGTATTTTCTGAATGAATTTCATAAAATGCTGCAGGTAGCATGATTCAGTGATCCTTAATATCCCTAATTTTCTTAGGAGGAGTGTGGAGTAAATCTGTGCATGTAACAAAGTGGGTTGTCCCCCAGGATGCTGCTGTTAATGCTCAGGATTGTGGCTACTGAAAATGAACTGTGTTTCTGGCAGATCCAGGGAAAGCTGGTCTTATTCAGCTTATGTTTATTTGACTCTGTAAACTGGTTCTTTTCACTTTATTGTCTTTTAAAAGCAGCCATGAATTTCTCCTCTTTCAGACCTTTCTTCTGTCACTGCTATAAGATATGAAAGTGGTTCATGCAAAATCAATAGCAAATTCCCTGGTGGACTTCAGGGAGTCTCATGTGTGTTATAAAGTCAAATCTCTGCCTGAGAGAGCTACTCTGGTGCTTTTGTTCTGCTTTATCCTGAGAGAAGTGAAAGGATGTGAGGACTAAATGGGACTTTTTTGTTAGTTATCACCACAGCTGGGGCAGAGGCTTTCCCTTGGAGGACACCTTCATGACTTCAGGCTTGGCTCCCAGTATCGAGGCACTGCTCCAGCAGCAAATGTTCTTACACAAGGCTGGGTGGGGCCTTTCCCACATCACCTCTCCTGTCCTCTCATCTCTGCCATCCCCCAGGGACAGAGCTGTCATCACAAACTTTGGCACAGTTGGGGTTTGATACATTCACTATCTGATTTGAAAACTGAAGCCAAGGCATCTTCCTGGGTGTTGGCCAAGACTGGATCCAGGTTGAGGGGCTCACAGCAGCCACAGGAGAGTGGCCAGCCAGGCTCCCAGCTTGAGGCAGCCTCTGGTGCAGCTTTGGCTTCAGGAAACTACTCTGTGCCAGCAGGGAGCAGACAAATGCTATGGCCAAATGCTTGTCAAGATTACCAGCAGAGAGGAGATACAAGAAGGCTGTTTAAAATAAAGTTGTTCAACCTCATCACCCACTCACTGTGCAGAACCAGGCAGAAATTCATGGTATTGCACCTGTTGTCCAAATGAGGGCCTGATGTCCTTGGCAGAATCTTGGAAAAAACCTTTGGTCTACAAGGACATCTCTTTCTGACCAGCATCACCTGAAACTTGTCTGGGCTGAGCTTCAGCCAATTGCTCCTTTTCCATTTTTATGGATTTAGTGGCATCAGATGATATCTCTACATCTCTATATTTCTATATCTATATATCTCTATGTCTCTAAGTCTATATACTTATATAATCACCAGATTTTTTAAGACTATACATATACACACACACACACATATCATCCCTATCATCGCTAAGTGCTACTGCATGTTGTCATTTCCTAAGGGGTTCCTGTAGTTTTTGATGAGGAGACAGGATACCATGAATATTTTTAGGACTTTAACTCTGATTATGGCAGTTTTTCACTGGCTTTTTTGCCTCAGGATCTGTACCAGAGGCTAAAGCTCAAATGTTTTTCTCTGAGCCTTACAGGGGTGCTAGGAGCAATATCAGACAGAGTATGTATGGAACAGGATAAAACTGAATCAGGGGTTCTTGTCTCCCACTCCTTTTCTATTATGTTAATATTTAACAATAATTCATCAATGAGCTTCCACAGACAGATTTTTTTTTTTAAAGGTTTTTGTTTTAAAATATCCTTTAAGAGTAGGGAACTGTCATCCACAAAAAGGGAGCAGTAGTACTTCAGAGAAGACAAGGGCCATCCCCACCACACAGGAAGAAGCCACAGACAGCAGCAGTGAAAAGTTGTATCCCAATCATCACAAACCCATTTTTGTCCCACACGTGTGAAGTTTGCAGGTCTATATTGTGAAAGATATCCAAACTTCTGTGAAAGCACAGCATAAATGAGAAACTCTCTGCCCTACCTGTGCCTCTCACAACAGAGCTTCCCCAAGAAGAATCCTTATCAGCCCAGGCAGCAAAAAAGGAAAAGAAGGTGAGGACAATCCAGCACCCAGTAGTTTCCAGCTGCAAATAACATTGTGTACTGATTCAGCCAAATAACTTCAACAGGATTACAACCATGGGATGTGGTACCTCACTGAAATGCAAGTTAGAATTCTGGTGATAGAAATAGTATTAATGCAATCAGTTATTTTTTCCTTTCAAAAGGCAGCAGTCCACTATTTTTCTGTGTTAGAAAACTCTATTTTAATTTAAAATTATGGAAAATATTATAAAATAGTCAATTTCTAGTCCTTTGTAGTGTATGGGAATTATCAACTTCTCAGCATGAACTTGAACAGTTTTCTCAAGAAATTTGGAGAATCAAAGCAACTGGACTTTACCACCTCAAGCTGTAGGAATATGCTTGTGTTTTAGCAAGTGTATGCCTTGAGCTGACTTTATTTTCAGCCATTTGTTTCTTCAAATAATTTTATTTTCTATCTTGTGTTAAGAGAAAAGCATATGAGAATAAAAGCTTCAATATATGTGACTAGAATTTCTTCTAGTCATAGAAGATGTAAAAACCTAGCATGCCTGATAGAGTCAATGACCAATACTCAAAGATGCCAAACACCCACAGCTCACCTAAGGAGGAAGTATCATCTAAACCAGTATTTTTATACTCAACATTTCTCCAATGCCATTTGACTGCACTTCAAACCGAAATGCCAGCTTTTAAGATTACTTGTACACCATAATCTCTCTGTAGGAGTTAGATCCTTTACTATCTCCAGCACAAGCCCCTTTGAAGCAAAAGGACAATTTTTCCACTGTGTTTTGCATGTGACATCCACTTACTCTTTCACATATCCATGTATGTTGTGACACTGAATTATTCAAATGTCTGCTTGTGGTTTGGTTGGTTGGAAACCAATATACCACAGAGAACACATCCATCCATACAGTCCTGCCTGTGTTTGTTTTCCTCCTCAAGGCCCTCAGCAGGCACAACCTTTCCTTTCCCTGCTTCGAGAGCACAAGTCAGGAGGTGAGGGTTACACACACTGGCTTTGCACCAGCCTGTGGCAGCATGCAGCCACTGGGAACTTCCTCCTGCCCCACTTTCTGCAGGGAAAATCTTTTGGCTCACTGCTGCCTTTTGATCTCCAGCTAGGAAAAACAACTTGTCGTGGAACTGGGCACAAGGCATGGATTTTGCATGGCTCTAACCTCAGCTATTACATCTGAGCACTTTCAGAGAAGTTCCTTACCAAGATGTTGTGCTCCTTGCTTGCACAGTAACCTTATGTACTCCTACTCTAAATCTGAGTAACACCAAAATAAGCATCCACATATCCACAGTGTACTCATTAATATACCATAGATCTATTTCAGATTATAAATTACATGTGCTATGCTAGGAAATGAATTTCAAATATGGAGCACACACACAGTCCTTAGCCCTATAAACTGATTTTTACCATGGCCTAGGAAGCATCCTAATAAGACAACAGTGAAAGTTAAAGAAAGAAGGTCAATATCATAAAAAGGATACATTAATAGAGGAATGCAAATGCTGTGCACCACAATCTATATGAAATATTGATGAGATTCTAGAATAGCTCCATTTAATATAGTGCTGTTCAGATAAACACAGCAGTCCAGGTACTCAAGGTATTTTAAACACAGAAAAGCACTCAAGAACCTGTTCCAATGCCTGTACATATCAGAGCTGAGGAAGACAGTCCAGGCAGGCAGCTGAGACCCTTCACTGAGGAGGATACAGGGCATTGCTGTGAGAGTGTATGAACACATAGCTAAAGCTGAACATCTTATTCCATGTAACATTCCCCCTAAAACCCGTCTCCTTTTCCAGCCACCCAGCCTCTATTTGTGCTTGGGATAAATGAACAGAGCCATAAAAGAATGCATTACTGCAAAGAGACTTTAAAGAGGGGAAACCCTTCCCGTGAGTACAACACGCCTTTGCACTCTGCCCTTGCTCTGATCTCTCCAGGTACCCCAGACAGGCTGGTGTGGCTGTGCCTGTGGCCTGGTGGGAAAGGGAATATGGCCTGGATAGCACAAAATTCCAGGGGCAACTTAGTGCAGTCACCTGTGCATTGCAGCAGCATGAGGCAGGAGGCAGAAAACCTACACCCTGCTAGGGAAACTTGGTTAGGTTAAAGCAATTACTTACTCTGAAACTGGGCCAGAGAACTTAGCCTAATTGCACTCACCATGAATTGCATGGCACTTCAAATACCTGACTACTTAAAATGCCTTGAGATTTGTGTTGATCAGAGCTAGCAAAGAATCCATTGCTACATTTTTACTGGTTCCTGAATTATTTCTGTTGTTCTCGATTACTCAGAGTTATAGAGCACTGAATGATCAGCACTTTTATTACATAAAAACAAGCCCTGTTTTTCCAAGGGCCAGCAGTCACTAAACACCTGGCACCCCTCTGTCTCTGGTGGCAGAGGACAGGGCATCAGGGCCACAAGGCTGTGGAGAGGATTTACCTGGTGATGCCTCAGCACCTTCTGGCTGCAGAGCACCTTGAAGGCTTGCCTGTGAGTTGGGATCCTCCTCACCCAATGTTGGCTGGCTGTGTCAGCCAGGTACCCAGCCCAAACCTGTCTCTCTGCAGTCTGTAAAGGAGAGACATTTGGAGGGAACTTTATTTCATTTGTCTTAAGTGTTATTTCTAGACAACGAGTCACTTCCCAAAGGACCATTTCTTTCCTCACTGGCCACAGGAGGAGCCTAAGGGCTCTTCCACATTATCCATCCACATTCTGTGCCTTCAGAAGTACTAAAAAAACCTGCAAGCAACCAAAGAAGGGTCTGTTGCTAAAGAAAATAATTAGATTTCTTCAAATC
Source organism: Lichenostomus cassidix (assembly GCF_008360975.1). Classification (NCBI taxonomy): domain Eukaryota; kingdom Metazoa; phylum Chordata; class Aves; order Passeriformes; family Meliphagidae; genus Lichenostomus; species Lichenostomus cassidix. The sequence goes on along the minus strand of NC_139479.1, from coordinate 14,010,063 downwards.
CAGCTGACATCTTATATACTTGATTCACACATGAAGCCAGAGCCTATAAATAGCCCATAGCTTTTGGATCCTTTGTTGAAATACAGTAAGATTGCAAGAGAAGGGAACTGAAAGGCAACATTTTGTAATGGTAAAGTGTTAGTATTAGACAGCATTAGACACTGTAGAAATGTTGACACAGCCTTGCAGCATAATTTTCTATATGCTATGTAATCACCTGAGTGGATCTTTTTGTAACTTACACCTGCTGAGAGATAAAAATGTACCTGTGTGGAATTGGTAATGACTGTAGTTTTGTTCATGTCCTTTGGTTTCCTGGCACCTTGAAGACATTACACTGATAATATGCCCCATTAGATGCACACCACATTCTGCAATAAAGTAAATCATACTCATTTTATTTACACAGAATCATGAGGATATACTATTTTTATCTGAATAAATAACAAATGAATGCACAGCACAGTTTTCATGACTGAGACTCTAAAGAGGTGTGTTACTGACTGTAACACTTCAACTGTGCTTTTCTTTGTTTTCCATGTGAAGTGTTTCAAAAAGGACATCCTAATAAGAGGCTGTACCTCCCCCAGAGACTCTCTGAGCAAGCTGTGACACACACATTTGCACAGAACTGCACATGTACATCTGAAGATTCAAACGTGCTCCCTTTGTCCAGACTAGGAAATGAGCTGCTGAAAAATGTGTCCTGTTAATCTTTTGCAAATCACCACTAATCTTCTCCCCACTGTTTTTGAACACTCTCTCCTCTGGATTCCTCTGTTGTTAACTATTTGATCAAGGAAATGTAATTCTGTCTGGTCATCACAGCTACCTCTTTATACTTCAAAGAAATGCCTGCATTTTTTCAGGAAAATTATTTTCCACTATTTCACACAGAGATTTATTTTTCTTTAAAGAGTGGGTGAGTAGAATGTTCTGTACCAGCATGTAAAAGCCATAGACAGCAAAGGTTTCCTTGCTGTTTTAGAAAAGAATAAAAATGTTTATTAAGGAGTTTGTTTTCCACATTTTCCTGAGTTAAGAATACAGATTGTGAAACTGTTGTTTCAAAACAAGTAGATAAAAACCTAGTCTTAATATTTTTTTCTTTATAAAAATAATACATGTATAATACAAAATGATACAACTACATGAATAATACAAAAATAATACATGGTCACATCTAAAAAATTCTAGGACATTAAACTTAATGCTGCTATTCCTTTTTCTTTAAGAACAGATTTCCCAGAGAAACTGTGGATGCCTAATCCCTGGCAGTGTTCAAGGGCAGGTTGGATGTGGCTCTGAGTAACCTGGTCTCGTGGAAGGTGTCCCTGCCCATGGCTGGGCAGTTGGAACTGGATGCTCTTTAAGGTCCCTTCCAGCACAAACCATTCTCTGATTCTTGGGTTACGCTAAGATGAAGTGGCAGTGTCTTGCACAATGGAAAAGTATCAGAATGTAAAGATGCAGTCTATTCTTAAGAAACAGAGGCAGCAATCCAGCGGTACAACTATGTGTGTTCAAAGTCCTGCATGTGAATATTTCTTGTGCTTTACAAGGTGTAAATGTTTTTCCAGACTGGGGCCATAACCTCTGCTTATTTCCCATTGCAAGAGAGTTGCTACTACTCCCTGTCCTGTGCTTCCACAAGAGATTTGGTGCCAGGTGTTGTGCATTCATGTCTTTCAAGTTTTGAAGATGAGAGATTAACCAAAATTAAATTGTTCAAATTAAGTCAGTTAGAAATGAGAGAAAATAGTTATTTGAAGCTGACAGACAGTGCAGCTGCAATTTGGGAATAAAATGCAAGCCTAAATAGGAGCAATGAGGGAGAACACAGGTGTGTTGCATGTTACCTAGCAATGAAAGCCCTCTGTGATATGACAATTGAGAATTGATTTGGAAAGGGTAAAACTATCTAGACAGGCATGTGCTGAAGAGTAGCATAAAATTCATAACTTTTCATCACAAATAATCCCGAGGTTCTTTGTACATTTAACTGATGAAAATTGGACATCTCAGAATGGAATCACTCCATGACAGAAGAGTTTAATACAAGTCTATGCCAATAGCATTACATCTTTGAAAAGATGGAAACTTGGAGTGAAATCCAGCTTCTATCAAAACCAGGTTTTTCAGCATTGCTTTCCTGTTGGCCAAAATCACTCCTAGGATCTGGTGTTATGTCTGAAGAACCATAGCCTCAGCTGGGCAGCAGCCCCTGCATCTGCAGCAGGAGGAGCAGCAGGAGATGTGGAGCAGACCCAGCAGATGGGACTGCACTGTCACCCATTTGCAGCCTCAGTGTAGGAGAGCCCATCCTGGGCAGGAATGTCCTGAATGAGCTTCTTCTGTCCCTTTGGGAGCTGCACAGTGAGGGCAGCCCTGGGTGTGCTGCACCCCGAGCAGCAGCCTCTGGTTCCAAGGTTTGTGTTTCCTCTGATTGTCTCCTCCCAGGAAACTGCATGTGGAGGCTCTGGAGAAGGGACAACATCAGACTAACAAAATGGATTACATTATCCCCAAATTTGCCAACAGTGAGGCAAATCTGGCTCCTCAGGGGCATCTGGGGAGGGACAGCTAATGACTGTCTTTAGAGATTTCATTGCCATGGGTGGAATGGTTTATTAATCATTCCACGAAGTCTTTTTTAGCAAATCTGTGACATGTAAAGTGGTACTGAAAAGGTCATGCTGTTTAATGTAGGATAAATAAAAGTGATCTTATTTTAGTAAGAGTCAGTCATATTTCAGTGTTTTTAAGGCAAAGACTGTGTCAAATGCCAGCATCCTTAGTAAACAGGTTTGTTTATTGTTTTCTATAGCTCACAGAGAGTAGAATGTGACCTTACTTGAAGGAAAAGTACCAATAATATTTCAAAATATTATTAACGTCTTTCTCCAATTTACCAGGTTTTCCAATTCCAAGTGATTGAGTAAATAAAAATCAAAGTGAAGAAATCAATAAGAGGGAACTTGATGATATGAAGTCTAAAACAGAGCAAAAATACTCAAAGTGCAGAAGCAGCAATCTAGCTTGGCCAAAGGGTAAATATATATTTATTTACAGAGATCCATTATTAAATATGTATATATAATGATATTATGCACTGAGTTGAAATACACATAACAGGTAACCAAGAAGAGGTAATCCATTAAAAACCTGAACAATTAATTGCTTATTCTCTTTCAAAAATCAAACTGTATCAGTGAATATTTAAGGTGGAATATGCAAGGCATATGTGGTACAGATTTTTTAACAAAGTGTTAAAACACCTCATTCTGAATGCCCAGCCTAATTATGAGACCAGTCAGGTCAATAAACCAGCTACAAACTGCTTTTGATAGTAAGATGCCAAACTGAACACCTCCAGAAAACCTGAACAGATGTTCTCTGGGATAAACAATCTGGGTCATTTCTATAATTACACATTTGCATAAGAATCAGATTACTTCATAGCATAAAATATTTTTTGGACTGTATTATTTGTTAGTCATTAAACACAGTGACCTGACTGGCTCTGATGATGGATTTTTTGGCCTTCCCTTTCTACAATACTCACTTCAGTGACCTCCTTAATCATTCAGTTAAACTGTAAAAGATGAAAAGAGCAAACAAAGCCTATGTGGTTTGTCTGTATGTGGCATGAACAATAAGAATTATTTTTAAGAGACCAAGAAAAACAGTGCTCACCACAACAGGTTAGAAAATGCTCATCTAAAAGTTTTATGAGAGCTGATTTCTCTCAAAATACACCAAAGTAATGTAAATAATGTATGTGGAAAATTGGGCAGTGCAACAAGAAAAGGAACATTTAAAAAAAATAAAACCTGACCATTTTGGCTATTTTTCCTTTCCACAAGCATACAAAGAACACTGGTAACCACAAACTTCACAGATCTGCCCTGCAGAGGTCAGTTTATATTTTGTCCACATGGGTAAACCTCACCATGCTATGGATGGGCAAGGTGGCAGTGTGCCTTGTAGCAACAGCAGCAACTTAACTTTCCCAGAAAGTATCTGTGAGAGTCTGAAATCTGATGGGTAGGGGCAGTGATGGTGGAAACAGAATGAAAAGGAGACAGGTGAAGAGAAAATATACAGCTGTGGGAGATATGGCAAACATCTAAACCTAATGAGGCTTGATATATACATGAGTTTCCTCTTGCAATGTCAGTCTAAGAAAATATTCCCCACATTTTAAAATTTAGGGCCATACCTACACTAGCATTATTTAATTGCTAAAAGGTTGTTCTGCTGCCTTCTACCCAAAATATGTTATGCACTTTGTCCTCATGAGACATGCTCAGATATTCATTTTCTTATTGAAAAGCTTGCTCTCATGTTTAGCCAGTATGACATTAAAAATACATTCAAATGTTGCTGGTGTTTAGTTTAAGACAGTTTTCAAAGAGGATGATATTCAAGAAGTGACAGCAATATGCATTGTTTCACCCAGAAATATTGGAAAATGTGGGTACTCTAAAATCTTGCCATTTCTTGAAAAACAAATTTTCTGAAATGAACATTTAAATACAAAAACTTCAAGCACTTTGTTTTGTAGAAGTTATAACAACTTGAGAGTTCAAAGAAACATTTAAAATACTATACATAATATTTAAGCAAAATTTCAACATTAACAAAAATGTACAGTCAATCTTTCATTCTACAAATCTCTTCCTTATTTTTTCTTTTTCTCACACTTCTTGTCCTCTGTGTCACTGGTAAGTAAAAAAATTAAAATTACAAGAGAAGGAGGAAGATTTTTCCTTACTTCCCACTGGAAAAGAAGTTAACTTCTCACCAGAAAAGAAGCTAGCTGCTATTTTAGGTTTTTAATATATTCTTCTTGATAGTGATATAAAAATAATATATTTGAAGATTTTAAATGTTGCTATTATTATTCAAAGAGTCTTATTTTTCACTCCCATTTTCATCTGGGGTGGTGAGATGGGGAGAAAAAGAGAACATAAGGATTTGCTATTATTTCAACATAAAATGTCCAGCATTATAAAAATATCCCCCTGGCTTTTTAGAAGTGGTGTTTCCCCACAGAACACTGATAGTGCAATCTTTTTGAAATACCCTTCATGAGGAGGTCAGACCTTTCAGCTTACACTTTAAACAATTGTAACTTTCACACCTTACCCTCCCTGGATTGCCACACTTCGTGACTGCATCCACCAAAGCCTCCAGGGCTCTGGGATGAGATTGAGGTGCAGCTAAGCCCTGCAGAGCAGCACTGTGGTGCTGCAGCTCCTGGGCAGCCCCTGCCCAGCCGGGGGGTTCCCACCATGGGATTTTCCTCTGCATTGCAGAGCAGCTCCAGGGCCAGGGCTGCAGCTTGGGGCACCAACCAGGCTGCTAATTCATCAACCCTGCTCAGATTCATCAAGCACAGGGCTCCTGCCCCAAGGCAGATCCATGCCAGCCTCAGCTTCTGGCCAAACCCAAAAAATCTGAAGTCAGGTAAACTTAGGGGCCTGGGTTTGAAGTGATTTATGGTGGGGATTTTATCTGGCCTCGACCAGGCTCTCATCCCCAAGTAAGTGCTGGAGCATTTATGCTGGAAAGCCCTTCCTCTTCTCCTGCCTGAGCCCAAACATCAATTAATAGAGCCCAGCCCCACTAACCTAATGAACTCTGCGTGCTCGGGGTGGGCATCCTCAGCAGAGAAAGAAATGGACTGTGCCCTCCCCTCTTTAAATAAGATTTTTGATAATACAAAAGGCCTCTGTTAGACATACATTAAAAAACATGAAGAACTGCCTCCACCACAAACACAAATCACTGTGAAATACTTTATGAGCTCAGTCAATTTTAGATCAGTGTAAAAATAAAGCTTTATTCTTGGTGAGCAGAGCAGCATAAATAACCAAAGTAATTCTTCAGGGAGAAGAGTGAAGATGCAAGCAAAAGAAGCCTGAGAAAAGAAGAGCCACACAAAAACAGAGTTTGCCTTTTTAACATCACCTTTATCTACAGTATCTAGAATACAGAAGTAAATATCGCTGTGGTGCACCAGGGAAAAATATATTTTGAAGAAGCTCTCTGCATGGGAAATTTCAAATACTAGTGAACAGATATTAGAGGGGATATTTTAGTCTTGACTCCTATCCCTAAAGAAATTAAATCCTTCCAACAAATATCCTCAACATCTTTCCATAAATTTGATATAAATGTTGCACCCCTCCTGAGGTCATTGGAGGACTTTCTCCTTGCCTCTGTAGTGCTAAAACCTTTTCTTTCCAAGATGCACTGGAAATTAATTTCTTCCACAGATTTCGTTTTCATGTACTTCATTCAGTATATCCTGCTTCAACAGCAGGACTCAGACTGTGTGCCCACACTGACCTGAAACACAGCATCCCTGTGGCCAATATCTGGCCACAATTTTTGTGTTGGTTTTGCCAAGCCTCAGCACTGAAGCCTGTCCAGCTTGCTCTCTCTGACCTGCCCTCAGCTTCACTTTAACTTGCCTCAGCTGTAACTGCAGTTTTCCTTCTGACCAGATGCCTGTGGCTATTTTGGTTTATTTTGCTTTTTGCTCTATGGTACTGCTGTGGTTTTGTGACTGCTGAGGAGTGATGCAGTAGGAGGAATTCCACCTTGGTGAGACAGCAGTGGCTCTGGGATGTGCAGATGTGGGGTGTGGTGTAGGGGAGTACCAGCACCAGGTGACAGGAGATGGGGCACAGGTTTGGCTCTGGAGACCCCAGAGCCATAAACAACTCCCCCATGTCAGACAAAGAAATGCAGAGCTGAGGCTGCACAACACTGGCTCTAGGGCAGCAAGCAGAATAAAGAAACAGTATAAAGCATATGTGTAAATCTCTGTCCTTAGCAAATTAAGACCTGATGTGGAGCTCAGATCATTTAAAAAAGAGCAAAGATGTAAAAGCATGTAAGCTAACAAGCAAAAATGAATCCAAATAGATCCTAGCACGAGGAAAAAGAAGCTATCAACATGAACATCAAATCCTTCCTGGTGAAGGATTACAGAGGATAACAATTATCCACAACACTGCCAGCTCCAACACCTGAGCAAAAGCAATCACCCACAGACCCAGAGGAACTGGGGAAGAGGGAGCATTACACCAGGAGAAGGGGAAGAAACTCAGCAGTCACAGTTTTTGCTGTATTTTTATTACTACTACAGTTGCAACTTTTTCTGCATAGACATAGTTTGGTTTTGGTTTTTTTCCCTGTAATAGTTGTATCTGGAGTAATAATGACTTTTGGATTAGACTTCTAAGGTTTCAGTTATACTAACAATAAATTTCTGTCTTTATATTTAAGTAATTTTCTCTTTGCCCATAAAACAAGACATTGAGCATAACGAGTATCTTCACTAGATCTAAGTCATAAAAATATTACTTGTTAGCAGTACTGAAACAGAATCTCTTCCTCAGTGGTTTGATATGACACAACAAACACACTCAAAACTTTTAACTTAACACAGCATCAACTGAAGATTCATTGACATTTGCCAAAATGAAAGGATATCAAGAGGTTGGATTTTCAGGTGGCATCAGCTTGTTTTGTTGTCTGGTTGTGTAGGAAAAGCAGAGCCCTGATTTCAGGCTCTATTTCTGGAGCATGTGGCTTCTTTGAACACCTGAGGTTTGGCACCACAGTAACAGTTTACTCTGAGGGTAAAATCTTGCTCCATCTGAAATCAGTGGGATTTCTGCAACACACTCATTGCTACTTGAGGTTTCACCCAAAGCAATTTTACCCAAAAGCAAATTCTTCATCCAAAGAAGTTCAGCAGGAAGGAGATCAGAATGGATCACAGCCATCTGCTCAAGCTTGAGCCCATTGTTGGGACACCACTAGCTTGCCTTGTGCACTGCTGGAAGTGAAAGCATGGACACATCCCATGAAAATATTATGGTAACAGACAGTAATCTGGAGCTGTTATCTGTGGGATTTTCCAGCTATGGTTCAGAGACACATATGGGTGCACTAGATCAGTTGATGCTTGCTATAAATATAAAAGATAAAAACCCCATCCAAATGAAAACTAATCACAAACAACAAAACCCCCAACCCACAAAAACAAGCAAACAAAAAACCAACAAGAGGAACATATAATCACATGCACCTGTTATTAAGAAAAATGCGACATTATTAGAGTTATGACTAACTGGAATGCCTGGAAGAGATTTACCACAACAGAGAAAAATCAATTAGGTATGTATGCATACCTATACATCTTATTAATTTCCTTTAGATTGCGTGAGTAACTTTTAATTAAGCGTCAGTTTAAAATATGTCTGCATGAGTACACGTATATGAGGACACTTTAAAATGTTGACCATAAACACAATATTTTAGTTCCCATACAAAATATATCAGGAAGGTTTCTGGCCCATTTCAGTCAAGTTACATCATGTAAAGATGTAAGTCTGTAAACCAAGACTGAAGGGAGTATGGATGACCTCTTCAAACTGTGTACACTTCCTACAGCCAAGGGAAGTCCTCATGCTGTCCTCGAGATAACCAGTGGTTTTAGATGCCCAAAGTTTGTGGCTCCATGCAGTGCTCTTCTGACTTCTGCTCAAGCACACATGCCCAGCATTGCTTTTGTTGCTTTGTCACATCAGCCTCTGGGTTTGTGCACATAGAGTATGGGCTTCATTTACTCAAGCTTAGATTTTCTGAGAAATTAAATGTCTGGGTGTGAATTATTCACAATTGGATCATTTTACAGTCTGCTGAGAGACACAGTTATGTCCAGAGGGCAATTCCTCTTCCAAGATAGATCTTTGAGACAAATTTCCTCTAGAAATGCCTCCTTCTCTTAACTGGACTCTGAAGGTGACCAGCTCAGACTGAAATGTCTAAAGTTTGCTTTCTGAAGTTTAAGTAAGATGCATCCCTCGCTCTTAGAGGCACACAATGTTTATCAGTTCTTGCCTGTACCTAACTGGAGGGCCATAAAACAATATCATGTGCTATGCACAACTCAAAAGATTGCTGACTGCTCTCAATTGGAATGTTTTGAATTTTGTATCTATTAAGTTTTAAATTTTATAGACCAATTGTTGAAGTCAGATAATGACCTCAGAAATTAAAACTTTTTTCCCAGATAAGACTCAAGATTTTTCATTACAAAATCCCAATTTTTGGTGAAATTTTTCAATTTTTAAAAACATTTTTTGTGATAATTACAAGAAATTAAATTCTAAATAAGGTATATCTTATGTTAGAACCATTTCACACATAATATAAAAAAAACACTTGAGCATCTGATCCATGCAGTAGAAAACAGACCCCTATGATCAATTCCAATTTTAAAACATTATTTCAATTATATTTTTAATTGCCTTTTTGTTTTTAAATGAACATATGAATGCTTTCATACTGTAAACCCCCCCAATTAACTGTACTAAAGCAAGCATAGAAGAGACTCAAACCTTTGCAAATGGTTGTTCTAATAACATTTTATTAGCAGAACATTCATTTTTGACAAATTTACTATGAAGTCTGTTGCAACAGACACAGGATAATGCCCACCACTAAGCTAAATACTATAAAACCATCTTTAAATACAACAGTAAGCTTAACATAGAGGGAAAACATAATATCTGATTGGGAAGCTCATTTTGTGAAGTAATTCAGGACAGGGGAGCTGAGCTCTGGAGTACCTTCAGGACTACTGCTGAGGCTTCCCTGCCAGATGGAAAAACTCAGGGATGACACATTTGTTCCTGAGGGGAAGGATGCTGGCCCCTTTGACAGCCTATCCACTCCACACCAACAGCATCAGCCTTGGAGGAGATTACAGCTCCCATCCTCCCTGCAGAGGAGAGGCTGGTGCAGCAGAATGGAGGAGGAAATCTCCAGGCTGTGTTTGTGCACAAGGCAGCAGACTGACAGGGCTGGGCTGCTGCAGCTGCCCAGGTGGAGCAGGGGATCCCAGCAGGCTCACACACAGATACAGCACTGAATCATGGAATGTTGGCTTGGAAGAGACCTTGAAGAACATCTCATTCCAACCCCCCTGCAGTGGGCAGGGACACCTTCCACTGGAGCAGGCTGCTAACAAACATACACATATAAACACAGACAGACATGGATCTCATTTTAAATTCCACTTTTGCATTTCCCAAAAGTGCATTTTGTTTCTCTCCTTGCTGTTGCTGCCCTTCAAAACCAATATAATCAGAGGTAGCCCTTGGAGATCAGCATGGCTAAATGCAGACACTGCAAATCTAAGTGCCATGTGCACCTCGGGGCCACATGGTTCCTCTTGGTATCCAGTCACGTCTACAGAATGACTTGACAGTAGCAGGGAGCCAAGGATTTCAAAAGGTACAATATCTGGTACCAAATCCAAAGTCTATATCTGGAAGTGTACACAGGCATTTGTGAGTTTCATTAGCTCAAAGTGTCTCTGGGCTGGTCCCTGTGCTGTAAACTCCCCTGCAGCTGGAGGCCATTAGTTCTGTCACTGGAGTCTCTTTTCTGCTGTATTTTTGTCCAAACAGAATCCTTTTTGGTTTTTTTTTTTTCCAAAGATCCAACTCTCATAAGAGTCAAAGCATAGTAAATTGGGGCAATTGATTAACTCACTTCACCTGTGACAGAAATATGACTGTAGATGTTCCTTCAGTCAGAAGAAATGAAACCAGAATTTGGCCTGTAATTTTAAAAAGGAGAGAAAGAGAGGTATAGAGAGCATGGCATTTGGCATACAGGAGCACATTTAATGCATTCCTGATATTAGATTTAGTCCAAAGGAAATATAAAATGTGTATAGTGTGTTGGACCTACCCCACACTGACACCCCACACTGCCCACTGACAGATGCTGCATGAAGCAGAGGCAGCCAAATCTGTCCCTCAGTGCTCTCCTGGAGGGTGCCCTGGATCCAAGCATCCTCAGAAATGTGCACACTTCTTGTTCAGGGGAAACCTAAGATGTTAATGCCAAATAAGATTGGAATTGGACTCACACGGATGATTAGGGGGCAGAACCTGGAAATGAACTGGGGAGTTGTTATTTGAGAGGACAGATGTACTTGATGGAACCACTACCCTTTGGGGAAAAAAAAAAGAGCTTATTCACTAACAAACAAAAGCTCATTTCTGTTGGAGAGCTAGTCCTAGTACAGTATGTCTTTTTATTTTCTTTTTTACTTTTAAAGTAGAAGTACTTAATCTTGTGCATTTATTAAGCAGCTATTACAGCAATTCTAGTGCAATTGCAGTTAGCGCTGGGTTCCATACTAATTCACAAACAAGGAATGGTATTTGTAAAATAGTTTAGGCTTCCTGAGCTAACTGAAGGCATGCAGGAAAGTTAATCAAATAAAGGTGGAATGTAAGTATGCCTAACCTGCAGGTTGATAAACGCCATATGGGTACGCTTACAGAGGAATAAAATTGCTTTCATTTTCTGTAGCTTAATTCTGTTTAAATTGCTGCAAACTCCAGCTTCTTTATTCTGAGTGAAAACACATGTCCCAGGAGTTTAACATGCTTGAACTTATGCCTGTTAACTTCACCACTTGATTATCCATAACTTTCCCAAGTCTCCCCACCCAAATTTGCTGTTAAAAAAAGTTCTTGTTCCTACTTATAACGGAGTGTGTAAACAGGCATAGCAACATGCTCTACACCAGCTGCACTTCAGCCATGTGGGGCTCTTCTAATCCGTGCTTTCCCCCATGTTTGCAAGTGTTTTAAGAAGTTAAACTCCCACAGGGAGACAGAAAGGGAGCTAATTAAAAGTCCTCAAAGAAATCTGGCCCCTTTCTGTGCACTTTTCCTGAATTTGTCCCAAGGGCACTGGACCCACTTCTTTCTCTTATGTAAAAAGATCTGAGAATGGCAATGCACATCCAAGAAGACCATGGCAGACTAAAGCTGCTGTCAAGCCTTAGAATTCTGCTTTACAGTCCTCACCTCTACCAAATTCCTCAGGAAGACAAGCTACAAGTTGTTCTTTTTCACCTTACCTAAAAAATGTCCTTTAATATTCAGAGGTAAGTACTTCTTGATATACTGCTTCTGATTTAACTTTAATGTTTATCATTGCATCATATTTCTTACCATTTAAAAATATGGGAAATAGTAAAAAGAAAAAACAAAGAAAGAAAACCAGAACCAGCAGCAAACACAAGCGGAGGTATCAGCCTATTGCCCAAGCCATCCGGCATGTGTTTGATGTACTGGATGACGAGAAAATTCTCATAACAACTATTTCATTTGTGTGCTCCTAAATAGGGCAAGAATATTCAGAAGGTGTGCATCACCACTAAATAATTCACTCATTGCAGGTCTTGTTCTATGGAGCACGAAGGCAATACTGCCTTGATCTATTTTGGTGCAGACTGACATCAGTCGTGGCTCCCCACCTACGGCAGGAGTGTCCCTGCCACCACACAAACCACTTCCAAGGCCACAGCCTGGCCACCTCCCTCTTCCTATATGGATGCTAATTCGAATTGCCCAGAAACAGCCTGTTCTCAGGCCATTACCAGCAGCTGTTCATGCAGGCATCCACCCTGTGGCTCAGACCATCCCTGCCTGCCTGCCCTGACTGCTGGCCCTGTTTGCAGACACAAACAGGAGAGAGATGAAGGCAGCTGGAAGGGTGGGCTGTGCAGCTGATGCCCCAGTGAGAGGGTGTGTTGCTGGAAAGATGTGAACATCAGGGTTAAGGACAATATTCAGTGTCACCATCAGTGATGCCAGTCTGGTTTGGATGTGAGCAGCCCAATTGTACAGCAATGATTTCAGAGTGTCTGTGAGTGACTGCTTAAAAATAATTTAAAAGTGAATGACAAAATCTATACCTCTATATGACTCTAGGTGATAGACAGCTCCTTATTTCAATTGTTTTTAAAGGAAGTTTTGCATCTTCTATGTTACCTAGAGGGGGAAAAATCCAAACCTACCTCCTTTGGATGAAAAAGTCTAAATTCCATGGATACTGTTGCTATACACATCTTCATAACTCTGTAACTGGACTCTAGGTTCCCTATGAAAATAGATCTTGGATGAGAAAATCTGATTTTTTTGGAACCTCCAGAATTATATTGAGAAAATTTTAGAGTATTAGCATTACATCAAGAATTATCGAATACAAGAATTATGTCAACAAAATCCCAGAGTGACTTACCTTTTGCTAAATGATCCCCTAAATTTTAATACTAAACCTTGCATCTCATAGTAAGTTTAGATTATTTAATAGGAGCATATAAAACATTTTAAACTATGCCAAGATTTTGTGGGTGACCTCAAATTCAACTTCTAAGGAGAAGCAAATATGCAGGGAACTTGTGCAAGAAGCAAGCACACACTTTTGGAACACTACAACCAAGAGCCTATGAGAAAAGGCAAAAATGTAAAAAGGAGGAGGCAGCTGAGACAAAGCATCGAGAGTTAAAAATATTTAGCATGATACTGAATATTTTTAAAAAGAGAGTTCAGAAGTGTTGCCTATCTTACTCTGGTATTTTTAGATTGCTTTACACTTCTGATGATTTGGAAAACTTAGAAAACTTAAGATTATTTGAAAACATACTTACTAGCTACTAAATGTATACTTGCTGCATACTGTAGCTGATATGTTGGTTAAATGCATACACTTAATTTGTGAGGAAGCCAAAATTTTAGGTGAACCCCAAAGTACTCTCAGGAGTGCTGTGGGACAGTCTTTTGGGAACACGTCTGGGAGTTATGGGCTTTATTTCTTAAAAATGTCCAAAAGGGAAAAAGAGCCTTGAGATTCTGAGGCTGGGAGCCAGGACTCTTGGACTGCCAGCTGTGCACCCATAGGTTGTTCAGCCTTTGTGTGCCATATTTTTGATCTCCACAAGAAAAGGAATAAAATATTTCAGACAATATTATACATTTCCTTGTTTTAATACTCACACTGCTTGAGACCCCTGGCTGAGAAATGCCATGTAAATATGAAAGCAGTGACAAGTGGTTTTGTGAAGCACCAGGACAAATAGAGTGGAAAAGCTTTTAAAAGGCTAATCCCAAGTATGCACACGTGAGTGCTTGAAGGAAACAAAAATCTCAGCTTGCTCAAGACATGCATGCACTTCTTGAGAGTTGGTGTGAATTAATGGAATTTCCTATATGAATACCATGGAGCAATATAGACTGGAAACAGTTAAATGAGTCTGCCGACTCCATTCTGTGGCAGAAACATAAACTACATGTTGTTTGTATTGAAATGTCATGTTAAAATATTAGGTGCATAAATTTGGGTATGTAGTTGTTAAAAAATACTTCTGGAGTACAGGAATATTAATTTACTGGTCAAGCCTTCCCCAACATAGCATTTTAAAAAATTAACTTTCCTTTAGTACAAAATTCCTTCTGAATACATGATTGACAAATGCTAATTTAATGCAATTTTTAACTCTTGTTTACTACAAGTGACTTGAATTGAGTGCAAAAGAACACAATCCTGTTTTACAGTCTGACATAATTTTCTCTGATGTTTTGAGATCCTCTAAGCAGTTGACTACAAATTATAACACACTTGACTTTTCATATCTAAAGAATAGCTTGAGATATTTTTAAGCTTTATTCAAACTGTGAGTGTGCACATGCTGGATTAATATCAGTGGAAAACTAATTTTTGAAAAACTCCAGTGTTTTCTCACCATAAGTTTTCTTTTTCCATTCTTTTCTCTGAAAACTAAATAAGAAAATAATATGCAGCCTTGTGGTTATTTGACTGTATTTGCACCGGTTTTGATATGTGTTTTTCTGTTGCAGTTGTTACTTTGGAAAGAGCTAATGTGACTGACAAAGCAGAACAATTTATCCTAGAACTATATATCTTTTTGTGGGCAGAAAGGCCATGATGACAAAGTAACAAAATTGAAATTTGATACAACTTTCGAAAACATGAAAAATCCCCATTGCTCTTCTCTTTGACAAGCTTGTCACAAAGGTGAGACTAAAACAAACCTCCAGATACTCGATATTAATAGGCAGTGATGAACAACAAGGTTTCTGCTCTCTCCTCACATGCCAGGGTGTTCAGGGGAAAGCAGCACCACCAAAGTCAATACACTGAATTCTCTTCAATTCGCTTAATATTCACTTTCTTGGTGCTTTGAAGTTAATGGAGTTATTCTGGAGTTAATTGGGTCTAACTCAGAGGAAAATTGGACCCACTAGAATGAGTGCTAATACAAAAGGCTTTGGAAGCAGGCCTGCATTGCTGGTCAGAGATTAACAGTGCAGCAGAACAGAACCTCTTAGAAAACAAGAAAGACAGGAGGGTGATGAAACTTGCCTACTCTTGAATTGGCAGCTGTATCACATGCTGTAGTGGGGAGACACTCAGCACCACTCTCCACTGGTTCCAATCAATTTTCTCCTCAGTTCTTCACCACGACAGTGATGTGTATAATGTAGAATGAAAAAAGGAGAATTAAGTGGTTAGCACAGGTCTGAAAAGATGTGGGATAATGGTTACGGAGATCAGAATTAGTTAATCATATCCAATGCCTCGAAATTATACATGCAACTGTGCTGAAAAAAAATAGATCCAGAAAATACATTTTATCATATGCTGTTTGCAAACCTGTCCCCAATTTAAAAGACATCAATTCCAGCTTCTCACAGTAACATTGGATCAGTTGGTCAAAATAGTTTCTATGATCTCAAACCAAGAGTGATGCCACCAGCTATACCCTAAATTTCTTCCATGGTTACTGTGTGCATTTGCATAGTAATTGCATTTACAGTACCGTATGCAAGCCCACATAAAGTGCCCCAAATAAAATTAATTCCTAAGACTTTTATATCCTTCAAATAAATGCATATTAACCAGTGAGGTTTTATCTTTCCCATACTGACTCATTTCCTTCTCCAGTAAATGATCACTGTGTAACCCACTGACTTTCTCCAGGACTACTGGCAGCTATAAGAAAGATTTCTTGCACTAACAATAAGACAGGTGCCATGGAAATTGGGATATATTAATGTTGCTTTATACATTTGTAAAGAATTTAATCTGTAATTACTGGAGATGCTGATGGCAATTTTCTGTAGAGTGCAGGAGGACGTGTCAGATATAAAACCTGTCCAGCATTTTCCCCTGTTGGGCTGTTACTTTCTCTCTCCTGGACTGAAAGGAAAAAATGGGCAATTGGTAATTTTTTCAAATACACCACATTGAGTCCATGTTAGATTCATTGCTAGCATTGCCAGTAGGGAGTACCTTTCCTTTTAATACAAACTATGAGCAAAGGACATACTTTTGGTTGTGCGTGCTCTTGCTTAGCAAATAATTGATGCTGGCTGCCAAAACTCTCTCATGAAAACAAAGACAGATCATGGTCATTCAGGCCATAATGGCCATTTGAGCCATCCTAAAATTATCTCTGAGGGCTTGGAGAAGCAGTTGCACTTCCTTCTCTATAGGCCTTGCCTGTGAAATTACACAAGCAGCTTTTCTCTTCTGTTTGACACCTAACTGCTACCCTGCTACAGCTGCAGGCTGGGTCCAAGCATCTGCAAACATAAACCAAGAGGGTTTAGTGGGCAAGCAAGGACCAGAAAGGGTTTTTATTCCTCCCAGTGTCACCAGCTGGCACAACATGTCACCCATGCCAAATGCTCAGATCTGGTCAGGTGGCCATGGAGGTAGACTGAACATGGTCCCAAAATGTTGATTTCACATAAGGGCTTCAGGGAGGGGTTTTAGCTATGCAATTGCCATGGGCTTTTCTAATGCTATTGGTTTTCCATTAGCAAAGACTGATAGAACAACATTTTTCATCTGGGAATGGTAGGAAACCCAGTCCATGGCTGCCATATGCTGATTTGGTTCTGAACATTGTTGACTTCCAGAGTGGACAGATGTAACTCAGTCAACTGAGAAATAACCCCAGCTCAGGAGAGAAGATTGTAAAATTCAGGCTGGTTCAAGAGACGGCAGCTGACCTGCAGAGAGAATGGAAGTGGGCAAATAAATCATTGTGATGTCTTCAGACTCTGACCTGACCTTCATCAGTCCCAATAGACTCATTCCAGATTATTTGCAAGATGACTTCTTTTTAAAAAGCCATATGGCCACACTTGCACAGTAGGAATTCACATCAGCACAATGGTTTGTGCAAACTCTGATGCAAACCCTGTGCACTGATGCAGGGCAGGTCTTAAACTGGATGTGGCTCCATTTTGGGTATGCAATCATACATTGCAGTAGTGCAAATGTTAGTATGAACCTCTGCCACATATCTGCTCCTGAAAGGCTGCTTGAACAAATCTGGATATGCTCGTGCAGTGCTCTCCATGTTGTTCAACATCATGAAAGGAGAGTTTTCTCTGGGATTCACTCCTTTGAGGGACCACAAATCTCACAGACATCAATGCTCGCTGGCTAAAATACAGGAGTCCTCTCTGTCATTGCTTTCCCACTGTAATAACTTTAACAATAGTAATTAAACTAGATGAATTATGTGCCTTTTCCTCCTGCCCATGTTGAGCAAGAGGAGAACCAAAGATCAATATTAATTAGGTTATATGGTAGACTCATTTAATTCTCTAAAACGTCCAAAATACTATGGAGAGGAGCACAATGGAAATGCCTTGAAAGATGAGATTAGATAGGTGTGATACCTAGGTGTCACTGGGATTAATAGAGTTTTTTAGATTGGGATGGTTAGAGGAATCTGAAATGAGACCATGGTGCGCATTCTCTCTGAGCAATCATTCAAACTACAGCTGAGAGCTCTGCCAAAGTTTTCAATCTGTGACTCCTATGTCCTGACTTCCTACTGCTCATCCTTTGACAATTACTGAAACAAAAGCTTTAGGGTATCTCAGGACTGGAGCAGCACCATGATTAACATCAGGCTGTCTGGGTAGGATGATGGCTAACATTCTGTTGAGTCTTTGAGGCTGTGAAGATAGAGGGAGCTAAGAAATGAGAGAAAATGGCATCATGTGTGGTGTGGTTTTGGCTATTTGTCCTCATTCTACTGCTTTTTCAAGCACAAGTGTGGAGGAATAAGTTGTGGGAAAGTAAGTTGTTGTGATACTTCCAGTTGATTCTAAAATGTTTTGAGACAGAGCTTAGATTACCTCCCCAGGTCACCTCCAGACCACCCCAGGGCTCTCCTCTGGGATTTATGACAACTCCAGGACACCCTTGATCGTTTGTTGCCAAAGTGCAGGGATTGGGAGACCAGCTGGAGACTGTCCAGCCTCCTGTCCAGCCCAGGTTTCTCCTACTGGATGCTGCTTTCAAGACAGAGTAGAGCAGAGCATGAACCTGGACATGGAAAGCAATGCCAGAGCCTTTGGTATGAACATAGGCTCTGTGCTTAATTCCCTAGGAGGAAACCTATCAAGGTCTTGGAATATTTGCAGGCATGAGAATGCTTGTGCTACCAAATTGCCCAAATTTTACCCAGCACAGCTTACACGTCCCAGAGAAGTCCCAGGCTCTGTTGGGGTGGTAACATGGTCAGGAACCACTAAAAATACGCAGGCTACAGGCAGCCACTTGGTTTTGGAAGTAAACAAATTTAATGTTAAAAGCCACTCTGTGGTAGCTGAGAGTGGAGCTGGAGAACGAGTCAGGCACGTTTAATTCAGCAGAGTTCAATTCATTAGCTCTAGTACAACAAGGAACAAGAAAAATAACATCAAAAAGCTTTTGTTGAGCACTTGGGCATGTTTTGGGAGGAGCTTGCTTTCTTCTCTGATTAATTAGAGTTATTTTAACTCTATCCTTGGCTGAATTCCTACTGAGTCACTCCAGGTATTGCAAATCCACGCTGTCCAATCTACCTGCCTTTTAAAAATAGCTTTCTTCTAGAACCTGTCTATGTTTTGGACCTCTTTGCATTAATGACAATGTATTCACATTTTCTCATTTATTTCCTCCTAATTTTAATACTCTGCCATATTTTCTGACTTCACTTTTTCTCACTCTTTTTAACCCTCCTTACCCTTAATTCCAACTGTACTGCAGATTGATCCATACTTATATGTGCTTTCATTTCCTCTTATCCTTCTTGTTTTTCCCAATTTCTTGTAATATTTTCTTCTGATTAATTTATTGCTTCCCATAGCGTATTCCCTGTCACTCCTTTCATAATGCCACCTTTTCATCTTGACCCATTATTCCTTTCTACACTAATACTTTTCCTTCATTATTATAGTTCTTTAATACTAGAAATGTTTGCAAAAATATTCCTTATCCTTCCCTTCGATAATAAAAATAGTGCTTTACCTTATCCTTTCTTATGCTTTAACCAGGCTGCAAGCAGCAGTACAAAAAGAACAATTAGGAGGTGATGGTATAGCAAAGTCCAAACCATGGCACTGATGTGATATATGAACAGTCTGTGTATTTAAGTAAGTCTACCATGCACCCTGGTAAACATTGATCCACAGGAGTTCTTTTCATTTGGCCATTAGACTCCTGAAATTCCCTTTGAGTTCAATGTTCATATGGATGAACCTTTAGGTCTATGTACAGTCCAAATACACCTCCTGGAAGAATATGGAGTTGGGGAAGGACAACTCGTAGTAGAGGACCTTAGGTCATAAATTTCTGTAGCTGTAAACCTGAAGCTGCAGGTATAAAATCTCAAATAACTTCTAATCATAGTGTTTTCAGGGCACAACAGGGCATATTTAATTGTAACATCAATAAGCTGCTGAACACCAGGAATTTTTGAAAATATGTGTCTTTTTTCATTTTCCTATAAGATACTTTTGAAAGCAGTAAATACTTCTTGAAATTCTGGACTATTTCAACATAAATACTTTTCAGAGAAAGTTGTTAGGTGTGAGAAATAAAGCAGACCTGTTAAGTTTCCCTGGTCAATAAGAGCCAAATTATTGCTGTCCAGTTCATCCACAAAAGCTAGCTGATACTAAGTTTCCTGGAACTGGAAGATTTATATTCTTTTTAATTTATTCATAATAAATACTGTCCAAGCAGGACTAAGCCCACACAGCATGAACAAAGAACATGCTATACTTAAGAGGTCATGTCTGACTTTGAACATATGGTAACGATTCTTGAAGTCAGAAATAAAATGTAATATTTGTAACATGGCATGTAATACTTTCTGTACTCCACCAAATTACCAGGGAGACAGATTGTGCTTTTCAGAGTATACTGACAAATGTCCCTCCTCATTATGATTTTGCCCTTTTTGTATTACTATATCATTATCCTTTTTCTCTTGTAATCCAGTGTGCAAGTTAGATGACTGCATTCTTTGGCAACATTAAATATTTTCAGGATTGCTTAGAAAATGATCAGACATTTATTATTCTTCAGACAATATGAATTCATCAGTAGAAATATATACCTCAAGGGGAGCCACCCATTGCATTTAGCCAAACCAGCCAACCATTTCAAAGGCAATAAAATAGCGTTTATAACCAGGAATAAACTGTGACACTTCCTTCTAATGAGATTTCCAAGCTGAATCTTGTTGGCAGCCATTTTACATTTGTGATGCTAATAGTGAGTGGGAACCTGATGTAAATAATTAGTAGCTGTTTTCTTTCATAATATTTTTCTACATAATTTTAGCACAGAAGCTCACTTCCCTTGGGTTTCTTATTGTTTGGAGCAGGGCATTTGTGTGGCAGTAGTAGAGATGCAACCTTAGCTGAGCTGATGAACAAAGAGCCTCCTTGAGCTCATGTCTGAAAAACACAAAACAAGGCCCCTATCACACAAACTATGCGTATTTATTTTCACAAAGAAGCAGAAAATTGTTCTTTTGAGATGGCAGCTCCCCACACACCTCCAACTCAGTGGCCAATGCTCCTAAAAATCCCTCTGCATCTGCAGGGACACATCCCTTGCCCCTCTGCCACTGGCTTGCACCTTTCTCATGGCAGCATCACTCTTTCCCATTTTGCCCATTTCTGTGAAGCTGCACCAGCTGGGAGAAACCATGAGATGCAGAAAGACAACAGCTTTCTATATTTCCAGGGGCTCCTCTTCTTTTCCATGGCAAGAGGATTCAGCCACTTGACTCCATATGGAAGGAAATGAGAAATGGATACAGTTTGGGCCAGAGAAAACATGATCAGAGGAAAGATAATTCCCACCAACAAAGGAAAGGTTGAGAGAATTTGTTTGGCAGGCATCAATGCAGGAGAACATGTCAGATGGTTGGGGTGGGCTCTCCTGGTAGTCAAAACCTGTTAAACATTTGCATGTTGCCCCCAAACCTGGGAAAGGTCTCAGGAGGCAATTACTTGAGTCCATTGCTTGAGAGAGGAAGTGGGACTTAAATTGTGTGGTTTCTTTTTTTTTTATTTTAAATGAAGAAACCTAATTAAAATGATAGGAATTTCCTGGGGAAATTCTCAGCTTTTTCATTTTTTAAGAACATTTGTATTACAAAAGGTGTTTGAAGTCCTTGAATTTTTACCCTTTAGCCACCTTTAATCTAATTCCTAATCTCTTAATAGCCTTAATTGAGTTCTGAATAATTTACATTATTAAACATCTATGGGGGATTATGATTTCTATTTCTGATTATACAAAATAATATCAATTGCACAACAACATCCCCCCCCAATTCATGTCAAATTAAACTATCAGGGATGTAAGGCATATATTTTAAGGGCAGGATATTTGCATTTAAAATACTTTAAAAGACCTGTGCTTTCAAGCAGGTTGAAGAAGATGAGTGGTAACAAATGAGGGAATGGCAAGATCCCAGTGTAAGCCCTAAATCACTGGAGGCTCATTGTCTTTTTGTCCCATTTGTTGTAGGGGCAGAGGCTGCCCATGGCCACAGAGTGAGCAGTGGCCAGTTGCCAGGGGGTGGTGGGCCATGCAGACCCCCGAGGCACAGACAGGATAACTACCTGCTTTTCTCAGCTGGGATGGGTCTCCTTCCCACCTCCCCATGCTCCAGTGCCAGGGACAACTGCTCAGATGTAGACCCCAGTCTAAATCAGCTTGGGTCTTCAACTGCGTCTAAGCCCCTTTGCTCCTCTAAACTTTCTCATCTGCCCCATTTCTACCCTTCTCAGAGGATTACTACCGTACTGTGCCTCTGATCATGAACCTTCCTCTTCCCCCTTTACTTGCCCATGTCCTCCTGGCACCAAGATTATTTGTTATTTCCCTCCCCTAAACATCTTTCCCCCTTGCCTTTGGAAGATGCCAGCCCTGGTGGGGACAGCAGTCCTTGCCCTGCTAAGGCACCATTTCAGGCACCCCTCTGAAGGCAAAAGGGGAGAGCAGAGGACAGACAGCAACCCTTCCCCTAAGGAGAGCAGCAACTTGCTTTACACCTTACTGCAAGCTGTGGAATAAAATACTCTCTAGTAATGCAGATATAGCATCCAAAGCAGATATTTGCAGCATGAGCAAATACCAGAGGAGAAGCTCAATTCTTATCAAATAGAGCCCGATCTGTAAAAATCAGGAATTTATTTGTTATCAAAAGACAAACGAGCTTTATTAATGTGAAGTATTAGCTTTTTTCATTTTGCTTGCTTTGCTATTTTTTGTTGGTTTTTTTTACTCCAACTGTTTTTATTAGACTTCAGCTTTAGCCACTTTAATTTTCCTCCACTTGTTTTCATCTCCCACCCAAGAAACAGCTTTAATATCCAGCACCAGATACAACACCTTTTGAGAGCTAAATTCGTTTCCCTAACTTCAGGGCAAGATTTCAAATTGTCATTTATGAGCACCCTGCATGATTTCTAGACATCCTAGCAAAAAGTCCATGATGTTTCTGAGGAACCCACAGTTGTGCTTGTAACTCCTCAATGATACCCACTGCAGAGTCTGGCTTTACATACATAAAACAAATGCCTATTCAGTGTACTATTGTTAGAACCTGGATCTAGCTGTCACCATTATTCAAGATGAGCAGTGCTCTACTTCTGTTGTCCTATTGATTAAATATGCACAAAAAGTACATTATTAGACATACTTGAACTATTTACTGCTATTGTTTTAAATCTGTATTGCTGTAGCAGCTATGATTGCCAGTTGAACTCTAGGGAGGGTTTTTTTGTTTTTTTATAATGTACCATGACAGAAAAGCAATATCTTCTGTGAGCTTGCAGTCTGAGGTGCTGATCCAGGAGGTGTGTGTTCTCAAACTTATCTGCTGAAGCTATCCATCCATATCCATGGCTTCTCAGAGAATAGATATCTAAGCATATATGTAGTCTAATACTTCTGGGTTCAGTCTTGCAGCTCAACTTTAAACTTATTCCTGTTCTTTTTACTTTTCTTTCAATATTGAATTTTACTGTGTGCTTACTTTTACATTTACTGCCTAATAAATTGAGGCTTTCCTAACAAGAACATGTATATTTAGACATATTTTTAAACATAGTAATCTTTATGCACTATATGGATCAGAGTAGTTCTGAAAGATGAGTTAAGACATAATTCTGCAGTTCAGTGTCTCTGCAGGAGACTGCCCTATGTGCTTTACGTAAAGGTCCTGACTCATGCAAGTGTGATGGCAAGAGGAAGGCCACTAAACTGAAAGATGAAAACAGCCAAAAAACTTTGGTTAAGGCATTTTGGCTGAAATACTTTAGTTTAAGAAGGTCAGCATAGAAAGTCATTCAGCTCTCCTTTTGACTTCTTACCCTAGAAAGAGAGAACAATAATAAAATCTGCCAGCAATAAATTTAGAGCAAATTAAAAAAAATACTTTTATGTAGCACATGTCCTGACTGTAGAATTCATTGTTGTAATAGGTCACCAAGTTAAATACCATGGATGGATAACTTTATCATCACTCATGAGCCAAGCCCTCCCCACCACAGCCAAGCCAACAATCTCCAGGGAAACTGAAACAAGATCTAAATAAAAGTGGGATTTACCCCAGTGTTTACAATGTGGCTATGCTCTGTGAGAAGAACAATAAAGGTAATTAGATTCCATGCTCAGCACTTCATCTGTTTACTGAAGTGGAAGAGCAAACTCCCTTTTACCACTCCATAATTTGGTAAAACCTCCATAAAGGGACTTTAAAAGTAATAGATACTGACCATGGGGACAGTACTGGGTCACAGATGCTTTACTGAAAAACTTGATTCAGCTACAAATTATGCTGGCAAGCTATAGCAATCCCAGAGCATGCATAATTATTAACTATAGGACTTCATACATATGTACTGAGAACCTACTTCCCCTGTCCTCACCTATGAAGAACTTTTCAGCACAATGAGAATTACACAATGGTGTTTTAAATTACATGCCAGGCTTCAGTCTGATCTTGCATATTTATGCTTCTAAACCTTTCAAACTACTGGTTTCTAATTAAAATTATGACATGCTCTTTCAAAAACATTGTCTGAGTATATAAGGATCCTGCATTCCTTTCAAACCTTTCACAAGGTAAAAACTCAGCCTTAGTTTGCAAGTGAGGTTTATTGTTTCTGTGGCTTTAAGTAACACAACCTCTTTAGAAGCAGACGGCCTCGTCAGTGTGCTGGCAGGAATGTGACACAGGAGACACGAGTCTAGAGCCAAATTCAAGGAAAATTACAGTGTGTAAGCCCCAGTTTTCAGTAAAAAGAAGATTATTCTCAAAGATATGTAGGTACAACCTTTAAAGTGAGAGTCAGGTCTCTCTAACACTGGTGGGGAGACTCTGCCTGGGTCTCCAGGGAGAGGTGTTACCAACCCTATGGGTGCTTTACTGGCCCTCATCGTTACTACTTCAGCCTCACAGATCCAAGAGGGGAAGCTTCTGGCACTCACCAAACCACATAAAGGAATTGATTCCTTTGCTGTTATCACTTCAGGTCTAAGGGAATCCTCTTTTTCCTCACATACAGTTATTAAATGTCAGAATCAGCAGCAGGTATTCAGTAGCCAACACCGTCAGAGGGAACATCTCGATGGTCATTGCCTCAGCCTTTGCAGGAGAAGCAGGGTTAAAGCAAATGCAGGCAAAGCCGTACACTGGCCAACTTACCAGCAGGAAAATAACCTTTAGCACTATCCTCTGCCTGGAGCTCCAGAGGGAGATGCCACCCCCTCAGAGCAGAGGCTCCCAGGAAGGGTGTCTGAAAAGAGTGCCACAGCCATCCTAGGAGGAATCGTTCTGCACTTGGGAGGGGTTCCTACCAAAAGACATTGTGGCAAGGGGCCCATGGGAATGGCCTTCTTGGGGTAACTTCCAGGATGACGCAGCCTGGAGAGACATGAGGAGAAAGTGAACAGCTCCAGCAACGACGACCCGCTGCAGGGATGGTGGATTTTCACACCAGCAGCCTCCACACTTTCGTGGTGCAACCCACAGGACAGTGAAGGCAGAGGAGCACCTGCGGTGCTCTCTCCGTGCTGAGGTCGCCAAAGTACTACCCGCATTCTGCAGGTTGACTTCTTTCCAGTTTGCCCCATTATCGCACCCTCGGCGTGAGAAGGGCAAACGGCAAGGTGCAGCCCCTCTCCCTCCCCTCCCCTCCCCGCAGCCCCCGGGCAAACGCGGCCACCCCATCGCTGCTGCTGGCACGGCTCCCTCGGAGCGCCCGGCGACACCGTCCACCGCCGCCGTTTTACAGCCGGGCTTCACTCTCTCTCGAAAAAAAAACACCTAGAAAAAAAAATTACTTTTCCCGCCCACGCAGCGATGCTTAATTCAGGGAAAATAAAGCCCAACAAACCCCCACTCCAAGCGCCAGCTCGGTGCCGCTGGCTGCGCTCCCCCGCAGCTCCCCCGCTGCCCGGCCCGTCGGGAGCAGGTGCTCGGCGCTGCCGCCGCCCCAGACCCGCTCCCGCCGCCGGCGGCACCTTGCGAGTCATCCCGGCTCCCCCCCGCTCCCCCCGCCCCGGGCGGCCGTCGGGTGTCGCTTCCCATTTCACTTCGAGATATTTTCGGGTGGCAGGAGCCGCCTCGTCATTTCCGCCAAGAGAAAAAGACACCGGCGCGGCAGCCGCGGCCGCGGAGAGCCGCGGGAGCCGCCGGGCACCGGAGCGGGCAGAGCCGAGCCAGCGCCCCGCTCGCCGCCGCCCGGCTCCGACCTTTCGGCGGGGCCGGGAGCCGCCGCTGCCCGCGGGTGCGCGGGGGCGGGAGGCGTCGGAGCGTGCCGCCCTCTTCTCCCCCTTCCTCCTCCTCCTCCTCCTCCCCCTCCCCGCCGAGCCGGCAACATGAACTGAAATCCCCAGAGAGGCACAGAGGCGGCGAGCGAGCGAGAGGAGCGGAGCGGAGGCAAGCGGGGATATAGCGGCTCTGTCCTCCCGCCGCCGGGATTCCGGGCAGCGCGGTCCCTCCGCCCCGCACAGCCTCGCCCCTCGCCCGGAGAGCGGCGGCCGCCCGAGCCCCGCGCCCCCGAGCCGCCCATGGCGCTCATCATGGAGCCCGTCAGTAAGTGGTCGCCGAGCCAGGTCGTGGACTGGATGAAAGGTGAGGAGCGGTGCCGGGCGGCGCGGTGCCCTCTCCCATCACCCCCACCCCCGCCCCGCAGGTGCGGGGAGCTCCGCGGCTTCCCCCGCCCGGGATCCCGCCTCCCCGCGCCGCCGGTGCCCCCACGCTGTGGCTGCGCTTGGGAAGGGAGGTGGGAGGCCGTCGGGGCCGCGTCGCTGTGGCCGGGGGCCGCGCTGCCCCCCTGCCCGGGCTCAGAGCGGGGGCGGCGGCTGGCGATCCCCGGCTGCCCGTAGAGCCGGCGAGGGGGCCGGGGGCGGAGGCGAGGCTGTGCCCGGGGGAGCCCGGGCTGCTCCGGGGCGGCGATCGCGGTGTGGCGATGGAGCCGCTCCCCCGGCCGCGGAGGGACGCGGGGAAGGTGTCCGGCTGCTCCCGGCGCTGCGGCGCGAAACGACTCGCGAATAAAAGTTCAGCCGAACGTGCGGCCCTCGGCCGTGCTGGGGACGGGGGGACACGGCTGCGACCTCCCCGCGGGGAGGCGGTCGGGGGGTTCTGCGAGCGGCGGGGCCGAGGGGTCAGTCCGCTCCTCGGGGTGCCTCCGTGCCGGGCCGGGGCTCCGCGCTCAGGGGCTCGCCGTGCCCATCCCGGGGGCGACACTTCAACAGCCGTGACTGAAGGGAGCGCGAACGATCCTCTGGGCTGAGTGGGGTTGTTCCGCTGCTCCGCTTCTCCCTCTCCCTCACCTGTCCTCCCCTCAAATAAACTCTGATGAGAATAAAATTTGAACCTTTTGGGAACGCTTTTCTTTTATTCTGTGTGCACGCCATTCTGACATGGCTTTGATGCTGTAATGTAAAAAGATACTTTGTTATGGGGTTTTTTTTGTATGTGTGTGGTGGTTTTTTTCTTATTACCTTTAAGTTAGGCTGCAGCTGTGTTTTGAATAAATCGCCATCTAGTATTATATATCTTTTTATAAAGATAGAATGACCGGATGGGTACAAGTTCTGAACAACTGCTACATTGTGGGAGTTCTTTATAACATGCTGTGTGCTACTAATGTGACAGTTTCATCATCCTTAAAATTTCAGGCATATAGCATATGTTTTCAGTTATTCAATCCTGGCATTTATAGCTCTTGAGTTATAATTGTATTTAGTAACATACATAGTTTTGCAGTTTCAGAAGCATTCTCACTCCATAGAATAATAATATGAAAGAATGATGTAATACTTCATATCCTAAGAAATTAGTAAACACTAATAAAAGACTTGAAGGGTGATCAGTATTCAAAGCAAACCCTTTTCAACTTCAAAATATTTTTTACAGCTATTTAGCTTCCAACATTTTTATCTCTAAAAAAAGAAGATTGTGTAGGACTTTATTCAGTGTCTGAGATACCTTCCCCATGATGTGGGGAATGCATAAAAAATAATGAATTTGCAGATAATGCATTTTTAAAACACTTTAAAAATGTGATACATCAAATACTTTTCATAAATGACAGGTGAAGTGCATTGCATACTCTGCTTTTGTATTACATTATTATAAAATCAGTAATTTTTAAGGAACTGGCTAAATAGTAGCATTAAAAATTGTGTAGCTGGATAAGGTTTTGTAGTTAGAAACCTGTGACTAACACTCAGAGCTGTAGATCTTTTAAAAATAATCATGTAAACTTTACAAAAGAGAAGCAGTTGTTGCAATCATGCCCACTTTCTGGTTTATGAAGCTTGCTTTCTAGTGGTTAACCTGGCTTTGTTTTGGCGTGAATGCTCAATTCTTTCTCTGGAGGACTTTCATTCTTACTAAGCAAAACAATATATGTCGCTTCATGCTTCCATTTCTTCATTTTGTATTCTGTGTAGCACATGAACCTTCACTCAGGTGGTGCAAGGAGATAAAGCACCTGCCTGTGACTAGCACTCTTGGAGGAAAACCACCTCGGTAGCCACTCTGGTTTCAGAAGTTGAGCCTGAAAACGAGTATGACCAGTAGCCCTGGGCAGGTCTGCTCCTGCCTGATGGGTCACACCTTGCTGAGTTTGGAGGAAGGATGGTAGTGGATAAGGCAAGTGGTCTTTGCTGCAACAACTTTGTTTTCCTTACTTACAAAATGTAGTGTTGCAAACATTGTTATTGAAATCCATATGAAAAAATGTACTGCTGCTGCTTTAAGTGCATTGTGTCCAGCAAATTACATTTCTGAAAGTCCCCAAAATAGGTTATTTGTGTTTTAAGATGTTTGTTTGATGAGTAAAACATGAATGTGTCTGTCATGAGAAGTTTTGGAGGAGTGCAGTAGTGGTCTTTGCATTAGCGGCAGTCAAGTCTGGTTTGCATAAATTGCATTAGACTTCAAGATGTGAGAATATTTTGCTGACTTACTGGGGTTATTTTACAGAATTGTAAATATTGAACGCGGTTTTAACCTCTTCCTTGAAGTAAGTGCCCTGCTATGTCATATGCCTGCTCAGAGGAGCTCTGTAAAGAGCATTCTTCCAAATAGATTTCAATGTTCAAAGCAAAACCTTTCCTGAAAAAGGAAAATCCTACTGTTCAACATTGTTTACAGTTATCTGAAAGTAAGGGGAAATGAAACACTTTAGATTTTATTGCGCTCAGTGTTTTTGTGATGGTCTTGTTGATATGACCCGAACATTAGCAATAAAAGGCCTCATCTGGAATTCTTTATTTAAGCAAAAGAGCCATTACCTCAGTGGCATTTTGTTCAGGGTAGTGATAAAGCATTGGGCCTTAAATTACAAGATGTGAGAAATGAACATGGGGAAAGCATTTCCACTCAAAGGGTTAGATAAAAGTGCCAAGCTCTGGGCTGGATGTCAGTATAGGATACAGGCTCAAGACTGGGTATTTGTGGAAGAAATGCAGTTTCTCCAGTATCTTGTCAGTTTTTAATTCCTCAACATGCACAGCTGGTCAGTGGATGCCTTTAATGGCCTAACTCCAAAGCTGCTGAGGTACAGAGCTGTACCTGGAATTGGTTATACAAATAAGCAACTATCTGAATTTTAACCGTGAAAATATGCACAATAAGAAGTTGTGGACCAAAGTACCAGTTAAAACTTTGCAAATTAAAGGAACAAAGTGAGTGAAGCCTATGTCAGCATGTGAGTTTTCTATGGTTTAAAATGAACCCACAGACAGATTAACTGTCATAGAGCTGGAAAAGAGTAGATGGATTAGCTCATCTCTCCCACAGGATGGCATATTGTACATGGAGGATAAAATGAGTATTTAAATTGATTCAAACCATGTATTATTGTGCTTTTTGTATATTCAGTACTCATTTTAAAGGTCCTGTATGGATCAGTGAGCTGAAAGTGTGTTAGTCACCTCCTGTGCCTCCCCTCTGGAGGACACGTGTGTGGATTCCACTGCTGTGTGGCAAGACGTTGACACGTCATGTAGGCGAGCGTCGTCAAACATCATGGCTTTCGCTCACGCAGGAGGGGAGCATGCCAGATGTGCTTTAGATTTCTGAGGCTCTGAGAAGACTCAAAACCACTCAGTTACTTACCAAACAGCAGTATGTTTTTAACTGAATCTTCTGGTTTAACTTCTTTGGTCTAAGGTTATTGGTAATTGCTGTATTTTGATAAGGCCTTGCTGCTTTTAACAATATCCTAATTTTAATTCAGTACCAATCTCTCAATGGCAGAATCTGTTCCAAAAGGCAATCCACCTGAAAAAAGAAAATCGATATTACTTTATCTAACAAAGTTTAAATATTTATTTTTTTGCTTGCTGAATGACAGCTCATAGAGTTTATACTAAGCTCACATAGCTTAAACTGTTGTAATGGTAGTCATCCTCAAGAAGCTGGTATCTAAGGCAGGGGGTTGCCCTTAAAGGCTTCTGATGCTAAGGAGTGGGGGCTTTTTACCTCTATAAAGTCTAGTCTACCAGGGTTTAGAAGGATGTAAATATTTAGAGGGGCTAGGGGGGAAGAGAAGGAGAAATAGGAATGTGCTAGCGAAGTGAAAGCAGAGTGCAAAATGTTCCCCATCTGGATGATTGAATATTGCATGGGCTTGAGAACTGAGTTTCTGTCTTTGTGAGCTGAAGCTCATGTCTGTTTTCAGTGGCATGTGTGTTTGCAGAGTCATCATGGGCTGCCAACAACTGTGCTCCACTTGGTGTCCTGGGAATTATGCGTTCATCAAGAAAATGCAAGAGTTTGTGGGAATGCTCTGAAATGAAATACTCCAATACTTGATGATTCCAATCATTGATGATGATGATTTAAAAAAATACTGCCGTGGGGATCCTTCTGCTCCTGTTTGTGCATGTGCAGAGCCCTAGGACTGCTGTGGCACACCCAGGCTCTGCCACACTTCCTGAACCCGTAGTTAGCAACAGGGAAGCTCATCAGTGAAGTCACAAATTCTCTCACAGTGCTGGGATCTAGGAAATGGGTTTAGGTCTTAAAAACAGTAAGGGCGAAGCCTGTGTTCCGGGTCACTATCAGACCTACTTAATTTTTGGCCTTGGCTTTCTCTAAAAAAGACTGACTTGGACTGAGTCTAGGGGAGAGCTTTCTCTGCAGTGTAGGATGGACAATAGTGCTAGAAAGGCATGTGAGCACCTACTTTATGGTAAAGAGGAGCTGTGCTTCCACAAATGTATATGCCTCATGTAGGGCTTTCAACTTTGTTAGTCGTTTTTAGCTTTTTGTCCAGTGGTCTATTAAGTTAAAGGTTCTTTCTTATGCTGCAGCCTTCATATTGATTTTGGCAGGGACCTTAAAAATTGTGACTATTATAAATAATGTGGAAAAGGCTGAGTTGTCTCAGAGAAACAAAAGCTGGATGAGAGTATGAAAAACACTTGGATTCTGAAAGTTTGATTCCTTGTCAAGTGTGTGTAGGTGACTGATGAGCTTCAGAATAGTCATCAACTTAATAGTCATTGCTAAGTGCCATATGTGGAATAGATCAGGTATTTTACAATTTATCAGCATTAAAACACTATTTTCTTTCTCCAAAGTAAAGCAAACTGAAATTTTACAGTATCGCAGGGTACATGTAGTACTCCATTAGCTTTGAAGTGATGCTATTAAGTGGATTTATGACTTTTACTGTAATGCCTAGCAAAAAAAGCTATAGAAAAAATATGAAACAGTGCCATAGTTGGAGTTTAATTTTGATGAATACAAAATCTTATTAATTTGTAGATAGTTACTCTATTTGTAAGAAAGTAGCACGAATTTTACTCAGACAAATTGGGGGAGTTTATACAAAGACAGGTAGTCAAGAGTCAAACTGCACTATTCCAAACTTTAATTTTAAGGACTCCAGCTTTAAAACTGTAGTGAAAGCAGTGCTGGAAGATCTCTCTCTCTCTATTTTGTTTATTTTTCCTGTGGATCTCTCACTTTTTTCTTGCCCTTCTGACATTAGGACTTTTAGCAGCATCAATGGCCACCACATCAATCACAGTGATGTGTTTTAGAGCATCTTTGCTTGTGATTAGAAAACCTCTCCTGCCACTGTTTATCAGCAGAAAATGAAACTGCAATTGCAACTGGGATGTGTCAAAGCCTAACAGCCGGGTGTTGCCATAGCAAGGGCTATGTTACATAAGCAGCCACTCTGCAAATAATTCATGCAGCCAAATTTTAAGCATAACATGAGGATTCATTTCTAAATTTATGATCTTTTTAGGAGGGAGCTTTCCTAGATGAGGTCATCTCAGTCGCTACTGAAATTGATGTCCTTAGTTGTGAAGCTCTTTTAGCACTGCCCGTTTACACCTTTATTTTGTTTGAACATATTGTTCTGTTTTTGAAACATCTGTTAGTTTAAATATGGCCTCACAATATGTTTTCTCAAGTGGTTTTTTGCAACAGTTCAGTAAAGTTCTGTATTTTGATCTTATTCAAATTTATTTGCACAATGCAGTATTAAACCAAGCAAATAACAAATGCCTTTTCTGGTTAGTGGGTGTCAAGAATTTTGCAAGGCAGCAATATAAACCAGATCACTTCTCAGATGAGAGGATTGAAATATATATACAGATGTATTTTTAGAATCTTTGCAAGTAGTTGTCTTTAAGCACTCCAACAATAATAACCCAGGCAGTTTTATCTTCTAAACCCCAAATTGGCAAATGGTCTAGCCTTTCAGTCTGATCTGCAGAAGTGTAGATAACCATTTAATCTCAGTAAAGTTACTGTAGCTTTTGATTGTATTGAATTTCCTAGAGTCAAGTGGTAATATTTGTTACCATTTTGCAGACAAATAGGGAGAAACTCTTTCCTGAGAAATTTCTCCCTGTATAGGCTTGTATTCAAAGGTATGCAACAAGGAGAAAGAGCTTTTTCTTCAAGGATTCCGTTCTGTGTAGGTGCTCATTTGTTTTTTTCCAAGAAGTTACAATATCCTCCTTAAATCATAACTGTATGGAGGATCACCTATAGCAAGCACTTCAGCAGGATAACAGCTTTAGGTTTTCAGATCCAAATATTGCAAAACTGTGCTGCTTTCACACTTACTGCTTAAATAATTTACTTAATTAATACTTTAAACATGCAGTTTAGAAGCTGAATAGTTACCAAGACAAATGCTGAAGGATGAGAGTTCCCAAATATCTTGTTAAAAAATCCTCTGGAATCACTGTGGTGGGAAATTCTGAAATGCCACATTTTCTTCATTGATCTCTTCCAGCTTTCCAAATGCATCTGCTTTCTCTAAAAAGATGAAGGAAGGAGATGGAGGTGAGATGTATTTTTTCAGAAGAAAAATTCTGGGAGCCCAACATTGAGCTCATATCGTAAGAAATCTACTGCCATGTGAACCTGCTTGCAGCACTGCCAATTTCTTGTTGTGAGACAGACCTAGCAGGGCAGTTCCTCTTAAATTTAAAAGAGCTGACTGTCCAAGAGCAAGCATCTGCTGCTCCATGTAATGTTCCTTTCCTGCAGTTGAAGGATGAAGGGCTGGAAGACACAGATCCATGGGACTGGGGCACCCAAGATCTGGAACATGAAATGCACATCCACTCGTATGCACATTTTTGCCCTCCCTGTGTATGGGGTTTAGCAGATATGTGGGAGACAAAACTAATTTTTCCTTGAGGCTTCCAATGCAAGCATTTTTCTTATGCAAAGGAAGTTCAGCACTATCTGTAGAGAGTCATTTTATAGTACTGGAGGCCTAAAAATCTACCCCATTTTGTGCTACTTATCTGCCAAATAATGTTATCTTGAAGAAAATAGCTGTGGATGTGATCTTGCAGGATGCTTGGCATTTGCAGTTTATCCTTTCAGTAGAAATTTAGGGCACTTGGTACCTCAGATGAAGTGGCTAGAACAGTAATTTCAAAGTGTTTGGCCTTACATGATTAACATCTGCTACAGTACCATATGGTGGGAATTTCCAAGTAAACTATTAATTAATATAGGAGTGCACCAGAGTAAGCCTTAATTAAACTATATTCAGCTAAAGTGTATTATTTTAACACAGTCAGATGCATAGTGCTGTACCTTTGTATTGATACCTTTTTCTGTTTTGTGAAGAAGAGGGAAAAATGTTGATGAGAATTAATTGAGCCTATAAATGGAAGATTCAAGTAGCTTTTAAAATAAATGGTTTAGGACTCCCATCAGCATCAAGCATCCATTGATTTAAGTGGAACAGGGTCTATATTTGGTAATGTTGAGTTGTGCTTTGTGAATGCTGTGGTGACTCCTCTGCTAGGATATTACTAGTGTGGGGTGTGGGTGGTCAGAGGGTGTCAGGCAGAGCTGCACGAGCCTTTTGCACAGAGCTTCAGATATTGCTGCTGGGGCCATGCCTGTGCCACTTGGTCTAGTACCACTGGTGGAATGAAACCTTCCTGTGTCAGCTGGCCAAAATAGTCTGGAGGAGTGTTGGGGTAGCAGCCAAGGTTGTCCATGAGTGTGGGTAATGCTGGGACCCCTCCTTGACCTCTTGTATTTAGAATGGTGAGCATACCCATGTCTAGAGCTGAGCAGCTGGCTGGCTCACCTCTAAAGGGCTCTTTCCTCCCACAGGGAATGATTGTCACTGTAATGAAGTTTATAACATTACTGGTTTTGTTAAAGTATAGAATTTATTTTTAGTTTGGCCAGATCCACCAGTTGCCAGTAGCTACAGCTATAAATGACCTATTTTTAAATAGGTATTTTTTCCCTGGCTTCCTCTCCTTCTTTCTCTCCTGATAATCTTCACATCAAGAAGGTGAAGAAAACCTTCCTCTGCATATCGAGGCCAGGTAAATATAGGTGGGACATGTATAGGTGGTAAATATAGGTAAGCATATATAAATATATGCCAATATTGTCTGAGTAATTCACTAGATGGCATTCTTCCCTCTGAGTCAACACTGAAACCCTTCAGGAGAATGAGAAGAGAGCTTAGTCATTTTAGTGAGATGCCAACCTGAAATCTTGACCAAGTGTGGTTGCTGAAGGCTCCCTGGCATTCTGTGTAGTAGTGGGAGAGTTAGCTCTAGCATGCTAATTAAATTCCATGTTAATAATTAAAGTCTTTGTAACTGGATTCCCCTCACTGGTATCCATTACTGACATGCACCTGCCTAACTTTCTTTAATGGCTTTGTAGTTTTGTTGGTTGTTTTCACATCGTTGATAGTTTGATTCACAAGGTGCAATGCTGTTCTTGTCCTTGTTTTGTTTCTGATTTTTCTGTTTCCAGAAATATCTATAGAGGGATCTGTTGAACACGAAGTAGAAGTCGCTCTGTAAAAAAAAACAACTTAGGTTGTGTACAGTCAACTGTTGTGAATCTGCACTTGCTTTGTGTACACCTTTTAAACACCAAATAAGTAACAATTTTCTTCTTGCTTAGTCTGAGTGAAGAGTGACTGGAGACTTTTTTGTGAGATATCCAAAAAGTACCTTCTTGAGTGTTCAGCATTGGCTGACTTCTGGCTGTCTTGTTTATTGTTGCTTTGTCATCATGGATCAAACCACATGCCCTTTGTCTCCAATTCTCTTCAGAGGTCAAGAATGGCTCTTTTTTGTAGACTTTATTTTATTAGAGTTAATATGAAAAGAACCCAAACCAAATGTGTTAGTGTGTTTTTGTTTTTGTAGTCCACTTCTTGTTTCCAAAACTTTTTGTAAATGCAGGGTGACAAAAAGATCCTGCTTTTCAAGAGGTGTTATTTATTTCAAATTTTGTAGTATTCAAATATTTTCCGTTAAAAGTATATGCTAGTTTAACCTAGAATGTGGAGGTTTAATGTTTCTTGAATTTCTTTTAATGTTTTTTGATACAATGTTGAGTATTGTGCCCCACAAGTCCTCTTGAAAATACCAGCAGTCTCTAATTTCACTGTTGGGTACTGGACTTCAAAAGCAGGTGAATTTTTTGTTACTTCAGTGATTATTTCATTGTATGTTTTAAACTGTCTGGCTCTTAGCTGCCTTTTGCAGTCTGTGGTCAAAAGCCTATTTCTGGAGCCCTGATAACTGAGTCCAAGAGCACAGTGTAGTGTGAATAATTTGTCATGCTCTGCATGGGGATTTGACAGAGGTTCAGCCCAGAAGTGTAATCATTGAACATAAAAAATGTTCCATATTAGTGTCAATCTGAATATTTGAAGAACAGAGGGCAGATTATCATTAGAAAAATAAGATAGGTCTATGACAGGACTCCTTGAGAACAAGTAAACTCAGTTTTTAAAAGGACTTGATAGTTCATAGCCTTCAAAGGACTGTTTTAAATATGAGTACTTTGGCAAACTTCATTACTGACAGAGCATTTGAATGCCTAATGAAGTATGGTGAAGCTGCTGTTTGCAACTATAGAAAGTATAAGGATGTATATGTAATCATGAAGCTCCTGTATTTCCTATAATTACCATGTTTTCTTGTTGGTTTGTTAGGATTTTTTTTGGATGTGTTTTTTGTCTTGCTTTTTTTTTTTCTCTAATAATTTGGTTTTGGTGTTGCCGATAACTACCTTGGCTTGAATAAGACAGCTGAAGAGTGGTGGCAATGAAGGAGTGGTTGCCATCTCACTGAATCACAGAGTTGTTGGGGTTGGACCTCTGGAGATCACCCTGCCAAGTCAGCAAATGACACAGGAATGTGGCCAGGTGGGTTTTGAATGTCTCCAGAGAGGGAGACTCCACAACCTCCCTGGGCAGCTGTTCCAGTGCTCTGCCACCCTCAATGTAAAGAAGTTCTTCCTCATGTTGAGGTGGAACTTCCTGTGTTTTAGTTTACAGGTATTGCTTCTTGTCCTATTGCTGGGCACCACTGAAAACAGTCTGGCACCATTGAAAATAGTCTGGCACCATCCTCTTGGCACCCATCTCCCTCATGGAAATGTCAGTATTTGAAAATGATCTTAACAGTTTACCAATCCAGGGTCTTGGGAAAAAACAAAACAAGATAAAAATCACTTTTCTGTGAAAATACAGCCTATGTACTAGGTAGTATTTGCTAGATAAACAAAAGATTAAATTTGTTGCAGAGGTCTAAAGGTAGTTTCTTTTCAGTTCCTAAAATTTTACAAAGTTAGTTTACAAGGAGCTCACTGATGTTTTGGTTGGTCTGTCTTGGACACTTAAAACCCTTTCCTGTTATTTATTTGGGCATCATCAGCTTCTCTTTGCATCTTATCTGTTGTTGCTCAGCTCACTGTAAGCTGTGCTGAATGATCCAATTACGAACTGGAGGTAACTAATGCTAATGAGCTATGAATGAGTAAACCTGAGCAGACTGGGCAATTAATGCTGGCCTCTGGTGGCTGCCTCTCTTACCAGGTTGTAAGGGATTGTAGGGTTTCATGGTTCTTCCTGACACCATTGCCTTCCAAAGCAGGGTGCAGTGATGTGCTGCAGGTGGCTGCCTGGGCATCCAAATGCTGTCTGTGACTGTGGGACAGAGGCTTGAGTGTGCAGAATAGTGTGTCCTGAATGTTTTTCACCTCTGCAGATCTGAGAAAGTTTCTCTTTAGAGGAATGAGTGCTCTGTGTAATAGAATATCTGAAAATAGAATTTCAATATGTGACAGGTCCCTTCAAAACTCCAAAAATTAATTAAAGTTTGTTTTCTAGTTCAAAAGAAGGTAAAGCTGAATACAAACTTTTCTGCTCAGTCCCTTGTTAAAAAAACAAACAAACAAACAAAAAACTTAAAAGACCTTTAGTTTACAAAACATTTGTTTTTCAGTTAACAATATATTGTAGGCTGTGGTGGGAATGATGACAATTTAGCTTCAAAGGAAAAATGAACATGCTCATAACTCTTCATCTGCACTTGTATGAAGTCAGGCAGGATTAAATAAGACCTAGAAATTGTAATATTGTCATTTCATTAGATTTTCTCACTTTCTTTGTGTTCAGCAGTGTGGTTTAGGTAATTGACTTGTATTTATCCTGAGAATTAAAATTCTAAATCATAGGCCTTTATCCTCTTGTTTCGTGCTCTTAAATACTATGAGGAGAGTTCCTGCAGAATACTGTTTTGATAAACCTTACTAAATCAAACTTCAAGAAAGAATTAAAATGAGACCTCTGAAGGCAAAGATTGATGTGGATTGGGTTTTAGTCTCAATCAATGGTAAAATTGTTTATAAAATTGCAAGTGTATCTAATTTTCTTTTGATAGAATCTTTGAATGCTTTATAGCAGGTCACAAAGTTGCAACTCAAAGTTTTTGAGTTAAAAATATCTCAGTAATGTCAAATGTTAGGACTGTACTCACTAGAAGGAATGTGGCTACCAGATTACTGTAACTCAGAAATGGGCAAATAGATAGAAGTAGCTTTTTGGTGGCATGATTTGGTATTTAAATCTCAAGAGATATTTTTAAAATTTTGTTTGTTTGTTTGTTCTTGGTTTGAGGGTTTTTTTTTGTTTGATGCTAATTATTTTAGGATTTTTTTTGTCACTGTGCTCAAAGTAATAAATAGCTTAATTGTAAAATTATGCAATTAGTGTTGAGAAGAGTAAATCCTTGTAGCTTCTGTAGAAGAACACACCCTTGCTAAGAACAATTGACTTGAACTTTTGATGAGTTCTTAAATGTGCGTCTTTTAAAGTTATTATCATATGACAGATGGGGAGTAAGCTAGCTAGGAGTTCAGAGAGGTCAGATACGGTCAGCTATAAAGAATTGTCTGCCTGATTGGTTTTTGGGGTTTGTTTTACCCTTTTTTTCCCCCTTCCCTTAATGACTTTTTGCTGTGACATATGTGACTTAATATTTAAGTTTGCTCTGTGCACTCTAATCCAATTGCTTTGTTTAGTCAAATGAATGTTTTTTGTTCTGTTCTGAATTTTAGCTATTGCTTTTTGCATTAAATGTGCATATTTAATTAGGATATGTTATTAAAGATTAGATTCTCACAATAGGATGTGTGCCAGCTCATGAAATGAAGTCATGCTTGTCAGGAGATAGTAAATAATAAGCTTAGTAAGGTTTAAAAGATGTGTCTTGCAAAACATTAGCCTCTGTAATGAGTGCAAAGTGGCAACAGCACATAAATATCCATTGTTTTTCTCCAGTGGATCTGTTTGAATATGAGTTTTCTTAATTTGAATTAAATTTTCTTTTACCAGTTTAATGAAACAAACAAGAAGGGATGTTTGTCTTTTCAGAAACCAGTTTCCCATCCCAGAACAATGGCTTGTTTTGAACTGAAGGGGAACAATCCAGCATTCATGCAGTATCTTGTAATCTCTGTTCACAGAATCACTTTGAAAAATAAGAAACTGCTGTCCAGTGAATCCCCATTTAGCTGCAAGGAGGAGTCTTGGACTCCCAGATTTGCTTTCAGGATTGTCTATATTCTGTTCTTCATTTTATCCAGAATCTTTTAATACTCCTGGGAGCAAGGGCTGGGAGCTTAAGTTTCCCTTTGCTCTTCAGTGCCTTGAGCATCCTGGCTGGTGTGTGTGTGCATGGGCTGGAGTGCCCAGGGTGGCATTGGCAACAGCAGGATTTAGAGGCAAGCATGAGTCTGTCTCCATCCTAATTTGATCAGACAAAACTGCCTGCAATCATGCCCTGTTATCCTAAATTCAGGCATCTAATTTCTGTCTTTAAGTGCATGAGTCTCTCTCCTTGGGCCTGGGCAGACTAAGTCTTCTGCTGATAACATGTGCAGTGGGCTTTTTGCTGATGTTTCTGATGTTCCCCCTGGCCCTTTTGGGAGAAAGAGCAGCTGGTGTAACCCTTCTTTGGGTGGCACCTCCAGCCCAAAGCAGGGGGGGAAATGGGAACAGTATGATGGAATGCAGTTGTGTGATGTGGAAAGCAGTCATTTAGGTGGAGAGGAGAAAAAAAGGTGTACTGTGCATACACACATATTCTTAGTCACTTTTGTTTTACATTATAAAATAATGTACCTGCAGCATATTGCTGAGGGTACCATGCTGCCATTTTTGGCCAATGCACAAAACATTGGTACTCAGTACTGGAGGGCCTTAAATATCCTACATTTAATTTTGCACAAAACTCTTACCCAAGTGTCTGAACAAAATTACAGAAAATGGTTCTTTTTACTGCTGATTTTTTTCCCCTGTGCTGCTGGCCCCCCTGTATTGCTGGCATTTCTGGGGAGTTACCAGTATTGCAGTAGCAGAAGGGGCTGCTCATCACCTTCTACTTGGGTGATGCTATTCTGGCTCCTCCTCGTTAGAGGGGAGGGAGAAGGTTAAGTGTCTTATGTCATCTTTAGTTTCGGTGCACTGAAGCATTTCTAACTGACTGTCTGCTTTTTTTAATGAAAGAAATTTGTCTTGTAACAGCTTTATGTGCCCAGCTAATTAAAACCACTGTTACATTACTCGCCATGTATTCTGTTTGTTAGGCAGAAATTGTTTGCACTTTGACAGATTCATTTCTTCTTGATATTTGTTTTGTAGGATGAAGCTGTCTCAGACTTGCATAACTTAGGAAATAGTAAAGGTATTAAGGCATTTTAAATACTGGTAAATACAAAGTTTTGTCAGTCATTAGCACAGAAAACATTTTCAGTTTTGTTTAGCATCATAAAATACAGTTTGTTCTGCCTGTGTGAATGCCTCTGCCATATGTGGAGACTAAGTTGAGTGACCTTTAGTTTGATACATGAAGCTTGGGAATGTGCTTTAAATAAAGAAATAATAAAGAAATTGTTGCTATGCCATAATGCTTTTCTAGTAACCTTTTTAAAAGGAAAAATGCTCTTTTTTAGTGAAGAGGCAGGATTGTCTGTTCTTTCTTAGGCACTCAGTGGTGGTTGATGTCTTTCAAATTACTTGAGGTCTTGTATATTTGTTCAGTGCTATCCTCATTGAGGGCTCTGATTGCTTCCACATGAATCTGAGCATGCACAGGTGGGACTCAAAGACTGCTGCGCTGCCTGTCACTCCTGATTTGAGACCTGAAGGTCTGAGGAGCTTCACCCATGTGGGAAGCCTCATCAGCTGTTAAGACGGAGCCACCTCCTAAACAAGCCATGCTTTTCCTCCTATCCTCTGCCAAAAGCTGTGGGGTGGATGGAGGATTAACAAACTCATTAACTTTTATCCCAGCTGTCAAGCAGTCCCTTGACAAAGTCTTTGGTGGTCACGATGATGCAGATTCTGTAGCACA
Organism: Lichenostomus cassidix; assembly: GCF_008360975.1. Classification (NCBI taxonomy): domain Eukaryota; kingdom Metazoa; phylum Chordata; class Aves; order Passeriformes; family Meliphagidae; genus Lichenostomus; species Lichenostomus cassidix. Next base: position 13,969,134 of record NC_139479.1, on the reverse strand, counting down.
CTGAAAAGTAAAAAAGTCATTATTAGTAGCATAAAATTTCACAAATGAGGTTTCTATTCAGTGTATTGGTGGCTGAACAAGCTGGATTCTTTTTGTAAGTACAGGAGTATTAAAAATGAAGACCACCACTTCCACCTGCTCAAAAGTAAGGGATGGGGAGGGCTGAAGTAGCACCTCTCTTCATCCCTGAGTATTTAGGATGTTGCAGGCTGAATGGCACAAGACAAGGTGAAGTAAATAATTGTGTAGGTTATTTGGAGGAAGAGATCTGGTCACCCAGTGGTAATTGTTCACACTTCTGGCCGAGCAGTAGAAGCCATCACATTTTGCTATCTGGTTCACCATTATTCTCACTGAATATAGGAGAGAAGAGAGTGTTTGTAATTCATAACCCAGTATGTTGGAAGAGGCCTGGTGCCAGAAACCAGCTGAATGGGTGCTTCTTGTCTTAGACTCTGTAAAATGTAGGCCCTGTATAACCTAGTTTGTTATATGTAAAAAGAGAGAGGCAATGGATGAACAGACAGAAAAAAAAGATACTGCAAATTTTTTGTTTTATATAGATTAACTGATTAAATTATTTCAAGCAACAGGAAATGCTTCAGTGTAAAATTCCTGCCTGGCATGACTTACAGGTCTGCTTTGATCTTCCACAGCACGTATTACTGTTACATTGGTAAGCAAGATGCTGGAGAACAAATTTGTATTGATGGAAGACAAACAAATACACCACCAAAACCTATTTCAGAAGTTCCTTGAAGCTTTATAAGAAATATCAGAGCTGTGACAAAGAGCTGGTGCATGGTTTGCAGTGGTTGTGGGCTGAATCTGCATCCTATTTATTCCAAGGGCAGGTGGGGCTTCTGTACACAATGCCCAGTAAGTCTGGCTGTAAGAGGATTTTAAAGATTTTTGAATGCTCTAGAGAGAAGTGTTTTAGATCATTTGGTGAGTCTGTACAGTATGTTCATGTGTTAAAAAATCTCAAAATATCGGTTGAGGTCCTCAAGGGTACTCATTATTAACAGTGATAGTAAATGCTGATCTTCTGGTAAGCTCTAGCTGTTATTTGCACCCGTGTTTGGGATGTTTTTAAAAGGAACATTTTAATGGGAATTTAATGGGACTTTCTCAAGGAAAATTTGAAATTACATTATCTTCCAGTTTGAGATTAAACTGCTTCTGTTTCTGAGTTTGTGTAAAAGAAATGATAACAAGACTGGTAGGAAAAGCATCATGACATGGAAATTACAGAAAACCAGAAATAACTAACGCATCATGTCTTGTATAAAATATACACCAATTTTCTTGTTTTATTTCCTAATGGTAAAATATGCTGACAAATGCTTATGGCATTTACCATAGGCCAAAGGTGGATTACAGGGAAGAGCAGGTGGAAATGCTTTCATGCTCTTGCTAGAGGGACTAAAAGAAGGTCCTTCTGGATGTCTCTTTGGCATTGTTGGTGTGGGCACTGAGCTGCTGATGTGGGAGCAAGGTGAATGCAGCAGGGTCACTGCTGGAGGTGGCTCTGGTGCTGAGCCACCAGTGGGCCAGGGGGGCATCTCTTGCCATAGCCCTGAGCCTCCCTGCAGGGTTTGTAGGTTATTGATGTGCTCACTGTGGGGAGGAATTGCCTGGCACTGAGACAGGCCAGTGTCCAGAGAAAGAGAGCAATAAAGTCTCACAGTTAACAAAGAGAATTCTTTCAGGCTGGTTAATCTGTAGAAGGCAGGGAGAGGATGGTGGTGGTAATACTGTGGTTTTAATTAGAGTTAGGTTCTGAAATTGGTGAGTGTCCTTGGACTGTGCAGAGCAGGGGAAGTGAGAGCCTTCTCAGCAGTAGGTGTGAGCCGAGACACCTGGTAAGACAGGTGGAAGACAGTGCCATAAAGAGTCACTGTGTGTCACCAGTGCTTCAGCCACCAGCTCTGCCACGTTCTGATTCTGACTCCAGCAAAGCAAAAGAGTCAAGTTTGTTCATTGCTCCACTGTGTAGAGAAGCTCTGTAACAATTGACAGTTCTGTTTTGAACACTCATTAGCACTTCAGATTAGCTATTAAAGGACATGAAACGTTTAATCACCATGTCTTTTCTTGTTAGCAGTAGTCACTAGTGGAATGCTATAAAAAAAATTGTAATTAAGTGAAAAAATTGTACTTTAGCAATTTTATTTGGGATGCAGCAATTTCAATCATTGAGATTACTGCCCTGAGGAAACTACACTTTCTTCTCCCTTAAATAATGTTTTTAACCTCTTGAAATAGTAGCATAGTAATTCTACATGTGATGTAGAAGTCTGGAAGATCCCCTTTTACTGCCTCTGCATGTTTGGGCATTTCTAGTGTGTGGTGCAAAGGTGGAACTTTTGCTCGTGATTGAAACTGCTGATTTCTCATCTTCTAAAGGTCTGCTATTTAATGAAATATAAGCATGATACAGCAGTTTTCTGCAGCAGTGACACATTCATTGAATTGCTTTTCTCTTCCCTAGTATCAGCTCTTAAAAAAAGCTATTTGGAATAGACTTCTGACTAAGTTTAAAAATGAGCTCTCTTAATTATAGATTAAAGGAAAATTTATAAGCCTCAGAAATCCTCAAAATAGTGAAGCACAGTCTTTTATAATGTTTTCAGTTTGATATTCAAAAGGTTCCACTAAAATAAAACAGCTAATTTTTCAGGGGTCCATAATTATAGGACCTATTTCTTAAACTGAGATCTGTTACTTTGCACAAAATCAGCATTTAATCAAAATAATTTTCAAGTAACTTACTTGTGTTCTGGAAGTACAGAATATGTGAAAGATAAAAACAAGCATCCATTTTTAATAGTATGTTCCAGGGAACTCTGAAGGGAATGCCATGGAAAATGCCAGTGAAACTTTGCCAATCAACCCCTGTCCTTCCCTTTGCCCTTCTCAATAGCCAAGACTTGTCCCAGGAGAAGTCTTCGCAATGCATTCATGCTGTTGTGATGACTTCTGCCAGCTGTGCTTTTCAGGAGCATGCAGCCAGCTCTGTACCTAGTAATGCATGGCAAGGCATCCCATGGCATCCCATCCCATGGGCAGTGGGGCAGGCAGCTGAAACACTGGGCAAAAGCAAAAAGATGGGGCTGTGGCTTCCTGCAGCTTCTCCCCTGGTTCCAAGGGCAGTGGGTGGCTGGCCACCTTCAGCATGGGGGAGCTCTGAGCAAAGGTCAGGTGGGGTTTGGGTGGAGATAGGCATGGTCACACCAAAGTCTTCCCCAGATGGATTGGATACAGTGAGGGTTCAAGGTATCCACACTGCAAGGCATGGACAGGGGAGGAAGAGCAGTGGGTTTGTACAGGGAAGTTGGGGGTGAGAGAGACGTGACTCTTTGGGTGTTCCTGCCTGCACTGATGAGTTGGGACTGGGCTGAGATAGTTTTTTCCTCCTTGCCTCAGCCACCCACGGAGAAAGACAGTGAGTGGACTGCAGGTGATGACTGCTGCAGTCAAAGGTTTTGGGAAGAACTGAGATGCAGGAAAAATAGACATTTTTTCATATGAATGCTGAGTGATAAAGTTTACTGTGAAAACCTGACCGTGAAAAATAACTCCTTGTTAGATTTTTCCTGCATGCCAGTGGGGTATATTTTTCTGTTAGCATTTAGAGCATGCTGAGGCGTGAGGATGGGGTTTGCAGAAGAAAATCATCTCCTTCTTTCTGGAGCTTAGCTTCCTTCATACAGTGATAGGAAAAACAACCTCTTTGCAGGTCTGGCTGAAGTGCAGCCTTGGTGGTAAGGATTGGGAATGGTGAAATTGGAGAGTAAGATGCAAAAAAAAAAAAAAGGTCAGTTATTACTATAACTAAATATATTTTTGTGGGCTTGACAATACAGACAACATTTCTTTCCAAAAGGGAAGGAGGATTGTGTATACTGCCCAATTTGTGGAATCCAAAAAATTTGTTTATCCTTGGCAAAGCATCTGAAGGTGTCAGAAACCATAAGATGTTGCAAGCACCTCACAGGGAGACGTCTGGGATCCTTCTAGAGATTTCAGTGCAGCTTTAGGCTGGAGAACTTTTTTCTGTAAGATGGTATGGTAAGATTTGAGATTCTTTGAAGAGATTAAAGCCCTGAAATTTGATTATCAGCTGCTAATGTTCAAAACACTTACTGATTTTTTTTTCTAATATATTCTGTATGTATTCTATTCTAATATGTTCTATTTTTCCATTCTATAACATGGAAAACTCTTGAAGACCAAATTCATAAAAAGTTAGAATTGATTTATTTTGCCAGTATTAAAGCTAAAATGAAGGAATTTTGCCAGTATTAAAGCTAAAATGATGGAAGAAGTCAATATTCCTTACGGTTGCACAAAACTATATCAGAAATAATTTTGGAATATATTCTATAAATTAACTCTGTCTAAACATGCGTTTAATGGGAAAGCTTTGAAAAAATACCTCCAAATGCTGATGCCTTTGAGATTTTCGCAATATGTCGCAAAATGTCATTCTAAGGTAATGACATTATTTTCTGAGAGAGAGAGAGACTGTAAAGGACATACTTAGTCTGATATATACATTCATTCAGTAATATCAATTATATTATTAGGACATGAGTAGCTCCACAACTTTCTGCAAGAACTAAAGCTTCATCACCTAAGAAGATGAGCAAGCTCACGCTTACATAAAACATCAGTGTGATCTGCTTTAGTTTTGGTAGGAGTATTCACAGTCTTGAAGTTAAAATCATGGATGGTCTCAGAAATCAGGCCCATATTTGAGAACTGCAGCTTAGCTGTGGTACATGTACCTTGAAAAGCTTACTCTGGGGATTTTCTGATTTTGACTTTTTTATTTCTGCAGCTTTAATACTGCATTTGTGCTAGCATCTATCATTCAATTTGCACTAGTTGTTCCTTAGTCGCTTTAGTGAGGGTGGTATGTTTCTGGGTTGCCAGTAGCTGCAAAAATAATGCAATAATGAATAGTCCTGTAAAACTACTTGTGTACTGGCAGAGGACCTCTGTTTCATCTGGGATGAAAGGTTTACTTTCTGGGAAGCTAAAAAATGCATTTGTTGTTTTTTATGCCTGTACCCTCATAAACGTTTTCTAGTTCTTCTTATCCAAGTCATTTTTAAAATATAGCTTTCTCATTGCTTTTGTTTAATTGCTTTCAACTGTATTAAAATGTTTAGGCATTCACAGAGTGCTGTTTTTCCTTAAGGTGGGAATAGACTTGGAGAGGATTTAGAAAGTATAGCTGCTATCAGCTGTCTAAGATATACACTTAAGCTGGCTAATTTACTTGGTAAAATTCTTTCAAAACTCAAAAATTTTAGGATCTAATGATTTAAGTTGGGCTGTGAAAGCCTCCAATCCTCTGTGTCCAAATAAGCCTTCCTCGTCCTGTGCGCAGAAAGGAGAGACGTTTTGGGATGGAATTCAATAGCATCAGGCCAAACATTGAAAGATTGTTTGCACAGCTGTGCCTAAGCGGTGACCAAACTGTTAAACAACCTAGTGGGGAGAAAATGAATAGAAACTCCTGTTGGCCAGAGGATTGAGTTTCCTGGACAGTGCTCAGGATGTTATGAAGTCATTGCATATGCTGGGTCAAGGCTTATACCCATATTTTCCCCTTGTGCTTGGGAATACTTCATGCTTCGCTTTTTTGTAATAATATAATTGGCTTAAAGCATCTGAACAAAATTCTGTACTGACGAATGATGCACTATAGTGTAGTTACCTTTCACTTCAATTAAGGAACCTTTCCCTGCCAGTAAACTGATTCACTGATGTGAGAGGAGACAGTGCCTGTATATCTGTCTTGCTTCCTTGCAAATTGTAGATTATGAAACTGGACTACTGAGCAATAATTTAATCAGTGGCATCAGAAGAGCATTAAGCTCCATTAAATGTTGGGTCACCATCAATGTCAGATGAGTATTAAATTATGGCTTGCAACTTAGTAATACTCATCCAAAAACACAGTGCTTAGGTTCTTGGCAAGCATATAACAGTTTATAATGGAGCAGATGCTTCAGAGCTTAACATATGACTGAAGTGTCAAGTTGTGTCAGAGAAGATGGTCCCAGCAGTAATGTGGTGCTCAGACTTTGTGAGGCTCATGTTCATGAATCGCTTCCTACCTGAACTATGTGGGTTAAAATTATTTCATTAACAGGATCCCCTGTTGAATGCTTGGAGGTCAAAGCACTGCTCTGCCTGCCAAAGACTGGCTTATATAATTCTGTCTGCAAATGGTGGAGGTGCATTTCTCCTGACAAGGAGGGAGGTTCCCTAAAGGCTGCTCACAGTTTGAATTTTTAGTAGAACACAATTTTCTTTCTGGTTCTAGTGCACCACAACATTGCCAGCTTGGAATTTGGAAGATGTCTTTGATACTTCTATTGCTAGTCACAGATTTTCCAAGTAACATCAGTGAGGTGAAACTAGTAATGCCCTTCTGGGTGGCTTTGCTAATGTTAGCAGTAGCTCTCATGCAGCAGCTAAATCTTTGAGGCTCTTGTCAGTCTGCTGTACAGCTCCTGCCACTTAGGAAAGCTGTGTGCTTCAGGAGAGGCTGACCTTGGAGCTGTGCAGGGAGAGAGAAGGATGAAAAATGGATGCTTGGAAAAAATGTTTTTCCCATTCCTATTTAGGTGCAAAGATTACAGGAAGGAGATAAAGCAGAGAGGGAGTGGGTTGGGCTGGGAAAGTAACAGATGTGCTGAGGAGAATTTTTGCTGGTAGTGGTGCTGGGAAAGGAGCAAAAGAGAGATGCTGACATAGGTAGAGCTTACCTGGTCTTTATGCAGCCTCTAGCTTGATGGTAAGATGGGTTCTCCAAGTAGGAATCCTAACAGGATCTCTGTACCCATCTGCTGAAGATGGCACTTAGGGTTCTTGCAAAAATCTTGCATGTGGTTAAAATTTTCTTATCTGATGGTAACCACAAGCTGGCCACATAGTGTTACGGGCACAATATTGTGGCAGGATATTGAAAGCACTGTTACAGGTTTTTATTTATTAAGAATTGCATCACTGGTGCTCAGATGTTGCCAGCTAATTTCTTACTGCTTTACAGAAACCAGAGTACTTGTTTTGTGACAGTGGACTGCAGATGAAAATACTGCAGTTGCAGCTGAAAACTGGCTGGAAGGCAGTGGTCTTCAGGGATGAGTCCCATTATTTGACCACAGGAAAGGCTGCCTGAGGTGATGGAGCAGTGCATTGCAAAATCGCTCCAGTCACAAGTCTCCAGTCTCCTTCTGCCCATAGTTTTCACCCTAAAATTGGGGTTCATTTGCTTTTTAAAAAGTACTGTCCCAAAAATCTGCATGTCCTATATTTTTTGTTTCAAAATTATACCGATAACTTGTTGAAATTTTCATAGTAAGCTATTAATATAAAGCTTCAGATATTTTTTCAATTTTCTACTTGTATTCCTATTGTGGTTTTGAAACCAGCTATTATGCAGAGAACCAGCTCTGAAGGGTTCCAAGCAGGTCATCCAAGCAGAACCTGTCATGAGGGGAATTGCACCTTATCTATTATATGCATTTAGAATTGTGATTTCCTCTCTGCCAGAGCTTAACTTCATGCATGCTTTATTATTAAAAGCCCTGTTATTTCTGAAATAGTTCACGTTAGGAAAGACATTCTAAAGGAATTAAGAGTTTTAAGGTATTACTGTTTCTTAACAGGGGGATGAAGTAAAACACAAGCACTAGGATGCGTGTGATGCAGTCCAAGATGAGAATACAGCTTGATACAGATACATAGTTGGGATTTGGAAATGGTGGTGAAATTTTGTGTTTCACCTTAGAGCAGGTACTTGGAAATAAAGATGTCATCTGTTTCTCAAAAAGCCCCAGCTCTATAAGTCCAACTCAGGTTCAGAATGTTATTTTTTAGTGAGCCCAAAGGAGTTTGTGGCAGGTAACAGGGACAGTCATTTCCTTTGGCCTTTATCAACAAGGAGGAAGGCATGCAAAGTAAGCCAGAACTAATATCAAAGTCGCAATTATTAATTCGTTCAGGTTTTACAAGTACTTGAAATTATATATATCCAACCTCTTGTTTCAGGTACATTATAAAGGATAAATAAGGAATGCCTCATATAGCAAAAAAATTGATACATATAACAAGTAGTGTTAAACTCAGCAGTGTGAAAATTCAGGTATTTTCTTTTAGATTTTTTGGTTTTGTTTCTTTGATTTTTTTATTCTCCTGGCTTTTGATTAGGTATGGATGAGGTGCTAATGAAATATGTAGGATTTTTATACTGATCTCTTATCTCTTTTCAATATAAATAATGCTTAAACAGGTAGGAGATAATGGAGCAAGACTAGGAAGTATACTACAGTTGGCTATATCCAGCTAGTACAGGAAATGCTAAACAGCACTTAGCATAAACCTCCTGCTGATATCTTGTGGAAATGGGCAAGAATATCTGTAATCGGTGCACTTTATCCCATGCTGACTGATAAAAGAGGTTAGCTCTACCAGCCAGGGCTATTGCAGAATAAAGGGTGAAGATCACAGAAAGGAAACCCTACCTCAAAATTATGTCAGTGGTAAAATTTCACATATTTTTTTTTGCTTTTATCTGATAAGATATGGCAAAAATAAAGTAGAGCTGCAGTTGAACCTCAGCTTTGGTTTTATGCCATGCCTTCCATGTGGCTTGGGGCAAGGCTGTTTGCCAGTACAGCCAAGGGAAATGCAGAACATCACTGCATCTTGTGCTGCCTTCTGGAGGGCTCTGTACTAGTAGAGCTCTCAGTGGCAGCATGTTCTCTGTGATGTTCCTGGCCTCTTTCTCCATGAATTGCATGTGAGTCTGAGTGTGGTGTGCATCTTCCAGCTCTCCTCAGATGGTTGTCAGTGTTGCCTGCAAGAGTGGAAAATGTGGGGATATCAGGTTATTCTTTGGATTTCCCAGCATTAGGCCTCTGAATTTGTGAAGTAAATGTGTGTGTATGTATGTGCATTATAAAATGTTAGAAATACTAAATGGCAGCAACTTGCACAAATGTATTCAGTGCGTAATGTTAGTATTTAATGAAGTGCCGAATTCTTTCTTTGGGAAAGAACTTTAGGGATGTGTTTCATACCATTAATTTAGTGCTATGCAGTTAACAGTTAAAAAAAAGTTGTTATTATTTTTGTGTGTGCACACATTACTTTCCATGTGAATGTTCATTTCTCTTTCCTGGGGATATAACATTGACAAGACTTGAAAGAGACTAATATGTCGCTGTAGATTAATTCAGTCTTTGAAGGGTCTAATTCCTAGTTACTGCTTTTTGCTCATATGGATAAATTGTACAAGCAAGTGATTATGCAAAATGAGAAACTAACTAAAGTGTAGTTTAGCTTGTCACTTCAACAGATTTTTTTTTATTTTTATGTATTTACAACTTAGTCAAAACTGACAACATTATTTTGAAAAGTATATTGCCAAAGAAAATAAAAACCAAACAGATATATTTTGCCCTGATCCAGTTGTGTGGTTTGCACTCCCACTTCACAAGCTTGCAGTCAATATTGTAGATTTTACATTATGGCACATGTTCTTCACTTTTAATGAGTGAGAGGAAGAGTGGGGAAGAGCAGGCATGTAAAGTTATCCTTGCATTTCTCTTATGTAAAGCTCTCTACTTTGGATATAGTTTGAAGCAGATTGTGTTAGCCAAGAAGCTTAAAACCAAAATGGTTTTACTTCTTAACACAGTTTAGATCTGTGCATATCAGAATGTAATAAAGCTGTACTTACGGGACTGTTTGTAAAGTAATTTGAACATATTCTGTCCAATTATGGTTGATGTCATTAGAGTTCTCTCTTATGAAGTCCTTCCTGAGAGGAGGCAGATAGAGCCAATGTGCAAGAGCTGGATGATTTTGCTGGTCATAGAAGGAAATCAAATGTTAGGGGAGGAGGAGTAATTTGGAGCATGGAGAAGTCATTGTATAAGCACTCCCAACCAAGCCTAGCATCCTGTTGCTCCAGAGAGAGGTTCAATGTGAGTGTAGCAAAACTACAGAATTGTTCCTGATGGAAAATGAATTGCCTTGCTTTCAACCACTCTGCTGGGCTCTATCAAAACCACAGACCCTCTGTGAGGACATCACCAAATAAATCTTGAAGCCTTATTTGAACCATTAGCAGATTTCTCCAGTGGGTGGGAGACAGTGTAAAGTACAGAGGTAAAGTAAAGCTTTAACAACTGTTGTATTATTTCTTCAGGGACACAGTGTTCCAGCTTGTGCCAAAAGGATGCCTTCTGGCTTAATAAATTCTTGGCAGCAAAGCTGGTTTTCATGGTGAAAAACTCTAATAAAGACTGTGGAGGGGTTATTTGACTATTTTGCATAATGGCATATATTAGCCCATGTGAGGGAGGAAGAAGAGGAGGACGCTTCGTGTAACAACAACAGTGTATTTAATATAGCTGCTCCAGAGCACCCTGTAAAAATGCAAACATGGGAAGGCATTTGAAAGAACAACCAGTACTTATTTACTTGACTAATGTCAGGGATGTGCTTGGCTTACATAAACATCTTCTGGCTGTCTAACATATTATAGCTGTTTTTTCCATTTAATATATGATTCATTTATATTTTTCAGAGGAGTGGGATGGTTAGTGAGGCATCATATGTGAAGTGATGAATATTAGAAGTATAGCTTTCCCTTTCTTCAAGACACTCCTACACATATCGAAGTATTTGACCAGTGGTTTTAAGTTACAGATCTTCCTTTGTCATGTGCAGGGGGATGCCCAACTTTTTCTGCCCACAACTCTAAAACCATCCCAAGTCTCACACTGTGCTGAGTTGTGTGAACTCATTCTAAAGAGCTTCAAGCCTGGGAATTGCATGGGCGTTGTGAGAAGGAAAAATGAATGGGAGGGAGTTCACTCAGAGTTTGAAGAAACTTTCCCTCCTGTCCTGCCTGCTGTATGCTTGCACATTTGATGTCTTTGCACTTTCTATAGTTGTATAGTGTGGAGCACAGCTGCAAATAATCATGGGAGACAGTGAAAAGCTATGGAAAATTAAGACTTTCATATCTTAAGTCCTGAGGGAGTGTTTTGGACTTAGCCCCTACTAAACTGTTGAAGAAGCCAATACCACACCTATTTAGACAAAGCCTGCATCCTTAGGGAATATGGTGGTTGTGTTTCAATGCTTACAGTAATATTGGGGAATTCAATAGTGTGTCATTGTTACGAAGTGCAGAATTGTTTGGGGGCAGGTGCTGCATGTTAGTGCAGTTGTGCTCAGAGATGTGCAGCTGTAGCCCAGGGCTGGGACAGATGGAGAGCTGGTTTGCTCTGGTCCTTTCCAGCGCTGGCACTGCTATGTTGGTGGTGTGCTTGAGCCTGGTGCTACTCACTTCAGCCTATTTTAATGTCATTAGTGCTCAGTGCTTGCTAGAGAGGCATTGAAGAAGTAATAAAGCCACACACTGTTACTAGATGGACAATCGTTTTTCCTGTGTAAACCAGTGCTGTAACCTCTTTGTGTACAGGCATTAGAATACTGTATGTTTTGCAATAAACTGTGTTTCAATATTGGGAAGTTGCTTTGTTCTAGTACAAAGATAAACCTCCCAAAACTCTAAAGTCAGAAGGACACTGCTGAGAAAAACTTTTTGTTGTGCTCATTCATATGTTGTTTCATATTGTATGGGGATCCAATTAGTAATAAAGTTACTCCTTATAGTTAGATGTGTGGTAGCACATTTTTAGGAAGCATCAAATCCCTACAGTGGTAGTGATGCAGACAGCTGTTGTAAAAGGAATCATTTTAGAGGAGAATAATAGCAGCATTTGAAATTTTAACATTTAATGAAATGCAAATCAAATAGTTGTTAGTAAATGGTATTTAGATCCCTAATTTTATAATGGTGGTTGGAAAATGCCTGTATGCTAAGATAGCTGCAATGTATTCTAATTTACTTGTGATAATTGGACCAGAAACTTGGTACTTTGAGGAAGAAGTTAAACATTGATTGGACCCAAGGAGATTTCCCTTTCCTGAGGTACTCTGCAAACTAGAATACATGTGAAGAATGAGGAGAATGATTGTGAGACTATGGAAACTGCAAAGTGGAACAGAGTAGAAATAAAAGTAGCTGTTGAGGGATTTGCCTTTATTAGCTAGCCAGCATGAATTTCTTAGGAAAAGAGAAGTTTATCAAGCTTCTTGGGTCAGGGCCATGTCTCCTTGTATGTTACTTTGTTCAGTCTCTAGCATTACAAGATCTTGAATAAGACTAGACTGGCTGGATTCTTAAAAATCGTAAGCCTGGGTCATAAAAATATATTATTACATATAAAGTGCCAGTGTCACTTTTGCCTCTTGCTTTTTGCAAACCTTTGATGGTACATTCCTGTTGTCAAAGCTGCCTCAAAAATCATAAGGGCATAAACTTAAGTAGGAAAAAATTGAAACAATAATGGTATTTCTTCTTGAAATTTTAGGGCAGTATTTCATTCAGTGTTTATAGTCTTATGAACTTTATAATGCTTGGACAACTTTTTGGAGAACTGGTTTTGGTTCAGATATTTCCACTTTATCTCAAAATGTCTCTCCTATTGGGCTGAACTTCTAACCCTGAGCTTAAAAATCTGTCATTTTATGCATTTTACTATGAAAGTGAATGCACACTTTCTCATCCCATCCCCACTGGGACTGTTCTAGGCTCCTGCAGTTGGGTGTTGTGTTTATCAGGAGTTAGTGAATGTGTTCTTTTGATTTGCTTCATTTGAGGGATTCCTGATATTTAATGATGCTGTGGGTTGTTTGGCTCCTCTCCCTTCCACTATCAAAGAGATTTCTGCTGCCTTTTTCAGCTACACAAACTTTTCAGCACATTTCAGCATTTCTCATGTGCAAAGGCCACAGCTGTAGTTGAACAATGTGTTCGTTGTAATCCAATAATAAAAGTCCTAAATATAACAATAATTATAACCCCTCAGACTGAGAACAATATTGATAATCAGGGATACTAATCCTTGAATTTCATAGAAATAGAGCTCAACACTGGTTGTTGCAGTGTTATCCATGTTTTAAGATTTTAAATACTTTGCAAAACTAGTAAAGATTTTGGCTTTTCTATACAGATGGGCATAATGGAAGCAAAAAGTACATAGAGAAATACAAATGATTACATTTATCAACAGCTAAACAGAACACTGGATATTATTCTTGTAATTAACAAGTCTAGCTTGCCATAATAAGCACTGATTGTAATTAGTCTAACTGATTTTATTAAAATAAGCCCTATTAGATACAGCACCCAGTTTGGTATTGTGTATCTTTAAGACATGCTTGTAATTAGTCTACATGTATGTTTTCGGTTTCTCTGGTTCCTTCTTTAATTTTCTTTTTTCAATAAAACACTTTTAAAATTTGGGCAGTGTGAAATTCTATGTAAAGTAGAGCTTTTAATGAGCCATGTATGATCCACACAATCTTGATGTTTCTGCAGTTTTCTGATGAACAAAATTGCCATGTATTGCCAACGTGGTCATACAGTTAATATATCTAGGTCTCATAAGAGTTTGCAATCCCAAAAAGAGAGCGTATCTGTGGGCACAGAAATAACAAATCTTTCAGAGTTGTATTCCTTGAGCAGGATTTAATTTTTAATTGCAGAATTCATAGTGAATTGAGACAGTACATCTTTCACCTCAGACTTCTCTTTTGATCCACTGCTATCACAAATACACTCTTTGACTCCCAGGTTCTTGCCCAGTGTAATGCCATGTCCTTGTTTGCTTGTGGCTTTTCCTTTGATGAACCACAGGTCCTTCTCCTGGCACAAACCTTAAAAAGAACAAGGCCTACAATATACTTCTATTTCAATTCCTTATTTTGTGTATCTCTTCATGAACCTGGTGCTTCCTTATTTACCTCACAGCTGTACACAGTACCTCTGGTCTCATAGCCAGGGTCTTGATACTTGTAATACCTTCAAGAGAGGCTGAATTTGGATTGTGTTGCTGCTTCTCACATTCACATCTTCTCTTTTTTGAGTTCTTCATTTTACAAACTTAACACACTTTTCTGGGTGTAGTAGTATATACCCAGTGGATATAAAGTGGGGTTTTTAATTGTGTTTCTCTTTCATTATCTAAAATAGCAGTGATGTCGCTGTTGAGCCGCTAGCAGAGAAGTAGAAACCCAGGTTCTCAGGCAAGAAAAGAGAGAGTTTATTATTTTGATTTCCATATATATAGACTTCTCACAGGTCACCCAGATTGGTCAGTCAAAAACCTCCCCCTAGGCCTAATTGGCCAGGCCTGAACTGCCCAAGTCTTGAGACCCCATTTGCAAAAACATTCAAACTTTATCTTTGTTTATAAAGCACAGCAAAATGTTCTCACGAGAAAGACCTGTGCTGGTCACACAGTACCTTTCAGCTGTACCTTTCAGCTAATGTTTTGGCTGAACATTTGAAGGTTCCTAGTAAAAAATACATCTAAACTAAAATGCACATAGAAAACATGTAATCTTATACTATATTCTATGAATAAGCATGTCATGCTTGAAGAAATAATTATTTGGATGTTCTTGGTAATTTTTAATGTTTCTCTTTAATGCTTTTGGAATTTTATTTTACTCTGCTATAGTCAGAGCGGGAGAAGGGAGTGAGAGACAGAATAATTCTACAGAGTGAAGGACAGATGTGTTTTGCAGTTAGAGGCTTTTCACCTGGAATTACAGATAAACAGTGCACAAAGTGATTGTCCAGCTCTTTTGCAAATACTGCTGTAATCCAGGCATTTGGCAATTCTTTTTTTCATTAATCCAATACCCATTCCCTAATCTGCCTGCAATTAATGTGATGGGGTTTTTTTCAGTTTCAAATGTATCATAATGTTTCTTCAATCTGTGATGAAAGCTGCTTCTGGTGGTTCGTTGAAAATCCTACCTGCAGTGCTCCTCTGGGATGGGGCATTACTTTTTTGCAGCCATCCTGTTCACAGTAGGCATTTGCCATCCACTGCACTTAAAATGTCCTGTTCTTTGCACTGTCTTTTGGCACTAATAACTGTGACATCTGTTTGTCACATATGAAGCCCAGGAGGTGCTGAAGACCCTGAAGCAGTGAGCATCCCTTACGTGGGCAGAGGAAAATTATCTTTGCCTCTCAGGTGGGGAAGTGGCTGCCTTGGCTTGCTCCTGGTTTCTGTGGTGACATTAATTCTGAGGGACATGGAGAGTTTCCAAATGCCCATCTCCCATTTAGAGATTGTAGGGGAAACTGGCCTTTCCTAGACTTGCCTCTAATGCTCTAGTTCTGGGGAGAAAATGTGAGTGGGGATAATTGCCTGCTGTGGCCTTCCAGCAGTGTCTGTGCCCAGGAGCAGCTCTCTGATGGAGGTAGAAGAGAGGGAGTAGTTTTCTGCTTGGTTGCCTTGCTCTTTGGCATAACTGCAGCTTGTATTTTTGTACAATTGAAGTTAATATGCTAGAGGCTTATCAGCTCTGGATTAGTAAAGCCTAGGTGCAAATGTATATGTCATAGCACAATGTTTTAACTTACCAGGAGCTCAGCTGAACACTCAAGTTCTAAACATGTAGACTAATACACAGTTTCAAAGGTGGTTGGTCCTTAAGAATAGTCAGCTTAAATTTAATGCATATTTAATGGTGAGCACAGAGAAAACAATTGCAATTTTTAAGAGGTCCCTTCCATCATGCTAGTTTAGGTTAAAATGTTGCAAGTAAAAGTTTGCAATCTGAAGAGGCATTGGATAGTGCTACATAAATGCCCACCCAGTTTACATTAAATTCTAGCTTACTTTTGTTCTTCATGGCTTGGTAAATTCTGTGCTACAGTCCATTGCTTGAATTTGTATTCATTATGGTATAAAAACTGATGGAGTTCAGGCACTTTTGTGATTGCAAGATGAATTGATTTGCCTTATATTTAAGGAAAAAAGTAAAGCCCCAGGCCTGTCGTTTTAGCGGTTTTTAGGAAAGCTTTGTATCTTTCCCTCCCATGCAAAATTATTCCCTGTACTGTTTGTATGTTACTGCTTTTAAGTAAGTGCTTGGTTTACAGAGCAGGGACTTGCTCAGGGAAGTTGTCAGTTTGCATTCTCACTGATACACGAGGGGAGTAGAAAAATATACTCCCTTGTCAAAGTTTCAGGTATGATAGTTAAACCTGTAATGTTCATCATCTTTTCCTTAACCTCTAACTCAAAAGGCAACTGATAAGGACACAAGGTCTGTTATTTCCACTGTAGTTTTTTGAAGAAAAATTCTTTTACCGCCAGTTTGGGGAAGAATATTCTGCCTAGTTTCCTCTGTTTTCAGGACTGTATCTTCTCACTGTGTCTGAGCAGCTGTTTTTAATTCAGATCTAGGCATAGAAAAAGCCTATTTTAATATTTTCTAGTCTCTTAGAGGTGAGAGAAAATACTGAGCTGCTTGCAGAGGAGGAGCAGACTGAGATCAGAGCCTCAGAATATATTTAATGGAGAGGCCCGTTTAAGTTTGAATTACCACAGATAAGCATAATGTTTTGTGGCACTGAATTATGAAGCAGTTTGTTGGTTAGCTTCTTTCAAAAGGTGACCTGTTGCATACATCAAAATAAGACAATACCTCACAATGATTGTGAAGTTATTAGTTAGGAGACTGTGAGCAAGGGAGATTTCCCTGGAGGGTAACGTGGGATCTTGCAGTCTTATTCCAGAAAATCATATGAGTAAAAAAATGAAATGAAACATTTCTTGATCAGTTTCTATAGTGTTCTTGTAATAACAGGAATTAATTACCTAGAAATCTGTCTGATTTGCATCTGCGAACCATTAAAATTGTTAGTGATTTGATCAACTCTGAGTAGGCCCATTCAAGGTAGAACTCAATGATGGAGTAGGGGAAAAAAACCAGCTGCAACAGAAACTTTTCTAGAGAAGGTTGTTTTGGTTTTTTTCTAATGTTTAAAACACTGACTCTTCTGCACAGTTTCTTTTGGAGGAGCTTTTTTTACTATTTTTGCTGTTTTTTATTTGTTTAATCCCACAGGTGAGGTAGAGCTTGCTTTAGACTTAATGTAAAGAGTTGTTCCTTTTCTGTCAATGCACAGAATAGTCCATCTGTGTACATAACACCTCAGGTATACACCAGCTAACAAAGATGGGCAATACGTTAACATCTTAAATGCTCTCGTAGGTGTGAATCAAACGAGTCAGGTAATGAGTGTGTAATGGGATCTGGACAATAATGCCAGACTCCATGGTCGATAAGCTCAGGTGGAAAGCATTTGGGGCAGGGGAGTGCTTGAGTAGTTAGTATCCCTGAAGGTCTGTGTTATTTCTGGAACTCAAGACCAGGAATCTTTCAAGGAAAAAAAAAAGGTTGTAGTATATATTTTCCTTTAAAGAGTAGTTTTAAAAAGAAGAGGACTAACATCATACAGTTTAAGAGGGCTAGTGTCATACTTTACCTCTCTTATTAGTAGAACACCTATGCCTTTACATATACTCAAAAAATCTTGCAGTTATTTTGGGTGAGGAGCAGAGTTGTTGAATTGTGAATATCTGGTTTTGATACACTCTGGGGCTTCACACATCCAGAACATAATCATGAACCTGGCTTTTGGACTGAGGCCACTTCTTGAAACTTCCAGGTGTGCTGGATACTTGACAACATTAATCTCACCCATGGCCAGGAGCAGAGAATAGTGCATCAAACCGAGTTATTTGCTGGAATTCCTGTAGTACATGGGTTGGGTGACGTCTTCTCATATGATGGCATCTGGGGGAAGAAGAGCAGACCTTGACAGCTAGAAAAATTACTTACTACATTGAGGTTGGGTGGATGCTGGACTTGCAGGAAATTAGGAAAAGACAGTGCTCTTAAGAAGTTGTTATTTTCACTTAGCTTCCTCTCCAGGCACCTAATGTTTTTTGGTACATCTTGTCCTGTCCCAAGGTAATGGCATCATCAGCTGGGAATGCTCATTCCCTGCAGCTCCCCTCCTGTTGATTTGAAGTCAGCAGTGGTTGGCTGGCTGTGTTGTGGCTCTGGGGGCAAAAGGTGTAGGGGAGGAATGCTGGTCTTTTTGTATTATTATTATCATCATCATCATTATCGTCATCATCATCATCTGTGCACAGTTTTGTTTACAAAAATAAGAGCTGTTCTTTAATTTAAGGAAATAAATGGCAGAAATAAATTACTTTAAAAGGATGTTTAGGGAATAAGGAGGAGTATTTGTGGCAAGCTATTCTGAAAACGTCATCCAATATATGGTTAAATTATTTTGTTCTTTCCTGGCTGTAGTTTTTACAAAATTGGTGAGTCAAACAATTGTCAGTAATGCTTTCGTTGTCTTAAACTTTTTTCTTACCCTGTAAGAACTACGTGCATCCATCTAGATTACATCTGAATGGCAAAAATACTTAGGTAGCAGGAGGAGGAAGAGTAATGCCTTTACTTAGAATTATCTGTCAGTAACTGTTTATTAAGTGCATCTGTCATGTCTTATTGTGGATTTGTGCTGCGAGTGCCTTAACTGGTAATTCATTTTTTTGATACCTGATGACGTTGATTGTTTTAATGTTGTTATTCACCAGTCTATGTAAGCAATGTGGGATTTAAGTTCAGGAATAGGAGAAGTACACTGGCCTCTCATCCAGATCATCAATAAAGATTTTAAAAAGGACTGGCCTCCACACTGAGCCCTGGGGAACATCATTTGTGACCAGCCACCATTGAACACCATTCACCACCACTCCCAGAGCCTAGCCATCCAGCCAGTTTTTCACCCAGCCAAGAGCACACCCATCCATGCCATGAGCAGCCAGTTTCTTCAGGAAAATGCAGTGGGAAACAGTGTCAAAGGCTTTAGTGATGTCTATGTAGACAATACCACAGCTATTCCCTCATTTACTAAGGGGATCACCCTGTCATAGAAGGAGCTCAGATTGGTCAAGCAGAACCTGCCTTTTCTAAATCCATGCTGGCTGTGCCTGATCCCCCAGTTGTCCTGTATGTGCCATCTGATTGCTCCATGACCTTTCCTGGCACCAAGTTCAGACTGACAGGCCTGTGGTCACCCAGACCCTCCTTGCACCACTTCTTGTAGATGGACATCACATTTACTGATGTCCAGTCAACTGGGACCTCTCCAGTTAGCCAGGACTGCTGGCATATGATGGAAAGTAGCTCAGTGGGCACTTTCACCAGCTCCCTCATTACCCTTGGGTGGATCCCTTCCAGCCCCACAGACTTGTGTGTGTCTAAGTAATGTGGTAGGTCACTGACCATTTCCCCTTGGATTATGGTTGTTTCATTCTGCTCCCCATCCCTGTCTTGTAGCTCAGGGGGATGGGTCCCTGGAGAACAACTGGTCTAGTTATTTAAGGCTGAGGCAAAGAAGACATTAAGTACCTTAGTCTTTTCTTCATCCTTTGCCACTGTGTTTCCCTCCACATCCAATAAAGGCTGAAGATTCTCTGTGGCTCTCATTTGGTTGCTAATGTATTTATAGAAACATTTTCTTTTTCCCTTTATGGCACTGGCCAAATTAATTTCTAGCTGGGCTTTGGCTTTTCTGGCTTTTCCCTGTATAACCTCATGACATCCCTGTAGTCCCCCTGAGTTTCCTGCCCCTTCTGCAAAAGATCATAAACTCTCTTTTTTTCCTGAGTTCCAATCCAAAGCTCTCTGTTCAGCCTGGCTGGTCCTCTTCCCCGACAGCTCAAATTTCACCCTATCACAGAATATTCTGAGCTGGAAGGTATCCATAAGGATCACAGAGTCCAACTGTTAAGAGAATGGTCTACACAGGATCAACCCTTCAACTTTGGTGTATGTTAGCACCATGCTCTGACCAGCTCAGCTAATCTGAGCAGCTGCTTACAGAGTAGGCCTCTCCTGCCCTTTTAAGATTTGTTTCCTGAAGAATGACTTGAGCAACTATTTGATTAGAAAGGGCAATGAAATGAAGGCATAGCTTCAAGTGCTTGATTAACATAGACCTTTAAGTGGCTTTGTTTTGGAGGCAGAAAATCAGGCAACAGGCTCTGGAATGACATAGTTGAAGTCTTCTGGAACTGGAGACTTCAGTATCTTGAGGCTGGAATGTTTGTTTTACAGCATGTTTGTGTATGTAGTTTCAGCGTGTGAATTCTAGAGGTTAAAGCCCTATGAATATTGTGCTGGTATAGCAAGGACAGAGTGTGGGTGACATGTCTTTTCACTATTAGGGATTGTTTGAAGACACCTATCAGAAAGACTGTATCTTTCAAGAATCAGCAAAATGAATGCATTCAGACTTTTGTCAAGTCCTGTTGCTTGGTAGCAGTCATGTTTGATCCCCTGGAAGGTATTCAGACACAAATGTTAAATGGACCACCAAATACACAAGAGTCTTACTTATCTACACATGACTGCAGATGCTGCAGAGCTTCCCTATACTGGCATGGCTCTCTTAGGCAAAGTCTAATGGGCAAGAGATGCATGATGGATTCTCTCACGTTCTTTGCTCTAAGTGCAAACATGGGGTCAGCTGCATGTCATTGGCTCATAATCAAGCTGAAGAGGTGCCACCCAAAGCAGGACCTGGTCCTGTACAACCTTGCATTCAGCCATGCCCTGAGCAAATAACCTTGCTGCCCTGTGCTGCATAACCTTCTAGGATATTTTTTGGCACAGTGGGCCTGTTTCTGCTCCGTGATTACTCTGTTCTGAGAAGTGCAACCAGGTCTTGATTTGAGTGGTTTTTCATGCTCAGAAAGCATTTATGTACTGTGACTCCTTAGAGGTTCTCTTTGAGCTGGATCTGCTCCTGCAGTTGGGGCCCAGTTTTTGCATTTGCAGTACTACTGTCTTGTTCTCTTGAGCTCTTTGCAGCTTGTTGTAGGGGCTGGCACGATCTGTGAACTTTCAGGTGACTCAGCAGTATGTGGGTGATATTGGAGTAGGAGAGATGCTGTGATTTGGCACTGCCACTTCGTGTTTGACTTCATGTTCCATTGTTCCCTCTTGTCCTCTCCCAGATGTGAGACCTCCCTAACATACCTGTTTATTAGGGGCTGCCAGATTGACATCCATAGCACAATAAACTACAAGAATTTAGGGCCTTTGTGTGGGGTTCAGGAGCCATTGGTACTGTCCACAGGTGAAAAAACTGTGGCTGTTTTTTCTCACCAAATAGCTCTCCAAATCTTAAGGTTTTTGGGTAACATAAAGTTTTTTTAATGTTAATATACTTCTCTTAAAGATAGGACAAGTATCTCATGTTGGCTTAATTTTTGAGCAGTTTTACTTCCTATGGCAGTACAAAATGTTGCTAACTTTTGTCTTCACTTCTTCCATCCTTTTGTTGCAGGTCTTGATGATTGCCTGCAGCAATATATAAAGAACTTTGAGAGAGAGAAGATTAGTGGTGACCAGCTACTACGAATTACTCATCAGGAACTGGAAGATTTAGGAGTCACACGAATTGGCCATCAGGAGCTTATCTTGGAAGCAGTAGACTTGCTCTGTGCACTGGTAAACTTCTTGGGGCAAAGTGGGGAGGAGTGAACAGTATTTGCATGTTCACACTTGGGGTATTTAAATTACTAGTCCTAAAGATTATTTATGCAGCTCAAGGAACTCCTGATGTATGAACAGTTTAGTATTCAAACCAGGGACAAGATAAAGGGAAAAAGCTATTGATAAAATGATGTTTGTTAAATAAACTAGTATCAGAGATTTAGGGCTTGCATATCTGTCTTTATAGAATAAAAATTTATCTGAAATCACAAAGAAACTAGACTGGGTTTGGTTTGGAATGTAAAATAGTTAAGTATGTGAATGGAGTAATTTAGTGTTGGTTGCCCTTTAGAAACAAAATGTTCTGATATTACCCATGTCATTCTTCACTGATCCTTTCATGCAAATTATGTTTTAGATGATTTTTTGAGCCTGATGAAACAACTGCTTGTATTTCTCAGTAGAGATGATTAAATACTGAAATAATTATCTCATGTGTAAATAATATATAGATTTTTGATGGAGCATACAGAAGGATTTTGGAAGTGGCCTTTTCAGTTAGGTCATGTCGTGCATATCTAGGATTATCTGCTCAGTGAGGGGTGTGGTGCTGACTTCACCCTTCTTATGAACTTCTAGTGTGTGTCTGTAAAGATTAGTGATAGATTGGGCACACTGCACTGTAGAAAGGATTGTGAATAGCTCTGTTAAAATATGCTTTACTGCCTAAAGTGGTGTTTTGTGGATTTTTAGTACATACTATTTTTTCAGGCCTCAGAAGGAGCTTTTAAGAAAGCTGAATCCTGGTAGAGGCAATCAAAGATGGTAGGCTGAAAAGCTCTTCAGAAGAGCTTGTCGGTTCTCCACATGCAGCAGCTTTTCTGAATACTCTGTTGTTGCATTTTTGGGGTGATGTGAAATGTAATGAAAAGGAGAGAGTGAAAAAAACCCATACCAAAAACAAAGTTTAAAAAAAAGGAGAAAGGCTTTTTCATACAGGAAAACATTTGATTTTAAACACAGATTATCTTCTGTAGAATACTGTTTCTAATAACATTGAAATGTGACTCAGTGCTATAAGTTAACTCATCAATTTGTTTTTTAAATGAGAAAGTTGCAATTATAAGAAAATGCTACTGATATAGAAGGGAACATAAAGAGAGTTATTAAAAAAATGCTTTTCTTATCAGACAGTGCAAAGGAAAACAAGAAAGTAAATACTTTAGTTAACTGACAAAGTCTAAGTTAGGGTGAACACCAATGATCAATTTTCCCAGTCACACAGAAAAACAGATTGAGACTCTTTGAAAAATAAAGTGCTTTTACAGAAAAAAAACCCCTGTTTATTAGCTGAAATTTCTTTTCTCTTTGGTATGTAATTACAGATATTATCTTCAGACAAACAAACACAACTTGTTTTTGTAGCTCCCTTATCTTAGGCAAAAGTATATGGAACCAAGTTGAATAGAAAATAAGGAATTTGTAGCAAAGGCTAACACTGCATCTTTAATGTATGCATCAAGTTTCTGTGTTCCTGGTCCTTGTAGAACATATAATGTTGTCTGCTTTTCTGAGTTTGTTTTAAAGAAAATTGCTAAAATACGTAGCTAAAACACAATGGCATGAGTTCAGATCACAGCTTCTAATTTAAGATGAGGTTTTGCAGTCTCACAGTTGGCTCCTGATGGCTCCTTGGGGATACAGAATGTTATTGTTATATGGATTTTAGCGGACTTAATTTGAATTTATTGTTCATCAATCAGATAAACCTCTTAGAAAATTTAATTCAGTGGCAATTCTTTTGGCTGTACTGGTCCTATACTTACAGGCTTTTTGTTTTTATTGCATCAGTTAGTATCTTTCCTGGGTAGAGCTTGTGTTTTCTTCTGATTTGACTCTAATATTAGCTGTATTGTTTAGGAGAACATTAAGCCTATGACTCTCCAATGTAGGATAACTGCTAATTCAAATAGCCACTATGCAAGTTTTTGTGGTTTTTTTAATCTAAATTTCTTTTCTTTTTCGCTGGAGTATGACAGAGGTTTCACGATAAAACTTAGCATCACTTAAAAATATATGATCCAAATGAGTTAACATCTGTTCGGATGCCAGAGATGATGTGTGGCATGATGGGCTATGAATAGTGAAGTTCATTATGCCTTGCAAGCTTAACCCCTGATTAATTAAAAAGTAATTATTAAAAAACAAAAGGATTGTTACTTCTGCCTCTCCCCCCTTTCACTCTGTGTTAATGACTGATCACCTAAACAGTTTTTGGCATTGAGGACAACTGAGGGGACAGAAACCCTCTCATTCTTCTCCCTCTACAGGGGAGAGTTCTCCAACACAGAATTGCTGCCGCTTGGGAAAGTTTCTGCAATGTTGATTGCTGATGTGCTTTATTCCTGCCCCCCTCCCCAGTATTTTTTTGGGGTAAACTTCTGCTTGCAGTTTCTGCCCTGGCAGCTGTGGATATGGCAAATGGCAAATTAGCTGCTTGTGTTGCATGCCTGTAATTCACAGGGCTACATTTTCTTATTGGGGGAAAGTGGAGAGCCTGAACAAGCGTATCTGGCTGGTATGGAGAGCAAGGGACCACTGAGTGGGGGCTGTTGAACTGTGCTGAACAGACAAACTGCCACAGTAATAGCTGGGAGCCAGTTATGATTGATAACACTATTTAAAGGATGTTCTTTATGGGTTTTTGACAGAAGGTGGGTGGGTGGCTGGCTATGGTCTCTCACATCATTCGCCTCCTGTCATAAGCGCTTGTAACAAATGGATCCTCCAGTGTTTGTGAGCTGATCAGAGGACAAATGGTGGCCTGTGCTATCCATCTTTAGTAGAGTCTGTCTTGGCTGCCAGCCTGCCATCCTGTGCTATTGACAGCAGAGCAAGCATTCAGGGGGTGAGATTCGCTGGTTTTCTTTTCCTGTGGTGCTTCAGAGCAGGAGGAATGAAGCTTTTGCCCAGCTGCTACTGCTGTTATGGGTCATGCTTGCTGATAATGGTGGGGGTGTACATCCTGCATACCACTGCTGATGCTGAACGTGCTCTGGGAGAGGGCAGGCAATCTAACTAACATGGTTTGTCTCTTCCCTCCCTTCAGACTGTGAAGGTGGGAGCACGTTCAATAGATTATCATGCCTTGGCACAGCTTTGTTTTGTAAAATCTATATGTCAGAAAGGGCAAGATAAATGAAATGTTCTCTGTGCTTCAAAGAAAGTAGTGAGGTCTGTAATGGTATTTTGTTGCTGCTAAGAGTTTGTTGCATGGTTTTCAAGGTGAGAAACCTTGAGAAGCCACCATGATGGATATATTCTGGCAGAGTTACTTTATTTCCAGCTAGACAAATCTCTTGTTCTTCTCTTTCTGTTTAAATTGGAACGTGCAATCACACTGGTGGTGTCAACAGGTAGATTTTTATTTGATGTGGATGGCTGTTTTTATTCAAACTAACAAAATCACCCAATATAATTGTCATCTCAAAACTGGCTGAAAATGGTAGAATAAGGAACCACATGTCCAGCTCTAGAGATACAGGAGAAATGGTACTGAGTTACGTGCCATATTTCTCCACTATTCCCAGATAATAAAACATACAGTTGTTCATCAGTTGTAACAATCACCATTTGGATCTTAGCCTCAACATGATCCTTTTCAATATGTGTGTGAGGGTGAAGCTAGTCTAAGATTGCTTTACATTTAATCATTAAACAAACAACAGTGTAGCAGACCTTCATCCTCACACAAAATGTGATGAGCCCTGTTTCTTTGATGATTGCTTTAAAAACTGAATGTGAATGAACAGTGCCAATGGAAAGTAAACTGAGAGAAGATACAGATGATGCTTACAAAAGGAGAAATGCATAATAAAGAATAAATTACTTAGATAATGCCATCAGATCACTGTATCAGTCATCAGCTTTACAGTGCATCTGGAGGTCTTGTTGCTCCTGCTATATATAACTGGACTGAAGAAAGCAAAGTAATGCATGTAATTCTTTTTCCATCATCTGTTTATCAGGAGATGGAGTTTCATTTACCAAAACTGGGTATGACCATATTTTGCTGAGTATCCACAGACTATAAATTTTATGTCTACTTGGTATCATGTTTTTCCGAGAAAACACTATGCACTGCCTGGAGAATGCAAAGGACTGAAGACTGCATGGCTGAACATGGCTTCTTCCATCTTTAAGAAAATGATCTAGTTTACCACAATGCCTTGATAAATGAGATGCTGGATGGAAATCCTTTTTTTAAATTTGCTTTACTTCTCCTAAATATCATGTTCATTTTGTTTGCATGAAGATTAAATTAGTTTAATTTGATTTTGAAAATATTTTTTAAACAGAGATCTTAAGATAGGAGATATGTTGTTACAAGAATATTTGAAGAGCTTCATAAATAATTTTTGGATGGCTTGAAGCTTTTGGTTAACAAAGAACTTCATAATAAAGTCCCTGTGAACATGTAAAATAATTCTTCTGGGAATCTTCATCTGTGTTGAATAGAGTTTGGTTAAAAAATATAACAGATTTTGCTTTATAGAGTCTACTGGTTTTAGTACTAGTTTCATGCTTGTTAGTTAAATCTGCTATGGCTGCACAGGAATTTATTGCACACTATGTTTGAATCTGTAAAGCTTGAAGGTTGCAGCAGATAAAATAGCGTTATTATTTGGCAAAGAAAACATTGGTGTGCGCTAACAGCATGAAATTACTTATCATTTACCACTAACACAAAACATTTATATGCAAATGAATGTAAAAAATAGACCTACTTTACCCATGAATGATTTGATTCCTCTTAAGAATTATTCCTTTTATCTTAATTTCATCTTCCTGCCATTTCTCACACAGAAATACTTTCCTTTGCACTTATCACTAGTCAGCTCTTAAAACTGTTTTGTCAGTAACAGTGAATATTACACTTAATCATCATAGTGTTAAATGAGGAGGGCTTAATTTCAGAATGGGGATTTGTATGTAGTGAAGGTGGAATTTGCTGTTAGTATTCTGAATGCTCATAGCAGAAAAATTGCTTACCCTTTTCACTATTGCCCTTTGCAAGTTAAAGTTCTGCTTATATGTCATATATCATATGCCTCCCTGTCCTCAGCCTGAGCTAACCTAACTGCAGTGCAGGAAATCCTGAAGTCCATCACCAGATCAATGAAACTAAGGAGCTAAAGGGTTTCTGATAGCTCATACAGATCACATTGAAAATGTGTTAGCAAATATTTTACACAGAGCTGCAGTAAATCCTATTTACTGTGTGCCAAAGGCAGTAAATATGTCTATATGCAAAAGGTGAATGTCCTTCCTCCCACTAGCCTCACGAATCAGTTATGGATCCTAGATACTTTTTACATATTTTTGTTTGTTTGGCTGGAGTTTTTTTGAGGTATTTTTTGTTTGTTTGTTTTGTTTTGTTTTTTCTTTGGAGTGTTTGGAGGTTTGGGCAAGAAAATGTGTACCCTGGTTCACAGTCATAGCATGGTTTGGGTTGGGAGGGACACTTATAAAAACATAAACCCCTAGTTAAAAGCACTGAAAGAACTGTTACAATGTAAAATGTTTTTAAAAGGTAGTGTGCTCATAATACTGACTTCCTTTTTCAAAAAAATATTTTAAGCTGTTGATTGGTTGTTTAAGGCTTTCAGAAATGCATGTAACTGAATATGGAACTGGTAGTTTAAATTACAGAGAAATAAGAGCACTTGGCTAGCTAGGGACAAAATTACATGAGAAAGTAGAAAAACAAAAAAGTAATGAGCACTTGGTCTTGCTGAGTCTGTTGATTGAATAAGAGAAAGAAAAATAGTTTATATAATTGCTCTATTAGTGCTACAAAATATGGCCAGGGCTTGGCTTTTTGATGTGTCTCTTGATTGTGGTGTAGAAAAAGAAGGGCATTTTTCAAGAAAGGAAACAATGATAATGATGACTAGGAATCATTCCTGGGTTCTGCAAGGCTATAAGTATCAGGCACCTGAGGGTTTTTTCTGACTGTAAACAAGTAGGACAAATATTTATACACTTTGAAACCATTTGCCTTTTAATCACTGTATGTTTAATAATTGCTGTAAATTGTGTCATTTGAGCTATCTGGGGTTTTTGTCCTTATCTGCTTATTCTGTGTTTATGAAACAGATGTGTTAGGATCATGTGTTGTGCACTTCTAAATTACCCCATATGTCAGTGCTATTTGAAGGAGAGATAACCTTAGTGTTGGCATTTCGAGACGCTGGAGGAAGGGCCGTTAGAAATATATGTTGTAGGCAGATTTGATGAGGTATAAAGTTACATAAGGCACCTTCCATATGACAAGCTGTGATATCAGTTGCTAGCAGCTTTGGGCTGGTAAGCTATCTGCCTCATGCTTTGTGGGATGCGTTCAGCCAAATGTTTTGGAGAATGAGGTTCAGATGCATTTTGTTCATTTTTAAAATCAGCCTTGGAGAAAAATGTTGGAGCTCTTCTTGGTGAATTTTTGTCCGCCACAAATTTTCAGGTGTGGTTTTGAAATGGCTGCCATGTGCGGTGGTATCCATGTGATGCTATTTTGATTAATAATTCAAAATCTACCTCAGGCTTCTCAAGAAAGGAAGACCCTATGAACTCTACTGTTTCCAGGTTGCTTGTTTAAAAGCAAATAAATAAGTAATATATGCAGAAATAATACTCAAGAATAAGTGTGGAAGATGAAAGCACTGAAAGATAGTGAGAAGAATTATACTCACCTAAGGTGATTTTAAGTCCATTTCTTAGCAGCCATATGCTATTCTTTCCTAAAATTCCTGCATTCATCCTGTGAATAAGTGGAAAAAGACTTTTTATTGCATTAGAGAGAAAACTTATTATTTCATCCTTGTGACAGTTATCCTTATTACTGAGAGATATCAGATGTAATTGAGAACTTGCACTTCACACATAATTTATTACTCAGTACAGTTTTCTAGACTATAAAATTTGTCTTTTCAAAAGGTTGCCATTTTCTTCCTTCTTTACAATATATTGGTTTTTTGTGTTACAAAAAATATTTACCAAATTAAAATAAACCTTTACCTTCTTCAGTTTATACAGTCATGGTTGCCTTCTGCAGAGGCACAGCAGAAATTAATCGATGTAAGCACTGCTATCTGCTCTGCTGTCTGGTGAAGATACTGCTTTTATGTTCTTGCACCCCCAGCACCAGTGTTACAGTAGCATCTTCAGTTCCCATCTTGTGTCTGTTCCGTAGATGTTAGCACTGGTCACTGCATGCCTTTTGCTCCAAGTGGTTTCCAGCAGTATGATTTTCATGGCTTCTGTTCCATAAGGTTTTCAGCTTTCTGGGCTGAAGAAACAGTCATGTAGAAAGATAGGCAGAATGGCCATATGCTCCTGTCTGGGAGTGTTTGTAGGACTCAGTGTCACTGAACTTGATGTAGCATTTGTGCTTGGAGATGTAGAAGTGTTTATGGTTGCAAAAAAGTTGTGATTGAGACAGCTGTTCTAAGGGATTTCTGGATTTGTTAATGGAACTGTGGTTATGTCTGTATTGCATGTTGCCATGTGTTTAGATCGGAGCTTGGCTTATTAAGGTAGCTGAGATGTCCTTGCACTTACTTGCAATGGGCAGTATAAAAATACCCTAAACTACAGTCCTGCCATCTTCTAGGCAGTCTGTCTGAGCCAGCAGGGATAGTTACCACTGTATGAGTTTGGAACACTTTACTTTTCAACCTGTACTTACAGAGTCAGATGCACTTCCCTCCAGCAAGAGTCAAGTGAATTTAACACAGGAAAGAGATGAGGGGTTTTTTTGTTTGGGGTTTTTTTTTTTTTTTTGTTTTTGGTTGGTTTTTTTTTTGTAATTGAGGGAAGCAGGGAGCGCAACTACTGAACACTGGTGGAGCTAGTTGAAGAAAATTTTCCTTTACTTCCGCATTTAGTTAGTGAGCTCTTCCTACCCTTGTGATGCTGGTGCAATGATGGCCTGGCAGAGGGACTAGGCTGGCTCATTTCACAAAAATACCCGGCAAAACTCATCAGTGGTAATTAGAGCTGCTGCTTGTCAGCATGTGAAGAAAAGAGCTACAATTCTTCACTCACACTGTCATGTGAAGCCACAGAAAAGTAATTAGCAGGTAAGATGTCTATTAATAGCTCCTACCATCTATAGTTCAGGCACCTGCTGACAAGCTATTACTCTGTGCAGCTTAGCTTCATCAAGTTCTTGTTTTATGATTTTCAGAAGAAGCTCCATTAGAGCCATTTCTGTTGAGGCAGGGTGTCTCTGAAGACATTCTGAAGACATTCTGTGGCTTCTCATTGTGGGAGTGGATGCCTAGACTTGTGTCACTTCTCGTAATATGTGCAAGCATGCAGAGATTTCTTTGTGCTTCTTTCAGTGACTGTGAATATATTTTGGCTAATGAAAGCGCAACTCATGTTAGTGCTGGCTAAATGCAGACTAGGGGAAAACAAAGAACTGTCTCCTTTGCCTGCAATTATCTTCTTACAGTGCTTGAAAATAAATGCAGTTCATTTCTAAGAAACCCATATTGTTAATAGTATATTATCTAATGTAAAGTATGATTAAATTTGGCAGTTTTTATTTAAGCAAGCTGTTCTCCAGCATTAGAACACACAGCTCTGGTCGCTTTTAATGTGAGCCAGAAATATTAGTGATACACAAAGTGGGGATTTTGTTAGCTTGGCTGCTGTTTTAGGATCCTTCTACTTAAAGGCTTTAATAAACACAGCTGCCCAAAATTATATTTTGCCTGAAATTTATCTCTGTGTTTTCCATGTCTGGCTTTATCTATATCATATTATAGGTAGAGGCTTTACCAAAGTCAGTGCTATTGTCATGTAAGACTGAATTTACATGTGGCTTACGGTCAGTGTTTTATGTTAAAGAACACTCACACACATACACATGCACATTTGATGAATATGTGTGAAAATGGGCTTTGAATCTCTTAACACTGCCTTTTCCTTCCCTCATATCTGACAGTGAAAAAAGGCATCTGAAAAAGAATGTGGCTGTAGGTGGCCATCACTTAGATATTAAGAGGAAGCCACTAAGCTTTTAGAGCTGATTTGCTAAAGAAGCATATACATAAATGCAGCCTGTTTTCCTGTTGTAGAAAAAAAAATGAGTGTTGTTTTGCTTGGTCTGCACTGTTCAGTATTGCAGGTTTTAATTTCTCCTGGTGCTTTACTTTCTGGTGGTACTGGAGGTCTGCATGCTGCATGCCAGGGCTCCCGCTGGGCTGGGCATGGAATGCCTGCTTAGACTGGAAATAGCACCTGCCTGCCCAAGCAGGTGAGGTACCGACAAAGGTGACAAAAAGGAGATGGCAAAAGAGGGAAAGTTGAAATAAGCTGGGGTAGTTGAGGACCATTGGGGTCCAGCCTGGGCCTCAGCGTGGCCTCCCCTGGCCGTGGGCCCTGTGTGGGGTGTGGATGGGGAGGCAAGAGAGTGCCTGGGCTCCTCCAACTCCCTCACATCCCCTCCCGCCTTAGCTTTAGTTTTGGACAATCACACTTGGCTCCTTAGGAGCAGCCTGCTGAATTAAGAAATTCAGTGTTTCATTGTGTTGGAAAGAAGGCAGCCTTGCGAAGAAGGCCTGTGGCCAGCTTGAGGCCTGCGGTCGTACCCTCTGTGTCTGCTTTGGCTGAGCTGTAAGACATTTTTGATGACTTATCATTCATCCAGAGTATTTTTCTTTTGTTTCTCCCCTCATTAATTTTGTCAAAATGAGCTAGATACTGAAGAAGCAGGATGAAGTAAGAACAAACCTGCTGTCTTTTTCAAACTTACTCCTAACCACCCCTCAATCCCCATTGTGCTCCCTCAGCCAGACCAACCACAGAAAACTGCAGAAAAAACATATATTTTTATCCGATGTTAATCTCTTTACTTTGGACTTATTTAGTAAGTTATTAGTTATGAGCCATTTAGCTGCATAATAAAGTATGTTTTACTTTTCAATCCCAATTAATTGTTTTCATCTTGCAATTTTTTATTTATAACCTAATGCTATCTGTTGTATAATTGCTCTTGAATATTTACACGGTGGAAAAGTCACTGCCCAAACATACAATTTGTCTGATTAGAGACTGAATGTGGTGGCAGGGAGCAGCATCTGCGTAGTTGAGAAACATGCCTGCAAAACCTTCCTTGCCCAAAATAGGGGTGTTCACAGAAGTTCCAGTAATGGTTTATAAGTGCAACCTTAGTTTATGGTCAGTGCCCCCTTAAGCTGAGTTGCAAAGTGCATTCTCTGTTGTGGAAGAATGGTTGTTCAGGCTTATTTGTTGGCTCCCTGCCGTAGTGTGTTCAGTTGACAACACACAGAGCTGGCTGGGAGGTGGTACACAAGCTGTGTGCTGTAGTCTCTCCTTCCCAACATGAGCACCCATTGGCATGGGAGTGGATGTTGTGGGAGGGCTGGGCGCTCACTGGGACTGGCTTCAGTAGAATGTTCCTGCAGTCCCCATGAATTTAAAGAGGATTAAATTAATTTAGTAGATGGTTTGGATCAGGAGCATGAGAACTGCTGTAAATAATCACCACCTCACACCCCACCGCCCTCAATTCTTACAGAAAAAGACTAAGGTAAATAAGCTTCACCAGTCTTAAATCACTTTTGGTGGGTGTATCTCTTCTCCCATCTCTTCTTGTGGACAAATCAACATGGGAGGCAAACCAGGGGTGCAGGAGAAGAGCTAGGGAGGACACAGAGTATCATTAGGAATTAGATTTTTTTGTGTGCTTCTGAGGGGCTTTGTGCATCCTCCTTTGTCGTTTGTGGTAGGAAATGGTCCACGTTCTGTAATGAGTAGCCCATTGTCAACTGGAACAAGTCAGTACCCCATGCTATCACCTTGTGATGTGGCTAAAGTGAGAATCTTCAAAATTCCACTAATCTGTTAGAGGAGTTCTAAACTCAAGTCTGTGCAATTGCTTATTCCTTAGCAAAGGCAAAATAAGATGTTTTTGTAATAACTATCACTCTTTGTGTGTTTGAGGAAAACAAATCTGTTATAGAAATAACAGATCGCTGATGGTACTATATTATATTGTAATTGAACATTAAATCAGGGCATTCTTTAGTGCTGTTTTGCTAACATTTCTACTTTTGAAGGATTTCTAAGTACTATTTGTTAATATTTCTGCATAATTATTTCTGTTTCTGCTGTGCAGCTAAGGAATTTAAGAGATTGACTCCTAAATGGAAACAAAGTTTAAAGCATGACTTTAAATGGGCAACATAGAGGTTGAGCGGGGCAGCACAGTGTTTTCTGGTCTGTGATTGTGGTGGTCTTTTACTGCTAAAAGGAAGTATGCTAATTAACTTAGATTTCTGAAAGCAACAAAATCAATTGTCTCAAACCATGTCCATGCTGCATACTTCTGCTAGTTGCAAGCCCTCGTGCCAGGTGTGTCTTAGGAATTACTGTGAGTACAGACGTGGATTACTGATCCCTAACCATCAGATCTACTGAGAGAACCCTCTGATTAAGGACAGGCTGGATGGGGCTCTGAGCAACCTGCTCTAGTGGAAGGTGTCTCTGCACATGGCAGGGGCATTGGTGCTAGATGATCTTTAAGGTCCCTTCCAACCCACACCATTCTATGATTCTGGTGATCTGCTGGCAGTGATGCACTGCTTTGAAAAACAATTTTACAGACTATGTTTTTATCTTCATTTTTAGATGTTTTTCTCAGTACACTTAGAATGAGCTAAAGGATCAGTCATAATTTTGCTCTTCTTTTCTTCCGCTTTTATGCGCTTCAAAAACAGAACATGCTATACATTTAAAAAAACAGAGTGGGAGTTTTTTTACCTTAATTATTAGGAGTGGTTAAGTTTTGAAGTAGAAGGGCAGTCTTGTTGTTCTTGGTTCTTCCTGTTCATCTGTAAAGCTAACTTTATTTTCTTTTTATTTTTTTTTCAATGCAGAATTATGGTTTGGAAACAGAAAACCTAAAAACCCTTTCTCACAAACTGAATGCATCTGCCAAAAATCTGCAGAACTTCATTACTGGGAGGAGGAGGAGTGGTCACTATGATGGAAGGACCAGTCGCAAATTACCTAATGATTTCCTGACATCAGTAGTGGATCTGATTGGAGCAGCTAAAAGTCTTCTGGCTTGGTTGGACAGGTAAAATCTCCCAAATTTCTCACAGGTAACCAGATCATGAACATGAAAAAGCCCCAACTTCTTTACAAAATGTAATGTAGACACTGAATGGAAGCAGAATTAATTCACATATTCAGAGGGGATGTTTGTACCAATTCTTTTTTTTTATGTTTAGCATGTGATTCAAATTAGCTTTTCAGTACAATACCTCCAAATGCACTGTGACCCTATATGTGTATACAGTAAAGCAACAGGATGACATCATTAGGTTATATATGTTTTTCTATTAACATAAATTAATATATATCATGTTATTATAATAAATTATATATAATATATAATACATATAGTATGATATAATTAATATAATATTAATATTAACACTTTAACCTCTGTAAATCAGATTCATTGCTTTGATGCTGTCAAATGCGATTCACAAAATTGATCACACTTTTCATTACATTGGTGTGAAAATAAAGTTATCTAGTGCGTGTGTGTATAAACATGCATGTTGTGTTTTAGGTTTTTTAAATGGCAGTGAAATATCTGAAACTGCACAGATGCAATAGGAACCATTCTACACTTTCACCTCTGTTATCTAGAAAGTATGTGGGACCAGGATTAAAATGCTCCCATTTGCTACATTTGTAGTGAACTTGTTCTAATATTAACAAGAGTAATATGCAGGTATTTAAGATGATCATTGAAATTCCTAAAGTGTTTAAAATCAGTCTATCAGTGTGTCTTTATATAATGCATCACAGTGAATTTTCATCAGAGAAAATAAAATGCTTATCTTGATTTACTTTGTATCCAGCAACTGAAGTTTTGTTCAGAGTATGATCTTTGTGTGACTTAAAATTCAACAGAATTATCTGAATTTACTGCTTTTTGTTTCATTATCCTGAGGAAAACTGGCTTCTGTCCCATAAATGATTTCCATATGAATGGTTTAGGTGAGGCCTGAATCTTTTCCATTTCTTAAGCTGACCTGCAAGCTCTTTGTTTTATTCAGGAGAGTGCAGCTACTGTTGCTTCTTCTTTTCTACTCCGTTTCTAACCTTTCCCTTAGTTTCAAACCCAAAGTACCTAAAGTTGGTTCCTAAATTTTTCTTTCGATATTTAACAGTAGGTGTGTAGAGAAGTAGTGCAATCTCGTGGAAGGACTTTAGTATTGAGACTTGAAAAATTTGGAGTATATTTTTAGCTCTGTCTCTAACCTGTTATTACTTGGAAAACCTGTAGGCTTCACTTTTTCTCCCTGGAAAATCATTTTTGGCAGAGAGAAACAAATCATTCTGGGCTTTATAATGGAAAGAACAGTAGAAAAAGATATTCTTCTGCATAGACAGATCAGCTTTTACCACTTCTTTCTATTTAGAAATAACCTTGATTGTTTTCTTGTTGAAACTGTGATTATGTTAGTTTCTAAGTCAAGGTTCTTTTGGGGTTTTGTTTGTTTGTTTGGTTTTTGGGGTTTTGGTTCTTTTTTTTTAATAGTCTATTATTAAGAAGTAAGCTTTCATATATATACACACACATGTAACACACTGTAAAATAATGGGGTTCTTTGCAACTTCATATGAATTTTATAATTGAAGTTCAGGAAGAAGGTAGTTGTTAATGCTAGAAAATATCTGCATCTGAGGGCTGGGGTGTCACTGCAGTACGGTGCTCTGTGTGCACTTTTGCATTTAGCTGAAATGGAATGACAGCTGATCAGACCCAGGAATTCCAAGAAGTTAAAAATGAGGGCAGTCATGGTAGTATCACACTTTCAGCAATGCTGTCTTGACTGTCCAAAAAAGGCTTCAAATTTCTCGGAAAGTCCTTTTGAAGATCTAAACACCTGGTTCTAAGAAGTGTTTTCTGAAACATTTTAACACGTTTCTGATTTATAAGCATTTGGGTATTTTGGTAAGGTTTTTCTTTCTTGCTTGTGAAGTCCCCAAATGAGGATGAATGTGGACCAATAACTGCATTTTTCTCAGGAAGTGGCAACATTTGGAGATCAATATGATTCTGCTTGTTGTATACCTTCTAAGAAGGTATTGGAGCCACTAGGGGGAGATAGAAAAATTTTATAAATTGATTATTGAAAGTAAGGAACATGGATTTAATTTTATTCTGCACACCTATTACTATTAAATCTGGACCCGAAGTCTTAGTTTCTTGGTTGTTTCCTATTACCAGTTCCATTTCTGGATTGTGAGAGGGAAGACCAAACCATATAGGGGGAAGGAATGTATCAGCCCTGTTAGGCTGCTCCTATGCAGTGGTTTTTGAGGTCTTATCTGGGAAAACCAGCTAGCAGCAGCTCCAGCTTGCATAGGCATGCAATGATGTGGTTTTTATGTGTAAGGAATGGTGGTCACCCCATGGAGGTTGTGCTTCACTTGTCACTGTAGTGGGTGCTGTTTTTATGTTTCTGTGGGACACTCAAAATTTTAAAGGATTTTTTTAGGCCTGGCACAATTATCTAAAGGAGTGTGAGAGCTGTGATTTGCTGAGTTACTTTCACTGTGCCTCTTGCAGTGCCACTGTGCAGGGCTGATCCAAGGACGTTCTTTTTTCCAGGTCTTTGCCTGGAGCAGTCCTACTTCCAAATGTATGTCAGAAATTGAGTTTTACTGAAAATTAGGGTAGCTTTTATTGCCAGGCTTTAAAAGTCTTTTGGTTTAGTTTCATATAGGAGCTGGAAAACTTAGTAGAGAATTCTATTTTCAAAAGAAGTTGGCTGACGATTTTGAGGAGCATGAAATAACTCTCCAATAACATCCTGTAAAGAAACTGTCATCACACTGGTACGTTTTAGTCTAATTTTAACTTCCTGTTACTTTCTCAGCCCACAAAATGTATCCTCTCTTTCAGAAAACTTCATAGCTTAAAAATGTTTTGCTTTATAGCTTTTCCCTAATCTTTAAATCCTTCCAAGTGAATTTCCTAACAAGATTGGTACTTTCTTGAAAAACTGTGAGTCTTTTGTGAAAGGATGATGCATTTCTATTTGATGCTTAACATAATTTAGACTGATGGAAAACCACACTTTTGTCTATGGCAACAAACTACTTACCTGATGCTCAAAGCATCTTGGCATTGAAATATCTTCTGCCTACTCTATTGTTTGGACCTTGTTATCTGGAGCAAGGACTCCTTATACTGGATATCTTGAGCAGCATCAAAAGAATATTTTGGATCTTAGCAATAGGACTAACACCTGTATAAACTATAAAGGCAGACTTAGAGAAGAGGGATGAGGAAGGCTTCATTGTTTTTAGGGCTTTATTGAGTCTTCATTAAAGAGGCACTAAGATAATGTGGTAGTTTCTTTTTCTCTTAAGAGTTTAAGAAAATACAGTCAGCTTCCCATGAGATAACTACTACAACATTTTGCGTCTGTGTTGTGTCACTGATTTTAATGGTCGTGAATTAGGATTTGTCAAGCACCACTGGATTTTTTTAGTGTACTGTTTGACTCAGCCATCTGTGTGGGCAGAGATTCAATATGTCTTTCACAGCAACTCTTCTGTAGCTCTTGTTTTGCACACTAGCACTATCCCCTTTTTGGAAATAAAAAACTTAAACTGCTGCTGCAGATTACACTGCAGTCTAAGTAGGAGGAACAAAGAGATCTTGTGAAGATAGATTTTTGTTTTCAAGACTTTCAGTGCTGTGGCCAGAGAAAAGCTAGCAGGCTGACAAATGTGCATCAGTCTGATTAATTTACCACTGCTGTCTGGATACATGATACATGAACAAAATGGAACAAGAAGGTGAACAAAAAACCTAACTGTAAATAGAAATTGTTAGTTATATAAAATATATAGATAAAATTGCTGGCAGAAGTGACAAATTGTAAAATTTCAGAGTAGAAGGCTTTTTTGCTAAGTCTAGGCCTGCTTTAGGGTCATTCACAGAGTGGTGAGGTGTAATCCTTAAACTTCTAAACCCCAGGTGGGCAAATTGTTTTGATACAGGCATAAATTACTAATATTCTGTGAAGCACTTATACTAAGTAAGGGTAAAATCTTTCCCTGAAGTTAAAGACATTCAAATTCTTCAATGGTTGACAGCAGAACAGGATCTCCAAGCCTTACACCATGGGCTTTTTTTGGTGATGCCTTTGATACATTAGAGAAGTGCAGGCTGCAATGACGTAAATGCTCTTTGTTTATGACTGAACAGTTCTAGGTATTCAGATTTAGTATACCCTTTAAGTCTGCTTTGTATGAAAGCATTGTAGTAGCAGAACATGTTCCCCACTCCAAAATGGATGTCCTGCTTTTCACCATTGTGACATACTCAACGCATATGTTTTCTTCTCTTCTACTGTAGGTAAAATGTATTCAGCTGGGCTTCTTTTCCTCATTGTTTCTGGTGAATAAGCCCTAGTGATGTTTATGGTGTGACTATTCTGTAATTTTAAGTAAAGAGGAGCATTGTTTGTAAGCCCATAACTTCTTACATACAAAGAAAGTGTTACTGATTTAGAGTCTCCTTTATGAGAGGCTTCATACAGTCATGTTAGCTGGTTATTGGCTATTGCTTGTCCTGACAGGGTGAATCTGCTTTGCACAAAAGATGGGGGAGTAAACAAATGAAAACCCAAGCAAAAAGAAACAAAAGACTTCAGCGACTCTACTTACCATGCAAATATTGCACTATCTGTCAATTGGGTTTTAGTCTTAAACCTTTGAATCTTGTTTCCTTTATGCATTTCCCTTTATGCTGGTTTAAATGGTATGCCAAACCTGTCAGTAAGGGCTGCCTCAGAATGCTATGGTACTTAACTGTATTGTGCTCCTGGAACAGCTGTAAATGTTTAATAGAGCACTCATTTAAAGAATTCCTTTATCCAGTGTGAATTTTACTGCATTCCTCCCTGATTCTACATAAAGCAGTTCCATTAGAAATACAAATTAAATGTTGGTTTCATGAAAGCCTAAAACTATGAATCTTAGCTGGCTTAGACACAGTCAATATACAACAGTATTGTGCATTCAGATTTTTATTTGAACTTAGTATGTTGCCTTTGAAGACTGAGTTATATTACTGCCTTGGTTGCCTCTCTCTTTAAAAGCTTCTGGACTATTATGTTTAATGAAAAGGCTCTGAGGATGTTTTCCCTTGTTAAGATGTTAAAATAAGTATGATACTGGTATAAACCCCTCACAATGTCCATTGTTATAAAATATCTCAATACCACAAGTAGTGGGGAAATATGATTAATTTTTATTTTGTGTGATGTTTTTTACTAACAGCAGTCTGTATTTGTCCAAACTGCAGCTTTTAAAAGTGAAATTTTTATTTCTATGTATCATTTCCCTTTAACTCAGTGTTATATGAAGAAGGCAGATGAGGAGGCTAAAGCGTATGAGGACAAAAAAGTTGATAATGTAGAAATACTGAGGGTATGCCTCTCCTTCACAAATTTTTAATTGTTTGAAGGATTTTCCTTCGTGTGCAATCAGCAGTTGTGAGTATTAATAGCTGTTGTACTGTATTATTTCTTAATTCTGTGATGGAATTAGTTGTGCTATATTAATGTAGCTGTTTTTTCTACCAGTCCTTCAGGGTGGTTTAATTAATGAATGTTTGATAATATAATTTTTTTTTCATTCTGAAAGGTGCTGATACTGCTAAAAATGCTAATTAGGTCTCAATTCATATAAGTATACACACATGCATGTGTGTTGCTGCCTAGATTACACGTGTATAAACAAATTTCAGAGATTTTTTAGATTATTTATGTCAAACACTGGTTTAAAAAAATGTGAAAAGAACCAGTGGCTCTGTCATGCCTTGTCTTAGGAAAGCCTTATGTCCTATAAATCAGGGTATTGAAGTTGATTCACTTCAATTAAAAAAAAAAAAAAAAAAAGTAAGCACCAATACATTTTCCCTGTGGATGAGGTGTTTTAAAGCTCATCATCTGGCCGTGGTGTCTCATAAGGTAAAGGATCACAATGTGGGTTTGCACAGTGGAAAAATTTAGAGGTTCCCACTTTTCCAGTTGTATTCATTATCACAAAATGCGTACAAACTTAATTATCCTTGAAACCTCTTACCCACTCGTTTGTGAAAGGGGTTTGAAAATGACAAATGCCTTCAAGTGTTGGAAAGGAGAAAGATGGAGAAAATGTGGGACTAAGAGCAAAAACACCCTGCATGTGTTAGCAGAAGCATTCATGTGATTATGTACATTTATTTTCCTTAAGATATCAGATGTAGAAGGGATAGACAAAGAATGAAAAGAGGAAACCAGCAGAGGTTTGGAAGAGGAAATGAGTGGAAAGGGCATGTGGTCAGGTAGGCATGCTGTGGAGCTACAAAGGTGTTTTCATGTGGGTGTTGCAAAGAAAATCACAATTTTGAAGGAAGAACAAATGAATTACAAGAGAAACCGTAAAAAAGGTTCCACAAAGAGGGAAATGTGTATTCGAAATATCTTGGAAGTGATTGCGAGAGGTGAGACAATGAAATGCTGAGATCAATGTCTCAGCAGGAAGTGGGGCAACATGTGGCCCCAGTCCAAGGCAGTTCTTTAGTTCCTGTTTAACTTTAAAAGAACCAAATTGGACAGTACATGTGTTGAAAATTGCAATTTTTTTCTCAGGGAATTTTCTTCACTGGAGCTGTATGAAGTACCTCAGACCTGAAGGTCCAAGGGACTGTGAAAAATGTGTCTTTGAAAGAAAAGCGGAGAAATTGAAAGGTGATAGAAATGGCTCTGCCAAGCCAAGGATTTTTTTTTTTTAAGTAGAGAGAAGTGGTCTAATTAAACAGAAAATCTCTTATACTTGATGTGTGCCTTGAGGAGAAAAGTGTTTTAGCAGCCAACTGAAGTTATAGTACATATAGGATTTATTGGCATTTATACAAGTTGATTCATCTATTCACAGTCAATAATATTATGCTGTATTAAAATTATAAACAGTGGGTATATTACCAATGAAGAGATTTTTTTGTCAGATTGGTATTTTACACTGTGTCTCATATGAAGTCCAGTCTGTGATCCTACAGTGAAGTTTCTGTTGCTATTTTGATTGAAACTGCCAGCATGTTGTTATCCTAAGTCTTGCTGGACTGACTACGACATTGAGGCTTGGGATGGAATACTAAAATACATTTCCTTTGAAAGCAAATATTTAGGGGTCCTTACCATTTCTCCAGCTGCTTATGTGGTAGTGGCTGTGTAGTTGGGCATGCAGATTGTGTCCAGGGATGTGGTCTGAACTGTGAAGGGAGAGAAAAGGGAATTGCAATATTACTGGTCTTTCTTTGCAGCAGTACTCTATAGAGGCATCTGTAGAAACTGATGTGAGGGAGTTGGTTTATAAGCTACAGAGACCTACAGACGATCCCTTAGGTTTTCTGCAGGAGCAAAGTTTATAGAAAACATGGATCTGTCTCATCTTTCTAAGTTGTGAAGCACTTCTCAAAATCTTACTTCTTAGTTACTGATTTTTAGTAGTCTTCTCCCTCCTGCTGACACCCCTGCTGCCTGCTTGACATGCTGTTGCCAGTTACTTTAATTACTTAAATGTAACTAAAATGAGTAATGTCTCAGTCCCTTTCCCTGCTCTTTAATGTCAACAAAGTTTATTTGGGGCATTTCTAATGATCTTCACTAAGAGTAATGATGGTAAAAATAGCA
This sequence comes from Lichenostomus cassidix, assembly GCF_008360975.1. Lineage (NCBI taxonomy): Eukaryota > Metazoa > Chordata > Aves > Passeriformes > Meliphagidae > Lichenostomus > Lichenostomus cassidix. The sequence goes on along the minus strand of NC_139479.1, from coordinate 13,927,828 downwards.
TTGTTTTCCTCATGAACCGTGAAACCAAACTAAATTACAAAAGTATGAGGAAAGATGATGTGGTATTAGAAGCCAAAGCCTACTGTGTGATTTTGTTTAGAGAAATGCTGGAGGCCTTGAAATGTCAAATAGATTCCAATTGTGTAATTTCAGTATCAAATTGTATTAACACCCATACTTAAAGTAAAATAATACAGTTTGCTGGTTTGATTCCATTAATCTTCAATGAAAGTAAGTTCCTAAATATCATGACCTTTTAAAATCAAGGTTTCAGGTGGATTTCAGAACCTCAACAGCTACAATTATGGAAGGAAAAATCAGAGTTTTGTACATCTTGAATAATGTGCTTCTTTAAACACAATTATCATAGAATCATAGAATCACAGAATATGCTGAGTTGGAAGGGGCCAATCAAGATCATCAAATCCAACTCCTGGCCCTACACAGGATGCCCCAAGAATGACACCATGTGCCTGAATGCATTGTGCAAATGCATCTTGAACTCAGTTATAGCTTGTTACCAAACAGTTCAGTTACTTTTCCTCCTTTAATATGCTAATATATCTCCTGAACTTCAGAAATAATCTGTGGGTGTGTCTGTGGGTTGGCCTGGTGTAGTGTGTAATTACTGTATGCTTATCATATACTGCAGAAACCTTGGACTCTAAATTGTGAGTGTATATTTGTGTCCAATAACTTTCATAAGGCATCTTTTGGAACTCACCTTAGCTTCCAATGTCTGTTCTTTCATTTTAAAAGAACACACTGCTTTTCTCTCTAGAAAATACAGGCAGAATGTTTATGTCATTATGTGAGGCATTATATAAAATTAAAGCTGATAGACTTGATTGTGCACCTCAGAGTTAATTCTGTCTTATGAGCCATCAGGGCTAGATTGAGAGCCCTGGAGAAGAAAGAGAGTATGAGCTGAAACCAGCAGAGATAGGGGTGTTCACATGGGGTTATTAATGGACAATTCCAAATCTGCCTGCACTAAAATTTCAGTAATTCTGCATATGGAAAAGAAATTTAGAAACTTGTTAGTATCAGTAGAACTGTATTTACAGTTATCACTTGGACTTGCTTGTAGCAAAGTGCTTTGTACTGGAAATTTGTCTTTAGGCCTAAATATGGAGGACATAATACCAAGCAGTGCTATAAAACTCTCCAAGGTATATGCAGCTATGTGTGAAGTTATGAAGGAAGGCAGTTGGGGAAGGGATTAGTCACCCATCTTAATTTAAAGACAACTACACTGCCACCTTTTTTTTTCTTGTTTGTTTTAAATGCTTGAAGCAGGTATATTAGGAACAAATGCCATCTTTGTTATGCTAATAATGCCCATAAAAACCTCATTTACAGCATTGATAAAGTCAGGATCTTGACTCCTCTTAGAGAAAATACCAGTTTTGCCTAGTCTTTGGCTACTTCTTGAATAAAGAATATAGGTCATATGTATGAGTTTTATAGATTGAGAGGCTTGAAGTACAGAAGTCAGATGACTGCCAGCTTCACTAACCAAATAGATTTTAGCAGTGCTTCTAGAAAGCAAGCAAACTTCCAGGTAGGCAACCATTTTAAACATTCTAATGTGAAGTTTTAAGGTATAGGATACACACAGGTAAAGTCTGTAAATGTTGGATTACACTGTCCATTTCACTAAGCAGTTCTGACTGTAGCACGGTGTGTGGGCATGCTGGGTTGTGCTCCCAGTTTAGGCTTTGCAGCTGCTTCTCAGCATTGATGCATCTTTGGCTTTAAACACTGTTTTCCCCTCTAGAGAAAGACTTTACTTTATTCTGAGTCCCTCTACTACTTTCACCAGATATTAGATCAAATCCCAAGAATCCCAGAGAATCAGCCAAAAGCTTTTCTGATATGATTCACATGTGGACACTATTCATATCACAGGAGGAAGCAGTACCTTCTGCCTTTATAAGGTTGCCTTTATAAGGGTATTCCCAAACCAATGCAGAAGGCCAGCTGGGCTTCTTCTGGGGGAGCAAAGGCAGCCCAGAAGTAAACTGAGAAACAATGCTTTTATGAATGGAATTTCTTAAAGAGGAACTTAAAAACTGCAAGTGGGTATATGCTAGTGCTATTCAACTTTTTTCTTTTTTTTTCTTTTTTTTTTTAGATCACCTTTTGCTGCTGTCACAGATTACTCAGTAACAAGAAATAATGTCATACAGCTTTGTCTGGAACTAACAACAATAGTACAACAGGTATGAGACAGTCTGCTTAGCAATTTATTTTTTCCTGAACTGTAAATGGCTATTACCTTCTTCGCACAATTTTGTTTTACACTGGCTATATCATTGTCCAACCAAAAAAGGGAATATTAGTACTCAGTAAATGCTTTTAAAAATTTCTATATTCTGGTTTAATAGTACTAGTTTGTGTTGTGCTATATATATGGCTCTGCATATCTCAGCAGTAATAGTCATCTTGGGTTCTCTAGTATAATATCATCACTATAAAATTGAGATATCTACTTGATATTTTTAATATTTAATTTCCTATATATTGTCTTTAATTTGTAATTGTCTGTCTGGTTCAAAAGATCTGTATATATTGGACTTCAGTAATCTGCTTTTTCACACAGTTCATATCATCTAGACACCTAAGATGACACATGTTGTCATGGCGGGGTCAGAATACTTTGAATAAATTTTTGTAAATCCTACCTTCAAGGAGTTCAGAAGTAGTTACTGAGAAGCACTTGCTTAATGAGCTTCACTTGGGAGTGCAAACCTTAGAACCTTCCCCACCCTGCTCTGTGTGGGTTAGGTCTCTGCTCTGTGTGGGTTAGTCTCTGTCTCTGTTTGCCTGTTGTTCTGCTGAAATGAAAAGTCTCTTTGATGCCAAGCAGAAGTTTGAGGGATTATTTGCACTTGAGAAGGTAGAGTGGAGAAGGAGAGTGGATTGGGTAGGAACACTGAGCAGACTTTTTGTCTGGTTTTTAGAGCCATCAGTCCAAACTAAGAAAAACTAAACTTCTGACCCAGCTGCCCAAACTGGTCACTTTCCACACTAGTTGTGCATCACTGTCTTTAGATTGTTTTTAGATGAGGGAAAGAGACACCTGATCCATTATCATGTGTCCCGTATTAGTGAGAAAGTGGGTAAAGTAGCAACCACTGCAGGAACCATTTCCCAGGAAGTAGCTCAATATCAATTCATCTTACAAATTCATCCTTACCCATGATGCTGCTAACTCATTATGCTCTAGGTAGATATTCCTCTATGTATATATTTTTCAGTGTGAATGAGAGTAAATATAACTATTTAATACCTTGGGAGAGCAGCATTTTTATCTTATCCAAAAATGACATGAATCCATACTTTGAAGTCAAAAGGAGCATTTATGTGCCCAGATTTAAGTGTGTACTGAAATTTAATTGGGCTGTGGTCAGAAGCATGATAATGAAAAATTCCATTAGTAGTCTTGAACACATGTGGTTTGAGCTCTACTTAAAACAAAGGCATTCCAATGTAGCATTTCAAAATGTCTTAGCTGATATTCTTTTATATGATCACTGAACACACTGAGAATCCTCATTGTGCTTTCTTAAGGCTGTAAATTAAATCTTTCAGTATCACCTCATCAAGTGTTTTTTCTATCTCAGAATCTGTTTTCTTTTGTATGCAAAGTATTTTATCGTACTTTACTAGTTTAATTTTTTTTGTGAAAGACCTACAGAAGACCTATCAGCTTTTTATAAGGTTTATAAAGGTTTATAAAAGGTGTACAGTCTGTACATTTTTAATACCTTTGACTTAAGACTTTTGTAAAGTTTAAAAATAGAACTTCAGTAGCTGAGTTCCACCAGGATTTTTTTTGCATTAAGTTACAGTCAATGTTCAGATTTATTAACCAAAGCCAAAATGATGATTCTTTAGTCAAGATGAAGAAAAAAAAGTGCTAAAATTAAGGTGTCTTGCTTGAATTATTTTGTACCTTTTGAAGCTAAATGTAATACCGTGTTTCTTCATAGACTTAAATGATAGTGGGTTGTGTCCCTGTCATTATCAGAACTAAATGGATAATGAAGCAAAATGACAGTATTGCATCATGCTTATAACTATGAAGTCTAAGAAAAGTTATTGAGTGTCTATGTTTTAACCTATAAATAATTAGAAAAGTTGGAGTTGGAGAACTTTGAAATAAAATGTGGGAAGAAACATACCTTGTTTTGACCATTAAATTTTCTCTGTGTGTTGCACATTGCCCAAGGCCTGACAGGCCAGTGTGCAGTGGATATTTGCCAGTGAGAGCAGGTCCCTCAGAGCACTGCAAGTTATTACTGTAGCCTGCACTAATCATCTGCTTCTATGCAGCTGCTTTATTTTGGCTTAGGCATTTTTTTTTTCTCCCCCTTAGGATTTTAGGATATTGTTTCATAGCCTCTTCCTGCAGGTTTTGGCTCTTTATACTGTCCTCCTTGCTGATGGCTTCTTTAATCCAGGGCTTGCATTCTTGTTCATTTCTATAATAAACTCTTCACTTGAAGCTGAGCACTGGAAGAAAAAAAAAAGGATTTAAATAACAAACCAATCCACGAGACTATTACAATTTTTTTCTACCATTTCTTTGCACTCTTTCTCTCCTACACATATCTGCCTCCCTGTAGGAATCGAACGCTGAAAATTATCTGTACTTTGTTTCCTCTGCAATGCACAAAAAAGGCCTGTTCTTTCTTGATGGTACAAGATAAATGTTAAAGGGCTATGGGTGAACAGGTTGGTTGTGTGTGTGTGAGATTGCTTTGGGTAGTGCTTTGTTCCTATTTGGTTCATTTGTGAATTTAGGTTTGTGTCAACAGAATTGTTCCATTCACAAATGCGTATCAGGAAGAACATGAGAGATTGTCTTGATGATGTTTGTGAAAGTTTTTCTGTTGACTTAGATAGTTGGGTTATTCAGCTTCAGAGGTTACCGAAAACTGGTCCTTTCAAGTGGGCTTGTTTTGGTTGAGAGAGGTAGCAGTAGCTACATTGATCACTTTAAGGAATAGAAGATGTCTTGCTTTCTTAGGCAATCTGTAGGTAGCTTTTACTATCACTGTAAGTGCTCTTATTCCTCAGGAATTCATTAAGGTTTCAGTAAAGAAGCTTTCTTCTTTAGAATTAAAACCCTGGAAATCTTAGGAATATCTGAAAAGTCTAATTTTATATTGACTTTGTAAGTTACCAGACAGTTAAAGAAAACTTTGCTGCTGAACACCCTATTTCTTTTACTGCTCTTTAATAGTGATCATTAGTAGCCCTCATCACATGTTTTTTACTTTCCTTAATCAGCTTTCACAATGATTTGCAGTGTTTATTTAGTTTTAAAACCACCGATGTTTATCTCTCAGCTTTAGTGTCTTGTGGGATTTACGTAGCAATATGCTCCAGTAGAAACATAGCTGTAGGCCTGTAAATACTCCTTTAGAAAAGCTTCACTGCATTTAGTTCTCTGCCTAAACAACTCTTTGAAGAGTTGTGGTGGAAGCAATGCTGTGTAACCAGGGTGGAGATGGAGAGCAGTCCTTCGGCTGACGTGGATCTGTCTTGCATTGTCACAGAGCTGACATCAGCTGTCTCACAGCAACTTTTGGAGGTAACCCCAGATTTTGGGTGACATGGGGTGAGAAACCTGAGTGATGCAATTTGGGGAGTGGCAGCCAGGATGAAGATAACAAAGAGAGACCAGGATAATCCTACACAAACACACTGTCTGGGCATTATGGACATTTGGGATTTTGAGCTAAAAGCCCTGCTATAGAGCACACAGAAGTGCCCTGTGCACTGCTTCAGCTGAGGGGTTTGGAACTTTTTTCCCATTTTAAGGCATTTGAGATACAGAAAAGAAAGTGTCCATATATATTCCTTGCCCAATGGATGCACTTCGTATGCCAGGGGATATTCTTTGTTGGGCTTTTAGCCATTGCTGTGATTCAGATAAAGACATTAAAAAGGATCACAAATTATTTCTTGAGCAATGCACTATTTTTATATCATTGTGGGTTTTGTAATCAAACATCTGTAACTCAAAAGAAAAAAGTTTCAAATGTTAAGTTTCACTGAGAAATGTAAGTTCAGGTTTGTTTTACAGTTATAAGGGTAAAATGGAAATTTATCTTCTTAGCTCCTCTGCTCTGACTCAGAATCCAAGTGCAGTAATATAAAGTGGTTCTATTCATTTGGTGAGAATAATATCACATACATGAATGAAGAAGAAGAAGTAAAATCCTAAGAACCATTCTTACAAATTATCTTTCATATCACAATTTCTCACTTTTGTTTTTAAGTCCTAATTTTTAAGGACTTAAGGACTCACTAAATATAGCTTAAAATCTGGAAATTTCAGGTCATACCAAGTAGCTAATTACTTTGGGTATCTTTAGCTAATAAAACGGTTTTAATAGTTTAGTGGTGTGAATCTTTGTATCATCATTAAAAGTGCTTTGCACCTCTAGATTGCAGGGATTTTCAAAGTAGAATGAGTTTGCTGGGAACAATTGCATATTAAATTTTAAAGTTTTTAATTGAAATTTTTAACATTGTTCCTTCCACCCCACCTTTATTAGCAAATGCTTGCAGGAAAATTTTTGTTATCCTACTGTGGTAATAATAATTTCTTTCTCTCCTTATTGAGATAAAAATACTTCATGACAAGGAGGCACATTCTTGAATTTTTTTTTTATATGCATGGTACATTGTTTATACAAAATGCCCCATTTTTGGTAAGTATACAAATAAGGAGTAGGTGTACAAATAGGTAGCTACATAGATGGGAAAAGTTAGAGCTAAATAGCTCCCCTTGAAAACAATTCCCAGGCAATATCTGCCTATCTACATGAAATCAAAAGGGTCTTCATATATTATAACTCATTGTAAGTAATGCTGACAGAAATTCAGACTCGTATGCTTCGAGCACTGCTGTTATGCAAGATTTTCTCTTGTTAGGTTTCAATGCAGCTCTCAGCAGTGGTGTTTCAGGATACATATTGTTCTGTGCAGTTGTTTTCTTCACTTTCAAAAGTCAATGTGTAATGCATATAATGTATATACATTCAAAAATAGAAATCAAAGGACTGTGAGAAACATGAAAATGTTGTTTGTTTACAAGGAGCTATAGTGAAGTAGTTTAAATTTATGCTCTTTAGCTATGTTTTTCTCTTTTTCATAGTAAAGTAGCTTATTTGTCTTACAGCACACTTACATAGAAAATTTCAGCTGTAATTTAATGTAATGCAAAAAGTGCCTAAGATACTTAGCATTGATGCCTTTTTCTGATTCTGGTAGTTTGTTTCATTTTTTTTCCTTGAAATGGCTTACTTGTATATATATTCTCTTTTGATTTAAATTTTTGAAATGGAATTAGGCATGGAATGGCTCAAAGATTAAAACATCAATAATAGTCTATTGGGATGAACCACACTAGGACTAATTTTATGACTCATCAGTTGTCATTGAGATAGGTGCTGTTAAGTGGTATGGGGTTTTCTTCCTAAAGTTGTGTAGTTCTGTGTATGTCTATGATGCGACATTTTCAAAGTAGCTTATCTACCACCCTGTAAAGCCCTGTGAATTTGTTTTCTTTTCCATTCTCAGAGAAAGTAATTTCTTTTCCAAGTGGATGGAACGAAAAGAAAACAAAACCAAAACCAAAAAAGCCACCAGAATACACAAGGTTGCTTAGTATGTAAAAAAACTTAGTGATCAGAAAGCAAAAAATGAGTTGGTGTTTGTTTTTTTGTTATTTTCAGGCTTTTTTGTGTGTGTGTGTGTGTTTTGTTTGTTTGCTTGCTTTTCTTTCAGATTAATGGTTTACAGTCTCTGAACATGGGGGAAAAATAAAACACAAAGCAGAATAATTTGTGAAAAAAAGAGTAGTCTTTTTGACAGGGCATATGCTGGTAAACCAATGCAGCTGTTAAATTTTTCCAAGAAAAGGAGCCCTGAGCAGGTCAAGGTGACAGTGAAGGAGTCAGGGACTGTTAATTCATGTGCTCGTGGAACCACATGCAGAAAGTAGCAGAAAGTTGGTGGAAACTGGGATAAAGTGTAGACAGAGGGAGAATATGTGGTTTTGTATCTCATGTTTCTTTTAAACAAAAGTGGGTTTTTTTAGGCTGGTGTGGGCACTGTGTCCATGCATGCTGAGTGGCATCACAGTCTCCATCTGAATAGAGGCACACAGAGAATATGCCACACTCTGAGTAATTCTTTATTAATGGTGAATTTAATGATTAATGATGATGTATTAAGATTGTGTTGGTCATATCAGTAGATGTGAAGATCAAGACTTTGCATTTCTTGTACTTTGGAAACTGGTCTCCCTTCCCAGGGGCAAGACAGTGTCTGTGACCAGGTACAGTAAAGCAAGATCCCAATTCAGTACAGTGAATTATAGAAACCATGTGTTGCTAAGTAGCTAGTAAAAGCCTCAAGCATGAATAAGTGCAGTGTCTGTCTATATTTCAGGAATATGTGTGCATTTGTTTGCCTAAAGCCATTACAAATACATACATTTTAGATGATCCAATATGAAACATTCAGGTTGTAGCTGAGCCTGGAATGCCATCTACCTAAATATCATGACTTTTTTTTCAGTTCAATTAATTTCATTTCCTCTGTTGGCAAAATAACCACCTATATGAAAGATTAAAAAATTAAATATTTTGCTGCAGTTGTATTTTTAAACCAGAATTATTTCTCATGACAGTACTAGAGGAAAAGCAGAACTGAAAAATTAAGACGTTATTTACATCTAAATGGTCTTGGAAGTGACATTGAAAACTGAAGAACTACACAGCACATTGTGCTACAAGCTCTATTTTGCATGCCAATAATAAAATATATAGTTTTAAATGCATGAGGCTTATTTAGAGCTGTGGGAGAAAAAAAGTGTTTTGACTTTTGTTTTTTCTGCTTTGGTTGGACCATTTTTTTCCTCAATTCCAATCTCTCATCTGCTGATAGTTTCAGTGGCTTTTTTTTTTTTTTTTTACCTGCTGAGGATGTCACCAAATAGAGAAATCATCTGAGGAGCTGAAATTGAACTGAGACCATGTAAGCACTTAGATTCTGCAGGATATGTGAGCAAGTATCAGTGATTTTATTTGGTGCTGAAATACTGGTTGTGGTTTCTGACTGAATGGGGTACTGGCTCATTTTAGAAAGAAGGAAGAGGTGTAACTCTCAACATGCAAAGTAAGAATTAATATGTGACCAGATCCCTAAGGAAAGCAACATGATGTCTTTTACAGAAGGGAGGGGAGAAATAATTAGAAATGGAAAATTACTTCAGAAAGATAGAATAAAAGAGCTTAGTGTACCCATTGCATCTCTCTTAATCCAGCAAGCAATTTTTCCCAGTAGTTCCTTGATCTGTGGGTGATTTATGTAAGTTGTATTAAATTTCTACATGAAGTATTCTGTTACTATGGTGATAGGTGCCACTCCACACAGATTGTTTAAATAAAATTAAAGCAATTCTTTGTACTCAGCAAGCTGGGTAATTGCTATTAGTTTGAACACAAGGGTTATGAACTTAGAGTACTGCAGGTTTATTGCATTTTCAGGGAAAGGATCTAGACTTTTAGAAGCATGTGTGTGTAGGTTGCATAAAAAATGTCCTTTTTTGTAGCATGTATTTAGTAGCTTGCATTGTATTTCCCAATAGAGATTTTTTTCCCTCTCCTCTTACTATGTTAAATGATGCCTGCTCACCATTCTGCTTTTTCCCATCTCTCTCAGTTCTTATGCACTTCTCCAATGGGGGAGGATACAGTGGGTTCTGCAGCTTCAGATGAGTTCTGGCTTCAGTGTGGAGGGGAAGGGAGTTACAACTGAGTGAGGATGCCATAGACCCAATGGCAAGAAACTGCAGCAATTGAATAACTGTAGCATAAGTGAGAAAGAAAGCTAATATGTCTGAACGACAGTGGGAATAAAATCAACAGGATTTGTGTGGGAAGCGAAGAGGAGTTGAAAATGGCACCCAGGTTGTGAGCTTGTGGGACATAAGGTGGTGGAGCTGTTGACAGAGATAGGGAAAGAAAGGGGGGACAGGGAGCGTTTGGGAAGAAACGTGATTTCAGCTTTTCAGCATACTGTGTTAGGGCTGGTGGCAAATATCCAGAAGGAGATTCTGAACTGCGAATGTGAACAGAAGGGATGAGAGATCTGTGACTCATCCGCACAGAGATGATAATTAAAGCAGCAGGATTTTAGGAGGCTGCTGAGCAATAGGGAAGAGGTTGCAGAAAAGGGGAGAGTTAAGGATAGAGCTCCCTGGGACTGTCAGAGTGAAACAGCCATAATGGGAGACATTTTGAACAGCTCAGTGGAAAGAAAGTCATGGGGATGGCTACTTGGAAATACAGTGCAGATTTTTAACAATATCTGTGTAATTTTAAAAACTAATTTTTTGTGGCTGCAGCCAAGGGTTACATGTGCAAGCACTGGGTATTGTATAGCTTAGAGGAGCTTGCTATTGCATTTTAGGTAAGAGACAGAAGAAAGGTATTTCCTTTCCCTTTCTCCCTGTTCCAAACATTTGTAATTTTCAGTGTCCCCAAGGCCCATACCTTTTGTATCCAAAGACCTGCTAGACCTCTTAAAATATGTGATAAAGCACCTCAGGAAACCTCTGACTGTGTCATGCTCTTATTTCTTTGTGTGTTGCCAGAGGAGAATGTTACCTGCTTGTCAGCTTCTGTAGCTTGTGGGGCATTTAAGAGTTTTTTTGTTCCTTGTTTTTGTAAAGGGGGGTTGGACGATGGGGTTGACCAAAGCTGTATATCTACCAATTTGTATTCTGTTATTCCAGTAATTACCCAGAGATACCTGTATGTCACAGTTTAAGCAGGGTTCCATAATATCCATCATTTTTCTAATCATCATGCTGTATAGCAAAAAGCATTTGGTCATAGCCAGCCATATCCTGGGAAGCTTCAAAAGCAGGTCAAGGGAGGTGATTGCCCCCCTCTACCCCAGTCTTGTGAAACCCCACCTGCAGTGCTGCATCCAGCTCTGGGCCTCCCATGTAATAAGGATGTGGACCTGTTGGAACAAGTCCAGAGGAGATCACGAAGATGATCAGAGGGCTGGAGCACCTTTGCTGTGAAGACAGGCCAAGTGAGTTGGGGTTGTTCAGCCTGGAAAAGAGAAGGCTCCAGGAGACCTTGTAAGCAGCCTTGCAGTACCTAAAGGAGGCTACAAGAGAGCTGGAGAGGGACTTTTCACAAGGCTATGTAGTGATGTGACAAGGGGGAATGGCTTTAAACTGAAAGAGGGCAGTTTTAGATTAGATATTAGGAAGAAATTTTTTAGTGTGAGGGTGGTGAGACACTGGAACAGGTTGTCCAGAGGAGTTGTGGATGCTGCTTCCCTGGCAGTGTTCAAAGTCAGGTTGAATGGGGGCCTGAGCAATCTGATCTAGTGAGTGTCATCCCTCCCTGCTCATGGCAGTAGTACAGGAACTAGATGATCTCTAAGGTCCCTTCCCAAACTATTCTAGATATCATTCAAGTCTACTGTTTCAAAGCTGTCATTGTTTATTCCTGCCATCAGCTGCATTAGATATATTTTCCATGTATTTTCTAATTAGTGAAAGGCTACATGAACTCAACCTGTCTTACCCTTGTACCTCTTTAGAAACTATGTACCGGAGTCTTTGTCCCAGAAAAGTGATGAAGGGCAATAATAAAGGAAGGTACACTAAAAGTTATAAAACTTTTGCCACCTTCATGTGTTGGCAAAGCTTTAGACTTTGTCATGGTTGTTGAGATCTTCTGTGAGAACCTTCAGGGACAACTTCAGCAAACCTCAGTCTTATGGCTCTCTTGCTATAGCTGAATTGGGCAGAATTCAAACCAAATGAGCTGTTCTAGAGCCAATGGCATAAGCTCCCTAGAGCTAGTGACACTTGAACAGACTCCTTGAAGCCAGAACAACTTATGGTTGCAGTACTGAGACTGAAGGGGCTGGAAGTTGTGATCTGGGCATTCTCAAGTTAATTATTTTTTATTGTTGCTAAGTAGCAAGACCGACAGATCATCCATTTGACTTACACTGTTATTAAAGGATTCAATTACGGTTTTAATCAATTTGAGAAGCAAAGGGATTTAAAGGATGGCTTGGCTTAATTCCAACCAATGGCTACATTGCTCAAGAGAGTCTTATGCCAAAGGTTTGGCAATTCATGAGAGTCTGAACCCTCTTTTAAGCAATCATGTAATTCAGTATTTTTGTTACAAATAGAGAACTGTAATTGCATATCTTAGAATATTTTGCATGACTTTAAAAACAATGGTGACGACAATTCTATCAGACATCTGTTTTTAAGCAGTATGTAAAATCTAGCTGGTGTCCTCCTAAAACTAGACATGGAAGATGAGTGGGATTGCTCATGCATTTTCCAGGTAATTTAACTACCACTTTTGAAATGGTGCTCCTAACACAATTACATTTTTATCTGCAACATATTGGAAAAAACAGTGCAATATTCACAAACACACACATGTATATCGCCTTTCTGTAGATTCAGTTGGTCTGCATAGAAGAATATATGAAGAAATAAGTGAAGAAGCTTTGCCAGAAGCATCATAAAAGCTGTCCAGAGAATTAATGATTTTATGGCAAGCTCTTGCTCTTCATAAGTTGCTCCAGTTGATTCAATCACACAGCCTGCTTCTAGGCAATCCTACTGTCATATGAATGTAAAAAGGATATTTTTGGGCTAATATGTTACCTGAGAACTGGGAGAGTTGGGGTTTTTTCCTAAAAATCATGTAAACTGCTTCTATGTCAGTTCTGCCTAGGAATCTGCCTTGCCTTATAGGAAAAAATAAATTAGGATTACTACATATATATGAGCAACTAAGACATTCTGCTGAACAAGAAAATATTGTGAAAGAAGTCCATGCCATCTCTTGGGCACTCTGATCTAAGGATTACTAGAAATGCTGAAATGTTGCTGAAAGATCTAATGTATATATTTCTGCATTTCTCCCTTTTTGCATCCATTAGCTATTTCTAGGTATATTTGTTATTTTATGAACTATCATAATTTTATTCTGAAGTAAAGTTATGGAGTTGACAGGAACTTAAGGCTGCCAAGAAGAGTGCAGTGCATCAGCTGCTTGGAATATGTGGCAAAACCATGAATAATAATAATAGTTGTAGCAGTGGTAATAATGATGGAAAGTTTTAAGGTTACAGCCTACAAGTATCCTGAGAGGTGTTTGACAGGTAATTGCAATAAGTAATTTGACAGGTTGCCAACTTGGACTTGTATACCAGATCATATAGATGCGAAAATAGAAATGTTTTCTGCAGAATATTTATCCCACAGTTACAGTACTAGAGAAATGCGTGAACATTTTTTTACCTGTGGGACACGTGAGCAGTAGGCTGAATTGGCAGGTTGTCTGTATCTCAGTACTTCACATTTTGAGTTGAGATTTAATCAACTTGGGTGCAAAGAAACAATTAAAGAATAAGGAAAGTGCTAATGTTATTAGCTGACCCCATTTCCCACATCTGTGACATAGTAAGATAAATGTTTTAAAAAAAGGTGGTAATAGTGAGGATAGAAAAAAAAAAAGAGGGAAAATATAGCATCATAAACACTGCTTTTGAAAAAAAAAGTCCACAGATATTTGTATTTTATACATGTTGTCTCACGTGTGATTTGTTCCAGCAATGTCTGGGGTGGGATGGGTGAGATGTGTATATTTTGCAGTGTTGTTATTGGTCAGTGCTCTCTCATTCAGTGGATTTAATTTAAACATCCTTAGCAATTATTTGTTACAACAGTAGAGTAGGATCTGTGCAGATACAACTTCCAATTTTTTTTTGTAGAGACAATGCGAAATTGTGGTTATGAAGGTCAGAGCTTCTGGAAGAAATATATAATGCCTCTCAGTGTAATTTAGGTCTTGCTAGTCTTAAAATTAGGTTTTTTAATTATACTGGGATTGAAAATGCAGAAGAACCCTCTCCTTGATTTGTGTGGTTTTTTTCTTGCTGCTCTTATCTTCCTCCCTTACTGCTTTTTTTTTTCTTCAAGTTTTGGACTTCTTGTTTCTCTTTTTTTAGGATTTTAGCCTAATCACCGGCTCAGTGAAAAAGGTCACCTTTGCCCATTTTTATGCATGATGCAGAGCTGGAAAGAGTGACCATGAAGAACTGATATTAGTCATAAAGTTGTTCCATCATATTTCTCTTTTATTTCTTTCTTTCTTCTTGTAGACGATACTGTCCTATTTTTCTTCCTTAAACTACTAATGGCCAGTGTTTGACTACATCTTCATGAAATGTAAATTAACGTAACTTCTTCTGATGCTTTAACAATCTGTGTCATTAATGTTTTAGAAAATAATCCACATTTAGAAGGTAACTTCAGCTGAAACACTATAAGGTCTTCTTTGGTTGGTTAGAAGATCACATAACCTAGTTTCATTTATTGTATGGCAGTAAATATATATGCAAAGTTCAGAGAATAAACAGGTAAAAATAATATATATCCTCCTTGCTGTAACTGTGTATTTCAGTTCAGAGATAATCACAGTGTTGGTTTAACTAAATGAATAGCAAAATTTTAGCTTGTGTAGGAGTAAAGCTTGGTTGCAGATTTTTGTGTGTGTTCTTGCTTTTCTAAAGTGGAAAAAAAGTTGATGTTAAACTTGCATATGATCTGTTTCTTACCTTGACTGCAATGTTTTGATACCCTAGTTAAACAGATATTAAAGAAAATCTTTCAGGAGTAAGATATAGGCTTGTGTGGAAGAAAAAGACATTCTCCAGGTGTGGGTGGTATGCTACTAAGAATAAAAATTTATTTCTAATTGCATAGTTGGAGACTTTTTATAGTTCTCAAGTGCTTTAAGCTCTTTTAGTTGAAATGAAATGGGTATGAAAAAGCAATAACTGTAAATGGTAAAGGCCCCCAGTAATAAGCAGTCAGCCTACCATTCCACCCAAGGGGTGTTTGTGGAGAGTGGGCACAAGTTATCTTCAGCCCTTGGTTAAACATAAAAGCACAAGGCAGCAAAGAGAAAATGAACTGTTCCCTATGACAGAAAGTGGCATGTGGCTTTTGCTTCTGGGGTCATTCAGAAGCAGTCTTAGCCCTCCTCTCTAGGGATGGCTGCAGGAAGTGGAAACAAGCTGCAGGGATGAGCTTGGTGACCTTTTCCTAGGTTTCGAGTCCTAGACTTCAGGGCTGCTTTGGGCTATGCCAGCATGGTTCTTGACATTGCTGCACATTTCCCAGAGTTCAGGCTTGAATTATATTTAGTTGGATGTCATCCATGTGTGGACAAAGAGTATTTTGGAATGTTTTGGTTTGTTTTACCTAAGCATTGCATTTGCTGTCCTTCAGTCTTTCTGTCTTTTATGGTTTACTGAACTGTTAATTTTTCTCTTGAATATGAAGATGTAGTATCAACAAGCTGCTGTTGCTATGTGATGAACTCATTTAGCAATTCCTCTACCCAGACCATGGATTTGTAGGGAATTGTGTGTTGAGGAGAGAAATTCAGGGTGAATCTATTCATAGACTGGATGCCTGAGAAGTTTTCCACTTGTTTTACTAGATTTTGTGGATTCAGAAATACTTTAATTTTTTTAATATATAGTCTTGGTTTGTCAGAAAAAAGCACATTTCTTTAGCTTCCTTTATGACCATGGGGAAATTTCAATTCAAGGATTTAGCAGTATTTCTCTGTTTCTCACTGCTTTCTTGTTTGTAAAAAACCTCTACAGCATTCAAGACCCCAAAATCCTTCTTGCCATAATAGCGAGACTTTTCAAACATTATTCTCTTTAAACTGAGTGATTGAACTTATAGTAAACTCTTCATATTACCAATGAAATAATTATGTCTGCTTAAAAGCACTTATTTCCCCTTCAATATAAATGTTCCAATCTCTTCTTGCTATTTTTGCAAAATGATTCATAAGTAACCATGCAGAAAATAGATGTATCCAGATTGAAAATGTTACATGCCATCCCACATAAAACAATGAAATGTGTGTTTTGCTACTAAGATTGCAAATACTTCATTGATGTCTGCATATAATTAAATGTGTTAGATTTTCTTTCCGGCTATACTTACTGGCAAATGTTTCCTGAATGCCAGCAGCTGTTATTAGGAAAATGTTCCCTGATCAACCTGCTGCTTCAGCATAGGTGGCTTTATATAGAGCCTAAGAACACATTGGCTTTTTTTGCCTGAGTAACGTTGAAGTGTTTCATGGATTAAAAGTTCTTTTTTTTTTGGAACAGTTGCATACAACGAAGTTAGTTTTCTAGCAGGATAAATTGATATTAAAATGAGACTTTAAATGTGAAAACTTAGTCACATTTTTCATGTGGTTTATTAGATAGGATATAAAGCATCTGTTCTAAACAGAGCTTGCACTAATTACCACGAAGTTACAGTGTCTGAATGAACTTAAAAGAAAAGTCGTTCTTTCACCAATATTGGTTGTATTTCATGTGCTCTCTGCCTTTGAAATTCCATTTCCTTATATCTGCTGAGACTCTGTCCTGTCAGAAATACTTTCACAGTCCCAGCCTCCCATCTGTTAGTCTTGCTTATGGAAGCTGCCTCACATGCTACGTGAGGTAAAAAGAATGTACATGCATTCAGCAGCCTGTGTGTGCCTCAAGTTTCCTGTGTGCTTTGTATGTAGCGTTTCTCCTCCCTCCTGTAGCACGGTGTGTTATAAACAATCAACTCTACTTTCCCCTCCCAAGGTTTTCCTTCCCTGCTTCAGCAGTGTGCAAAAATGTCAGTTCACCTCAGCAGGAATTGTTCATCTCAGTCACTTAAGACAGTTGCTGGAACCTGGTTTTCAGTGTTATCACTAGAAGGTCATTTTTGTCCATGCTCAGGGATGGCTGGTGGAAGGCATTTGTCTGAGATACATGTGACTAACTGGTATGTGCCAAAAGCATGCAAAGTGGAGAAAGTGTTACCTGTTTCAAGGAAGGAAGCAACAAGAACTAGTGAATACATACAAACATTTACCAGGATTTCCTTTCCTTTCAGTGGCAGCTTCACACTTTCTTTCCATTCAGTCTAAGTCTTTGAAATATTTTGTTTCATCCTAAAGACTTTTCAATTCAGTTCAATTCCTTTAAGGATAAGTCAAGGAAGGGAGAATGATTGGACCAATTTAACCTGTCTTTTCTGCTTTACTTTTTCAGGATTGCACAGTATATGAAACAGAGAATAAAATTCTGCATGTGGTGAGTACTACTTGGATTTCTGATTAGAAATTTTGTATAGACCACATAGAATTTTAGAGCTGTGTGTTTTGTTCTTTCTGTATGCAGTGTCAGTGTGATAATTAGGGTGACTGGGTAGGACTGAGTGGATGTATGGAACTACTTGTGAGTAGGTCAGGAACTTTGGAAGGGTTTGTGTTTGTCTGGCTTGGGCTCATCTGTTACTTGTAAACCATTACAAGTATTAGAAATATGAACAATGATTTTTAAAAAAAGCAATTTTTGTGAGAGAGATGGTTGCTAGGCTTTTATGAAATCTTGTATGTTTGTGTTAGTGACATAGCTTCATTTATATAGCTTTCATTCTCATAGGAGCCTGGAGATAGCCTAATGACAGGAAAAGCAAGGCAATGCTTCCTTTTGAATTCTCAGGATAAATACAATGGTCTATTCCTAGAATCTGTAGTGCTATTGATAGTAAATAAAAGAGATGAAAGTTATTAGGGCATCAAAAAATGTGATGACTTTGAAAAGCTGGTGCATAGAGAGTCAAAAGCTTGAATAAATCTTGTCTGAGAACTGCACCTAAGTTTTAGGTATTAAATTGTGTTTCATGTTGTGGCTGAGCTTTAGTAAGTATTAAGTTAACCTAGACTTTGTTTCTAAAAGTTAGAAGTGAAGATAATCCCTTTAAGGATAAGTAATGAATTAGTTTAATTTATTTCACATTCAGGTAGGTTTTGATATCTTACTGTTCTTATTACCAGAGCTTAAGCAAGAAAATACTGCATTTCTTTAAGTGAGCTTCCCAGTAAATTCTGAAATATGGGTTTTTTTTTTTAATTTATTTTAGTCGTAGTGTTCCCATATGAAATGCTTGGTAGGCAGAATTCTATGAGCTTTCGGTGCTTTGGTTTTCACAGTGATGTGGAATAAAAAGTCACCTTTTATTTTTAAGTTTCACTGACATTTTTCCAGGTGTGAGACATAAAGAATTAGCAAATTCAGTGAGGCTGACATCATCATCTATGCTAGATCAGTCTGTGCAAGTATTTAAGCAATGAAGTCTTCTATTACATAATCTTGGTAAAAGATGAAGTGCTATAAGCTTGAGATCTTTATATATAGCCTGGTTTTCAAAGCATGCTTTTTGTCTGCTGTAAGAGCTGAGAGTTCTGACATCTTCTATATACAGAATATACCTTTTACAAATCAGCAGAAACGTTTGTAAAGTGAGCTGCCAGAGTTCAGAGCTGATGAAGCATCACTTTATGCAGTCTTCAACAGACAATTTTGAAGAAACTGAGAGGGATTAAGATACTCATTTAAGATACATGAGTGCACAAAGTCGAGACAGGTTTCAAAAGTTATCTTGCATCATTCAAATTCTTGTAGGTTTATTCTTTCGTCTGCAGTAACTTCATTGTGATCACAGGTGGACAAAGGTATAAGTGTACTTTCTGTGATTACTGCTCAAGCTTGAAAGGAAACATGAACACAGAGTGTTGAATGTCATAGTGAAGCCATGGATTAGAAATGACCCTGTGTGGATTAAATATGACTATACATGGATTAAACAAAACTATATGTATTACATGTAACTTGGATAATATCTGACCATGTTACATATCAGCTGATCAGTGGGATTTGATGGGGGTAAGACTGAGAAAAAGCAACTAGTGAAAGAAGTAAATCTGTGACTAAATAATTAAAAGATGGCATTTGGGGTCGTATTTCGATTTTGAAATGTAGTGTTTTACATGTGCAGGTGAAAAGGTTGATGACAGAATTGGGAAAGTTGATGATAGAATTGGAATTGAAAGCAGTCACAATTCCCTCTCCCTTGAAGATAGAAAAAAGTGTTGTGCGTTTAGCCCGTTAGACTATCTGGTGGGGAGCAATCCAACGGTAAAAATAAGGTTCTCTGATATAAAAGAATAGTAGTAAATTTTGGGAAAGGTTTAGAAGGAATCTTGTGTAAGAAATACTGTGAGAACTAGGAAAGATGGAGAGGGGGTGCACAGATATTGTAGAGAGAGAAGGTAGATTCTCTCTTCTTAAATCCCAAGATCACTCTATTTCAAGTCCATTTTCAGAGTCCATTTCCCATCTGAAGTGGTGTTTGACCAGCTTCCCATCCAGCTGCCATTGAATCATCAGATACAAACATAGAGCTGTGTTGCTGAGGTGACTTAGACAAGAAGTTGAGTTGAAACCCTTGGGCTCATCCCATGTAATTTCATGTACCACTTTCTCTTCACAACACAAGGAAACAAGTTTCTCAAAAAAGGAGAAAGGAAATTAGTTACAATCAATTAGCATTTCATGCAATTAGGATAAGGAAATCCTTGTTGCAAGGTATTGTTCTTACTAAAGGATACAAGGTATCCTTCTTACATAAATAAAAAAGAACTAGAGCTACAGAAATGAAAACAAAACAAAACAAAAACTTAAAGGACAGTTATGTCCTCTTACTTTTAGGATATCAAGGTATTCACCACCTTAGGAGCAGACTGTTGAATCCAAGTAGTAGATTTTTGTCCACATTACCTGTAGGTGGTCCAGTGGTTTACTTTATGTTGAACCTGTGTTCTGGGTTGAATGTCTCCTTTACCCACTAAGTAAAAGAGGTTGGGTTTTTTTTGACTCGCTCTGTTCAAGGGCTGGAGTTCTGTAAGCACACATCTCCTGTGGGAATGCTGCCCTGTTTCCTCTGGAGTGAGCCTACTTTGTGCCAAATCAGGCAGCAATAGGATGTGTGGGCACAGCGGGGATGAGAGACCATCCTTCCGTTACTGAAGTGCATACAAGGAAACCTCCAAAGTTAACCCATCACTGAGTCTTCATGTCTTCCTCTAAAGCTTGGTGACAAAGGCAAGATCCTCAAATAAATGGCTGATTGGTTTGTTTCAATTAGGTAGGGCCAAAAAGTAGTTCATGTGTTCATATTCTAACTGCACTAATTGTTTTTGAAAAGCAAATGAATGCCCTCTTCTCTTCCCAAGTGGCAGTGTGGGTGTGCCTGTGGAGATTGCTGAATCACCTTGTCCACAGATAGTGTGTTTCAACATCAATAAATGTATTCACGTGTTAGCTTTTCAGGTATTTTCATTTTAAGAAGTAGCGTCTTGGGGAGACAGAACTCTATAGCTTCAGATTATATTCAAGAAAGAAATATTTTTGTTTTCTCCAGGCAATTTGAGTTTCAAATGCTTTAAAAAAGAATTTTGATTGTCAGTTATGGTATTAGGTTAAGTAGTAAACTAATCCACGTTATTCAGGTAAACACATAAAATGTATCTTAAAGGAAAAAGGTTGATTGAAAAATTATGATATTTTAACAAGAAATCACCTACTTAAACTTGTTTATTTCTTCTAAGCAGAGTTTCAAAGTGTGTCTGGGGAAAATATGTCTACAATTTTTTGTCCTAGAATTGTAGGAGTGTTAAAAAAATTTATTTAAAGACAACTACATTTCTTAAAGTTTTGGAGTTTTTTCCTGTGACTTCATTCACAGAAGCACTTGGTTTCTGTGGAATAAGAAGCATAAACCCACACAGGAATAATGTGTTGGGCTTTGCTCATTAAAATGTTGATCTTTCTGAAATATTCATGAATAAAGAGAAATGCTTCATATTTCTGCAACTTCATTTCTTAGTATGTTATTTCCAGGGTATCTTTTACCGAGTAAGCAATGTAATAAATAAACAGTTTAATAATAATAATAATAATAATAATAATAATAATTTCTTGATATAAACAAAAAGTAAATAGCACTAGAAAATAATACCAACAGAAGTAGATGGCAGCAGAAAATATTAATTTCAGAAGAATAGGTTTTAGAATACACTGGGCCTAAATAGGAAAGGTTAAGCCATAGGTGTGGTGCTGGCTTCAAAACTGAAAATTAGTATGCTCTTGCTAGTTCTTATTTAGAATCTTTACATTGATTTAACTTGAGATGATAAAATACTTGGAAAACTGCTCAACTTAAAGGGCTATCAGTTTTTATCTGCTTATTTGGGGAATTATAAGTTAATCATTGCAAAAGTCTGAGTGGAGCTTTAAAATATTTGAAGAATAATTCATTGACTCCATCCAGCTGTTCAAGGCTGTATGTTATGGAAATATCCAGTTCAGATTAATCCATGTGAAGCAGTAGAGTATTAAAGGGAGAGCAAAGCTTGAAGAACTAATTATAGAAAGTAGAAGCCAGGCTTCAGTCAGATTAATAATAAGTTTTAACTGAAAAACATTAATAACTTTTCTTTTAATTTTTTATTTTAATTCCATAAGAGAAAAGGCTGTTTTCTTGAGGAGTTTCATTTTTTTGAAATCAGGCTGCATTTCCTGCAAAAAGAAAATACAGTTTTATTCGGTTGAAAACTGTAGAAAGTGGATCAGCAGAATAAAGCTAATATTCAGAAGTTTTTTGAAAAACAAAGAGCTATGTAAATTAAAAAAGAGTTACTAAGTTGAAAAGGAGAAGAATGAGCAATGGATCAGAATGTTCTCTTTTTCTAAGAGCCTTGTTGAAACCACAGTGATGATAATTTGTTCCTGCCCACTATATTTGAATATTTGTTATAGAGCTATAATGGACTAAAAATACATTGTCAAAGGTATCATTTTTATAGTCTTAGAAAAAACCAAAAAAATAAAAAGTAACCACCTTCTGCCTTTCAAGAGTCTATACATTGTAAATGGAACCGAATAAGCTTCAGTCTAATAGAAGCTTTTCTTTTTGCATCCAAAAGCAGATGCAGTTCACTGTTCAAACTTCATATATGTAACAGTGCATGTTCAGGCATGCTTCATTTTAAGACTACTGGAGTTACCCATGCATTCTGTACAAAATAACAATTGTTTTGGACTAAAATTAATTGGTTAGTAATTATTTGGTTTGGCTTAAGTTAATTTATTAGACTTCATTCATCTTGGACAGCTGTAACTAACTAAACTAACTGCCTAAGTTGAACATTACCCTGACATTTTTTCTTGCTTTTAATCTTGATAGTCCATATGTCTTATTGGTATCCTACCCCTCACTGAAATGCCATTGGTGAGGGTGCTGATGAGGGAGGCTGGTGCTTTTCTTGTCCTCAATTCTGGAAACATGTTTAAGCCAGGATGCTCCAGTATTGCAAATACTTGGCAAAACAGATTCAAGCTCAGTCACTAGCCTGGGTAAAATTAAGGACAGGGACAAAACTAAATCTGTTTGCTTGAGCAGGAATTCTTGGTGACCCTAGAGGTGCCTGAGTTGAACAGACAGCAGATGGACAGGTTGAGGGGAGGCCCCTGAAGCTGTGTCCATGGGTGCTTCACTCTGCTGCAGAGCACAGACATTTTCCCAGCACAAATTGAAGTAGCCACAGAGAATCGGAACATATGCAAATCTAATTTAGTCACCTTGAGGTCCCCATCCCCCAGCTGAAAGGAGGAGCAATTGTGGAAAAGCTGTTAGAAATTGGTACCTTACAGTCCAAAAATACAGGTAGAAACTATGTATTATCTGTCATTCTTCATGCTCTGAGGCATGAAGTAGTTGCCTGCTGAGGGAAACATAATGTTTCCCTTTGAATTTCTACCAAACAACGAGGTGCTGTGTGGTGATATTTTTTGTTCTCCTTTGAATCATTTAGCTTTGCACATAAAGACTGTGGTGTAGCTTCAATCTGCAATTATAACTGTGTCACTTGAATAGAGGGGAGAATTTATTACTGAAGTGCAGTGATGAGTTACTGCAAAAGAGAACTGAAATCATTGCTTTAAGGCTTACAGTGAGAACAGAGACCACCATGTGACGAAAGGAGAAAATGTAATTGTCTGTTGGTTTCTCTCAGTTAGTCTTTTGTAACTTGCCTTTTTTTTTTTTTTTTTTGGCCTGGACAAATCCTTCCCCTGTGTGCAGATACCTTGCACACTGGGAGCTGAGTGCAGCTTGAGAAAGGCTGGGGATTTTTAATGCCTGCTGATTTTTGTGGGAGCAGTTGGATCCTCAGCTTCCTGTGTGTCTTACTGTAACTAATACTGCATTGCAGCAGGCATTCACACTTAAAAAGGATAAAGGATCCTGATCTCATTAACAATGTTTTCATAATCAGAAGTGTAGTTTTACAAAGCATGCAAAGGTAACTGCCATTTGAGAGAAAAGGTGGCTACCACTTGATTGCAGTGGAACTAAAATACAGCTTGTCCTGAACAATTAAGCTGAGAAATAATGTGTTCATAAATTGTTAGGAACAAAATTAGTAGAAAAAAATGCAGTGTTTGAGTACCACGTGGCAACATCTTTGCTCTGAAAGACCCTGATCCACTGAATAAGTCCAAGCTCTGTTTCCATGCAGTTGTCTGATGGGGAGGAAGCATGCTGCTGGTGAACAGAAAATTGTTTGTGAGTTTATGCTGATTAGGATATTATCAACATGAACTGTGAATGAGATGTTCCTGGGAATAAAGGCAAGGAAGAATGCATTATTTTGCCTGTGTCAGCCTTTGGACACGTTTCCAGTAAGGGCCCACATACCCTGCCTTTGCAGTGTGGAGAGAATATATCTCACATATTCACTTACTGCTGTGTAAGTGTGTTCTCCTTCCTGCCCTGGCTCTCTCTGGACAGGCTCAGAGTTCATGAAAATTTGCCTTTAACGTAAGCCATATAGATACTTGATCCTACCTATAGTTCAGCTCTTTAACCAAGGAATATTTCATGAAAATATTTAAATGTAAAATAGGTTTTAGGGATAACATGCTCTTGGACTTCAGTGGGAATATCTAAGAAAGCTCTGAGATCCAAAAGACAATGGTATTTTAGAAATGCGTTGAAGCATATGGCAGATTTTTTTATCCTAGCAACTTGGTGATTTTGACACTCAAAATTCCCAGAGCACCTCTTGGGGAATATTCACACCACCTTGTTTTAGGATTGCAACCAGTATAACTGTACTGGAATGCTGATCCCCATAGGCATTACTGTATAGATTGTCTGTACCCCTCTCATGGGAGGCAGAGGGAGAGCAGCTGCTCCAGGGAGATATTTAATGCATCTCAGCTTAGGCCTCTGCTCTGTGCCACGTCCTGGACTTGCCCAACTCCTCTCTTTTCCCCATCATCTGTCAAGGCAGCTGAGAACGTGTTTTTTGATGAGGAGCCACACCTGTGAAATGTCATACCTTGTGTTAGGTGGTGGCAACATTCCTTTTCTATGTGTTTTGGCATCTCTCTGCAATGTAACAGTTGAAAATCGGAGAAAAAAATTAATTCTGTAAAAACAGAAGTTTCTCTGAAACTGCGAAGAACCCCATACATTTAGTGGGTTTAGAGGAAATTAATTGGAAGGATAGGTGGGTGAATACAAGTCTAAAGAGATATGAAAAATTCCATTTTCATCTGCAGAGAATAATTTATAATGTGGGTCTCTTCACTTTGCATGAATAGCTAAGTATTCTGTAATTTTTTAAGCAATTTTCCAATAATTGTCAGTGCAGTTACAAGATGAAAATAGAAATAACATGCCAACACTGTATTTAAAACCACAAATAAACAGAAACATAAGCTTTCATTTTTATTATGTAATTTTATATAACTTTACCTTTTAAAAATGCCAGCTCAAAGCAATTTTCATGTGTCCAAATTTCAATAAAGTTCACTTTTCCATTTTTATGTAGTTCAGGTAAAGCACAAACCATTCTTAGCCTCATTTTATATATTTTTTTACTTTATGAAATAATGATTCTGCATCAAAAAATAGAAGGGTGGTGTGTGTGGCTATGCTTGAAGGTAGTATTATTTTCTGTAAGAAGGTCATGTTGGTAATGCAAATTTTGTTATATTTTCCATTTGATTTTGATTTGCTTATTCACGCTGAAACATTATTGCTCAGTAAAATAAGTGATCTGTATACAAACCTAAACTTTCAACTGTTTGTAAATAATTTAAAGGAGAAAAATCTCAGTGCTGGTCTGTAACAGGATTAAGATGTCACTGTCATTGGATTTTTTTTCTTATATCAATTTTTTTTAATTTTCCCTTTTATATAAGATATTTGTGACTCGCCATTTAGAATTATAATGCTGATTTGGCAAGCGATTATACACAGTTTTACATTATTTTTCCATATCATCATTGTAGATACTTTTTACGGTAAGAACTATACTTCGGAATCTTGGAAGATTCATTGGTGCAACAGTTGTGTGCAGTTGTGTCTCAGTTGTTTGAGGAGACTGCTTAGCTTTCATCTTTTGAATTTCAGAGCAGTTAAGCTGATTCTTAATTGGTTTTGGAGATACCCCCAGTTTTGGAACCAGGAGAATGTTCTAATCCCTGAATTTGCTGACAAAAGATGCATTTGGAGACCTGAACAGAGAAATCATTTAAAGTTACTGAAAGGGGACTTCATGGAAAACATTAAAACTCTCAAAAATCACTTTCTTACAGAGAATGATAGGAAAACCTCACAGCTTTCCTGCTTCTGAGAAAAGAGTGGTCAGGGAGTGAGAGATCAGGAGATAAAACAGTACTACTTTCACAGTCTCTGCCTTTTTAGAAATTTTTTCTCTCTTGCTGCAAAGACTGCCAACAATAACTGGTTTAAGAGCTATCCCATTGTGAAGTGGTGATTTACTGTAATCTTCTTGTCTGCAGTAGTAAATCATGTTTGGCAGCTGTAGAACATGAGAAACCTAGTCCAAAGACAATTAGCATGTTTTATTAGTATAGAATAAACTTCAGAGTTAATGGGAGTTACCTGTCATCATTAAGAACCTGATTTTCTTCGGTGCTGAGCAGCTGCACATTCTGTGGAAATTAGTGAGCTTTGAGGCATTTATTGTCTTTGCAAAAGGTGTAGGTAGGGTGGGGGTTGGAGCTCACCATGCATTCCCTGTGTGCCTGAGCAGGGCACCTATCCCTGAGAGTGCATGGGAACTTCTTTTTGTCTCTGCTCAGATGCAAAAGCATTTGCCTCCTGTTCTTCCCTGGTCGGTTGATGTGTTAGTTCAGGGTCATCATAGGTAATGTATTGCTGCCCAAGGCCTTACCCCCTCTGCCTTGTATGTACTTGAAAAATATAATGGTTTAAACTGAATATTGATATGCAAATAGTTAGCAATGGTATACTTATTGTGACATTTTCTTTTCTTTTTTTCTTTCCTAGTGTAAAACACTCTCTGGCGTCTGTGATCACATTATCTCACTCTCTTCTGATCCACTGGTTTCCCAGTCTGCCCATCTTGAAGTGATCCAGCTTACAAACATCAAGCCAAGTGAAGGGCTGGTAAGAAGTACGCAGTTAATCAAACCCATCACCCAGGATGAGAAAGTGATGTTTTAAAAATAAGTTGTATATATGAAAATTAATAAGACATGTTAGCCTTTTCTGTTTTGAAGTTCAAAAATCATTTGGTTTCTCATGCAGCTGGGCCAATACAGGGGAGTATTTTGTAAAGCTGACCAAAGTATGCAGAATTCAGTGAACAGGGAGAAATGAGCAAGAAGTTCTTGCCGTTTTTACCAGCTTCTGAAAAATAGTTCAGATTGTTCTATGATCTTGAAGTCTGAAGGGACTTAAATTACTAAGATCAACTCAACCAAGAAGTTTGCGTGGGCTTATGCACAAAACCTGTCAGATTCTGGAAAATGTTTCATAGTATCTCTGGGATATAAAGCTATTTTATAAGTTATTCCAGAGTTCCACAGCACTGCTGATAAGTAATTCATTGCATTTTATTGCAAGAATTCTGCATTCTTAATCAGGTGCTTGTAAAGGCTCTTGATTCAGCCATCCTGTGTTTGTTGTTCAAGAGCTGACAATTGATCTCGTTTACTCGAGTATCCATCATCCACTGCATGGAAAAAACCAAGGCTGGTAACAAGTCCAGATGTATGACTTTACATCATTAATAATATCTGTTCCCATAATTTTTGGAGGTAGAAAAGAAGGTGATCAGAATACAGTTAAACATTTTTTGTGTAAAGAAATAGTTTTTGCAACTTCTGCCCAAGCTTATTCTTATTCCATTTTCTTGAGTAGTCTTGAAAGAGGACTGCTGTACTCTTTGCAGCAGGTTTTTGAAGCTGTCTGGATGTTGTAGTTTTGGAGAATATTTTGGCTTGTGGGCTGGTTGTTGCTGGGTTTTAGGTTGATTTGTTTTTCTTGGCAAAGGTGATATGCCAAGTTATTTAGAGCAATTGTACACTAAATTAATTTTCCATTCTTTTGGAAAATCGCAATTAAAATATGAGAAAAACCCCAAACAGTTGGATGAGTAAATATGGCCCCATCCTTTGTTTTAGTCTGCAATTTGTTTTCCCTTCCTCTACTGGCTTTCTTTTTTATCTCTGAATCCATTTTAAATTTGTCCTTCAGGATTTCAGCTTCTCATGGATTCTCTCCTCCCTCTCTTTCCCCCCCTTTCTCCTGTAATTTTAACTCTTCTACCACCTCACTGCAGTCAACCTTTTGAAACCTTATCTTCTATTGTAATTAGGAATCTTCTACCCCTTTCTCTTGACCACCTTTTTATGAGTTCTGTCCATTTTTATCTGAACTTGATTTTTTTTTTCTGTCTTGTGACTGGTTTTTTTTTTGTTTGGTTTTTTCCTCTCATTTAAGTCTTTGTGTAGGTTGGTGTGAACTCCCAGGGACTGAGAAATGTTGAGTGGTATTTTTGTGAATAAGGATATGTTTCATGGGTCTGTTCCTGCTGGGTAGCTGATGAGAGAATATCTTTCCCTCTCTGTGTCTCTGTTTTACACCCTCTGTCTGTCTTGTCTATTTAAACTGGAAACTCTTCAAGGCAGGGCTTTTTCTTTTTATGTATTTGTGAACCAACTTAACAGGGTCTTGATGTCATTGTCATAACAAGAATTATCTGTATTTTTAAAAAAAAGGAAAACAGCAACCATGCAGTATACAAGCCATAGAAGGACACAATGTCATTTTGACACAGTAATGTTTTTTATTCCTCATCCTTGCCTGTGTGCCACTATTGTGTTGCCTCAGCATTGTGCTGTCTCCTCTAGATTGTGAGCTCTTCAGAGCAGGCGCCAAGGATGGGGTATTCACACTGGGAGACTGAAAATCATCCCCTTCCCTCTGTAACAGCGCCAATCCTGCCAACAGATCACCTGTGTCATGTGGTTCTTGGTGCTTTATATGCTTTTGGGTTGTTGGGCTTTTGTTTATTTGATTGGTTTTCAAACTAATACTTTTGAATCAGTGCTGCCCCATGGAGTGCTAAGGGTGTCAATTTAAGAATTGATGGTGGAGCTTGGAGTTGCAAATATTCTCTGCACATCAGAAACACTGAAGCTAAATCATTTCTGGACCTTATTCCAGGATTTGTGCAATGATGGAGGTGGAAAAATGGTTTATTTTCAACTTTCCTGTAGATTTTTAACCCACGTGCCAGTTGTGTGCTTGCTTTACCAATCACTAAATAAAATGCTCTGTAAAGATGGAAGGACTTCAGGCAGAAGAAAAAAGACAAGGATGGCTGCTAACTGGGAAGATGTCTTTGTCACCTCTCACAAACAGAATATCTAACATCTCAAATTCAACAGCTAAGAAGCTAAAGTAAATCTGGGAGAGAAAAAGGAAAGGAGAAGCGAAGAAAATTAAAAGTTTGGAAAACAATACTATTTCCCTAAACTCAGGGTAAATATGTGCTGGAATTAAGAAAATGCTTGAAGCTGTTACAACTTAAAAAAGATTGGAGCATGATCAGGATGTTTTAATCAGCACAAATACTGTGTTTGGTCTTTTCTTGTGGAAACATATTTGTCAGAGGTAAATGTAAATTGTCAGACTAATACCTTACTGCAGAAGAAACAAGTAAATGTGTTACAGGGTTTACCGTGTCTTATAGATACTGAAACTAACTCACACCTATGACTAAATAACCTGTCAAGGGGAAAATGTTGTTAGGGTGTGATGTGGAGAGCCTCTTGTGTACTGGGTAATACAGTGTTACGGGTGGGGTTTGCTATTGGTTTTGTTGTTTGGGGTTTTTTCCCTTTTTGTTTGCCCTCCATTCTTGTCTCTTGTGACTGGCTGCATTCATGTGTTCACCAGTGAGTGCTGCTAGGGGAAGAAATATAACCTGCAGTGGCTGTGCAGTAAGGGTGAAAAGAGTTGTCATGGTAGAAAGTTATTTAAAAAGCCTTAAAATGGATTAATGTGGTCAACTGTACAATCACCAATGTGCTCCCATGTGTAATCATTTCTTTTTTTCTTTTTTTTTTTCTTTGAGGACTTGCAGGTTGTTTCAACTGTATCAGTAAGCAGAATTTAATTTTGTATGTTTTTACATTACATTATATGTTTTTACAGAGACAAAACTGACTAGCTTAGGTAGTATGTTTTACCATGAAACAGACTTAAGAATATTGCTGCTTGACTGAAAACACTGAGTGTATTTAGACAAAAAACAGGAAACCAGGTTTTTCTTGAATAGTTTTTCTGCAAGTCACTTTCTACTTTATTTTTATTTTTAATATAGAACAGAGTATCAAAGAACTGTACCAAAGGTTAATCTTGAATTTCAATTGTTTCCTGCTCATATAATCATTTTAATCCCAGTCAGGTAAGTGACTGTGATGTGATTTCAAGCTTGCTGGGTTCAGAAATGCAAAGGTAAATTCATCCAAACATGAGAGTGACTGTTTGGGGTTCCTTTTTGCCTCCTGAAGCAAACACAAAAGAAGCTTGTCATGTAAAAAATCACTCATAAAATACAAATCATAGATACAGCAGGGTGTGGCAGCTGATTAAAGTGCACTGCTGACTCCCTTTCCAGGAATCCAGTGTACTACTCTTCCTGATATTTCTCCTGTATTTTTTGGTTTGAAGAACTGAAAGAAAGAGTTGGGAAAGAGTTATAAACAGCATTCTAAGAGCTGTTCAGGGTTAAAGAGGCATGTGCAACTTTGGAGGGCTCCATGAAAATGGAGTAAAAGTAAAAATTCAGTTATATGTGTGATAAAATGGAATTAGTGTCTTCTTTTCTTTTCCATCCAGCATTGCATAAAATATGTTAGAAATGTATCACGTTCTGTTTTCATTTTTACAAAAATATAAACAAAAACAAAGAAAGAAGAAAAAAAGAGCACAAAAGTCCCTTTTCTAACCCTTAACTTAATCATCAGGAAAAATTGTAATGATTGGTTTGAAATTAGACCTCTGCCTGTAACTGATCAGGACAATCTCTCATGTAATTAAGCTTGAGTTACTAGTTTTTTAATCCAGGCATACATTTATTCCTCGTTAGTGGGTTGGTTAGCTTCTGGTTATTTTAGTCATAAACATTATCTTTCCTTTCATCTGGTGTAACTGATTCTTGTTAATTCTTAGCGACCTATCTTTGAATACCTAAGATGTGTGTCTACCAATTTCTTTCAGTGCAAATGGACAGAGCACACACTGATTGATCTCCCCTGTATTCTTGATTGCTAAGAGTACTGTTGACATTGTGCAGCCACAAGGAGGCAGAGAGTGGAAAACTTGTAAATGTCTGTGGTATTCTTATTTTCATTCCAGATCAAACAATTGGAAGCCAGAAACATTCTCTTCTCTGTACCATTTCACATACATTGTTCACTTAAAACAAGGAGTGGAGAAACATGGGTGAAAGGGGCTTATTTTTGTGTTGCAAAATGTTACCTCCCCTCATTTAAAAGCTGCTTTATAACAAGAAGTATGTTGGCTCTTGCAAAATTAATGTGACATGGTACTAATGCAACATTTATTAATTTTGTACGTATGGAATAAATGCAATCTAGGGTGGATATCTTTCAGCTTCCTTCTTCCCTCTTTCTTAATGTATGCAAAATCTTGATCCTAGCCTTTCAAGAACATTCTGCAAAAGTTCTTTCTCCTCTTTTGCATTTTCAAAGTGTTTTAAATTTGTAGAAAAGACTAGATTGGATGTGATTTGCACTCTGGAATGGTAGCACACTTGGATGAACTTACTATCCTTTGGAATAATGCTTTGCACAAAACTTAACAACGTAACCATTAAGTGTGAGACTTTTCCCTTGGCTTTCACCCTGATGTGTAAGGTTGAAAGCAGTAACTCACTGTCAATAAAAATGAAGATGTGGCTTTCTTCAGAAACTGTGCTGTGTGAGGAGCTGACTCAAAGTTCCTGCCACCATGGTCACTGTGATTTTAGCACTTGCTGTGTTGCAAAGTGTATGGCCCAGTCACTGAGATCTGTATCCTGAGAGGGTTTGAGGCCCTGACTGGTGGTGGTTTGAGGGTGGGTGTGTACCAAGGAACAGATACCAGCATATCTCAGCCTCTTGTGTGGCTCATTATCCTGTAAGATATCTGTATATTACTGTTAAGATGTGTGTACGTTAGTGTTTCCCTACCTCACAGGGGTGTTGTGAGGAAAAATGTGTGAAAAAACCATTCGATATTTGAGTTAAGCAAAATCTATATGATGGAGCCAATCGTTGGACAAATTACTGAAGGTGCATAGAGGAGCTGGGAGTTGAAGGATGATGTCAGGGATTTCTGTGTAGTAATAAGTAGATTCTGGATTTGTTGCCTTCTAGCAGCTGAACATGACAGCTGGGTTTGATGCCATTAACACTATGTAATTGTGCAGAACAAAATAGGAGTTCACTTTTGAGCCCCTATCCTAAGAAACTCTGAAAGTCCCTGGTTTGTTTTTCTGGGGATGTTATCCACTTTGTTAATTGAGGTGTACTTCCTTGTTTCTGCTACCAAAATCTGTCAATTCTGGTCCTAAACTAGATTTGTCCAACTTGATATGTCTTCTTTGCCTGTTTACCATACTTACTCACCAGTGAGTGCACTCTGCTCCTCAACTAGGAACAGACTTCTCGGTGGCACTGTGATTAAAAAGAGAAGAAATAGGTTATGGAGAGAATGTTTGCTGAGGCACTCAGTGTTTACCTGCTTTCAGTGAAGTGGTTGAGGGAAAGGAGATTCCTCAGAAATTGTTGAACGCTCAGTATATGCCAATTATGTCTCCTTTTTCCTTCTCTTAGTCTCATAGTGGATGCTGTTGAAATGTTTGAATTAAGGCTTGGTGAAAAGGCATATTTGAGACACTGTCTTGGACTACCCATGCAGGAACTTCTGTCTGTTTATAAGCTATCCCTCCTTTTCCAAACTTTTTTGAAACAAGTGGGATAGCTAACAAAGCTGATGTTGAAGTTTTCAACGAGTTTTATAGCTGAAGTGTTCACTGGGATGAGTGGGGCTATGAGAAGGTCTTACAGCAATTTTGCAGGCACAATTCCAAGCACTTGTTAGCAGTTTGAAAGTTGTGTTTGCAGTGTTGCCTGCTGAAGACTCCAGATCGTTTAAAACTCAATGTAGTTTTCAAAGCAAAATGGACATATTTATCATACTGAGGCAATTTGTAATTCTGGGGCTTTTTGTAAGGCATTGTTATATTTGTAGTTGAAGAAGTGTATTAAAAAAAGTGGAGAGTATTTATGGACATAACTGTGGTAATCATTTTAGTTTGTTATTGCTAATTAGGGCCAATCCTATCCAGCGACAAATTCCTCATGGCATGCTTTAAAGTCCACAAATCTTAAAGAGAGCAAAAAGAAAAGAGAGATTCTTTAAGAGATATGCAAGTTTTGTTTGGATGGTGATGGTTTGTGAAACACTTTAAAAATTCTTTCCCATGATGTCTTTTTCTTAGGGTATGTACATTAAGTCAACATATGATGGTCTTCATGTAATTACTGGAACAACAGAAAATGTAAGTATTGTTAATACTGTATGTTCAGGCCTGGAAGCCTTTTTGACCTTACCTGTGGTTAATGCTTTCCCTTTGCTATAAACTACATTTTGCTTGCAAACTTGTGCTAGTTGGCTGTTAAGAACCGATGGCATGTTGGACAGCAGAGATGCTTGTGCTTGTTTACCTCAGAATTGAAAGAGCTGTTCCCAGTTTAGGACCAAGAGTATCAGTCTTGATTTGTTCTTGCAAGACACCTAAAATGCTCTAGTTGATCAAGACAGGAAGCAGCTGTCTTGGAGTTACTTTGCTCTGTGAATAAAAGATAAATGTCTATTATGTTTAAGCTGTTATGCTGGAGTTTGCTGCAGTGTTAGACAAACAGCTTTTATATTTTCCATCTATCAAGCTTCATTTTGTAATAGATGAGTGCATGGAAATGGACATCCCTTCACATTGACAAATAATCATGTATTTCTGCATGAACTTCTGAGTAATGCCTATGGAAAGGAACACTTATTACCAGTGAAGTGTTTATAGAATTATTACTAATTCTCACTGAAGGCATTAAAGAGCAAGTAAAATATAATAGACTACTTTTCAAAAGCTTTTGAAATACAACCTCCTTTCCTTGTACACCTTATTTAGGGAACTGGCTGTCTGTTAGGAGTTGAGCAAAATGATAATTTTGGGAGAAAAATCTTCTATCTGTGATCTTCAATTAATGTGGAACAATCACTAAACAGCACTGAGCTGTTCCATAATGTTTTAGGCAATTCCTTTCAAAGATTTTGATGGCATTTTCTTAAAATGAGGCTGTCAGAAATGTTTGTTTTACCATGCTACTGTGTCATCCTGTGGGAAGTGCAAACTACCTACATGGCATTTACAGCTGCTGCATCTGATCTGCAGTGAGGTTCTGTTAACATCTCAATAAAACAGGCATATTATTTTCATCCTTCCATGGGAGCTGCAATCTGATAGCCTTTTTCCTTTCTGTTTTCTGCTGTGGGCAGGATATCCATGTGTTATAACCGATAGAAAATACCTGTTGTAGAATTTGTATGAATGCCACCTGTCTTAGAAAAAGAAAAATGTAAGGCATTTCAAGGAAAATCAAAATTCTAAAGAGTCAGGCCTACAGCCATCATTAGTGAAATTAGCAAAACTAAACAAACCAAACAGAAATATAGTTGAGCTTAATCTAGAATATCTATTAAATGAAGAGAATAATTTTTAAAGTTCTCTGTAAAAGAGAGATTTTGCAGAATGTCTCAAATTAAAGAAGGAACAGTTTCTTTCCATAACTTACTAATGGATTTAATTTCCCAGGGGAAAAGATAAAAATAAAATCTTAATGCATTCCCTCAAAACTCTTATCTTTTGTGATTCATGAATATAATTTAAAGCTATGTCAGGAAGCTTCAGTCATGATGACTCTTCTGCTGTTGTTACTGACTCTTTCACTCACTGTGACACCCTGGAGGTGCTCACAGCAGACCAAGAAACTGCACTCTGTTGTGAAGGGAAAAAGCTCTGTTGTGTTAAAGCATTTGTGAAAATGAGTAGTGCTTTAGAGAAAGAAGGGTGTTTCCTGCTTTTAAGAACACAGTTTCTAGATGCTTTCTTTAACACTCATGCACACAAACAACACACAGAGTTTTGATTTTGGTAGATGGAAGGAGAAAGATTTAAGCAGCATGATTAGAACAAGATCACGATGATGCATATGTGATCAGACCTGCTGGTCTTCGCATGTTTACTCTTTGCAATATGGTTTAACTTCTAGGAAACAAGAATCCAAATTCTCTTCCATTTGAACAAAATTGTGTGTGTTTTTAATCTCTGAATCTGCTCTTCCAAGTGAGACAGTGACACATTTTTTTTTCTGAAAGATCCTAGAGGAGAACATGTGTTTGTATTAAACACAGTATCATGGTAGTGCTCTCCACATTGATGTAAGAGAGTAGTTGTATAATGACAGTTCTGCTTTCTCTGTTTGGCATTTGAGGTGTTTGATATTCACCTGCAAAGCCCTTTAGAGTTTGGATCTTGCTGCTTGGCATTAGAAGTCACCTCCCCCAATACATCAGCCCTGCAGATCAAAGCAGCTGAGCTCTGAGGCTTGAACTGAGAGAGGGCAGCACTCTTCACAGGTCACTGCCCTATAAGGGCTTCTCTCTGGTGGCTCTGTAGCATTAGAGCAAGCTGAGCTTTCCAGTTCATGTCTTCTATCTTTTGTTTGGAAGTAACAATCTAAAGGGTGTATTGGTCCAGCAAAAGAGTTTAGCTTTCTTCTTGAGTAGCCCTTCTAGACCATGTTGGAGAGATTCTTTTAATGCACAAACCAAATGTGTCCTTCAAATAAGACCATTTTGTCCTTTGTTTTTTCAATAAAAGGGAGTATTTTTCTAAAGTAATAGCATGCAGTGCATCTCCAGCAGGAATGTGGCTTTGAAGCGGGTGCTCCCAATGTCACCACTTACTTTGATCTGGTTGGCTTTGCATGGTACCCTTAGATTGCAGGGAAGAGAGTCTTTTCAGAAGAAATAACACCAAAATCTGCACTGTGAGCATGCAGAAATTGTCCTCCAGGGGCTCTAAACTGGACTTTCAGGCAGTGTGAGCATACCAGGGGAATAGGAAAATGACAACATTTAGCATAAAGGACAAAACTAAGTCTATTCTAAAAAATAAATCCTAAGCAGATTTTGAATATCTTTTAGTTATTGATGTGTGACCCTCAGTGACAGGTACTTCCACCACTTCAACTCCCTGTTGAACCAAATTACCAGCTAATGAAGATACAGCTGTGACATGGCACACTTTGTTCCTCCTGGTAGGACTTTATGAGTGGATTCTGTCCTTAATGATCAGCGTGTACATCTAAAAAAGAAAGATCATATCGATTCTCCTCTCTTTTCCTTAAATAGCCATGATAAAAGATACTATTTTACATCAAGGTCTGTTTTTTACTGGAGAGGAAAAAACAATAAGAAACAGGAGTTGCAATCCCTTCATAAGACCACAGCCTTGACATGCCTTTATAAATTATTTTTACCTCACCTTGCAGTGTATTTGAGGTATAATTGCCATGAGGCTTTTTTAACATAGACTTTTCCAGTTTGAAGATTATCAGACCATATTTTAATGGCTTGGAAAACTGCTACACAGAATACCTGTTTTGTCAAGATTTAAGCTGCAAGTGCTCAAGACACTATAAAGCAAAGGTTGTATCATAATAAAATCCTGAAGAGGTCAAGGGTAATGACACAAGATTCTCTTGCATTTGCATTTTAAAAGTCTTAGGTGTAACTACGTCTTGCTAAAAGAGCTGTGTTGCATAGGGGGATTATAAAGATTTTAGAGGTATGAATTGGTGAGTGTGAGTAGCAAAACGACAGACAGAAGACAGATTATTAGAACATAATCACCAGTGTTAAAATCTTTCCCCAAGTCAGTCGTCCAATACCTTTATTGCTTAAATAGTGACAAAATGTCAAGGCTGCTGTTCTTTATATAAGTAAAATTACATTCTTACCAGCCCAGTTTGATTTAGGATGTTCTGTGCAATGTCTGCTAGGATTGAGTCAGCCTCTCATGTCTCTTTTGGATATCTTTCATTTGGACACTGTTGTTAACTTAGGCCATGAATTATGTGCAATTGAACTAGAAAGTCATGGCATAGCTATGGGACATGTTTTGAATGGGGATGTAGTACACAGGTTATTACAAAAAGTCCACATTTCAGGCCCAGAGCATTTTCTTTAGATGACCTCTTATCTCACATAAAAATGAATTTCATTTCATTCCCGTACATAAAATTTGTAGCAGTTTTTTTGGAAATCTGAGCAACATGTTTCATTTGGGGTTTTTTTCCAATTGTCAGTCACTTTCTACTGTGGAGTCAATTAAGTGCCTTCTGGCAGCCACAGTACTGTGAGAAAAATTAAAATGTGACTCTCTGAATAACTGAAGGTACTTATTTTCCTTTAAACTTAAAAGTATTCCCCTCAGAAAACAGTTGGTTTACTGTAAAGGCAGAAGGGAAAAATTGTGAGACATTCACTTTATGGAAGAAGGGGTTTTTTATTGTGGTTTTAATTTTTATTTGGTTTTTTTTGTTGTTACTGAGATTTTTTTGAGGTAAAAGCAAAGTACAAAGCTACTTTGCTTTTTTGAAAGTGTGATGACTGTAGGAGTTTGATGATGGTTGCATTTCTTTCACCCTAACAATGTTCCAAAACCAAAGTTACCATTAACTTACTCGCTCTTCCTAGGTTGTACCTAACCTAATCTTCTCTTCTTATGTGCTCTTTGCAGAACAGTAATTTACCAAAGCTCTCTGCAACATATTGAAATGTTGTAGAATAAAAATGAAAATTGCTTATGAAGAATTGCCAGTTAGTCTTGGTAGGTTCAGAAGTCAGCCAAAGATTGGCTTTCAAGGCTTAGGAGGTGTCAGGCAGAATAAAGCATCCTTCTGTCAAGATGAAATTCAAAAGAAATCTTTAGGACTTGGTTATCATATATATTCTTTCTTTCATATATATACACCTTTCTTAACATGTGATTTTATTGTGTAGAATAGTACATATAATTTTTCTCCAACAAGAATGAACTGATTTATTAAATATTTCTTTAATTCTTTATTTCAGAGTAGAATGTCATTATCAATCTAACCTGATTTCCATAGCTTAGCAATCATACTGCTGAAAGAGAGATGATGACTGGTAAGACCTGTATTCTTGATCATCTCTTTTATTTTAAATTCAGTCACCCGCAGATCGGTGCAAGAAAATCCATGCTGGGGATGAAGTGATTCAAGTTAACCACCAAACTGTGGTATGTATAATTCTGTTCTGTGTCAATTGGAGATAGAGGTGTCGTGGCACATTAGCATGTGTAGAGAAAAAATGTGTAGAAAAACGTGTTTTTATAAATCATTATCTCTTCTAACATCTAAATTTTCCTTTTCTCTTTTGAAACCACATACTTCTGAAGTGTTAAGCTAAACCCTGATCATCTGAATATTACATGAGATATCAAGTTAGGCTAGATAGCTGTGGCTTGGGAGATCTGTTAGGGTGTTTTCTGCTTCCCCATGCTCTGTTAGTAAACAGTTGGTTTAAGTGTAATGGAAATTCTGGGTTGAAGGGATGCAGGGAGTTGGAAATGTTGTGCCTTTGTGGGTTTAAGATCAAGAATACTTCCTGGAAGCTGGAAAACTTACTACCTTTCAAACGTTCTGGAAAGTGTAGAGCATGTTTTATAAGAAGACAAGCATATGAAATTTTCATAGGGCTAACCTAGGGTGATTAACTTAATTTAAAGACAGGCTTTTCAACTTGGAAATTAAAATGAAACAAACCTTTCAGATATGATTGGCAAGAAAACTAATACTGTGCAAATTGCTCTTTGTGGGAACAGGTACTGGTGATTTTATTTAGGGTTAGTGAACTGTTAAAATGAATTTACCTTTTCGAAGGTAAGGCTTTGTAAGAGAAAAGAGCAGACTGTCAGTATAGAAAGCAGCTTTTCCAAAATATAAGGTTTCTTAAGAGTAGTAAAAGTCGATGTATGATATTACTTACATGTGTTGCAAGCATTTTAACAGACAAAAAAGTAGCCTGACCTGTTGTTATTAGTGCAGCAGTCCTTTGTTACAAGTTGTGTTTTGTCATTCCACACGGGGCTCCACTTCCAGCTTTAGGTCATCATATGTCATGTCAGCTTCTCTGCACAAATTAGGGTAATATTTCACTATACCCTCCAGTAAAGTTTGAGATCAAATATACTGTACATAGATGGATCTTAACTGATGAGAAGATATCTTTTGAGCTATGCATTGTAATTTGATAAATCTGAGCAGGTCAGGGTGAATTTTAATATTGTTTTGGCTATGTAGGTTCTTTACAAGTGTAAAGATGATTGCATGATTACTTTTCATGTACAGTTGTTGACTGATTTCTCTTTTTCTGCACTAAGAGAGCTTATGACATCAATTTGATTTGAAAAACATTTGAGAACATTATTATTTTGGCTATTAAAATATATATGTACACATCTGAAGGAGCACATCATTAAACATTCAGTGCTTCTGCTAGCTAGTTTTTCCAGCAATTTCTGATGTTGCTGTAAAGTTGCCTTGTCAATTTGAACATTTCCAGTTGGCTAGGTATTTATTCTACTTTTCTTAACGCACTTAAAATACATTTATTTGATGGAAAGATCAGAGTCTTACCCGTAACACTAACAGTAATGTTTTGACAAGCCTTAAGATGAGCTTTGTTACCTAGTTGGATGGAATATTTAATTTAGGACTTGAGTGTTTTGGCTTTTGCATAAGTGAAGTATTTTCAGAGGCACAGAAAAAACTATTGGTTTTATTTCTAGGGAAAAGGACCATAGGGAGCTAAGACATACTTAGTTTAATACAGTGGAGTGAATACATATAGTAGTAGACTAAATCACACATGTACTTACGCTTTTCTTTGTTGTATCAACAATAAAATTGAAATAGTTGTCATAATTGATATTGTATACAAGTAATTTTCTTGTATTCTAGTGTTGATTTTTCCACAGTGAAAGTCAACTAGGATTTTCTTAGAGATGTAGTAGCACCTCCCATGTTACCTTTGCAAAACTAAACTTCATTCACTCTTCAATTTATAGAGCCCAAATATTTAATTTTTTTCTATAGATTCTGCAGAATGTGACAAGAGTCTAAGTAAATCCTTTTATACTCCAGCCCCTGTCATGAGGAATTTACTGTCCAGTTCTAGGAATCTGTTTTTCTGGGAAGAGGTATTATTCCTTACAGTGATTCTTGCTTAGAAGATAAATAATTCTGAAGATACTACACTTTGGTTTTATTGTTTATTGATTTTTTTTTCACACTTGATATACTACTTAGCAGCTACAAATACAGGACAACTTGCTTCCCCTAACTTATCATACATATCATATGTGCATAACATATATATCATATGTAACTCGTCATATTTATATCCCTAGTATTAACCATAGAAATAAAATATCTAATTGTAAAGCTGTAGGGAAGTATTATTCATATGTAGCCATTATTAAGGGGATGTCTTGTAAGTGAAGACTCAATATGTAAAATAAAACCAATCTTCACTTTAATTTCTTTTAGAGTTAAAGCCTTTTTAAAATTTTCTTCAGTTATTTCAGTGCCTTTTATCTGTCAAATTGTAGTTAATATCTGTCTTTTGCACTTTATATTTCAAAGAATAAATAAAAATATAAGGAAGAGAAATTCCATACAATTGGTTTGAAAATCCAACTTGTTAGATAATACTTTTTACAAGAATCACATTTTAATAACTACAAAAAGGCTGCTTTTTCAGAAAGCCCACTGGCTTTCAAATAAGCAGCATAACAAAATAGGAGAATAGTTAAGTGGTTTATATTGATTTTCATTATGCATGTCCTAATACTGGGTGTCAAATAGTTTTAAATTGTCTATTGACATTCTCTGCTTGTAGTGATGCTTAATCTTCATAGTATTTAGTTTGGCAGTGAAATCAAAGAATTTCAAGTGATTATTTTGATTGTTTTCTATTTGGTAGAAAACATACCTAACAGGATTATTCCACTTGTTGATGGTAGGATGTCTGGAATGTAAACACTGTCCAAATTTTAAAAATAAAAAAAAAATTGATTAGGTCTAAAGTCAGTGAAAAGTTAAAGTTCAGAAAATTGTCGTTTAAATAGTGGTTTCTTTAGGTTAAATAGCTATGTGAATCTTTTGTGTCAGTTTTGCCTTACAGGAGAGATCTATTCTTAAATAAGAACTAAGGGTCATAACTCCCTCCAACATGAGAAGGTCATCGACCTGTTGGACCAAGTCCAGAGGAGTGCCACAAAGAGGAATACCTCTGCTGTGAGAACAGGCTGAGAGCTGAGGCTGTTCAACCTGGAGAAGAGAAGTCTCTGGGGAGACTTTGTAGCACCTTCCAGTATCTAAAGGGGCTACAAGAGAGCTGGAGAGGGACTTTTTATGAGGGCCTTTATTGATGGGCCAAGGGGAATAGCTTTAAAGAGAAAGAGGGCAAGTTTAGATTAGATGTTAGGAAGAAATTC
Source organism: Lichenostomus cassidix (assembly GCF_008360975.1). NCBI lineage: Eukaryota > Metazoa > Chordata > Aves > Passeriformes > Meliphagidae > Lichenostomus > Lichenostomus cassidix. Next base: position 13,886,759 of record NC_139479.1, on the reverse strand, counting down.
TTTGCTGTGAGGCTTGAAAGGGACTGGAACAAGTTGCCCAGAGAAGCTGTAGATGCCCCATCACTGGAAGTGTTCAAAGCCAGGTTGGATGGGCCTTTGTGGGGATGTCTCTGCCCATGGCAGGGGGTTTGACACACTGTGATCTTTAAAGTCCCTTCCAACCCAAATTATTTTGTGATTCCATGATTCCTCTATTAAGATTCAAAGGATTTAGACAATGTCTTCTAAACTTCCCTGAAAATTCCATCCTTAATCTTCTCTAAAAGCCTGTGTATCTAAAATATTTCCAAGGTAAACAAACAAGCAAAACCATCTTCTTTATTTGGGTATTTCAGAATTTGCACTGTACTGCAGTATTCATGTTTTTGCCCATATGTAATTCAAGAGCATATTTTGGCTCAAGGTAGTCCTTTTTTGAACCAACTGAAAGGGATTATTTTTTGCTTAAATGAATTAGTACTCTCCACAGTACTCTTTCTGGTTGCATCAGTGATAAAACAGTAAAACACAGTAAAGTCAGTGATATAACAGGAGCAAATACTCTCAGCAGAAAACAGAGGTACAGACTCAGGATGGTAGAGGATTCTTGATTGTCTGTTCTCATGTAGTAGTTTCTTTATTTTGGAGGCTTATTTGGCACATTGCTTATACTTTGAGTATGGTATGACTTGTGGATTTCCAAAATTTTTGTCAGTTGGCTAAAACTCATCAGAACTTATGTAAATATTGATTATGGAAAAAAAATAGTTGTCTATGGTCAATTATCAATCTGTTGCATGTAGAAGCTGGTAGGTTTAATGTATTTAACACCTTTAAGCTGTTAACTTAGTGAACAGTTAAGCTGTTAACTTAGCTGAATTAGTGTTTTTGGAATCTTGTAGAAGATAACTCTTAGCTTTTATACATCAAGTTTATTACTGTGGAAGCTCCAGTGCACCATACCAAGTCCACATAACTGACATGCAGGAATTCTTTTTGTATTTACAGTACAAAAAATTAGAGGAGATTTTGCTAAAATTCTTCTGAAACATGACAGATACATTTACAAAATCATACCTTACTTTGTTGGAAGTGTATGCACATAAGAGTATGATGCCTTTCTAGATATCCATTCTAACTTGAACCTTTGTTTAGAAAAACAAAATAACAGATTTTTATGATGCACTGTACAATTAGTGAGGAGAGTTCAACATCCACAGAATGTCTCAGGATTTGTTGGGAGATGGTAAATTTCAGTTCATAGGAAATACTGAACTTGGAGTGTGTATGAATCCCTGGAATGTATGCATCCAAAATGGAATTTGCAGTCGATGACTTCTTGTTTTGGGGGGAATGCAAACCAAACCAAAACACCTCTAAGTAGAGAAATAACATTGCAAATATTTCTGTTTGGTTTTTTATGCACTGTTTCAGATTCAGCTAGGCTTTTGTGAACGCAGGTATTTCATTTAAGGCCTCTTGGCTTTGAAGGAGGCAGTATTTCTAAAAAGGGTTAGTGGGGAAGTGGGCTGGAATTGTATAAGGGAGGGGACAGCAGTGTCAGTCCAAGCTTTTAACACTAGATGTTTGACACCTTATGCAACTTCTGTTAACAACATCTTTATTTAAAACCGTATTTTTATTTTCTTATGATGCTTGACTTGAACAAAAAGCAGTGCAGCAGGATCATAAAAGTTCAATGGAAAAAAACTTTTTGTTCAGTTTCCTTCTGTTGCTGTCATGTATATGCTTTTATGGAAGAGGAGACAGAATAACAACTCCCAAATAATGCTTTTAATCGTTTGTGAATCCTTGGGCTTTCTTTGTTTACAAAACTTTGGTAAATGTTAACACAAATAGTTAATTTTAAAGGTGGGTGGGATTTACGTTCAAAAGTTTTTTAGGGCTATTCAGAAATGTTCATGGAAGGCTTTATGGAAGTAACCTAGTTCTGTCCTACACTATCTGTAGTTTGACAGGATAAGGGGGTCCATGCACTTGGCAGTTGTAGACTGTGCTCCAACTACCCTCTCAAAATTTCAGTATGATTTGCTATCCTGTTTTTACAATCTCTGTAAGTGTTGTGTAGTAGTGAGAAAGTAACTAAATTGTCACGATCTCTTCAAAAGAAAAGATATTTTTGTCAATTTGCAATTCCCTCTACCATGGAATTTGTGTAGAGATTTTATGGTGTTATTTATGTTATTTTTTTTTTTACATGTGCAGATACACACAAATATTTTATTATTGCATATGTCAGGGAAGTGTGGTATTGCAGAAGAGAAATGTGTGATGGAATATGACCTTTCATTTCCCCATGGGAACAAATTCTGGATGCTCTTGTCCATAGAATCTCTTTTCTGTTGCTCGCTGGGGCTTGTTCTGAGTTGATGTGTGAAGCACACACCACTTTGATGAGCACAGGCTCATTCTTATGTAAACAATGTGGTGTGTCAGTGTGGGCATCCAGTTGCATTTCTATCTCTGGCAGGACAGGACAGCTAACAAACCAGTCATTGTCACATCCGTGTTAGACCAGCATAAGCTCTGGCCAGCCCATGCTGCTTCATGTTTCTGCCAAACTTTTAAAAAAATTTCTCTATTAAATTTTCACACTTAAGCACAGCTGTGTCACACTGCAGTGGGATTTCAGTTGCAGCAGAAAGCCACTTCTGCCATTCAGCAGCTACCTGCCTCCTAGATGATAACAGAACTAAACTATGCCAGTTTTTCTGCTATAATTTAAAGTCAACCTGCTTGTCTTAGCTGAAAGCATTAAATCTGGTTGACTGTGTCCAAGAATGAAAAGGGAACACTGTCAGTGTCACTTTGTAAGGCACAGATGGTTGTGGAATGTTGCTCCTTATTGCCTCTGGCTCTGTGAGTGGCATTTTTGGTCCTGTGACCTGGGCACTGGCATCCCACATCCAGAGTGCTCTTGGATCTGTGCTCCAGAGCACCTGATCCCAGCCCTCTGCTGCAGTTATGGTGCACTAGAATGTATGCTGGGCATGATAAACCTCATCTGTTGGATTGGTATGATACTGGTGGAGCTGTCAACAGTTGAGGACTGAAAGGCTGACATTGCTGTACAAGTCTTTCAGGAAGTCCTTTGAAGAAGAAACTGGTGCAACAAGAGATGCTTATCATCTTATATGACTGCGGCATGGGTTCAATATCCATACTTCCATATTTCTAGAAGTATTCCCTGCTAGCTGGTTATGGTCATGCTCACCTAATGCCATCTGCTATGTCCTACAGCTCACTCAAAACCAGATTTTTTTTTTCTGTCCTGGCTGTACCCCAGAATGGACAGCTCTACTGTTATTGAGCCCTGCTACTTTACTTGTGTGATTATATGAGCATACAGGAACAACATTCAGCAGACTAATGAGTTCTTACATCTTTTTCCTTGGGGGAAAAAAGTTCTTTTGTAATTGAGGACACAGACTGCTCTGTACAGCCACAGTTTGGGAATACACACCTGGGCTGACTTTAAGGCACCAATGTGTCTTTTGAAAGAAGTGTAATTGTAATAAGAAATTCTCTGCAGACACCAGTTGACTTTTTCTGAGTGTCACTGGAGGGCCTTCATAGTGTCACCTCTGGTAATAGCCATGTTTCTGAGTCCATATCCAACCCTAGTATTTTTATACAAGCTATACTTAGGACTATACTCCTGAGGATGTTTGCTAAAAACTGCTGCAGTATTCTGTGGAGCATTTTTGTGACCTAATTGTTAAATTCATCTTTCTGCACAGAACACAGTGGAAGATGATGCATTTTAATAGTTTAATTTTTAGAGGTTTTTTCTATTTCATTTTTTTTCCCCTCACATGGCAGCATTTCCATAGAAAAAAAGTCCACTAAGTGGTGCTGTAAATGGTCTTAGTATTTTCAACATAAATATTGAAATACAATATGCTGCCGAAATGTTTTTATATATATTCCTGATAAAAATTATTTTCATATTCTCCATAGTTGCTGCTGGCTACAAATCTTGGTACAATTTGTATTTGCAGGCAGTTTAAATTAAAATTTTAACAGAATGCTCTCAATAGTGAGAATACTGTAAATTCTGCAGTTAAAAGTGTATTATTTCAGAATATGTAATTAGAGCATATATTTTATGCCAGGTAGCAAATATTAAGTAGAATTGGAGTTTTCTATTAACTTTTTTTATGCCTGTAGAACAGAATACAGATTATGTTACTTTTTGTCTCATAAGAACAGGTCAAGAGGTTTACTGTTATTGTAAGTTCAGGTATGTGTATTTGGAAAGGAAGGCAGGTATTATTCTGCTGCTAATAATTTCCTTTTAACAGAGTTGGCTGAAAATTTAAGTATTCTGTAGAAAAGATGATGAAAGCTTAGGAGAGATGTGTTCAAAGTTGTGCATATCAACACAACTGACATTACAGTTGTGCTCAGCCTGGACCACGGATGAGTTAGGATGGAATAATTTTGAATACTTCTGTGCTTTGTGCAGGTAGCAGCTGTGTACGTGACACAGCTGATGTTCATGTTCCAGCCTGATCTTCTGTTGCATAATCTGTTGTTTTATTCTGATGAAATTAGGAGGTAACTGTGAGAAAGTGTAAGACAGCAATAGTTGTTGTAAAAATAGATCAAAACAATAAGAAAAGCAAATCCATGCTGTGTCACATGGGAGGAAAAATTAAAGCAAGGGAAATTCTATTGTTTGAGTAGATGTACTCTGAATATGTGAATTTTTATTTAAAATAACTCAGTACTGTATTGAAACACCTCAGTGGTTTGAACAGAGTACATAATCTATGGCTGATTATTTTAATAGGAATAAAATGAAAAAAAAAAGATCTCTCATGACTAAATAATTACTGCTTTTTTATGACAATTTCTTTTAACTCCATATCCCTGTCCTTCCTTTAGCTAAGTCATGCTGCATATATTTGCAGCTCACTTAAAGGCTTATTTTAGATTTGGATTTTTTTTTCAGTTTGCTTGGTCATTAGTGACCTTAAGAATTTTTATTTTTTACAATTTCTTTGTACACATTTGAATTTATTTTCACTATATGAATTCAGTCTCAAGAAACATCTGTTTCAAGGGTAGCAGTACTTTTTAGCTGCAGGACAGCTGAGGCTCTCACGTAGTTTATTTATACACTGAAAAGCTGGGGGGGGCAAAGACTGTTGGAATTACTCACTGGAATAATTCTAAAACATTAAGTTGTGATAATGTAAATCTAATATGAAACAAAATTATTTATATATATGTATATGTGTGTATGTTTACATATATTTATTGTTTTAATTCCAGGACGAGCATTTGGGGAATTTAAATATGAGAGTATGCAATGCACACACAGAGCTCAAATTCCCATTGTGAGATGAAGCACAGGGCCACAAAATATGAGTCACTGTAAGGCAAATGTGGCTGGGGGTTAATACTGCAGGGTCACTCCGGAGGAGCACATTCCTTATGCCACATGAAATATGGAGAACTTGGCTATTCCTCTCCCCTGAGGAAGGGGGAAGCCATCCACATCCATACTGCAGCTCAATCTGTGAGAAACCAGGGTGTGACCCAGTCTGCCTAAATCCTGCCTGAGCCTCCAGCTCGTGGCACCACCTCTCTGTGCCTGCTGAGATATTTATCAGCACTTGAGTTTTCTTAGCACTCGCCTGTGGCCACCCAAGGATGCTGAAATGTCTCTTCCCAGGGTGGGGAGATGTTGTCCCTGGCCAGGAGCCCTGCTAAAATGGATAGGCACCTGGCCTCTCCGTGTATCCCCTGGGAGCTCTTGAGAATGAGACCAAGCAAGGACTCTGGTTGGCAGCACTTTTGTTCATAAGAGTTTAATGTCTGTGCCCTTGCTGAAGAAGGGGTAGGGCCTGCTCATCACAACATGGCCCTCATACCCTGTTCGCTGCAGTATGTGCTAGTTTGTGTTGCGTTTATATTACACAAAAAAAAGTGATCACTGGGAATTGGAACCAGAACTCTCATTTCCAATATCCCAGTGCAAGGACCTAATGGTTTCTTGCCTGTTGGACGACTGGGGTTTGTATTTGCATTGTCCCCTCAGCACAGTGCTTTGCCCTTGTGGAAGGCCTTTGACTTGAAATCATGCACATCTTGGTGCTTGAGACACCTTCCTTGCATTTGAAAGACTGAGTTTAGTCCCTCTGAGAATAAATAATGCTGAGATGCATGTTTTACAAGTGGATGGAAGGTTGAATGCAAACCTTCCAAATTGCTATATCTGTCTTTTCTGGTTATCTGTACTCTTGGTTGAAGAGACAGATATATATAGATATATGATTACCACACTGGAGACAGCCAGTCACTGCAAGTACCCAAGTGAAAGAAAATGCTTTGAATTTCAGAGATACACCAAATCTGAGTGAACTGGAATCAATCATATTTCTTTAGAGCCATATCCTGAAACGGGGAAATGAGACTTTTTCCTCAGAAATTGTACCTAGTAACTGGCCTTTATGTCTGTAAAATATATACTCAAACCCATGAAGTTGGAATCTTTGCTCTTCCAACAAATATGCTCATTTATTTGTTCTAGGATGTTGTGCTAGCAATGACTCAAAAGCAAAACAATGGGGTAGCTCTGAGCTGAAGGTTGATTGTATCAGTACAAAATGAAAGGTAAGCATTACTATTAAACAATGTCCAAGCTTCAATACAGAACTGATCCTGTGTTCGTGGATAAAGTTTTAGTTCCCCCATGGATAATACAGATGGTTGCCTCCTGTACTGATGTGCTCTGTAGTCATGTTACTAATATTGTCAAGTTTGTTGAATTATGGTGGTACTTGTCTGTGCAAATACTTAAAAGGGAGGAGCAAGGTAGTAAAATCAGTCAGAAGTTAAGTACTGGATCAGATACATTTTCTGACAATGAAATGTGTTTAGAGCAGCTTAATGAGAGCCAGTGATTTCTGCACACAACTCTCAATTTGGATCCTAACTTAGTTTGTTCTTGGAAAAGTGTCTTAATTGTGATCTTTAGTTTATGTAGCCAAATATGAATACAAAAAATCACTTATTTCATGGTTTGGTGGTAGTAAGCAAAATTTTTAGTGAAATATCAGGAAATATTCAAGTAAAAGATATGATTTTCCTCAATGTTCTTTATATACAAGCTGTATATAAAGATATGATTTTCCTCAATGTACTTTATATATAAGTTGTGACTTTGGGCAATGATACAGTGTGGTGTGATTAGTGACATTCTAAGGATGCACAGAACTGACTTTTAACATTGAATTAAAATTGCATTGATTTAAATAATATAGCCAAGATACTCTTTAATTAGAATTGCAGCCTATGCAATCACAGTATTATTAACCTCTCCTCTCTGGGAGAAAACCATTATGCAAGTGTGGATGCTATTATCATGCTAGCTTAGGAACCTGGATAAATCCCTTAAAAGGCATCTGCTGCTCTGCTGACACTGCTTCCCCTACCGCATACAGACACAGCTTTCATCTCTGTGGTAGTCCATGCTGTAAACATCCTTTTGTGGTTTCCTCACCAGTTATATTTTCTGGAGACAGAAGACCTATGGCTTTTCATTAACTTTTAGCCTTTTCAGGCATCTGCGTCTGGGGAAAGGGAAGGAGATACTTGCTGGTAACATTTTTTTCATGGGGCTACCAGCTGACCATCCTTGTTTCTGGTCAGTGTTCATGGAAATCAGTCTGTTAATTTAGCAGCATGATGCTGTTAAATTTCCTGTCAGATTCTGTGTTGCTTAACAACATGCTATGTTTCATAGTCATTTGAAGTGCAGTGTTGCGGGTTTTTTCTTATGCGCTTATGCACTATGTTTTTGTCATGAAATGCAAGATGGTGTTTGATACAGAAGTTCTTAAAAAACACCATTTCTTTAGGTGAATACACTTCCCTCCTAGAAATTGCTTTGGTTTTTTTTAGCTGAAAAATGAGTAGAAGCTTGAAGCCTGAAATGGTTGATAAGCCAAAGCACTGTGGGTGCATGCAACTAATTACAGGCAACATTAAAAGAAAAAGAATTTTGGTTATCTCCTTTGTCCACTAACTTTTTTAAATTAGACACTATAGTCAATTTTGCATATTCACTTAGTTAGAAAATAGCACATGGCTTTGCAGGTTATATTTAGCAGCAAGGTGTTAATTCCTCCTTCAGAAGCGTAAAGGTACTACTACTTACCTTTTACAAATCTGCAAGTCAGGAAAGAATTAATGTAATGGAAAAAAATTAAGTTTTCATGGATGCAGAAAGCTTTCATTAACTTTCATGGGATTCTGGTCACCCTTTGAATAGAAATATGCCTGTAAAAAGATGAACTCTGTTCTGTTTACCATTTGGCTGTTATTCCAGCCTCTCAATGATGTAGTTTCACTGTGTATTGGGTTTGCACACTGCTTTTAAATGATGTAGCTGTTCTTTGAGTATACAAGTCCTAGATTTTTCAGACTGTAGCATCCTAAAAATAGTTGGTTTAGGTCCATCCAATTGTACTTGGGCTGCCTGCATGTTAATACTTTACAGATGTCCTTTCCAGATCAGAACATACAGCAGTACTCATGAATAAGCACAGGAGTATTGGGATACTGTCAAAAATAAAAAAAAAAAAAAAAAAAGAGAAGATTCAATGAGCAATCATGCTTACTTTCAGAAAAAAGGAAGATTATTACCAATTTTCTAAGCTTGTCATAAGGGGGCAATAGAGTCACCTGGGGAAGAAAAGTAACTATTTTAAGGGCAACTTTTAATTATTTAAAAGTTAAGTTCTTGACCATTTAGAATAGGAATTCAAGAAAAAAGTTTAATTTCAGGCTGTTGTAATATTGTCATCTAGATGTGCTTGCTGAAAGCCAAGGAAAGAGAGATCTTTTAAAATATATCTCAACTTGCTTGGAGGCATGTTCTTTTTCCATGTGGTGCATGGGGACCTCTAACAGCACCCTCTGGTACAGCTTCCTGCAATTTGGGGTAGCAGGTGTTTGGCAGGGAGATGAGGAGGATTTGTCAGGGCTGTGCAGGGCTCCCGTGTGCCCATCTTGGCTTGCTGAAGCAACCTGAGTGTCCCTGAGTGGCTCTGGAGCACTCTGGTGAGGCTTTGCATCCTGGCCACTGTCTCTGGGCATGCAGTGGTGGAATGAGGGAGAAAGGTGCAGCTGGTCTGATGCTGATGCTGTAGGCACGCTGTCTGCAGGCCTGCATCTCTGCAGTGTTGCCCTCACTTTGGGAGTGTGGTGTCCCTGCCTGTGCCACCCCTGCAGCACTGTTGATCTGGCCTGGGGCCATCGATCCTTAGGTGTGGGTTACCCATTCTGTCCCTCCTTTACCTGGTAGGCTTTTCCAGCAGAGGTGCTGTAATCTTGGCAAAACCACCTCATCACGACCCCTCAGGGCACCAGTGGCTGCCCTCCTCCCTCCCTGCATGTGGCCACGAGCTGCACAGGCAGCCAGCAGGGATTCAGGCACTGGGCTGTGAAACCCAGTGCTGAGCTTAGGCTGCCATCAAAGACACCTCTCCTGACTGCTGCTTCTAGATGGCGCTAGTTTAACCATGTGACTTTATTTTAAAGCAAGCAACAGTAACTTCCTTGGCCCTTAAAAATGGTCACCTGGTCAGCATAGTGCACTCTTTTTGAAATTAACTGATCAGGTTATTTTACTATAAGTAAAGTTGTCTGCTAGTACAGTCCTCTTACATATCTATTGAATGTTCAAATCAGTATTGAAACTTTCTTATTATTGTCCTTTTTTGCAGTACATGGGCAGGACAAAGGATATGGTAGGAACTTTGAAAATTCTGCCCAAAAACTTGATGATTAAGAGTTGCAAATGGTTGCCTGTGATAATGAGAAAGATGTGAAAGAGCATAAAATTAAATCGCACTTAAAGGGTAGGTTAGATGTGACTGAAGTGGATTTTTGAAAAAGAGTTTTCAGTTCCAGATATAGTCACTGCTTTTTCCTCTTTCCAACTTGACCTCTTCAAATAAAGTTGTTTTGTCTGTGTCAATATGAATTTTGAGAGGATCTGAACTATGTTAGAACTGAAAAACAGGCCTCCTACATGGACATCGATTTCCTGCCATTGATTGTTGACTGCCTCTTATGTGACTTGTTCCTGTTAGGCCAGTTTGGTACTTTCTGTTCAGATTATGAAAAGCCATCAAGGCCTGTCTGAACAGCTAGAAAACTTTTGTTAGGGAACTAGATAAAAGTGGAGGATGAACTTCATTTGAAATTTATAGTAAACTCAGAATCTTACTGTGAAAAATTAAGTTAAATTGTTTTTATTCATGAGCTTCTAAATTAAATACATCAGATTTAGTGCTTTGAAGTGATTTTTTTTTCTTTAATCCCCCTAACTCTCATAAAGAGACTAGATAATCTCCCATTTATTGCAATGTAAGGCGTATTTCAAATACACGAGACAGTTTATCTCTGCAAAGTATGAAAGTGCATTTAAAATATTTTTTTAAATGCTAGCATAACCAAAAAGCCCCAATTTTATTTATATTCCTCTGGCTATTTCAGTGAGAAACAGATTGCTTTAAAGCACAGTTTTCACATACAGCATCCTACTAACTTAAATGGGAAGAACTTTACATCCTGACTCTGTAAGTGAGGTCAAATCGTGTTCTCCTCAAGGCTCCCTGTGCTGCTTTATTCAGCAGAAGGATTCCACTCCAGAAATCCAGCTTCAGTTGTTGCATTAGGGAATTACAGTGTACAGTAGCTTAGGTACAGAGATAGCTTACATGAACTGTAGGCCATTAATTCCTTCTTTTGGTTGGCAAATGAAACCTTGCATATACCCACAGTGACATTATGTAACTATGGGGAATATATAGCTTCTAAGTAGTGGTTGAAGTCTCTACAAGAAAGAAAACAGTATTGTAAATTGCAATATTTATTTATAAAATCTATTAAAAATAGCAATTTTTAAAAATAAAATCGTAGTATTAAGACACAAAGCTTGAACTTAAAGGTATTTTGTTTAGATGCTGTTGCAACACAATGGAGACTTCACTGGATGTGAGAATTGGGCTGGAGTTGGTTAATGTTTGGGGGTTTTTTGAAGTATAATAGCCATATGCCTAGTACATTGGTCTGAAAATAAGGATTTCAGCATGCTTGGAAGTCATCTGTGAAAGCTGAAAAATATTCTATAAAGATGCATGTTATCAATACCCTTTTTCTTTGCATACAATAATCTTACTGTAGAAGTGCATCCTGGATATAAGGAGCTTTGCTGTGGTGGAAACAGGACAGGTAGGTTCACAGGAGCTGAGGAAAGAGTGATGAGATTTGAGCCATGTCTGTGACTCAGGGTTGTTGGTAAGATTAGTGTTGGTTTAAGTGACATGCTTGTATGGGAGAAGCAGGTCTTAAAGTAAGTGATACTAAAAAAAGTGAGGCTTGGTGTAATAGGGAATAAGGTGCAAAGTAAGTAGCAACAATCCACATGTGACTATCTTGCATAAGCATAGGTAATACATAGATATTTGTGTCATATTGCACTATACCAATTCTAAGGAACATCTGTTCTCTTTGTTCACACTGCTGATTTGATTTTTCAAATGTATTGACATGATGTATAGTAAACTTATCACCTCAGAATTCTAGGTTTTAGTTTTTCCACTTCTCAGTTGGGTAATTTTCTTCTTGACCACATTCTTACACAAATTGTGAAAGAAGGAAGATATTCATAACTGATCCTTTGCACATCAGGAAAATTTATTTGTTTGTTTAGTGGGGGGTGGGGGTGGAGGAAAGAGCAAAAAGAAATAGAAAAGCTCTCAATTTTACAGAAATAATCACTTTCTAAGTCTACAGGCCAAGATTTTGAAGGGATATATGGTTCTATATATTGCCAGTCTAGGTGCCAAACTTGATAAGGCATACTTTTAATATCCTAAAGCATTTCACAATAGGTACCTTGTAATCAGGCATTATTCAGACTTAAAACCACTGTCATGAGTTGTGATATTTTAATATTTGAGGTACTTTTTCCAAAAATGCCAAATAAATTATTCAGAAAGTTCTATCTTGCCATTTATAAATAAAGACTTGTTGCTTTCCATTTTAATCAAGGTTTTAATTTTAGAATTTTTCAAAATGCTGTAATTAAATTAGAAAAATTTTTTTTTGGAGTAGTACTCATATTGTGACTGGCCTACATTTCTCTCATTGATTTACTGTATTTTTTTCTGAAATCATCATAAAAGAAGTACTATTTTAAAAAAGGCCTTGTGATTCTGACTTCATTTTTATAGCAGTGTGAAGAGTAGATTTTCCTTAACTGGTTTGTGCTTGAATAAGTAGCTAGGAGTAGTAGTTAATGACTACATGTGGTTAGTGGACTTTAAGTAGTAACCACAAAGTGAAAAATGCTCAGTTTTTAAATGAACTGTCAATGCAGAAGCCAGAGCTTTTAAACTTTCTAATCTCTAAAGTCTATGTACCAGAGCTAAGTTTGAAAACACCTTGAGTTTTAATTGTGCATTTGCAGTGAAGTAACAGTAGTTTATTAACTCTAAAACCTGAAATGATGCATATACATCTTAATGCATTATAATAATTATTTTAGTTTATGTGATTTTTATGCAGTAATTAATTTGTGACATTTCTAGAGTTTATCTCCTTTATGATATATATACACTCCTATTATGTTATTTACTAATCTTATTTAAAAAGGGAACATTACATATTGAATACTGTACCTCAATTTTATTGTAATGATTTTACTGGTTACCAGGTGGGGTGGCAGTTGAAAAATTTGGTGAATGCACTGCGAGAGGATCCGAGTGGTGTTATCTTAACTTTGAAAAAGCGACCTCAGAGCATGCTTACCTCAGCACCAGCTTTACTGAAAAATATGAGATGGAAGCCCCTTGCTCTGCAGGTAATGAAGCTTAATCATAAGTCATACACCATCATTTTAACTATAGATTATCTCGATGCTTTATTGTGCTTCATCCTCAGCAGCATATGGATTTACTCTTGTATACTTTGAAAAATTGTTTCTGAAATTATTTCTCTGCGATTTGTTCTCATAGGCTTAATTGAAATTAAACCTGTTAGAACTTTTCAAAGTTAAGAAGTCATCATCCTAGTGTTCTACAATGCAGAAAAGTAGCCTCAGATAATTTTTTCTAGCTAAGGAGAGACAAACATGCTTCACAAACTGATAAATTTCAGTTTAATTTCTTTGAAGATCTCAGTATAGTATAACCTCAAAAAAGAGGGGAGGAAAATGTTTGCATTTTGTTTGATCACTCATGGAGTCATAGGAAAATTTATAAGGTGATTATATTAAATAAACCACTTGACCATCAAAATTTCGTCGTGTAAATAAAGTACTTGTGTCGAAGTTGTCCTTGAGTTTGAAGGCTTGCACATAAGGAGGCAAGAGCACAGGATGTCTGGCTGGGCACTTAATTTTAGTAAGCCTGGAATGTGCTGAAAGCCATGGAATGGTTTCATTAAAGCTTTCATGTTCAACTCTAGGATAAAATGTCACTGTGATGGATTACTCTAGGAGATAAAAGTTATGTTCAGACTGATGAAGGCATGTAACAAGCTGATGGAACCAACAAATAATCCATTTTTCCATTCAGTTCAGAGAGAATAATATTTAGAAATTTATTTTGTTTACATAAAGAGTGCATTCTTTTGGACATTTTTATTACCAAACTGAAATTCTAATTAAAAATTAAGTACATTTGAAAGAGAAAAGACTTCTGCAAAATTTGGGCAAAAGGAAAATGGGACATGGAAAGGCCACTGCCATTATCTGGGGTCTATGCCATTTAAAATGTTAAGAGATACATAAAAAGAACTAATGCCATGAAGAACTTCTTTCATATATGTGTGTGTGTGTATATATATGTGTGTGTGTGTAAATATATATTTTAATGGTGAAATCATATGGCATCATAGTCTTTGAAACTTTTAAATGATTGAGCTGTGTTGGCCTTTCAGATATAAAGAACTGAGTACACATGTGACAAAAACTTTCAACCAGAAATGTCTTATTAACGTCTGAAGATAAAAGTGCAAATCTGGATGCATGATATGCGTGTATGAATGTCTATACTTGAGGGCTGCACGTCTTTCATAACTTTAGTGAGGATATAAATACAAATGTAAAATACACATCATGGCTTTAAATGGGGTCAAATGCTTTCAGTCTAAATCCTGAATTTGGGTGACTTTGGCATTTCTTTGGGTGAATTGGGCCTTACTCCTAAATACTCCATTTTGCTTCACTTTATCATTTATCACCAGAATAATTACTCTACAGACCTCACATCAGAAGTTTCTGACAGATACTTGGGTCTTACTCAACTGCTCTAACTTGAGATCTATTGTGTCAATATTTACATGTCATTCAGGCTTCTCATTTAAACTCCCTTTGGCCAGCAGACATGCATTAGCAGTTACTGGTTCTTTCATCTTGGCCTGTTTTAGACTGATCTACATTGGGATATGGTAACTTTGACCCTGCATATGCCTCTTTCTCTGCATTTGATGATAAAGAGAATCTGGACAGCTAGCTTGAATGTAGATTATCTGTATTGGATGACATTGACCCTAGATGGTGCTTTCCTGTAAACTTAAAGATTTGGGGAATGGGAGGCAGTTGGGAGTATTGGGGGAGGAGGGGGGGATTGGTTCTTGCTGATAGCATGAAAAATAAGAATATTTTCAAGGCAAATATAAGCACAAATAGAGATACTGTTAAACACTGAAGATGTCATTGTGGTATCATTATGATATTATTCTGATTTTATCAAACGTGACACCAGGAAAAGGCCAGAAACTCATTCAGCACTTATGCGTGCAGAGGGCATGTGTGTGTCTGTTGTAATTTATAATTTTAGTGTGAGAAACAACAGTTTTCTTAAGTAGGTGGAGTGTGGACAAAGCTCCAGGGTGACGTGCAGACAAACTGCAGAAGATGTATAATTCCTGGAAATTTCTGTTGTTGATTTATGCAGATCAGAGTTGAACAGATGTTAAAGTCAGCTGATGCTAAAGTTCAAATGAAGCCTAAGAAATCAGTACTGTACATTTTATCAATAACAAGCAGAAAAAGCAGAGTGCAGTGTAATTTTATAGCTGCAAAAATATGAAGAAAATACATTTATTTAACAAATTTTCTGAAAAACAAAAAAATCTTCAGAAAATCTGTAAGTGTAGCAATTGCAATTTGATGCTATGGCTGGTCTGAAATTTCTTACATTCCTGATTCACATAAAGGGGCTATTCTTTAATACAGTTTGTGAGGTAATTTGAGAGGAGAAGGGTAAAATAATAACAAATACCAAAAATCGTAAGGGAAAGCAGTGTTTAACATCACCTTTGTAAGCAGAGGAGGTTATGGTAACTTGTTTTTCCATATCAGGATGTCTTGAAATAACTGAGAACTTTACAGCAGTGCTGTCATCGCAGAGTTAAGTTAATTGAGCCATATGGATTATTCAGCAGACACAAGTTAAAAGGAAATTATGAGTCAGTAATAATTCTGTTAAAGTGCAAAATATTCAAAAGATTATAGAGTGAGATATGGGGATGAAATTCTTATAAAATGGGAAATAGGGTCAGCAAAAAGATTGTTGTGGTCTTTTTGTTTCTGCAAATAGAGTAAACACAGGAAAAATGTGGTGTCACAACCTAATCGTATTGTGATAACTGAGGTGGGAAGGTGGAAGTTTGCCCTAAGTAAGGAGAACGACACAAAATCAGACTTGAATTTTTTGTATGCATCCCACCAATTAATATGTTTAACAGCTGATGCCATGGGTGTAGAAGGTAAATATTTCAGTGTATTAAATTAGACTCATTAACATTGAAATTTATGTTGTGATGTTTAAATTGAGAACCTTCAAAACTGGGTTTTAGCTTAAAGTGAATAATGTGGAGGCATTATTGGTAAATTACATTCTGCTTGTTCACTCTGTAATTGTGTGTAATAATGTGAAGTTTGCCATTTGCAGCTCCATGACAAACTAGACTTACTGGAGAGATACTAAATATGTCTGTGAGCTGGGAAAGTGCCTGATGAGTCTTCCAGCTCAGGCAATATGCAGGTACTGCCAGTGTATCAAGCTGGTTTGTGGGTGACAGGGCATCCTAGGAGTTAAATTATACACTCTGGGAGTGAAATGTTTAAGAGCTTTCTGCCCACTGTTAGTGATCTAGATTAGCCAAATGCCAGCCAAACATTCACGGTCTCCAAGTGTGGAAAACGCTTTTAGATCATGCAGATATTAACTGGGTTTTAATTGGCATAAATGCTTCTTAGAATGTTCAGCTGTTTACTTTGAACAGTTCTGCCTTGCCATGAATTAGGAGTTAAATGCAGACTGCATAATTATTGATTAATTTTTAATTCTTGGTGATTTTTTTCCCTTTTAGCAGAAACACGGTGTATTTATTCTTTTCTGAAATATTCTTATCTTTAAAAATAAATATGAAAGGTTAGCAAATAGAAAGAAAGAAAGAAAGTAGAACTGTGCATCTGGTGTAGCAGTCCTGAAACTGAAATTGAATGGCTTACTGTACAGTAAAATAATACAATTAGCCTGTGGCTATACTATGCACCATTACATAATGAGTTTGTATTTAAAAGCACATTAATTCCAGCTCTAAGGTCAATCAGTACAGAAATAAAAACTTCCCTTTTTTGCCCCTTGTGTCCTGATTAAAGAAAGTGCTGTTTGGTTGGTTGGTTAGGGTTTTTTTTTCTGTTTTCAGTCAGTTGATTGTCTGTTTTAATATCCATCAGTATCCAGCCTCTTACAGATAATCAAGGTTCTCCCATGATGCATTTTAGAATCATGTCCAAATTTGTGAAGTCAAAGGATTTTTCAGCCTGTGTTTTTCATTATTGCTTTTATAACAGTTGAATTAGGCAACTGTGGCCTTGGGGAATTTAGTGGATGCCTTTTGCAACTGAAAATATTCATTAATATGGTATTGTACCATAAATATTAAGATGTTATGCCTGCAAGACAAACTTCACTAAATTTGCCTTTCAGTTACTTTTTTTGATAGTCTGATCCATTGTGTGAGAACCTATAATGACATTGCAGTTTGCAATATTTGTATTTCTGAATATGCTGAACAAGCCAATTATTTTTAACCTTTTTTTTTTTTTACTTGACATAGAGGTGACTTTATTATTGAACTCTTCAAATTTTTGTCTGGTTCAAAACCTAACTTAAATAAATGTCCTCTACTCTAGATTGTCTGTTTTATTTCTCCTTTCCACTCTGGGTTATTTTGGGGAAGTTTCAAAGGGAGATCCCTTGAAATGCTGTTTGAATAAGGTTCGAAAGTTCAGTAGAGAAGATTCTCAGAGCATATGAAATTTTGTGTAAGTCGCTGTCATCACACTAGCATGAACCTAGCTGCAAAGTCCTCCTTTGCTTTCTGGAAAGTGCTTTGTTAATTTGTCAAAAAGAAAATGGACTTTCTTACAGTGTGGAAGACTCTTCATCCAGGTTTTTTTTAATACAGAAAAGAAGTGCTAGAGCAACATGTGCCGTGCTTCGGTTAATTTGGAATACACCTGCCAGTGTCAGTGAGAAGGCTCTTCCTCATGGCAGTGAGGCGGGGGCAAGTCCAGCTGCCAGCCACATCTGGTGTGTTGACTTGGGAAAAAGCCTTCTGCCCCCTCCTTCGCCACGCCTTTTTAAGTGTCACCTTTTGTATATCTTAATAGTTTGCTGTACTGTTTTGTATTTGATTAAATTGCACCATTATGAAACCACCAGCAGCTCAGTATCTGTAGTTTTTTTAACAGAGTTTATTTTGGATTAGATGTGCATCATATTTCCACTATTATATATTCAGCTTTTCATCTTCCTAAGAAGCAATGGCAACAATAACAACAGTCCTTTGTTTTAAAGAAAGTGCTACTTTTATTATTTTTATTCAGTGTATTTCTTTACTTGATTATATTGCTGCCTTCACTCATTTGGACAGAATGCTATATATGGTTTTCATCATTTATGACTAGAATTAATGATCCCACACTTTTTAATTATTAAATTTGAATAAAAAACTAACTTGTTTGCTTTTAAATTACTTAGTTGTCTTTTAACTGCATGGGAACTGGGCATTCATTGCAGCACTGTTAAATTCTGACTGAATTAGTTGCACTATCTCATTACTTCGTGACACGGTTGTTCTTATAAAAGGTTTATTTTATTGGAAATATTTTGTTCAATGAATTGTTGTAACCTTGATCCAATAAGAAAAATATATTGGCAGTAAAATCTGCTTACTGATGCAAATACTGTGTGAAGATAATGTAATTTAAAATTTTGTATTAGTTTTGCTTATATTTTTTTAAATTGTATGTCTTTTTCTGGAACATTGTTTCTCAAGCTTATATTGCAGTTTCCAAGGGAGTTAATGAAACATTCAAAGAGTTTTAAAAAACATTAAAAAGAATTTTAGATGGTATATATTAAATATTGACTACATTCATTGTTTAGATAGAAAAATTAAAAATAATGTGCTGACTCACTGGGGACACCCCTCAGTTTCTTCAGGACTGGGGGTGGGAAAAGCAGCAATAGGTCTTGTTAGCAAGAGGGAGGTGGGGATCACAGGGCAGAGCTAACCAGGGACAGAACAGCTTCTGAAGGAGAGGGGACTTGGATGCTATCAGTCAGTACACACAAGGATTTCCTTTTCACCTGTGTTAGAGAAACTGAGCTTCTGTGAGTAATGACAGTTGGTTCCCTGTTCTCCAGCCAAATGACAGTTTAGGGAAGGCTCTGTAAAGACTAATGATCCGGAGGGAGGGTGGTGAATTCAAAATGTTGGAGAAATAGTACTCCAAAATATATTGAATTACAGATTTTGTGTCAGTCATTGTGGATTAAGATTGATGCAGGGTCATTTGTGTGACATTTTTTAGGTTATTCCAATTTTAATATGTAACTTCTAAACTTTCTCTGTCAGGCTTTTCCCATGGGCCAAGTGTTTGATTCTTTAGATCTGAAAATGTTTTAGTTTTATTGCTGTTTCAGCAATCCCACCTAACCTGGCCAGCCTGCCAAAAGGAACTGCAGCAGGAGAATCTCTCCTCCTTGGAAGAGAATTAACTCAGTGATATCATTGATCTCCAAGGCATCCAACTGAGAAATACTTGGAGTTGCTTGTGGGTTTGTGTTCAATGTGCCTGCATGTGGTCCACCAAGTGGCTGCCATTGAATTAAAGACCTACATGAGCTGGTGACTTGCAGATTGACTTGAACAGTTGAGGGCTCTAAATTTCAATGTAAAATGCCATGTGGATATACCATACCTGCCGGCCATGTTCTGAAGGCTTTCTTTTCAACCAGGGCTGTCGGACAACTTTTAATTCTGTATATCAAAATGAAAGCTTAACTCCTACAGCACAAGGTGGTAGTTACAACAGTGCTATCTGTGTTGAGCTGTTATGAGGCGAGACTATTTGGATGTTTTTTACCATGTAAAAATTCTTACTGAGCTACTGATTTACTGGTGTAGTCATGATAATCACTTTTTTTTTTTTTTTAAAGGGGTGACCTATTTTTAAATTTGAGTTTCCCTCTTTTTTTCTAGTTAGACATCTTTTCTGTTTCTGTGGATATAAGCAGATAGTTGAGTTTGGCAATGCAAAAGAAATATGGAAAATACGTGAGACGCCCTAGTATGTTTTGAGACAATCTTACAGGATTGTACCTCCTCTTGAATTGGGTTGTATTACAATTTATATCCCCTTGGGAGCTCCAGGTGCCCTGGAAAGGTGACTTTGCTTTGCCATTCTTCAGTCATTTAGGCTGCCACCAGTTACACTGTATCTTCACCTCTGAGAATGTCTGACAGGGGAACAATTGTCTTCAGTAAGTTGGATAGCTTGTGGCTTTCTGTGTTAGACTAAATGCCGTTTCTTCTTGTTGCACTCACTGTTTTAACCACCTTCCTGTGCTGGAGGATAACCCCAAATGTGCATTTGTACAAGCCCAAACTGACTTTCAGGATCAACCAGCAGATTGCCTGGAGGACAAACTGACCTGTATATCAGGGCTGTGTGTTATACCAAACAGATTCCTCAGACTTCAGCAATTCCAACCCCTCCCCCCCTCCATTCCCCTACCCCCAAAATTAGGGCAATATCATTAGAATTTAAATAGTTGCAGCCAGGTATTCTAGGCTGTAACACAAGGGAAATTCCCAGCATCTGGTCAGGACCACCAGAGGCACATCAAAGCCTTTTAAGTTCAGATCTCTCTTATGCTTGAACCTGATTTCTCCTACATTGGGTAATCCATTGACTGCTCCTATTGACTGCCACCATTCCAGTCTCTAAGGCCCCCTTTCCTCTTGCCTGCTTTTTCATGCAGGTAAAGTGTTGTCTTCTTCCTCTAGATGGAGAAGAGCAAACCCAACTACATAGTTTGTCTTCCTCTCAGTGCTTCTGCTGGTATGAGCCATGAGCAAACAGCTTGGGCTTAACAACTGTAAACAGCATCTAGGTCACAAAATCCTTTGGGTTTACAGTGATAATTAGTTGAACAGGCTACTCAGCAAGCCACGAAGTGTTCTTGTCATAGAAGTGCAAGGTATCAGAAAGGTTACAGTGTTGCATTAGTGAGTGGAGTTCAAAAGCATCAATGGCTACAGTGTCACAGATGAAAATTTAAAGGGCAAGATTTTTGTTTCTCTGAAAGAGAGAGGGTTGTTTAGGGTGGTTTTTTATGGTTTTGGTTTTCTTTGGGTTTTTTTAGCCTGTTTTACCACCAACTTTATTCTTATTTTTGCAGACTTGTCTTGTTCTTAGTGGTTGTAAAGTCTTTTACCTGTCTGGTTTTATGTGTGTGTCTTTTTCTCTCTCTTCCTGTAAATACTGGCAGTCTTTCTTTGGCCTGGCTGTAGAATATTCACATTAACTCTAATGAGCAAAGAAAGAATTAAGCAGTATCACTATTTATAAGAGACAGATTGTGAACATTCAAAACCAGAAAACTTGTGTCAGTTTATAGCTGTTGCTCTAAAGGTGGACTTGCGAAGTTTTAACAAGCAAATTTGAAGCATGCATTTTATTATGTTTGAGATAAATAACATCTAACACAGCTCTGTTCCTAAAGGCAGTAACTTGCTAAGGGATGAGGTTTCTAAATGATATTCATTGTTCCTACATACAGACTGTGAAAAAGTAACACAGTGGTGGGGACTTGGCTTGATAGGCATGCATTTGAATGGCTTATCACTAGCTGACAAAAGGCCAACATTCTGACAATGTTCCTGCTTAAAACTTTTGGGGTTTCCTGCTACAGTGTCAAGTTTAATATATAGAATATGAGAACTGATTATTCTGCACAAAAATGCCCTTTTGGTCTGTCATAAAGTGTTCTTAATAGCGCTGGGAGAAAGATCTTTCTATGCACCCATTCAGTCCACATTTAGAGCTTCTCTGCCATCAATACAATGTGAAATGTTTGTATCATCAAGTAATTACTAAGGTCAGAAATTACAGGTATAGTGAACTATCTTCAATCCCAGCACTTCTTTCTTCAAGGAGTAAACTTCCAAAAAGATGGAGGAGTTTTGCTCTTTCCAAGCAAAACTCAGTATTTTTTTACATTAGATTCTTTTTAGGGTATATGAAGATACTCTTGTACTTGCTGTTTTGCTCTTTCTTCTGCTTGAGTTGAGCTGTCACACAAACCAAGTCACACAAGGCTTTTGTTTTTAGACAGACATGTTATTATGTAAACTAAAACAATCAAACTTTTCTCTCATTTAATTTTTCTGCATCTGTCTAGAGACTTAGAAAATCTTGCTATAATTTTCATCCCTACAGTGATTTAATAAAGATCATTAAATTAAGGAAGAAAAAGGTGTGTCTAATTCATGAGATAGAGATGTGATTAAGAGGAACGATCCTATCTGGACTGGAATGATAGCTAAAATGCATGATTATTTTGCAAGGAGAGAACAGTTTATTTACCTGTGAATAAATGTTATTTTGTGAGGAGTGTGCCCAGGGGAATGAAGAATAATAATAATCTCCAGTTGATTCTCTCATAGCACGTGTGCTCTGAGGATGCAGTACCTGATTTAACAGCATCTGCAGGCATAAACTGAAGCTTTTACAGTTAATTCTTAAGCTGTAGAGCAGATGGGAGGACTTGACATTCAATTTAATGCCTACTTATGCACCTTTTGCTGTAAACACTAGACTTTTTCTTTACAATGTTTGTCTAATTAAGGAATTAACTGGATTCTGTATGTTATTTACTCGTTAAGATTTCACCAGTACCTCTAGTGATCACTGATTTTATGGGCATTGGCAATAAACTTGCTGTGCTAAAGGGAAAAAAATGTAATCAGAGAAGTCAATTTTATAAGTACAGGTCCATTCATAGATCTCTCTTTCTTAGCATGAGTGGTTTTTTAGTCAGTTTCGAAGCACATAAAACATTAGAACTACTAACTATTTCTTTAGCTTTCTGAACTATAGCCTGGTTTTGGATTTTAAAAACAAAAATATATAATATATAAAGATAATCTTGATTATGTCTCTCTCTCTTTTGAACCAGCCTCTTATTCCTAGAAGCCCTACAAGCAGTGTTGCTACTCCATCCAGCACTATCAGCACACCTACAAAAAGGGACAGCTCTGCCCTTCAGGATCTCTACATTCCCCCTCCTCCAACAGAACCTTATGTTCCAAGGTAAAAAAGATCATTTCTCAGTACAATTTGATGTAAAAAATATTTGTGAAGTAACTGACCATTCTGTTCATACCTATTTATTAGTTTGCCCTGCAGATAATACTGTGTTAATACTGTATTTTGCAGGTAAACTGTTTATTAATGGTAGATGTGTTGAATCAGACCCACAATGTCCTGAATCAGTATCTTGTCTGCAAAATACACAGTAGCCTTTCGAAAAGAAGGTTCAGTACCCAGTTTTCTCAAATGTTGGGTAATCAATTGACTGCAACAGTCTCATCGTCATTCAGAAGAGCAAAAGTTACCTGAAACCCTGAATCTATAACTAGGAAAGGAGCTCATATCTGTCCCCTTGCCCAATAATCATGATGCAACAAGGGAGGCTGATTAATTAAATGCAAGAAACTTTCAACTTCAACAGCAGCACTGTTTAGTCCTGCCATAGTGTTTTCCTTTTTAGATATATTTGATTAGATAGTATGAGAGCAAATTTCAGGTTTGTGTTTTAGTGTGGCCATTCTGCTAGACTGTGCAGTGACTATGCTGTTCCCTGTCAATATACCTGCTACTCTGACCTGCCACCTGCAACAGGCATTTTCATCTCTGCCAAGTGTCCAGACTTGCTGAGGCAGAAAAACAGCAGATCCTCCTTGCAGATTCATTAGCCTAACTTTACACAACCACAAATGATTCAGTATAACTCTGTAATGTTATACAGATGTTGCTTTCCCACAATTCTGAGAGAATTATGGCCTACAAATAATACAAAATTGGCTATCCAGAGGTCTGGAAATGTATTTTAGAAGAATCAGAATTCTTAAAGCTTCCATATTCTTAGACAGAGGCTGTCATATGTCCAGCTAATGTATTTTTAAATTGCTTCTTGCTTTTCTTTTAGTTACCTTTCTTGGAAAGGTTATAAGGGCAGCATGTCCTTCCTTGTACCTCAGTTGCTTGCAGCTGAGTTTTTCTTACACTTTCTTACCAGGAACTCCTCTAGCCAGTTAATAAGATGTATGACCTGATACTGACAGGACTTTCCAGGGGGTTGTCCAAGAGTGAGGTATATGGCAAATTAAATTGCCTAGTGGGGAGGAGAAGTTGTGATTCTATGATAAATTCTTACTCTGGCAAAAATATGAAAAACTTCCAGGGCAAAAGTGTGATTTTGACTTCACGAGGATGTCACAAGGCTTTTGTGAAACCTTAAGCTGTGTCTCATATTCCTTCCTTATCCCTACTTCATCTATACCTGGCTTGGTTTCTGTTTCTCAGAGAAAAAAAAATTATTTCAAATGTGACATGTATAACCCAGTTGAACTTACACATACCCTAGTTCACTATCACTATTTTTTTTTCTTTTAATTAAATAAGAACATTCTCAGTCATGACACTTGAATTGTGCACAGGAATCGAATCTATATTTTATCTCCCTTTATAAAAGTATTGATAAAAATACTTTGTTATGCTCACATGAATATTTTAAGGATGTAGTTTTCAGAAAATTGACAGAAAACAACCAAGTATTTAATTCTAATCCATTAACATTAAAAAAAAAAAGCTGGGGTGGAAAAAAAACAACCAAAACATAGTCTTAGGTATGTTTGTCTTTGGATGCCGTAGTCATATGATAAAGACCTAGTGCTCCTGAAACTATACTATCTTGAAAGAACTAGAATCTTTTTACTGCTTCTGATTATGTTTACCATCACAAAAATACTTTAATTTGATAAGAGGCACATCCTCATTTTTAAAGTATTTTGGGTGAATATTCACAACTCTTCAGTTTTTGAGTTCTGCTCTAGAAATTGAGATCTTCCAAATGGATTTTGATTATTTATTAATAACATCTCTTAAATCATCATGATAATGGCAGTAGTTTGGACCAATTCTGATTAAATCTTATAATACATATTAGAACAAGCTGTAATCTTGTAGAGAGATTAAGCTTTGTACATTTGAATTTTTTCATCAGCTTAATCCTAATGGACTATACTTGATTTCACCTGTCACATAGACGGTGGTATTTCAGAATAATTTTTTTGGGCATTTCATCAGGTTTTTGTCCATGATTAACTATATTAAATCATGTCTGTATTTTGGCTATTATCAAACTGCTCAACATCTGTTTCTCAGTTTGTTTTTGGCATTCCAAAGGAAAAAAAAAAACAAACAAACAAGCCCTCCTTTTGTTACTGGAATAGAGGAAAAGACTTGATATTTTGATGTAAATTGAAAACCCAAAGCTTTGGTAATGATGCCCGCAGACAGTACAGCTGCTGACATATCCTCTCATGGATGGCACAGCAAAAAGGGATCAACTCTTTCCATCTGCTGGTTACTTAGGAGTGCTGGTTGCATGTTAGTGCCTGCTTATATTTATCAAATACCTGTGGGTGTGAGAACTGGAGCCCTCATCTCCAGAGAGCTGTGGCAAAGGATGTTTGCCTGTTGGCTCTGCACTTAACTCCATGCTTGGAGTAATGATCCTTCTAGGTCAGGCTGCCCTGCCTTCCTTGTGCCAGCCCCTGATGGTGGTTGCAGCATTGATTAGCATCTGGCTGGTTTATGTGAGTCTCCATCATGTTACGTGCTGGGGTCCCCAGCTCTGTCACCACAGAAAGTCTTTCTGTGACTGGAGCAGAGCCCACAGCCCTGTTGGGGTTGCACCAGCCCCCCTCACTTAGCCAACACCATCTCTGCACTGTAACACTGAGGCAGGATGGCCTTTTCTCATCCTTCATGGCTGCCTGGGTCCCGTGAAGAGGCTTTGCTTTGTCCTCAGATGGAATCTAAAGGTGCCAAGGGAAGTAGGGGTTGGCATGCTGGCCAGCTTGGAACTCACATGGGAGTCCAGAGGGACTGAAGGAGTCCAACAAGTGCATATGGCCCAGCTTCTCTCTTGATAACCTCTCATACATTGTGCTGTCCAGAAATAACTGTCTGATCAGGTCTTTCGCAGTCATATCCAGGCACAGTTCTACCAGCATGTTTACTAGATGAGCCCTGGGACATCTAGTGCAGAAAAGGACTCCTAACTGAGCACAGCTTGCTCTCTTGTTTGATGCCTTTCAGTAGTTTCCATTTTCAAAGCCTGGGACAGGCATGCAGGAAATCAAAAAGATCTCGGGAATCTGACACAAAATGCAAAGTGAGCACTGTCCTGGGGTAGCAGCTGATAAGCAGGTGCTACACACTGTGTTTGAAACTGTATAGATGTACCTATACAATTTCTAGACCTGAAATGATTGTGCAAAACTATGTCAGATCTCTGTACGTCTTCTGCGTCTGGTTCTTCTTGATCTGGGGTTAATGTGTAAGGAACCACGTTGAGTTTGCTTATGCTTGCCGTGTAGCCATGTCTTAAAACTATCTGAAGTATTTAAAAATGCTGGTATAAAAAAGTAACACTGACATTATTCCTCTGCCCTAAATCACAAAATGCCAGAAAAACACAAAGCCAAAAAGAGAAATTGCATATCAATTTTATTTCTATAATTCTTTTCAAGAGAAACCAGTGAGATTGATAAATCTGTAAAGAATTGAACAAACAGAGACGTGAGATAACTGGCATATAAATAAATACATATTCATATATTCTGTCTGATCCTGATGTGGGGTGGATTTCATCTCTTTCACTGTAGGAAATATCAACATAGGCCCATGTTTATTGAAATATTCACAGTTTTAAAAAAATCATTGTCTTATTCCAATGTATAAAAAACTTCTCTTTTTAACTAAAGGGATGAAAAGGGAAATCTCCCCTGTGACGATGTTGGCAGACATATAGTGGGCAAACCAGTTCATACAGGATCTGAATCTCCAAACTCATTTCTGGACCAGGAATATCGGAAACGCTTTAATGTGGTTGAAGAAGATGCAGTTTTATACTGCTATGAATATGAGAAAGGAAGAAGTGGCCCTGGAAGAAGAGAGAGCACACCAACATATGGTATGGCACTGATCTCATAAAGATAATCACCATTTGTTGATTTTAGGATTTTTGTGCATCTGCTTTTGTTTTTAACCGTGAAAATATTGCTGGTGGCCATTGATTTTGCTAAGAATTCAACACTACTTTGATCCAATTTCAACCAAAGAGCTTATTCTGTTACTGGAAAGAAAAAAAAAACTTACTATGATAAATAAGTCCAGTTTAGAATTGATGGACTTTTTGAATATAAGTTCTATTTTTGCTATCAGCTTTTTTTTCCAGATTATGTTTCAGTATCATTTTATCAAAAAAAGCATATACCAGAAGCCCATACATTTTACTAAAACTACAGAATGGAAATATTCTCTAATTATAAGGGCAAGACTTGAATAAGTTTCAGAATTCAGCTTTAGAAAAAATTTCCTGGGTATAATGATAATCAAACCACTTTAGAATTACCAAGAGGTGACATGCTGCTTTTATGCTGCACTGCTTTCTAAAACTCTTTAATTTTCCTTTAGTCCCAGAATTGAAGTATGACTGATGACAGTGTGCTTTTTTTTTGGTAATATTATATTAACCTCCTGTAACTCCCTGTGTTGCTAAGTGGTGGCTTTTTACATATAGCAGTTCCTCTTTATTTGGGATTATAGTTATTTAAGAAGGAGTTTTGCATGTAAACACACACTTGTGTTCATTCTTCATCCGCATCTTGGATTTTGGCTTATTTAGGATGAGAATTCAGAAAAAATTTCTGGTGAGAGTTTTGATGGTCAAACCCTTTTACTCCAGTTTATTTTACCCTTGAAACTGTTGGAACTCTTCCTATAGCTAGTATTGTAACTTATTTCAGCTTTGGACTGGGAGAACCAGTTTTCTGTTGCCAAGTATAGAATTGTGCAGTCATAGAGTTGTTAGGCTATAGAAGAAAATTAAGAGGAAATCTCATGTTTAAAAAACACATTTTGACTGTTATAGTATTAGCTGAGCTCACACTTGAGTATTTTATCAACCTACCTGCTATGTTATTTCAGCTTTTAAACTAACCACAAGTTTTATGTTGGAGTTGTTCTAGCAATCCTGTCACCATATCCCTTTGTGAAGAAAATAGGTGTAATTTATGAGGAAGCATAGATTTATTACATCACGCAGCCAAGCTCCAAAATCACCTGGAAGCCTTGATATAAATTGAACTTGAGCTGTGTAAAGTATCCTCAGGACATGGAGCAATGAGCTTCCACATTAAAGGCTGCATTTTCACAAAATGCACCTTTTCTACCCAAGTACCCATCCTGCTGAAAAATCCTCAGTATCCTTTTGATTTCAAAGTGTTTTCAAGTGTTTTCTAACCATGCCCATTCTGTGCAAAATTACTGCTAAGTTTTCAAAATGGGAATATCAATTTTATTACTTCAGTATTTCAAATATTGCAATTGGTGGCTGCAGTCAGTTCCATTAACAGAGATGTACTCTCTGTTCCAGACATTAAATTTTAATACTGGTGGTCGAGAGTGAAGAAGAACACATTTCTTCTTCAAGGACTGCTGAATCCATTATTTTGTTATAGGATAGCTTTTTTGGCCTTTTTTTTTTTTTTTTTTGTTAGCAGAAAGGGTCATAAAGACATGGATCAAAGACTGCACTGAAAATCAGTCATTATTTAACACATTTGTTTTACAGCCTTTCACTTTTGATCTCACTTCTTTTTTAATGAATTCACATCATCAAATCCATTTTCATTTAAGTGTATTTTCTAAAAATATTACCATTTCAGCATTAAATTCTAAAGTTTCCCACATGGCATTTGTTAGCATAAGGTTTGTGGGTAGGCATGACCTTACGGTTTCACAGAAATCTGGAAAATGACAATAACACTCTTCTGGCTTATGGTGACCCATTAAAGAAGGTCAAATAGAGTTCCCAGGGCTAGAGAAATAATTGTTTTCAACATATACTTATCATTAATTTTGTGATGGCATCAATTTTTTAAAAAGATTTTTTCAGTCCTTCTTCATGAGATGTTAATAAGGCCCTCTGTAATTTATTTATTGGAATCTTTTGACTTTTCTGGACAATGTTAACAAACATATTTCTCTTTCATGCTCTTACTAGCTTCCAGCTGTTGTATAGTTGCTGCTAATTGGCCTTGGAAAGCTTCTATTCACATCCAACATAAAAATTTTCTTGAGTGCCCTCACCATGGAAAAGAGATTAGGGAATCCATGGGGGTTAAAAAGAAGGTGGTTAGGAGAGGCAACAAACAAATGCAACTTGAGTTTAAGGAAAGAAATAAATTTGAGCATTGCAGTTTTAATGCCAGATACAAAATCAGGCACTTTGAATGTTGTTACTTTTGCGAACAATCAGATTTTACACCATTTTGTAGCTTTTGTATTTTATTAAGTGTGCAGTGCCTATTAATAAGATGCTGTGTGTTCTTATTAGGTATAAGAACTTAATAAGTTCTTATTAGTTAAAAAGAAAAGAAAGTTGTATTTCTAGAAATACAACATACAATAATTCTTATTAATTAAAAAGAAAAGAGAGTTGTATTTCTAGAAAAAGAAACTGTTGAGAGCTTCTTCTGATGAAGTAAACATGAGCCGAATACATCGCCACTCAGCAAGTGACTTTGTAACTGTGTGCGCTAAATCTCACTGGTTTCAATCAGACTTAAATACATGTCCCTAAATAGTAAATTGAATAATAAATGAAAAGTTTTAAATATATGTGATTTTCCTGAGTAGTGATGTATTTGTGACGTGATCTTGTGGTTTGTACAGAATATACAGGGGCTTTTTGTCAATTTTTTTAAAATAAAGATAATAACAACAATTACAATTATGCTCCCTGCATGGCATTGGTGTGTTTTCCATGGACACAGCCCTTCAGCAGGGAGATGGACATGTTTGAATATTTATTTTCATTATAAACATGTCTTTCTTTTTCAATATGTCATGGATTTAACCTAAAAAATGTGGAATAAGACTTTTTTGTAGGGATTCTCTACTAAAATTTCAGTTTTTAGTTTTTCTTTTCAGCTTTGCTACTTTTAAAGTCAAATTATTTACTTACTTCTTGGTTTTGTGACTGGTAGATTGATTTCAAGAAGAGCAAGGGCTGATCTTGCTGGAAAAACATTTTGTTTTCAGTCTGTCAGATACTATGCCATATGCTATGCTACTCTGTTTTGTTTCAATATACTATTTAACTATGTTTTGTTTCAATACACTATTAAACTTGCTAAAGAATGCAGACTGCTTTAAGTAGCCCCACTATGTTCCATAGCACACTGACTTCACTTATTTCCAACTATATTTGTGCAATCCTTAAACAGAAATCATAGTTTACAGCATTTTTTCAAATCAATTCAGCAGCTTCCAATCAAAATTTAAAAGATAGGATAGTCTTCAGGTATTCTGTCTTTTGCTGTCTGAAATCAAAGTTAATTTAGCAATCATAATGTATTTTGCTTTCTGTGGATGAAATGCTACCAAAGAAATTATACGTAGAGGTTTTGTGCTTTCTTTCTTACTTGGTCACTGATGGATCTTGTAAGCCCACCCTCAAATATGCTATTTGTGAAGGTACTTTAGTGATGTGCACAAGTTTCTGTTACCAGTAATTCACATTGGCTTTAAAACAGTTCTCCCATGTGTGTGCCAGGGACTTCCAGAAAAAAACCCAGATATTTCTCAGTGAAAACTAAAGTAATTTGAATCGGTTTGTCAGCATCAGACGTCACTCCAGTGATGATTTTGTAGGGCTCTGGATTTATTTTCTAAACTTAAAAAAAATCCATTAAATACTTAGCTGCTTCTCTTCTGTTAAAGAAAACAGAACTCCTGTTCAGAGGCAATGCTGGATCCTCTTTCGTAAGCAACCCTGCAGAATAGCAGCTTAGCGCATAATTTGTTCTTTCTTCTAAAGAATGTCAGGTTAATGCTGCCTTATGGTGCATGATCTCAATTTTTTCCTCTGTTTCCAGGGAAGCTGAGGCCTATTTCTATGCCAGTAGAATATAACTGGGTGGGAGATTAT
Source organism: Lichenostomus cassidix (assembly GCF_008360975.1). Lineage (NCBI taxonomy): Eukaryota > Metazoa > Chordata > Aves > Passeriformes > Meliphagidae > Lichenostomus > Lichenostomus cassidix. Next base: position 13,856,079 of record NC_139479.1, on the reverse strand, counting down.
GAAGACCCCAATAAAATAAAAAGAGATACTAGGAGAGGTAAGTGATATGAATACACATCTTATAAAAGTCATTATGGGTTTTATCTTTATTTTATGGGTTTTATAGCTTTAAGCTATATATTTCAATATAATTTTGCTGCTTGCTTAGCTATATATATTTGTGAACCTGTTTTGAGATTTTCTTTATTATATATGCCTACTTTTTTTCCATAGTCTATTTTAGGATTGAGGACGTTGGTTAACCAGGCAAGAGAAAGTCATGACTGCAAAGCCATGCAATTTGTTGTAGATTCATGTTGGCATTTCAATGATACAGCAGTATTATCCCATCTATTTTGAAACTTGCACTAATTTTATAATACTAGAGAACAAATATATGATTACTACTGATAAATATTTTTTATGCTTAAATGTGAATTATATATCTCATTTCTTTGTCTCTAGGAGCTCTTTTTGTATGAAAAACATTCTACAGCAGCATGGGATTTACCTCAAAATCAAAGAGGATAAATTCTTCAAAATTTTAGTTTGTGGGGCTTGGATACATAACTCCACATACAAAATTATAACCTCTGAGATTGCTGTGATCAGCCAGGAACAAGATGTTACAGTAATGATAGCTATTTCTATAAAAATATTAACTAAATATTCAGTAGGGATCAAAAAAGGAAACACTTAGGAATTATTAGGAATAGAATACAAGATAAATTTAGAAGTATTCTTATACTGCCGTGTCAGTTGTTGCTCATGCTGTGTATGTGCAGTTCCAGTCTCTTAAGCTCTTAAGAAAAATACAGTTCAGTTGAAGAAGGTTCAGGAGTCAATAAAAATTAATCAGATGTATGAATTGACTTCCAAACTGGGGTCAATTAATCAGGCTGGCCATTTTCAGTTTGGGGAACTTAGGCAGGACATAATAAAGGTTTATAAAATCTTTTGTGGAGTGAAGTAAGGAAATAGGTTTGTCAGTGTTTAATCTGAAACAAAACCAAAGAGATCAAATGTCTCTGTCAGATGCTGGTTAAAAGAGAATAAGCTGGTGCAGTTCGTGTTCAAGCTAAAGAACCTCTTGCCACAGGAGGTTGTGGATAATAGAAGCTCACATTAATGCAAGACCAGACAATTTTGGGAAAGAGAAATCTGCCGAGGTTTCCTAAATTCACAGACATTCCTTCTGGGTCAGGATGTCTCAGCTACAAATTAGTAGATACTGGAAGAGTGTTCAGGGAAAGTACGTATGATATGGTGAATGATCTCCAACAAATTTTCAAAGCAAATTACTTTAAAATGTATGGCACCTCTGACATTTATATTCACTAGGACTCCTGGTAAAAAAAGTAGCAAAACCCCAAAAATAATTGTAAGTCCATCATTGTTAATTTTTTTTAAAACTCTAAGACAAAATTTATTGATGAGCCACTTCTTTTATATTTTGTTCCTTTTATTTAAAATATACCAAAAAACTGTCAGAATTATGAATTTTCCTTACCACAAGTTTGCCTTCTTATTATATCTGAACCAAAGATGCAAATGGGTTTTGTTAATGAAATAGTCCTGAAAAGTTAAAATTTATAGGAGATCTTAACAAGAATTTTGCATGTTTTGGAAGCAGGATTTTCATGCATGCAACAGTTCACAATAATGTTTTGCATTATTTTTTTTCAACAGAAAATTCATTGCTTCGCTATATGAGCAATGAGAAAATTGGTCAAGAAGAGTACATGTTTCAAAGGAATAGCAAAAAGGATACTGGAAAAAAGTCCAAAAAGAAGGGAGACAAGAGTAGTAGTCCAAGTCATTACTCGCTGTTGCCTAGTTTACAAATGGAGTCATTGAGACAAGAAGTCATGGGCACACCTGGCCCAGAAACTGCTTTGTACCATGTGAGTAAAAATAACATTAACAAAAGTCATTGCTCTGTGCTTGTGGTAAGAGACTTGTTTTTATAGAGGTGTTCAAACCTTTTTTGGACTGCTGCTGTTGCACTGATTTCTATTCTTCAGACAGTAACTAGGTCCCAAAGAAATATATAGAATTCTTAATTTTGCTGTTAAGATGTGGGGTGGACACCAGTGTTTTATTTCCTGTATCTAGAAGATAGCACATTGGAAATGCAGTGTGGTGTCTCTGCCTTGACTTGCTGCTGCTGGAAAGGGAAGAAGCAGCAGTTTTCTGCCTGGCTAGAAACTTTCTTCCCAGCATCTCCGTCACTGCAATATGTTAAGTGTTGTCAGACAACCCCTTTATTACAGGTACTTGGGAAGCCTGGTAATTGCAGGAAAACTGGTGGGAGGTGTTTGTTTTTCTTTTGAGGTAAGGGAAACTCTAATGCATGTAACTCTTTTTTAACATACAGCCCTCAGGAATGCAAGTATAAATGTGAAGGAAGAGAGAATACTCATCTCTCAGTAACATTTCTTTCTCAGTATATGTTAAACTCCTGACACTATGCAGTGACAAAAACTTCTGTTTTAAGGTCCCATCTTTGTTTTTTCTTGGTTTTCTCTATCACATAATAAGTCTAGTTTCCAAACTCTGTACTTGAATAAATGATGTACACAGGAAAGGGACGACTCTTCAAAACTCTGGTATGGAAGTTAATGAGCAACAGCAAGCGTAGAATTGACAGCCAGCATTTTTCATTTATTTTGGATATCCATCCACAAAGCACTTGAACTGTTAGCACCTCAAATTCCACCAGTATCAACTAATCCTTCTTGTGCATCATTACCACTAAAGGATCTCTCTCTATAATGCCATTAAATCTTCAGCATCTGTTTGAAAGTTTAGTAGGAGCTTATTCCTTTATAAAAATAAATGAAGGTTGCTCATTCTTTAGAATACAAATCAGTATTGATCTGCTAACTGTCTGTGAAGCAAAATGCACGAAGTAAACAGAAAAAGGAAGCTTGGACTATTGATTTGTCCCAGGGGAAATGGAAAGGAGCTCTTCACAAAGCATTTACAGCCCTCTGCAGCTGAATATTGCTGATGCTGTCTCTGGAAGCTGGTTGCTATCTTGCAGTACCAGAGTTTCTTTTTTGTAGTGATGACACCCAAGCATTCTGGCACATACATCTTTGTCACATAGCAGAGCCAAAGGTTTTGTAATAAATTGGGCAGAACTTTTCTTAAAATTTTAAATGAACAGTGCACTGAGCAGATAAAGAATATGAGAGTACAGATAACACACAAGGAACTCATATCTGTCTGCAGTAAAATTTTATTAAGCTATAGATAACAAATAAGACAATGAAAACATACTTTATGCTCAAATCGCAACTTAAAGATCACAAAAAAGTGGGCTGTCCTAATACAAAATATTTTTTTATAATCAGCAGCTACCTAGTTTTCACAAAGATTTTGGATTATTTATAAATAGAAGCCTCTGGATGTACATGCATTTAATGCAAAGGAATGGTGGTCCAAAACTGTTTTGATAGTAGTGAAAGAGCTGGAGGTTTATGTTGGGTTTGTTTTGTGTTTTTTCCAGAAGTCAATATTTTCATCATGCTAGAGTATCAGGGGCAGAGGGAGTACTGTGACTCTGTGCTGTGTGTACCACAAGCCAGTGGATTTTCCTTAAGTAAAGAGCAGCTTCTACCAGGTGGCTTTAGTTGAATTTGAACCTGTAGTGCCTCAATTGTTTGTATAAGATTTCAGTGCTGAAGAAGACTCCACCAGGCTTGTTGAGTAGCTCCAGTCCCTAATTGCTCTTGTTAAAAGGATTCACCTATTAGCCTGTGTTTACCTGGCTTCTATGTCCAACCATAGTTATAGAGGTACCATTATCCTCTAGATTTAAAGGTCTTTTGTTACCAAATTTATCCCCCAATATCGGATTTTACAAGTCATAGTCAAATAATTTTGGAGACTTCACTTACTTAAAAGAGTTAGAATGGGCATCTTGGGTTTTTCGTCAAAGACTGTGTTTTCACATCCTTTCCTCATTCTCATAATTCTTTCAAATCTTCACATTTAATCCTAAAGTATCTTAAGCATCCTTCCTAAAGTATGAATGCCAGCACAGCACATAGATTTCCAGGAGCTGGATGGAAAGGTGACATTACCTTTCCTGTTCACTACTTCTCTCTTTAAAGGACTGGTCATCCCTTTTAAGCATAGCATTAATGAGAGTATGAATGTTACTTGGAATGAGAGTTGGTTTGTTACTTGGTTTCAGTTTTAGTTTTTTCTGTAATGATACTATTTCAAATCACTTATTTAAAGACTGATATTCACGATCTAAAAACTTTTATCTTGCATTCTTTGTTCTTAAGTACAATAACATTGTGTATGGTTGGTCATGTTGAAACATGTACCCATTCTTGAGTATGCTTGCTGAATAATTTATGTCTGGAAACAACACTGAGTACAAAATATGTGACAATAAGGGCTCTAGATCCTCAGACTGGGTCCCCACGATTCCCACGTCCGTAACAAGGAGTATTGAAGCTCTAGGAATCTGAGGTCTGCTGCAGGGTCTCCTTGTTTTGAAATTATACTTTTAATGTGAGTATTCTGTGAAATAGAAAGCATGCACATTTAATTTCTTCTTTTTTTTCTTCATATTTTCTTTTCCCTTTTTTCTGAATTCCCTGGAGTGAAAGCCATGCTGTTCACTCAGCATTCAGGTTTTGTGTCATTTACTGATCTTTGATTCTGTGTTACCTCTATTCAGTGATGTTTTCATTCTTTTTTGACTCTATTGACATAAATGTTAAATAATTATGGACTAAAAATACATCCCACTAGTTAAGGATGAATTCCCCTTATGATTCCAGGCCTCTTTCCTTTTGAATTTTGCAGCCACTGACGTGAGCAGGTTGATTACATTTTTACTGTGAAGGTTTTCTGCAGAAAAGCAGCTTTTACAATTATGCTGACTTCAACTCCTGCTGCTGCTTTCATACAGCTCTACAGAAAAGAAAAATCTTTGATCAAAAAACTACACTGTTGAATTAAATTACCACAGCAGAAATGTTATTATTTTTGTGCTGTAAACAAAGTGGATGGCGTTAAAAAAATTACCATGGTAATGTAGAAGTGCCTGGTTGTTGTTTATTTGCTAAAAGCTATTCTGTAAAATGCCAGCAGATTGAAATTATTATAGTCTAAAGTTATCACAAGAATGTGGCAGTCTAGCATTTTTCTGACTGTCAGAATACTAAATTTGCATAAAAGCGCTGATTTTAGCAATTTTGTTTTTATTGCTGACCTGCCATTGCAATCAAAAACTATCTGGTCAAGGGTGCATTTCAGTTGCAGCCTTGAAAAGAGAGCAGGGTTTGCTTGTGTCCACTGGATGTAAGTGATGTCATTGCTGATACCATAGGAAAACAAAAATTGATTTATATTGTGTCTGGAAACTAAAGATCTCTTGTATACACTTCTGGTGTTTCTAAATCCTCGCATACAAATTTTCTTCACTACTTTGTCGGGTTTTTTTCCCATTCTAGAAATTGTTTCCAACATTATGTTGGTTTCTAGCCAAGTTGTTGCTCCTGCATTCTATTTTTCTTCCTCACTATTGCAAAGGAAACCAACACAGAGTGTTAATGTTTTTATTAAGCCGAGGCAAACTGTTCAAGCTGTTGCTAATCTGATGTGCAAGCAGGTGTTCAGTGTGATCTATTTCTGTAGGCAGAAAAGAGCACAGTTAAAATTGTCTTGAACTTTTGGGGCACAAGAGATGAAAGTTCTGACACATCATTGTAGTTTCTCAAGTTCATTATGTTATTCTGTATAGGAATTTTCTTGGTATTTTGTGCTTTGGTTTTTTTGGAGGAAAATAATGTGTTTGTTTAGGAGGGAGATAGAGTCATGGGTCAAAAGAAGTTCAACATCAGGTTAATAATAATCTGCTCCTAACTGGATCAATACAAAACTTTCTCAGCCTAGAAACAGCATTGCAATGTGAAGAAAAGGTTACAGGCTATTGTATATAGTAGTAAGCAAGATTTCTTTCTCTTGCATAACTCCCTTCTGTGTACAATAGCCTGCAACCTACACAAATAAGCTTATATTCTTGGCCTTGTTTCTTCTCCCTTCCTGCCTCCCATTATCCCTTTGCCTTTTCCAGTGTATGCTCACTTGCTCATAAATTCTTAGCAATACATAGTGACTTGCTTATTGTTGGAAAAGTGACAGAAAAATAACAGCTTCTCACTTTGCTGTGATAACCAGTCCATTTTAAATTGTTTAATTATAGGAGTTTTCTTACTTATTTTATTTGCATTTGAAAATAAGGTAAGCGAAATATGCCACCGAAACTTCATACACCTGAACCAGGTCACTCAGTAATGGGTGGAAGAGGTAAATCAAGGTTTTGTACCATTGGGATTTTGCTGAATTTTCATGTGTAGATATGTACACATGCACTATCTTTGATGTTCCAACATCTAAGGGAGAAATAAAATAAAATATATCAGCTGGAGTTGTGCTGAAAATTGAACTATGTTGATGCAACTTTGGCAAAATTCTGGTTTTTCCCCTTTAGCAATGTATAACCATCCCTGTGGTTGAAGTGCAGCCTGGTGACACTTAATCACATAATTAAGAGCAATGCTTGCTACAGTGAGCACCCACAGAGAGCCAGGCACTCTGCTTTCTACTCTGCCAGTGAGAACAGTGAGGCAGCAAGGACGAGGGATTTGACCAGGGTTACAATTCCAGCTGTCTCTCTCTCCAGCCCTCCCAAGGTGGCTGTACCTGTTCAGCTCAGTCGGTTTTCTCAGCAGAGCTGCTGAGGCTGCACCAGTCTGGCCAGGCAAGGTTCAGTTGGCTGCAATAGTGATCTTGTTGGGAATACTGTAAGTGAAGAAGATTTGTTTATGGACCTATTGCAAAAATCAGTTTGTAGTAATAATATAAATGGGAAAGGAGAAAGTAACTTTTAGCCAAAATAACTTTAATTATGTGTATTTCTAGATGTTTCTTGCCTCCCATAAAGCCTTCCAGAAATAAATACAGGCTAATGCCTCTTAAAAGTTGAATTCAAAATTTATGTATTTAGGTGTTTTCAATACAGAGAAGAATTTACCAAAAACTCATGATTTTGAAAACTTTAAAGTCTAACTGTACTGAAGTGGTTGGTTTTCCTTTACTTCACCTCTTACACTCTGCAGAAAGACTGAAAGGAAGGAAAAAATGAAAATATTTGAACTGTATTGTATAGTTTTTTAATGAACATTCTTGAATTAAATACGCAAGTATTTATAAAACCTTTTAATGGTAGTACCCAATAATGGGAATTTTAAAAAGCATGGAACATGTGCTTATTAGTTTCCTAATAAACTTGTGCACAAGCTATCCATCAACTTATTGCAAAAATCTTTATAAAAATCACATTTAAAAAGCATTACATACTGGAAAACAATTTACCAAAAAACCAAAACCAACCAAACAAAAAAAAGCCCTAACAAAAATACCCCACTGCAAAACTAACAGTTTACTATAATTGTAAATATCACAGTATTTGAAGAATTTCTGTTTGGTGAATTTTTTTGTTATGGATATTTGTAAATACAAAAATTTTGTAGAGAAAAAAAATAAAAATCAGTTGCACAGATTTTAAGTAGGTGTCTGAAATCTAGAATGTCATTGTACCATTACAACAGATGGAGTTGGTACATTTTCTTCTTCAAAATGTTTGAAGTCCAACTATGGCAGTATTTAAATAACAAGGCTCCCTTTTTCTTTTTCTCCTCCCTGTTTTCACAATAGTTTATATTTAGACATGTAATTGTTATAGAATAAAAATCTAGCAGTTGGTATCAAAGTCCAGTTTAACCTAAGTGCACAGTGAGAAATATTTTCCAATAGCATTTCCATAATTTTTGTTAATATTTGAATTAGTATTACTTCTTTGCTTTAGTCTTTCATCTCAATTTAAATATATGTATTAAAATAATACTTAAACTTGCAGATAGATTACAGACTTATATGCTTTAACAGCAAAGGAAATTTTAAACTCCTCTTTGAAAACATAAGAATTTTTTAGCATAAAAAATCATAGTTGTGTTCCAGTTAAAAACCATTGGCATTTTCATATTCCTTGCTAAGAAACTGCCCTGGATTTCAAGTAACTGTCCAGAAATTAAAAAAACATAATGAACAGTTATGGAAATAATTGTGAAAAATTTCAATCTATCTAATTACCACAGTATGAAATTATTTTAAAGATCATTTATTCACTGCTTTGTTGCAAATTAGCCCTTTACAGTCTAAATATAATTGTGCACACTTTAGCTCCTTCTGTAAAGGTAGGAGAACACAAACCTTAACTGAAAGTAGCACCTATGCTGTTGAAATTTCACAAGTGAAAACTAATTTTTCATGATGTCTAGACTTTTCAAAAATATCTCTCTCAGACTGGACTCTGAGTAGGCTTCTGGGTGCCTCAGCAGAAAAGTTCACTGATCTGAGCTGCTGTGGTACCTGAGTTCTTTCTCAAGTACTTGTGTGTTTATGAAGGTCCAGCAGAGCTTGGCTGGTAAAAGCTAAGCCCTGGGACATCCCTCTCTGGAGGTGACTGCAGCATTTAAGACATTTGCATCTTTCTTCTCTAGGTTGTACTGATCATATCTCTGGTTTTGTAGCCTTAGGGGGTTGTAGGAGAGCACTTTTGTCTGTTCTACAACTTCAACTCCTGGCTCCCTTTTCCATCAGAGAGCATTTAATGAGGAAATAAGGCTGTGATGGTAACTAGGTCCACATGAGTGGAAATGGAAGAAACTGACTGCATTGCAGTAGAAACTGAGCTGAAGAGGCTTATGAAGTTATAGTCTGATTTGGAGTTATTTTAAAAGCTTCAAAGTCTATTCCGAGGCAAAAGTGCTAGTAAAATGTTTTATATAATGCAATGCAGAGAAGAAAATGCAGTCTTGCTAAGAAGACGTCATGAGCTTGTATCCATTTCTCATCAGCAGCCCTTTGCTGTGAGAGACATTTAGAAAGAACAGCACTTAAAATTAAGGGAAGGTAGGATAAGAGAAAGAAACATAATGGGAAATTTTTACCTATTGCCTTCATGAGTCTGAAACACTGTCATGTCCCATAGCCACAATCATCCCATTGGCCATGGGCAGCTTTGAATGCCTACACGTTGGCACATGTGGGGTTTCTTTCAGATGGATACTTGTGGGTTTATATATCTGATTCAGACAGAAGAGCAGCATGACTCACATTCTTCAAGTTGGAATAGTGGTTTGAGGACTTGGCCAGCTTCTACATGCCCAAAAGAAACCATCTAAACAATATTGTATGGATCCTTTCATATGAATGCAGCGCTTCACAAATGTAACAGACACAAAATGAATGATAAAAACAGTATTCATGTTGTTTAAGTCTGTGTAGGAACTTCATCTAGGTCATAAGTGAACTGTGTAGCATATAAGACAAACAAACAGTTAACCAATAAGCAAAGAATGCCTTCCTTGTGACGATTGGAAAATGATGGAAATAGATGTAAGATTGTTGTGCTTAAAGGCAATTTTAGATATCCTATCTGAGTTTGGTAAAAATTTGGTTCAAACTAAACCTTTTATATTTCCAAGAGAAAAAGAGTGAAACACTGTATAAATTCCTTGTTAATGGAAGATGGCTTCATATTATTTTTAGACTAGTGCAATCAACATAAAGGAATAGAGGGGCCTCCTGGGACTAGTCCTCTGCTATTACAGTTAATCTCTTTCACTTAATCCTATTCAGATCTGTATTAAACTCCACATTCAATCATGGTATGAGTTTCTGTTGCTAATGATGGGACCACTAAAAGGTGATAAACTGGTTGAATGGATAGCCAGTTGTCATAATCCCAAATAAAATGTGAGACAGAGGGGAGGAAAGATGCCAGCAAGAGAAAGGCATCTAATGAATTTGCTATAGAAAAATAAAATCCAGATGCCTCAGAAACGAGCATAATAGGATAATTCACTCTGGGAGCAACCTCAGGAGGTTCTGTACTCTGGTCTTTGTCTCAAAGCAGGGCCAGCTCTGAGGTCAGACAAGGCTTCTCAGGGCTTTGCCCAGCTGGGTGTTGAACACCTCCTGAGATGAAGATTGAATTAATTCTCTGCCAGCCTGCAGCACTGCTTGTCTGTCCTCACAGCAGAAAAGTTGGAGAGGAACAGCAAAACAGATATTTTGGCAGTAGCTGAGAGGATAGCAACTTGCTCAGATTTAAGGCATACTTTCTGTTGTCTCATTACTGCTTAGCTAAAATCATCTCAGGAATGTGCCTCAGTAATCTCACATCTGTTTTGCCAGTTGTAGACTCTCAGTCCTTTGAACTCAAGATTGAAGAGAGTAGATATGCATATGCATATTTTATATTTGAGTTCTGTTTAAGCATGTATTTTGTGAAACAGTAATACTTAGTCTCCTCAGGAGGGAGTGCTAAGTTCTTTTAATTATATGGAATAATATCTGCATTTTTCCTGAGGTATAGTATTCCTGTCACAGATTAGAGAATATTTTCACATCTGCATTGCTACTTTTTGAAAGAAATAGTTAATACCATTGAATTTGCTCTTATTGGGGAAATGGTTGTCCAAATGAAATTTGAAGGTGGGAGATTTTACATCTATTTCTATATACTCTCTGATATTTACTAAAATCCAGAGTTAATTATTGCAGAGAAGCAAAATCCTTTAGAGATTTGGTAAAATTTGTTTATGGGCCATCATGAAGCAAAATTGGAGTCTTTTGTGGAAAATTTTTGTTTTAAACTTTCTCTATTACCTTCTTTTGCATTGTGACCATGAGGGGGAAAAATGCCTGTCGTAATTTCTTTCCATGACAAAGCTGGGGAATTCTTCAAAAATGAGAGAGTTACTGTAAAGGTCATTTAGTCCAGCTCTGCCAGTCTAGATTTATTCCTTACTGCATTGAATATAATGGTCTGAAAGTGTAATTTTGTATGCTCTGAAGATGTAGCTCTATACACTAATAAATCTCTCAGCTCAGAACATTTCCTAATTTCCTTTCACATCCCCATTCTGTACTTTTTTCTGTTATCTATTTCATAGAATCGTTCCTGATTGTATCCTGCTTTTATTACCTGATAGAGGACCGTTGCCTTTGTAGCTATTGACATTGTTTGTACATCAGTAAGCTACATTACCTGGAGCTGGTACAATCACAATAGCACAGTTGAGATTTTATTTTTTATTAATGTAGAATAAGTGATTTAGTCCCTCAGTTATTCTCCTTTGATAAAGAAGAGATTAAGTGCAGCACATTGTAGCAGAGAAGTGTATGTCAGGTATTGCACAGAGGGGACTCAGCAGGAGTTACCACTGCCATGTGGTGGGGAGTGTCACATCCAGAAGAACTTTGATCTAGGTCCTGACTTCTCTACTGGCTTCTCTGTTCTCCTTTCTGCACAAGGGCAAGGGAGGTACCAGGACTATGAAAGCATTCAGCCAAGGACACCAGCTGCCATGGGTCATGAAATTCGGCATTCTAAAAAACTTGTACTGAGTGGAGGAAATGTTGCTTGAATTAATGCAGCACATAGGCCTTTTTCAGAGTGCTGTATTATCAAAATGCTTTGACAAACAGCTCCGTTGTTTCTGAACAAGGGATTTTTTCCAAGTAGTGGTTTTGACTCCACAGGAGTCTCTGCCCCATTCCTCTGCCCCACTTACACAGTGGTTGCCTCTCGAGCCTGTTGCTAACACACAATATGGGAGATTGTATGGTTATACCTGGGAGGAGAATGGCTCTTTGCAGCAGTTCAGCTCCTGAACTGAAGTTGTTTTATTAGGTGTTTCTGTTTTACTGGAGAGAAGGGCTTGTTGCTTAGCACCTGATCCCTGAGTCAGCCAATCCATCTCTTCTCCTGTGCTGTGGAGGAAAAAGAAACCTGGTATTTTTCATAAAGCAATAACTACTTTTTGTCCACTTCTCAAGCATATCCCTTTGCTTTCAGATAAACCCAAGCAGATAGCATTTCCAACACTACAGAATTCTGACTTTAGAATGATGTGTAAAACTTCTCGTAAGCTGGCTTGTACCCATAAGGTCACCACAGCCAGCTCAGAATTAAAAAGACCTAATGTAATCATTCCCCACCTTCTGCAAAGGGCTGTTTCATCTTATGCTTAGAGGAAATTTTACTGAATTCCAGCAAGTAATAGGACTTTTATCCTGGAATGAACTGTTCTTTTTCTGCCTTAATTAATAAATGCAGTGGAACTGTTTGGTATGAATTTTAACAGAATGTATAATTCCTGATGTATAGAAGCTTCTTCCTTCTTTTCCCCATGCAAACTTCCCCTCTATTCAAAGCCAGAAGGAGTTTTCTATTTCTTTCACTAAAGCATATTATGGCAAGTGCTATCAGAGAATAACTTGCAATAGTGTATCTTCCTTAGAGCACAAACCTGTTTTCTCACAGCACCTACATGCTCTGCCCTTTTCTCTGTCTCATAGTCAGATGGAGCAATATGAAAGAGATCATGCTGAGGGACACAATCAGAAGTGTTGCTAACTCCTCCTGCAGAAGGACCTGTATGTGCTCTTCATCAAAACCAAGCACCTAGGTGTTAAAAGGGGGCATGGAAGCTTTATTTTAGGCTAATGATTTGTCCTTTACAAAGACCATGGGCTTTGCTGCAAGATGTTGCCAATGCCCTGGGAGTAATTTCTGTTTTACAGCAGTTTGTTTTCTTCTGAGAAGGTCCAGGATTGGCTCCATGCTGTGCCACAGACCACCTCTCTAATTCAATAATAGATCAAGAATAAGTTTCTTAAATCTGCTTGGATAGTGTTATTGTTTTAATGTTTAGATAAGCATCAGAGGAAAAACAGCCTTTGCTGTGAAAAAGACAGAAATTTTCTAAGCAAACCAAGATTTTTCCTGGAGGAAATTGCAAAGTTTAGTATCTGCTGGAAGGCAATGTAGCAGGGCACAAGTATACACAGAGCTTCTCAAATGTTTTTGGGGTGACTTGTCTCAGACACCCTGTGAAAGGACAAAAGGCAATGGACAAAAATTGAAATACAGGAAATTCCATATAAACATAAGAAAAGAATACTCTCACTGTGGAGATGGTCTAACTGGAACAGGTTGCCCATGGAATTTGTGGAGTCTACATCTTTGGAGATGCTAAAAACCCAACTGGGTACAGCCCTGGGCAATATTCTCTACTTGAGTCTGCTTTGAGCAATAAGGTTGGATAAGATGATCTCCAGGGGTGCCTTCCTGCCTCAGTTGTTTTGTGGTTTTTCTAACTGATCCATTCTCCTGAGTAAGAGGTTAAACTTGGAACTGCTCTGGAGTAGAAATCAAAATAAAGGGTTAAATACTGTTCTGTAACAGGTGATAGTTTAGTTTATTTTTCTCCTTCTTAAATGGGTGCACTTGAAACACACACAGTGATGGAGCAACTGATGCATCTTGGGCTTTTGCCATTAAAGGATACGTACAGGTTTTGAATCCTCCCTTTCTCTCCTAGATTACTTACTGTCAATAAAAAGTTGTGTGGGAGGTACCAAAATTACATGTTTCAAACTAGATGTAGAGCAGAAGAATGATCTCAGAATAAATTATTCTAATGAACAGCACTTGTCTAGTTTAACTTTTTATCCTTATTTGCTTCAGGCAGCTATGAAACTGCTGCATTCCTTGTTATGTCAGTCGAAAAGACTGGGGGAATATGAGAACTCTCATTTAAATTTGATGTTGTCCAGGAGTTTTACTGCTTTGGTATTTCAATTAAAGAGTCCTGTGGCTTAATGGCTAAGAAGGAAAATCTTTCCCTGGTGGTGGAAAGCAGCACCACTGTATATTATTTTCCCAAATAGCCTGAAGATTTTTTTTTTTTTTGCATTCATTATGCTAACTACTTTGCACAAAATATTTGCACTAGCTTGTGGAACTGCTAAGTTGCATCCAGCTAATGTAACGTTTGCCACAGAGCTCCCCACAAATGACAAGAAAACATTTAGAAATTGAAAAATGAATAAGAATCCCTGAGCCAAAAAGCTGTGCTTGCTATCGCATTTCACACAATCACAGTTCCGCCCTTAGCTAGCCTATTCTTCTTGGATAAGCAGACATAGGAGCAGTTGTATGAAAAGAATAGCCATCTTTGATATTATCAGCCCTTGCAGGCTATGTAATAAGGAGACCATCCTGCACAGCTCAAATAGATGTTGCCCATCTTAGAGGCAGATAGAAAGTTGGCAGCTTCAAGATCTCAGGCTACCTTTTTTTTACAGTAAAAAACTCTTGAGGCACATACTGTTTCTTTATCCTTGTGGTCATTAACAAAATGTATGAATGAAATTCTGCTGCTGATTGGCATGAAGTTTCAAGCTGTCTGATCTGACAGAGGTCTCTCATCAAGTCTTTGTAACACAGTCCTTGAAAACTTTATTTTCCACAAATATCCATGAAAATAATTAGCACTGTCTGTTATTAGCTCCTAATGGAGACTAACCAAGATGGTAAACAAAAAAAGATTTTGGCAAAATCCTGTGTTGCAAGTACCCTTAAGTATGAGATGTTAATACTGATGTAGTGTGTGACATTGTATATAAATAGGTTTGCATTTTCCCCATTTTCATTCTTCTTTTAGCTCGGAAATTTTGGATCTCAGCACACCAAATGCAGAGAAATGTGTATGTGGTATATCAAAACTGTGAAAACAGGACATTGCCAGTGTTCTCAAAGCACTGAGAACTATCTCTCGAAGTGAGAGATCAATCATATAATTGGCAGAACCAGCTTTCATTTTTTTCCCAGATACTGGCTTTTCCATCTGTAGCAGAAAGTTCCAGTAATCAGAACTGTTACAAACTACCCTGCTAAAACTAGAGAAAGCTGTCTTACAGTGACAGAGGGGAACTGCCTGACTGACTGTAAATAATTCCTGAGTGTCTGAACTTGCAGCTTGAGAAGAATTTGGTTTGACCTGAGCTCTAAATAAAACTATTGAGATGCCTGCCATTTTCCCTTCCAATCAGACTGAGCTCAAATTCAGGTAGAATTGGGGATTATTATTTCCATAACCTGGTTCTCTCTTCCAGCTTTTTTAAAAACGAGTGAGTGAAAAATCTCTGAAGAAAAGTGAAGAAACAAAAAAGCCCTTGAATGAGAATTTTAGGAGCTGTCCCATTAGTACTAATTGCTATGGCCAATCTAGAACTTCAGAGAATCTTCAGTTGTGGTCTTTTTTGGGTAGACCTACAAATTCTGTAACCATGAAGGATTTTATGTAACTATTAGAATATATCTATTTTTTGAACATGGATGTAATGTTCTGTTGGTCTCACCTGGAATTTATATTAGATCTTAGAGAAGCTCTAAGGAACGGCTTGACCTCAAATCTTTAGACTTCTTCCTCAGACTCTTGAAGTTTGTCAAAATAATCAGTCTTCTCAAATTTATTGTTGTGATAACCAGCCTATTTGCTTTCTACATTTATTTAAGATATCAACTGGAATACAAGTTTTCTAACTTTCATCGTAACAGTTTTATTAAACATTCTGCTTTTCTGATAGCAGTTTCACTCCAATTTAATACTAGTATTGAAAGAACAGTTTGTTAAGTTTCCTGTTTGGCATGAAAAAAATTAATTAATTGAAACTTAAATAATTTCACTTTTTCATTTAAATACATTTTTCCAAATAGAGAGCTATGAAATTACTACTGAATAAGTTAATAATAAATACATTTGCATGTGTCTGAATGTTAATGACTAATGTTCAATCTTGTTTCCCTTCTGAGCAAATACAGAGCAGTAGTAGGACTAACCAATAATAAATACTTTATCCCTGGACAGAAACCTGGTTAACTCTGAGAATGAGACACAAACATGATAGTCTCATTTATTGAAAATGTTGTGTTTTACATAAAAAGATGCTGTTTTATGACTGTGTGCATGAAAATAGTATTGGTTATACCACCTACATGGGATTATTTTCTTGCTAAAGAGCAAATACAATTACAGGCCAGGGGTGATCTCTTTGGTTAGTGTGAGCATCCACCTGCAAGTTTTTTATAGTGTTAGCTGCATTGCTGTGCTGTAATCTTAAAGGGCTTGCCCTGGGGTAGTTTGCATTTTACAGCTGTGCAGTCTTCTGCTGGACTTTCAGAACTCTGTCAATCATTTCCAAGACTGTTTAAGTAAATAAAGCCCACAAAGCAAGTCTGCTAATGAACAGTTGCAGGAAAAGAACTGTTATGGCTCTTCCCTGCACAGTGAAATCTCCATTGGCTGATGGAATGTGCTGCTACATCCTCAGAAAAGTACCTTTGTACAAAAAAAACCAAAACAGACCAAAAAACACAAACAAAAAAACCCCACCCAAAAAAACCCACAAAAACCAAAACACCAAACCAGAAACAGAGCCAAAAACCGTTTAATAAATGATGTTTTATTGCACTTCAAATACATGTCCTTTGAGGCTGCAATAGGAAAGGCAGACCTATATATACACTAAATGTTTCTTTGATATTCTACTTAGGCATGCATTTGTCAAAGGGCCTACTCTAGGTATATTAGTAAATAGAACAAGTTCAAAGATCACATGTTACAGGAGAAAATCATTGCATCTAAAAAACTGAGTCTCAGTGTATTCAAAGGGATTTTAATATATGTTAAACATCAAGTGACATCTTGATTTTGGATAATGGAAAATTTTTCTACTTGTATTTGGGGTGACTGGAAAGCAGGTAATTCAGAATATGATTAAACAGTTTCAAATTTTCTTCAGGAGCAACAATTTTCACTAGAAGCCTGATGTCTATGTAAGATAATCTAAAGTGTTAGTTAAAATCACTGTAGTTGAAATAGCTCCTAGGAACTTCACTCAGTTGTAGAATTTGCCTTTAATTATGATTTAATTCAATGATCTAATTTAGAATAATAACTGAATTTAATAAAACCTTTCTATTTTGCAGTACAACATAATGTATGGGAAAACGGTTAGACATCTAAATTACATGCTTTCTTCCTATTAAAAACTGATACCCCTTCATTACCCTTTCTTCCCAAAAACTGACTCAGAAGTTCAGAGGTGTGAACTCAGGTTTGCAGGTTCAATTTACAGACAAAACATCTAAGGAGAAGGCTTTTCATATTGTTCTCACCTGCTCTCAGAATCACTTGTAAGAAAACCAAGCAGAGATTTTCCTTTTGTGTTTTGACACTGTGAAAATAATAGTGCAGAAAAGTCAAGCAGCAGAATGGAATTGTCTGGGTTGTGAACTGAGAAGTGCTAAAGTTTTGGATTTGTATGTGTGTGTATTTTTTCAACAACTTTGAATTAGGCAAGATTTGCAGAGGGAGTTATTCCCTCTGCTCAGCCACTCTGTTATTTCTGGGCCATTAAGATCTTTTCTTGTCCTTTGCAGGTTGAAATATTTTATGTGATGTAAGTTGGGATGGTGTTGGTGTCTTGGTTTGTTGAGAGCTGGTGCTGATTTAATTGGTGCCAGTAGCAGAATAGACAGGACAAGAGCCAGGGGATGAAAATGAGTGGCATCCTTTTTTCTTCCCAGTGGAGGCCTATTTTGACCCACTGAGGTGGCAATATAGTGGAGTAGTTTTTGTCAGATATGATCTCCAAGGGATCAGCACATCTAGCCAGTCAGTTAAATTTTTTAATTACACTTCATTATTATATTGCTGGTAATTTTCCCCCATGAGCATGTTAGTATTTGCTGCTTGAGAATCTCTCAGCTGTGAGGCAAGAGATCCCTTCGAAGCTGAGTCTGCTGCACATGAGCTCACAGGTATGGGAAGCAGGGAGGAGAAAATTAGAATAGAATAGACTCATTAAGATTGGAAGAGAACTCCAAGATCATCGAATCCAGCATTTGACCTAACAGTATCATGTCAACTAAGCCATAGCACTAAGTGCCATAGGCAAAACCAAAGCTCCTCTCTGAATTGAACCTAGTCTTGTACAACTAGGGTGAGGGTTTTCTTACCTACTAGGAACAGGATTTGGGATTGCAGAGCTGTCAGTGCTTTTGCTTAGATTTATTTTTACCAAGTGGCACAAAAGTATTGATTTCTGTATTGATTCATGGTAAGCTGAAGTAGGAAGTTTTAATACTCAGACACTAGTGTAGCCTTTTCTTAGTTTTAAAATTAATACCTTTGTCTGCCTTTATAGAAAACTAAAATTCAAAACAGGTGAGATCATGTCTTTTTAAATTTGGGCCGATTAATTACAGAATTATTTTTTTAGTTCACTGGGAAATGTGCTTATCTGAGTCAAAGTTTTTAAACCGAAATGGCTATAAAATGTGGTAATACATATTGCTATTATTAATTAAGCTAAGACCTTAAATTAAGGAATAATTTTCATCCTGTCTGCCAAGGCAATGGCTTAGTTCATGGGAGTGGATCAACTGCAGGGTAATACTTCCACTTAAGACCTGATGAAAAATAAAGTTCTAGTTCAGAATTTTTATTTGGAAGACTTTTCCTCACTTGTGATTTAGCACAATTTACTGGTGTCTTTCAAAATATTAGGTCTGTTTCTGAGAAAATTGTCTGATGGTCTAATGACCATTGTATAATTACTTTCACACCTGCATTAGGCAGTGTGTTATTTTGTTTTATTATGTCAAGAATACTTTTAATTAATTTATACATTAGAATTACGTGAGCTGTGTGGCTTCACTATCACAATAACCAAAGAGAGACATTTCTTCTTTATTAGCAGAACAAGAGGAGAGTGACCATTTTGGACAGAAACTACAGTTGCTTTGGCAAACTAATGGGTGGTCCTTTTTAAGATGTTTCCAACTGTGCTTTTGCTTTACAGCCTTTGAACAGGTGAACTTCTAGGCCCAAGAAAAATTACCTTTTTTCTTAGGCGTAGAACTATAAGGATGTGGTTGAACATAAATACTGCATTTTCACTTCTTCCATTTTGATTTTCTTGTAGACATTTCAGCAGTCTTCTCTACAGCAGAAAAGTAAAAAGAAGAACAAAGGTAAAAAATAATTTTTTTTCATGTATTGGTATGAAGGGAATTGCCAAATAATGTTATGGTATTGCAGTATGTGAGGAGCTATAGCTTGTTAGCTCCAATAAAATGTTCAGTTCAGTTGATCATGTTGAGAATGTATTAGACCATTACTAATGTCTGACCGTTTCCTAATGCTCCTCTACCTTCATGTATCTGCTTTTATCTTTTTTTTTAATACTTAGACTCTAGCCTCTTTGGGGCCAGGGTTGGTTTTTCCAGCTGCGTTCAGGTAATGCCTCACTGCAGCACTTGCTCATTACCTACGCTCTCAGGTAATTTATATCATAGTAAATTTTCCTCCTTTGATTTAGAAGTACAAAGGCCTTAGGAACTGTTTAGTTTCAAAAGGAGCTGCAAAGAGAGGTTTGTGAACACTTGTGAAGGACTTGAATAGTTGTATTTGGCAACTGAGTGGGAAGTACATGAATTTTATATGTTGTGTGCTTTATGCTGATGTGAGATGTTAATCTGTTGAAAATTACAAATAACCTTTTTTCTTATTTTTAAATATCTTGCCTTTCTTTTCCCTATAGTGTGTTCTCTCTCTGTGTTGCTTTTTTTTTTTTTTTTCTGGTCTTATCCATGGAATATGAGCTCTGAGATGCTGAACATGGTTTGGTTTGATTTGCTTTGGCTTCTAATTTACGGTGGTGTACATAAGCTTTGTGGTCAAAATAGAATGCTTGTAATCATCTTTCATGGCAAATTGAAGTTGAAACTTCTAATTCATTTTCTTAAATATATAGTGCTTTCTGACTAGATATGTTGTTAATTTAGTGGACAAATCAAATGCTTTCACATCACCTTGTTGTCATTTTCAGCTCCTATTCCTGGTAAAAGCAAAAGACGGATCTCATGTAAAGATCTTGGTCGAGGGGACTGTGAAGGCTGGCTTTGGAAAAAGAAAGATGCCAAGAGTTATTTCTCCCAAAAATGGAAAAAGTACTGGTTTGTCCTGAAAGACACATCTCTCTATTGGTATATCAATGAAGAGGTAAACATCTGTATTCATGATCTCAACAAATACTTTGTGTAGTGCCATTGTCATGATTTCGTGAGAAAACAATGCTTTCAGTGTTTCTATATATTAATAACTTTATTCACCCAAATAATCATACTGGAATTAATATTAACTGCCTGACAAAGTTGCTGTGAAGGTCTGGAGATATTTGTTCCTTCCAATTTACCTTTTACTACATGGGGAAATAACAGTTTTCTGTGTCCTGATGACACCAGTTGAAAATAAATTTATCCTCAAATCCTTGAAAGCAAAAATATAGTTATTTAATCCTGTCATTCAAGCTTAGTCATGGAATTGTAAACTTTATTGTTGTGCTGCCTGGTGTTTCTTGTTTATCTGTGCTAGGCAATTAAGGAAGATTGTTCTGTTTTCTCAGTTGTGTTCTCCTGTTGTTCCTTCTTTGTAGCTTTTGATATGATTTCAGTGCTCATATATGCTGAATTTAAAAGGGAACATCCCAGCTGAATTATGTGCAGCTTTGATTATGCAACATTGATGCACATTTTTTATATCAGCTTTAACAGCAAAGCTTTTTCCAAGTGTTAGGATACCTTGATTTTAAATCCTGTTAGACTTATTAGTGAATATGTTGAGATAAAATCATTGTTAACATGTTTATGCACTCTGTCCTGGATTTGTTCTTTTAATCGCAGCAAGCATGTGTACATAACCTTTTCAAAGTAATTCCCAACTTTTTCCTGAGTAAATAGAAAGCAAGTTGTTCCATGACAAGAGTTATCAAAGGCTGTTTGCCCACAGACTTGTTCAATTTGTGCCTTGATTCCAGCTTCAGATCAGTAACCCTAACTCCCTCCTCTCCATTCTCCCTCCCTTGGCTACTACAAGGTCTTCACCAGGACAGTAATTGATGCGTGCAAGTGCAGTGAGTGGTCACCAGCCAGGTCTAAGGAGCACATGGAAGCTCTGAGATGTGCCATATTTCCCTGTGCAGAGGGCAGTGCTCTGAGCACCTGTCTCCCACCCTGTCCCATGTTTCCCTGAGATTTTCTGGGTTTCAGTTATTTTTGAGATCTCAGCTCCCTCAGCACAATGTCTGTCATCACCGATAGACTCAAAGGCTGCTAGGGGGTGCCTCAGTGGCAGGTGGACAGACAAGCCAACAGTTCTCTTGCCAAAATTCTGTTTCTCTAGGCAACCATTCAAAAAAGAAATAGCAACATTATTCTATATAGTGTCATTTTGCTTTTAAAATACCTGCTAATGCAGAACCTGTTACTACCCTGTACCTTCCACAAAACGAATCCAGCTCCAGTTTTCTATGCTGATTTGTGTCATTTATTTATTTTTAAGATGGCATGTAATCATATGGACTGCATATGTGGTGTAAATAACCATTTGAATTCTTAGAGAAAGATGTAATTCTGTGGAATTCCTTAATATATATTTGTGTTTTTGCAGCTTCGTTTCTGTGATCCTGTATTAATTTTGCATGAAAAGTTATGAGCAGTTAAATAACAGTCTGTGTTATTGATGTAACAGTAGCTTAATATAAATAATGCTTTCAAACTGTGAAAAGTCAAGGGAGATTGAATAGCTGATAAAATAAACCATGTGTAAGTCTTTAGAGGAGAGGGGAGAGGGGAGGAAGGTCAGATGTGTTCTGACTGTTGTAGAGAGATGAAAGTAGCTGAAGAGATATCATGCTTCTTAGCTGTGATACATAAAGATGATAAACAACACACACTTCAAATTGCTTTTTTCCCTATTTCTTACAGTAGGCTCCATTTCTCCTTACTAATTAGTCCATTTTCCCTAAAAATTAACTAATTACAATAACTAATTGACTGGATACATTTGGTCATTTTGTACATTTTCAAATGTTGGTTCAGCTGTGAAATTGTTTCAGAAAACTGGGTATTTAAAATTATATTTTACACCAAGGGAGCTGTCTTGCTACTTTGGCAAAAGTCCCAGTGACTTCTGTGGGAGGTTTGCCAGAGCAAAGCAGGCATTAGTATTCCTTACATAAGAAGGCGGGCAAGTGAAAATATTTGTAAGTTTTTATCAAGATGGGGGTTTTTCTGACACTTTAGCTAAATATCTGGAACTATCTTTGCAGGATGAAAAAGCAGAAGGATTCATCAGTCTACCTGAATTTAAAATTGACAGAGCCAGTGAATGCCGCAAGAAATAGTAAGCATGTTCAAAAATAATGCAATGATACCATAAAAATAGTGGAACAAAGGACAAGGTTTGCCCTTAAAACAGGGACACAATGGACTTTGTTGCAATTGTCATGAGGTTGTATCACAGAATAAGTTCATACAGAAAAAGCAAAATAATTTTTTGTGTTGCGTGTGCCATCTTGCCTGAAGAAGGCTATTTTTTCACTTCATGAATCACATGATTGACTAGACCAAAATGAATTATGAGCAAGAAGACTGCTTGGCTGCTTCTGTCCCTTTATTTTCCTAGTTTTCCTTTTTTTTTTTTTCCTTTCTGTTTGGGGTTGTGATTTTTTTTTTGTTTGTTTGTTGAGGGTTGGAGATTGTCTGCTTTATCCTCAATAAAGAGTTTTAAAGCATAATGCAAAGACAAATAAGGAAGTTCCCAAGTTCATGGGCAGGCATCAATGTTTAATGTAACTCCACATTAGTTAGCATCATCTCAAAGTTTGCTGAGACAATATTTCAGTCCTGAGGCAAAGTAAAAAAAGACAATGACAGTAATTTGTTGTATTTTTGTTATATGACCTAATGGTCTCAAAGAACGTTTCTTCTCGCCTGTTTAAGCTGCTATCCGGATTTGTGCCATTGCACAAATCCATTTACTATTTAAATAAATTTGAGCACATACAGCAGTGTGCCATGTGCACGCTCCCACAGAGATATTTTTAGTCATTATTGTTCAAAAATTTTTTGCCTTGCCTTCTAATGACTTTTGCAGTTTTTTTTAATGGCTGGTATTGCTGAAATTTGTGCAAAGCATCATTTGCAAAATGGGATCATTTGTAGCACCTACAATTCTACAGAAAGCACCAGCACTGTATCAGTTGATCCATATCTCTGTTTAGGATGAACTCTGCACTTCAAGCTGGTCACAAAGGGCAGAAAATAAAAACTGCATTAAAAACAAAAAAAAGATACATTAGCTTGGGCCTATTGTCTGGTGTCCTTGGGACACATGGCTAAAGTGCTTCATTATTTTCTTTTTTGTTGGAGCAGCACCATGAAGTCAACTAATTTCTCAGAATTGCACCCTGATTGAATTGTTTTGGTTAGGTTTTACTTGATGTAGTGTCAACTGAATAGCAGCACATAAAATGTGGTTATTAAGACTCTTTGCTTGGGCGGCAGATAAAGGGAAAAAACCTCTAAGAATCAGAATCCAGATGACAGATGCTGTAACAGTTTTAAGAAGTCCAGTTTTAGGTCTCAGTAACTTGATGATGTCTTTCTAAACTGAGCAGATGTTGCTGTGCATCTGTTTTGACTTGCATAACCTTGTGTCATGCTTTGATGTGTTAGAGGAATTCTTTTAGTCTCAATGTTATGTTACCTTCTCTAGCAGTAACTTTCCTGTTATCATTTGCCTGATTTCTAAAACATAAATGTGTGTACATCTGTGTGCACATGAAGATGCATGTGTTGAAAATTGCAAGCATGACACACATGAAGAATGTCATTACCATTTTTCTGAGACAATGGATTAGAGATTGAGAATTATTATTTTACATTGTAAATGTTTGTATATATAAATATCTAAAATCCATTGTATCTCAGGAAAATGGTGATGATGCTCTTAATGTATCCTGTTTGCAGTTTTCCTTATTTTCTTTGGGACTACTACATCTTTTGTTCTTATTTTAAGAGACACCTTCAGATTACTCTCAAAATTATTCTTCTCTACTGTAAATTATTAATTATTTCAAATGCATTTCCTGGGTCTTCAGGTACTTCACCATAAATCTTTATTCAACATAGTTAAAAGATTCTTTGTAGTAATTTATTTCATATTATGTATGAAATGCAGTAATTCTTTCAGCCCAGTCATATTGATTACTTTGGTGGAAAGAAAAGATGAGATGTAATTGCCCATTGCTTAGGATGACCTCATGAACACAGTGTTGATTTATGACAGCTTTTCAGAAGTCAATCAGCACATCACATTTTCCTGCTTGAAATGCAGTCTTAAGAGCTAAAGGTAATGTCAGTCACTGGGATGTGAGAAATCACAAGGACTGAGAATTTTTCTATTATATTGTATTAATTGTTCAGTCAGTTTTCTGTTCAGAAAAAATTGACAGCTATATGCATATCAGCAAAATTACCTGATACATAAAATTATATCCTTAACTGATTAATTTTATCCACATACAGTACGGTGCAGGTGATGGTTGAACAATTACTTATGCACATATGAATCAAGGATTATTTAGAAAAGGATAGTTGAAGAGCACTTTACTTGGTGAAATCTGGCACAATCCTAAAAGTTGTATGTTCATATACTGTTTGGGGGCATGCACCAACTCAGAAATATGAACTCATCTCATTCCTTGGTGACCATGTTATCTTACATTTCAGGAAAAAAAAAAAGAGTTGTACCATTACATTTTTTAATTATGTTTTTCCTCTACAGTGCATTCAAAGCCTGCCATCCTAAGATCAAAAGTTTTTATTTTGCTGCTGAACATCTAGATGATATGAACAGGTAAGGAAATCTAGCAAAGTTCAAGGACCCATTCCTTTCATGTGACAGTTCTTGAAGCTACTAATAAGAAAGTGATAATAAATTACATGTTAATCTAAAAAGTTAACTTTAATTGCTGAGAAAATAGGTGCAGAGTAACATTGTTTCTGACTGGCCTAATATGTTAATTATTCAATTCATGCAAAAATTACCTCTTTTTGATACAAAGATTTGAAATCTTTAGAAACATGATTCCCTGTTTCTAAAAAGAAATAAATACAATGTGTGAAACAACATCCAAACACAATTTCAAAATTCCAGGTTTCTGGTTTTGGCTTTAGGTGAGATATCTCCAACTCCTCTTCCTTACGTACTCCCAAACACGTGATGCTCTCTCTGGGAGTCCTTCTGTTTCTTGCCCTGGAGGGAATAAGAAGTTGGAGAAAGTTTTAAAGCAATGACTGGTTTTTTATGCCAGTCTTGAAAAAGGAGTGGGGGTTACAAGTAATGAATTTTGCAGATTCTCTCTACTTCTATGAATTTTGAAATGAAATTCTGGTCGTATTTAATTTGATAGGGAAAATTTCACCCCTTCAAAAAAGAACAAGGACTTAAGTCTTAGTTCTTTGACTATTAAATTTTACTGTATCTGTTCCAGGCCATTTGTGCAGTTTTTCAGAAAAATGATTGAGACTTCAGCACAAAATAAACACAATTCCTCTTAATTCATTTGAATGGTAAATTAGAACATGAATCCCATGTTTATTCAAATATTAGGGGTTTTATTCCATTTATTTTCACAATGTAAACTGAAATAATTCAATTCAAAATAATATGCCATTTCCATCAAATGACAGAGGACACAAACAAAAATCTATTATTGCAACCTGAGAATTGTTCTACCTTAGATAATGTCTGTTGATACCCTGGCTGACCAGAGTTCTTTTTAAAACAGAAGAAAAAGGTGATAAAACTGAATCCATAAACTTATTCAGTCTTATAATCGTGGTTTAATCTCTCCTGGGTGTATGAGATTTAACTACCTGGCAGAGCACCTTCGGGGTACTGCCAGTTCATTACTGATGATATTCGGCTGGAGAAGCATGCTGACAATATCCTGTGCTTGCTTGCATTTAGAAATAGCTGTCTGTTAACATTTTTTTTTTCATAAGTTTGTGCATGACTGAGGCTCACTTCAGAAGTCTTTTCTCAGTTAGAAAACTGAAAACCTTTTTATTTGTCTGTGGAATTTTAGGCTTGCCTTTCCTTTATAATTCTGTCAAGCCAGTCACTCAAAATGCAGTTTGCTGCACAGTAAACAGAATAATAGCATGGTCTATATATGACATATCCTGAACAACAGCAGTAGCTAAATCATTTCTGTCAGCAGGTCCTCAGTCAGTACAACAAGGCACTTTTTTTTAAGGATAGAAATTTATATAATTGTTCAGTATTCAGGAAACAGCAGCAAATATGCAACAATATTTTAAAAATATATTGCACAGTGTAAAACCCAGGAATTAAAAGATTTTTATCTTCCCACCACAAACAGTCTTTTTATCATATTTTGAAATAAGTTCTTATTAATCCCTTTAGAATTAAATTCCTTTAGAGCTTGACAAAATTTTGATCTGAGTTACTCACATGTAAATTTAAAGCAACCTTATCAAAGTATATAGAATTATTTGAAATTCTTTCATTTGCATTGCCATCAGAGTCTCACCAAAGAATTTTATTTTTTCTCCTTGTTTAATGTTTTAGAAAAAATAGTTCACTTTCACAAACATTGAATTAACTCAATAGATTGGAAAAAAGTGACTGAAAAATAGTCTTTCAAATGCAGGGATAATAAAATACTTCCTGTCTAAAAACATTTTGAAGCCTAGATGAAGTAAAACACAGAATGAAGTTATGAAGTTAAATTAATACTCTTTTCATAATTTTATGGGGAGGTTTTGTCATGTTTCTGGCATAGATTCTAGTTATGTATCAGGCAGTCATTTCAGTTTTGTTTATACTTGAAGCAGAAGAAACAACAGTAGAAAACTGCTAATACATAGTCTGAGTGAAGGTTCAAAATGGTTCAATTCTTTCATCCCTTGTATAAATTTATTTGGTTGTTTTTATAAAACAAATGTTTGCAGGTTATGAAGTTTTTGTTTGTGTATATCTACTCACATAAAATGGGTATTTTAATCTCAGGTAACTCTGTCACTATTCAAATTTTCTTACCACTTTTATGACTGTGCCACACCATTGTGCTGGTAAGGAGTCTGGAGAGCTGTAATCACTGAACTTTGTTGCTGTGATGTCTGGAGTCCCTTTAGTCTATATGGTCACACCAGCAAAATGGGTTTTTTTACTCATTAACATGCTTAGTTCAGGTGAGAAGGACAGAATATTCTTTATAGATGCAAAGTACTGTTCTGCTAGTGTAAGTGTATGGTATGGAAATATTTTGCTTGGAAATTCATTGTTATTCTCTTCATTTTGGTTAAACTGCATTCAGGTATTCGCAGATACTCCAAGGTATCTATATTCCCATACAGCAAGTTCATCCTATAGCCTTGAGTTTTATGATTAAGGACAATTTGACACTCTGCTTTGGCTAAAAGTATTGTATCTACCTGGAACATAAGAGAAATGTTTCCTAGTAGTCTGTAAGAGTGAGAGTACTGTGCATCCTTCCTTAAAGAAATTGCAGGTCTGCAGAAAGTCAGGGTTTTTAATGCTGTTCTGTGCGTCATAAAACTGTTTTAATTAAATACTGACAAGAAATGAATGTGCTGTTTTTAAAAAGTGAAGAAAGGAAACCTGAATGACTACTGCAGTTACCAGTGACACTGTATTTATTGTCATACCTAGGAAACAGATCTTATAATTCTCACAAGAAAATTAAAGCTGCATTTGCTGTAAAGAAGCAATATTTTCTTAGCCTCTTTCCCTCCAAAGGTTACAGTGGCTACCACAACATGCACACTGAAGGGAAGAAAGATATAAATCTTCCCATGCCGTAGGGCTTTGTATTTATTAATATGCATATTAAGAAACATTTGTGTGGCTGTATGATTGGAACTTTTATCCCCAGTGCATTGTAATCCAGGCATGTATTACTCCTCTTCCATTCTGCAGGAGATCTTTACATTTCTCTTTTGATACAAGTCCAGTGTGTTGGATTTCTCGTACAATTCTAACTTCAGTGAACCGTAACTCTGGCCATGCTTTATTAAAATAATATTAATTCTCTAACCATATCTGAAGAAGCTTTATCAGCCACATATCAGAAAATATGCAGAAGAAGTCAAAACCATTCCTACAGTTTCCAGACTGGCAAACTGCTCAAAAGCTGTGGTTGTTCAGAGTTTCCAACCACATCAGCACCTTCTCATTCACCTCGCAGGCACTGCAGGTCATATTCCAAACCTCGGCAGAGATCACGACTTGCAGAAATTTATTAAAGGTGAACTCAGTCTGCTCTCTCTCTGAGAGAGAGAATGGTACACATTTCCTGGGCTTTCATTAGATTGTACTTTTCAGGAAATAATGCTTTTCTGGAAACAGTCATCTGTCACTGCTGTAAGCAGAATCAATTGACTGTCAGTTAAGTGTTTGTTAATTGGTTACCTAACTAACTAGCTTACCAGGAAATGCTATCTCATATTTAGGACAGAATGATGGACAGGAGAACATTTATAGCTGAATTGTCTAATACTTTGTGGTCAGCAACCCTACCCATGGGGTTCATAGGTGGCTGTTCCCTGCTGGCAGTGCAGGTGAGGGTGATAAACCAGGACCTGAACTGAGAATGTGAAATCCTGAATAGGTGAGAGGCAAGCAAAGCACCATCCCCTCTGTCTGCCACACCGTTTGACAGAGCAGATGCTTGTCATCTTGTGCTGCTTTACCCTTTGGACACAGACAAGTCTGTGGCCTTTGCTGGTCTCTCTGCAGCACGGGGCTGGAGTGCTCTGGGTGAGATTCCTGCCTCAGTGCCTCTGATTTGAGCTGGCAGAGCTGGCTCAGCTGGCAGCTGAGCTTTATTCCCCAAAGGAGTCTTCATATATCAGGAATGTGAACCTAAAAGATAGTTTTGTAGTGGGTCATCTTTCAGCTGTGAAGATGTGAAATCATTGTCTGAAATACCGTTTGTTGGATTTCTGTTCCTTTGTGCTGCTTGGTTTTATAACTGTATGGCACTTCCTAACAATTACAACTCAAATTTTAAGTGTCCTCAGCTTCCCTATTCTTCTGGCAGAAATTTTGGTGGTGTGGCAACATGAAGTACCCTGCAATCATTTTAGGAGTAAATCCCTGGCTTTCTTCCCAGTGTACAGTGATTTATGGACCATTAACATGGTTTGCAGATCAAAAATGTGGTCACTGTTTTTGGAAGGACAGTGACAGTTGGTGAAAAGTTCCCTCTGCCCATTCCAGGGGGACTTGCAACTAGAAGATTTTCAAGGTCCTTCCAAATTAAAACATTCTATAGTTCTATGACTCCATGATGACAGGAGTTAATTTCTAGGAAAGCAACTGTATTTTGTGATCTGATGCCTGCTTGCCCTGCACTGCAATGTCTTGAAGACTGGCATGCAGGAGTCTTTACAAAGGTATGTCCTCTGCTGAGACAAACATCCTGTTTCTGTGCATGCAGTATGCAAACAAAACCCATCAGGCACAGTTTTCTGAAACAGGGGTTTCCCATTCCTGAAGAAAACGCAAACCTGACTGGAGTTATCTTTCTGTATACCCTAGCAGTTAAATTGCAAGCCAGTAGGTTGGCAAACCAGGCCTGTCAAATCCTGACTATGGGATGACTGGAGCAAGTAATTCCAGGTTTACCATGGAATGGACAACCACGGGAGATTGCCATGGTGGTTTAAAGCCTCGTTGATGAAGGACCTGATTCAGTGTAAGCATTTGGCTAATGAATACACTGAGAGCCCCATGGGGGAAGAGTACAGGTTGAAACTGCCCTGCTACAGACAGTTCAGTGTATGCTTGGCAATGACAGCCTGGCTAGAAGAGAGCAGCAATAGCTCATTTGTTTTCTGGTTTGTGTTTTTAATGTTTGGGTGTTGGGGTTTTTTGGTATAGTTTTGTTTTGGTTTTTTTAAATTTGTGCAGTTTATGGAAGCATTTTTTAAAGTCTGTGATTAAAGCCCTAAATGAGAATTGCATTGAAGCAACTATCTTTCACCCCCCCACTTCTCTGACACAAACTCAAAAGTGAATACTGATATGCCTCCTCCTCTTTGTACACAGCACTGTAGGTAAGCTCTAAAGCACATAATGGTGTAATTAAACCACACTGTCTCTTTAGGAGTGAACCCATTTTTTTTACTGCTGATTTCTGTTCTGTTCTGTTCCTCTGCTAAGCTGCCAATTCAGACCTTAAAATATTGCTTAAATCTCTGAAAAGTGGTATTTATTCCTAAGAAATCAGAACAGCAGGAGTATTTGTGTGATGGCATATCTGTGAGCAGCAGACTTAACAGCTCTTTGATTATCTCTAAATCCTTTACTTTACAGATGTTTGGCATCATACATGGTTTTCCATTTGAAATAAAATCCTTGCTGTGAAAACAGTTTGTTCAACAGCAAAATCATAGATCTTTGGAGACTCCCTGAATAAGAGTATCAAAGAGAACAGCTGTCTGATATGAAAAATAACATTGTCCTTAATCTCCTTCAGATGCTTCTAGCTTTGTTTTTGCTAGAAATTCACCCAAAAATTAAGAGGCTGGATTGGTATCACTGCTTTTTTTAATATTATTTCAGATGGCTCAACAGAATTAACATGCTTGCTGCTGGCTATGCAGAAAGAGAGAGGATCAAACAAGAGCAAGGTAATGTGTTGTTATTTTGGTTTCTTCTGTCAGCTCTTATCAGAAGTTCATCTATTCTCTTTTCCCTGCTGTGTATGAGGGCTCATTCTTGTCATCTGAAAGCAAATCACATATGGGTATCTCTTGGTTGTTATTACTTTAGAGAATTCCTTCTCTGTCAGGAGTTTTGATTAACTCCTTCAGACTCTGATCTGCAGATGCTGGATTATTTCTAAGGGCTGCAGAAGATATGCTGCCAGTAAGCTCCAGTGTGTGGCACCAAGGAATCTATGTCCCTTATCAGAAGAAATTTAAGAATCTGCAAGTTAAAAAAAAAAAATTCAAACATTGCATTTGGTGTTTGAATTCACAGTGGGCAGGAGTGCATGAAATTGGTGTTGGGAACAAAACTGTTCTTCTAAAACCTGTTGACATAATTGGATTTACCCTAAGGACTTTAATTTTAAGGCCACTTAAATGTTGTGATTTCTACTGGTTTTGCTGTATTGCAGTGTGTGCTACAGCCCTGTTGGCATTTCACTTGGAGTTGCAGCGTTACAGCATTTTACCTGTTTATTTTTTTTGCCTAATATTTCATGGGTTAAAAAGGCAGCATGTATAAAATAATGAGTTGATTTGCTTTGAAGTGTTGCAGTAGAAATCCTGTTTGCAGACAGAAGAAAGAAAGGGTCAGTCCAGTTGTGTTGTGGAGGTTGTTTCTTAGAATTTTCAGTGGCATGGACGCACAGAAGTGTTCCTCTCCAAGTATCTGCTTTGGCAAGAAGATAGCTTTTGAATTCATGCTCTTTTTAACATGTATACCTAGCAGCAGGCACCAGAAAATCGCAGTGGTCATGATGATCCAGAGTTTATCCAGATGCCTGCCTGCCTGCCTGCTGCCCACTCAGTGAAAATGTCAGTTTCTAAGTTTGTGCCTCTGAAGCCTTCATCAGAAAAGTTCTGGGGTTTGGCCCAAAAAACGCAGAGCTCAGAGCTGCCAGAACAGTGCACTTAATATTGTCTTTCCTTTGCAAAGACTATATTTCTAGCCTTTTCCCAGGAGAGTTGTGTTTGAAAGGCTATCACTAGGCTTCAGAATTTGCCACGTGGTGTGTGGTTGTGGTTCTGCACCAACCTATGTTACAGCAGCCTTAGCCCTGACCATCTGGCCAGACACCATGTGCATCTTCCTAAGGAGAATGATATCCATGGTCTGTCTCTCTACAATGTGTTGCTGCAGTGCCATTTTCCTGGGAGACACTGTCCAAAAAACTCCTTTCCCTGGTGAGAAGCAAGGGAGGCTTTGCAGTCAGGCAGAAGCATCAAGAGAGTGGGATATTCTGTAGTGGTAGAAAATTAAAAAGCAGCATCAGAAATTTATTTTTGCCTTGATTCACACCCTAATTGCTTCACCACAGAGCATCCTAGAGGGATCAGTGTGGTGTTGAAGAACTGTGGCTTACAGCATACTGTACCATATGGTGGTGAATACTGTGAATGGGAAGGGTTTTGGTTGCTGTGTCCCTCTCACACATAACTAGGTTATATCTGCTCTTGCTTCATTTCTAATCATGTTGTTAGTAAGTGCAGCTGCGTATCCTGGGAGTGCTGCCCATACCTTGTTTTAGTTTGGTAAGTCCTTGGCACATCATGTCATTTTTGACACCAGGCCTTCTGCATTCACACAGCCCAGGGTAGCAGCACCATGCTCACTGTTCTTCAGACATGTTCTCAGTGCCTCACCAGACCTGGAAATCAGGTTGGGAATCCATACTTCCTAGGCAGAACTACAGTAACCTGTTTGAAAGAACCTGTGTACCATCTGTTGTCACTGCTGGAAGAGTCTGTGAACAAACTGAATCTCAGAGTCTTCTAGGAAATCCTCTGTTTTGGCATTCAAAGCCAAATTAAAATTTTTATTGACAGTAGGTTGGCACTAGAATTAAAATGCCATGTGGGACAGTAAGTGAAAAGGTGTATGTTATGCTAATGCTGTCCAAGTGCACAATTACACACATGATACACCTTTCAAAATCCAGATGGACGTGGAGAAATATTTTTGCTACTAAGAAATCACTGAGTAATAAAATAGCAGATGATCCAGCTAGACATGAGACGATGTGCATTCAGGCCTCATTCAGCTTATTATTAAAACGTCTCCCTATTGAAGATAATCAGTGAAACCCCACTGACTATGCAAATTACATCCCAGGCACTGACAGAGTTCTTTATTACCACTCTAACACCATTCACTCATGTTGATTTGTTATGTGCAGGTAGGTAGAACTGTACCCTCTTTGTGTTGCTCAGTTGTGTTTAGTGTGGGAGTTAGTATCGCATTCCCCCCTCGCTGCCATACAGTTCTAATGCCTCTGGTGATTTTCCTTGGCTCCCAGCACAAGGGCTGTTACACAGCTCAGTAGTGTCCCTCATTAGCAGAGGCATCAAGTTAGTAAAGTAAAACCTCTCTATCACTTCAAGCATTTTTGCAATTATAGAAACTGTGAAGCTAGAATTTTCTATATTCAGTGACTGTACCAATTGTCATCTGCATATTTGATTTGACAAAAGGTCTTTTATTTCTGCTCAGTTCAGCCCTTTGCAGCAAAGCTTTATAATACTTCTGAAACAATTCAACAGGAGTTGTCAAATCTGTCTCAATTAAGAGTTGAATGGTTCTGAATCTAAAGTGCATAAATATATTTCAAGAGTTTCAGAGATGCACGAATCACTGAATTGTGGGTGTACTGCTGAATAAAATGTTACATTCTGTACAGAACAGTTTATAAAAATACCATCAACTTTTCATATGAAATACAATGAATGTTAGAAATGCAGCAAGGGACTTCCTTGGATGGAGAAGTTGTATACTTTTCAGTCTTATAAATCAGAGGGGAAAAAACCCTAGTTTATATAAATAGAATATATTTATTCAGGAAGTGGCAGGTTAGTGTTAGTTTATACATAATATATTCAGTCTATTAGTCATTGAGAAAACTTTCAAGATATGCCTGATGCATAGAGCTTGTCCATCACTGAATTGGACAAAATCTAAAGAGAGAAATACAGCAACTCTTTCATAGCATCATAGATGTTTTAGATAGACTCTAATGAGTCAGTTGCAAAAAGCAGAGCATTTTTAAAAATTGGTGGGAGGCCATTTTCATACGTTTTACCTGAAAATTGACCCCTGTTACTGTAGAAATTTTCAAGACAAGCCATAGGTTGCCAACAGAATTCCCTGTCTGAGATAAGGTGTGCAAAAGCATCATTGTACAGTGTTTTTTTGCATGTGGCTTTGACAGCAAGAACACCTTCGTATTTTTAGCCAAAATTGGAACCTGCACTGAGGCTGCTAAATTTTACTTTCAGAATAAACAGTTGAGCTCCAAGTCTACAGATATGTCACTAAACATAGCAATTCTGACAGGTCTCTAACCACACATTGCACCATTAGGCTTTGCTGCAATAGGAGCAAACTTGCCTGCATGCCAATATTTTCAAGTGTTTTAAGTTGCTGGAAACAAGTTTTCTTAAAACTAGGATTTATTTATAAAGAGGGTTTTCACTGATTTAGTCATTCATTCACCAAAAATTAATTATTTGTAGATGTCTAGAGACATAACTGTTAGGATTTTTTTTTAATTTTGTAGTCATAAAAGCTTT
The DNA here is from genome assembly GCF_008360975.1 of Lichenostomus cassidix. Taxonomy (NCBI): domain Eukaryota; kingdom Metazoa; phylum Chordata; class Aves; order Passeriformes; family Meliphagidae; genus Lichenostomus; species Lichenostomus cassidix. The sequence goes on along the minus strand of NC_139479.1, from coordinate 13,821,914 downwards.
ATTTATGAAACTCATTTATTATACTGTTTAAAGATAATCTCTCAGCTATAAGCTTGCAGGAAGCAAATCAAGAGACTCAGAGTTAAAACAGGATTACTACTGCACGGAGAAATTAAATAGGTAAATCAGGCTGCCCCCACCCTTATTAAAATCTGAAAAAATACAAAACTATAGGATCACCTGTTTCCAGATAGTGTCATTTAAAGGTAAGTTTTTGTTTTAAGTCTTGAATAAGATTAGATATGGTAGATCACTAATCATACAATACAATAATTGTAACAAAATATCATTAAAGTCAAAATTATATGTTGTGCCAGCTTGGATTCTTAGTTTAGATCATTTACGAAGCAGCAATCAATCTTTTTCTCCTTACCTATCAAAGAGAAAGTAGTAAATCATGCACTTCATTGAATACTTACTGGGTGAAGTGAAAATTGCCTGTGATTAATCTGTGAGTAGTGTGAGCTGAAGTGTCCTGTCATACAATGATTTACCCAGCTACTGGAAGGTAATACAGTCAGAAACAAAGTGACAACAGAAATGTTTGTATAAGTCTTGCAGTGTGCAAAAATGTTGATGCTGTCCATCTTGAACTGGGTCAGCAGTTAAGAAGGGGTTTTTTTGTAAGGAATATTAAGGTTCAGTATCCTTTTAGTTAAATGCTATTCTGCTTCAAAAAATAATTGTAACAGAATAAATATTAATTTCCATGTGGTATAATCATCCATGTGTTTTCCCCTCTGAAATAAGCTTGGCCAAGACTTGATTTCCTGAAAAAATGCAATGTTGTAGCCCATTAAACTTAGCCCAGGAGATCTGTGTCCTTTGTACTTTCTCATCCTTCTTCTCAAACTCTGTTCTTAAATATTATTGTCATATTTTTCCTTACTATATCACCTTTATGTTCTTGCATGGATAACAGGGCAGCAGCTGTTTTATCAAGCAGATGTATGATATAAAGCTTTTTACCTTAAATACAGCTGTTTGTTACTAGAAATTGAGTTGAAAAACTTGTGTAACTGGTAGAAATATAATGGATAAAATGGGTAGAAAAATAGCATTGATTATTCATGTGTGCATTAACCCATACCTGTTTGATTTGCCAGTTGGTTAAATATATTTGTTGATGTTATTTGCAGTCAACAAGACTTTAGCAAACCTATATTCTTAATCTTTTCTGTTCAAAAAATACTTTCATTATTTTTCAGCCAATACATGTTCAATCATAATTGTTTTGTGGCTGTATAAATATTTGAAAATCTGATACTTGTATTAAGAGTACTCTCTATGCCTGTTGTATTTATAAGTTGCATATAAAAGTTAAATTCGTGGCTCATTTTCAGGTTGTTAAATATCTCTGTGATGGGACATTACAGTTATTATACCCCATAATGTTTAGAATTTTCCCTCTTTAGATAAATACAATTGCAAATTGCAGCAGCTAACATTGACGGCATTCACTGGTATTTCACTCCAGAAAATACCAAAGAAGGAATTTCCAGTTGCTTTTGTGAAAGCAAGTCTCTGGTACACAAATGCATGGAAATGTGTTGGCAGTTTTTGACCTGATCCTTATGTAACTCGTAGATTACTGGAGCGAGAGCGACAAGGAGGAAGCTGACACCCCATCAACACCGAAGCAGGACAGCCCCCCACCCCCGTACGACACCTACCCACGGCCACCTTCAGTAAGTCACCTGCAGCTGTCCCTAGCAGTGTGTACCCAGTGTCACTGCTACCTGCTCTCCTGCCCAGGAGCACACACAAGGCACTCAACCGTCTGATTGTTGAGTCAGTGCTTGACTTAAGGCATTTGCTGAGTAACACACATTGCAGCCTTCAATGGCCATCATTGCTGTTTTCACTGGTTTGTAGAGAACAGGGATTTACAGTCCCACTTGCTGTACAAAATAAATTAGGTTACAGAATTCTTTCTTCCTGTTCTTCATTCCTGATGGACAGCTACTCATCCTTGCAATCCCTCACCATCCCCTTATCAACTTTCTGAGAAAATGTTATTACCTCAGGAACAACACAGACTCTTCTCTAAGGCTCCAGTAGTTGTGCTGTGAAGCTTTACAGTAGCAAATTACACTTGAATTTCCAGAGAAAGGCCAATGTTAAAATGTTCCATCCTGTACTGCGAACAGCAATACCAGTCATTCTGTTTTTGTGAAAAAGTAGGTTTCTCTTATAGAGAAATATAAATTAGAAAAAGGAGAATTTGTTGGGTTATTTTTCCATTTTCTTAAAGCAGTTGTTGATGTAAAGCTAGATTATAGACCTCTAACTTATTCTGCACTAGCAATTTTAACTTTCATGTCTGTATACTAAGTGATAACTAATGCATCTTACTTGGATATGATTTTTGGAATGAACAATTGGGAAATTCAGGGAAAAGAGAGCATTCATGATGTTTAATTTTGAAGGCAATACTTTTACAAAATTATAGATTTTTGAGTCACAGTAATGAAGCACTGCAAGTGATATTCCAAAGAAATTTTTAGCAAGATAGAATAAAACCAGGCATTTGGATAGCATTTTTAAGATTTTGAACAAACCACGTACATCTCTTCTGTATCCTCCATAGTGCCATATTTTGCACTATTCAGCAAACTTTTCTGCAAATAATTGTCTTATTTTGTGGATTAAGTGGCATAGGGAAGATACTTATGCATAAGTATCAGCATTTGACCTACAGGTGTGACATGTGCATACATAGGCATGCATTAAAATTAGGATCAGGGCAGATCAATTAGGTAATTTGCACCTTATAACGAACTGGGTGCCATCAGCGATAATGAGGTGAGAAGTTACTATTAGCAGTATGTCTCAGCGTGCATCAATCTCAAGCCTGCTCATTGTCGATGTTGCAGATGAGCTGCACAAGCCCTTACGTGGAGCCCAAGCACAGCCGCCTCTCGTCCACGGAGACGTCGCAGTCGCAGTCGTCGCACGAGGAGTTCCGCCCGGAGGTGGCAGGGAGCACCACCGAGTCCCCGGTGCGCAAGACGGCGAGCCAGCGGCGCTCCTGGCAGGACCTCATTGAGACGCCGCTCACCAGCTCGGGACTGCACTACCTGCAGACGCTGCCGCTGGAGGACTCCGTGTTCTCCGAGGTGGCCGTGGTGTCCCCCGAGCACCGGAGGCAGTCAACCTTGCCCACCCAGAAATGCCACCTGCAAGACCACTACGGCCCCTTCCCGCTGGTGGAGGGGGAGAGGATGCAAGCGCTGAACGGGAATGGGGGGAAGCCCCGAAGTTTCACTCTGCCTCGGGATAGCGGCTTCAACCACTGCTGCCAGAGCCTGTCCGTCGGTGCCGCCGAAGATCACCACGAAGAAGCACAGCAGAAGGAGGTGGAGGAGGAGGAGGAAGAGGAAGGCAAAGCAGCAGAAGAAAACCAGGAAGACAAAAGTAAGTATGGGATATTTCTGTGGCTTTTTGAGTGTCCTGTTTGTGTAATGTAGAGGTTGTTTTTCCTTTTTCCTATCAAAAATCCCCAACAGTCTTTCAAAATCCCCCATGTTTTACCAGGTCCCCCTTGTCACACACTTCTTTGGTGTGCCTTATGTATAAGGCTTAATAACCAGAGTGCTGCATGACCTCTCACGATCACCGAACACTTCCCTGTAGGCTGGTCACCAATCACCTCCTACTAGTAATTCTTAGTTTAAATGGATTTTGCTTCCATGCTTTCTTCACACTTACACTTGCACAGTATCCTCCCCCACTGACATACATGTGTTTGAGGACATACTTAGTAAGATTTCCAGCCAACCCCATCTGAGCTGTGAAAACCTCTTGGTAAATCCTGGAGTGCAGAGTCAGGCTGTGATTGTGTAGTATCCAGGCAGGCAGGTCACAAGACATCCCAAAATCAGTAAGAAGTTGAAAAAGAGAGGGTATTTTCCCCAGTTCCTCTCATTGTGATTTATAGAGAAAGAAATTCAAAGAGCATTTCAAACAAACAAAAAACAATATAGAGAACAACTGTGACCAGCGAGGCTTAAAAAAAATAAATCTTAATGCTAACTGTTAGTTACATGGCACATAAACTCCATAGAGATTAGCACTATTTATCAAACATAATCCAAATAACCAGGGATTAGAGAAGGTCCCTGCCCCTCCTGAACATGTAAACACATATTTGTGTCTGTTTCATGCTCTGTCCTTCACTGTTGTTTGTGGAGCTTCTCAGCATGTGCTGCTAGCAAAGTTGAGTCCACAGCCAGGCTGTAGGGTGGGTCAGTGAAGCCTGCACCCATGATTTGTGGGGTTACACTGCAATTAAGTTAACCGAAGTGGCAAAGAAGGCAGGATGACCCTTGAAGCTCTCCAAGGGTCTCTGCTACCTGTTCGTTCAAATTCAGCTTTTTCACTTGCAGTAAAGGAGTATAAAAATGGTTAATTGATAGGAAAGGGTAATGAAAGCTTTCTAAAATTAACTACCTACCTAAGTTAAGTCATTAAAGTTAGCACCTTTGTTGAGCATTAAAATTCATGTGGATGTTATTTAGTCTACTTGGGAGAGATCAACAGTGTTTTCCATTACCCTTATGCTTTAGTCATTACCTTCTAAACATCTCCAATTCTTGACTTTTTTCTGCTACTTTGAGAAAACAGTGATTTCTTTTGCAGATACTAAATTTGATGGTGTTAAAAGTTTTAAAAAGCACTATTTCAGGTGTGTTCATGCATGACACTTTGCAAAAAAATGATACATTTATTAGGGTAATGTTAGACTCTTATTGACTGTGAAATGAAGCTGTCTCATTAACAGGGTTAAATTTCATCAGCCATGCAGAACATTTTGTCCTATTTTTAGCCTTCAGTTTTGGTTTTCAAATGGATCTTTATTGATAGCAATATAAAAATATTTTTTAAAAGTCCTTACTGAAAATGGAAAGGGTCAAGAAGACTTTCCACTGCCCTTGCTGTGATGTTTGGGCACTATGTACAGATACTGTTGCAAGGTCTAAGTTTTTTTAAGTGTTTTAAATCTCAATTTCAATGCCTTTGTGTACCTGGTTGTAGCATTTTATAGCTTGCTAATTACTGGTAAAAGGCCGGTGCTTGATTTAATGGGCCTGAACTTGGGCTTTTCTCCATCTTTCTATACTTATTTCCAGAAAAGGAGAACAAAGGTTTAATTTTTGAAATGGTCTCCCTGTATACACATACTTTCATTTTTCATTTGAGTGAGGAGGTTTCCTTGGTTGAAGCTTTAACAGGAGATTATTTTTGAGACATTGATGACCAGCTAGACAAGTCAAGTGCTCATGATGAGTTATTGACCTTGAAATTATAAAACCGGAAGTAAAATACTGTCTTGTCTGTTGAAAAGTTTAAGTGTTGAATTGCTTGTTGCTATGACTGCAATATTCTGTTTGCAACGCTGACTTTTTCCAGTGCCCTTACCAGTAAAAGGCAGGAGGATTTCCTGCAAGTGGTGTTCTTAAGTGCAATATCCAGTTTCTGGGTTGAGAGATTTGCTTCCATCTGCTAAGTCACTAACAGGATGGGTGACCTTGTGTGTGCTACCTCACTGCCCCCTTCACTTCCATTGCTCTGGGAAAATGAAACATTGCAACTGGCTGGAGAAAGGAAATCCTCTCTCTTTTATAAATGTTTTAACCTCACCTTGAATGTTCCCTCATGTGGTATCATAATCTCTTAAACATATTTATTTGCCTTACACGTTTGTGATCCTGACATAGTTCTGGGCTCTTGGATGATTATGTGTTCTTGTGTGTACATGTGTGTGTTTTAAAGCTTAATCATTCCTATTGCTTTTTGTGTGGGACATGAATGCAGCTCCTTTGCAGCCGTTGCTATGCAAGTCAGATGTCATTGCCAAAAGTTTGTTTTCTCAGCTTTCTGTTTTTACATTCTCACTTTTAAAACTACACAGATTTGAATTAAGTAGTAAAATGCAGTCCTGTTTCTTCCAACTTCTTTTGCAGAATAGTTTTCAAGTAACTGCAACACAGACTAGGAGCTCCACACTTTTTTCAGATGCTGTCCCCAGCTGCTATAATTTAACATAGTTCTGTTGACTTTGTACTAAAGCTATGCTGATTTGCAACAATTAAACATCATCTCTCAGTCAGTCACCACCTTATGTCTTAAACAGATATTGCAAGAATTTACTGACCCTGCAAATAGTTCTGTGTATCAACTCTGCTACAATGCCTAGATATATATGGTAAACTGAAAATATGGGTTGTCCTTTCCTATGTTTATCTGTCAGGACCTAACTTTGTTGTGTGTTCAGTTGCTTCTTTTTGTCTTGTTGTATCACATTAACATTACATTGCTAATCTTTAATGGATTGTTTTATTTGCCAAATGACTTTTGTGTAAATCATTTGATGTTCCATATTGACACCATCTTGTAATGGTCTCTTGCTTTGTAATCAAAGAGGATTCTCTTATGGGATATTTGAGCTTGTCCATGTGTTTGGTCCTGACTCTGTGCAAATGGGAAACCACATTCAGACCTGTGGCACCAAATATCCCCCTTGCTGTGCTGTTCAGAGGCAGCCCGCACATGGAGAGTGGATTGGAGACTGTGGCACAGTGTTTGCATTTCTGTGATTCAGTTGTGAAGGACAAGTTGGGAATTTTCATGTTTGTTTTCTGCTAGTGGGAGATACTAGAAGGAGACTGCAGTGTATCATGACGCCATCATCCCTTTCCTCTCTGGCCCCATTGCTGTCTGCACTCTGTGTTTTGACAGATTTCTCCACTTAATGCAAAGAACACTTCTAGAGAGACTATTTTCAGGTTTTGTCCCAGGAAAGCTTGTTTCATTTTTTTGCTTTATTTTTTGAAATTATCATCTTCGATGGTGGTTCCTTCCTTTTCAAAGACTTCTTTGGTTTGCTCATTACTAGTGTTTCAGCAAAACTTTTGTTTGTATTTCTAAAAGAAGTACATAGCTAGCTCTCTGCAGAGCATACATAACTGGCTGTTTATGCCTTGAACTAAGCTGCAGAAAATGCCACACATTTTTGCATACTCCCTGAAAAAGTCTTTGGAGAGCAGCAGTGTCTGTGGGAGTCTCAGGTGCTGTCATCTGCCCAGAGACTGCTGGGACGGGAGCTCTGCTGCTGCAGGATTGGCCAGGGCAATATTGGCACATTGTCCAGGGAACTCACACCTGGAACTTGCAACAGTGTGCAAGGGAGCTGTTCACTGTGCTGGCTCCATAAAATTTATTCAGGAACATGGATAGAAAAGCATTGATGTTTATGTTTGTGTTTGAAAAGGTATTTGCAGCAAGAAGAATTACGTAGACTCTCTTCCCACTGTTATACACCCTTTCCCTCTATGTTGTTTCTTGCCTCTTTGTTCTGCAAGGTTTTGCTCCTTTTTCTTCACTCTTAAATACTGTGGTTCCTCTTGACATGTGTTTAAGGACTAATTTGTTGCTCCATCATCATAATTTTGGAGTACCTTCTACAAAGGATAGATAACTATAGCAAAGTCTTACATGAATTTCAAAAATTAATGGCTGCCCACCTGGGGCAATTAAAGGCTAGGAGCCACTTGTTTGCTGCCTTGATTTCACCCTGCAGAGTGTTTACAACATGCAGCAATCTTCCACATGTGACTTCTGTCACCTTTAAAAGATTTCACAGTGTGTCTGAAGGCTGGGCACACTCACACGTATTCCCAGGCATTTTGCTCCATCACCACAAGCTCTGGTTCAGGTTTGCAACATGTCCTGGCATCCCATGCTTAGTCCCACACAGTCTTGTGAAGGCTGCCTCAGAGGAGCACAATAGCCTCATGCTCCAGTCTCTGAAACTTGGCTTTAAACCTTAAACCACTGAAAACACTTGTCAAAGGCCAGAGCAGGAACTATTGTTGACATTTTGCAGCTCAGAGAGATGTCCAGTCCCTGCGGAGGGCTTCAGGAAACCTCACATTGATGTCAGGGAGGGCTGGTCACTCAAAGTTATCAGATGTCTGTTTGTGCTAAGGTACGAAGTCTGAAAGGTTTTATTTCCCTTTTTTCCCCAGTAAAATATTTACAAATCAGCAAGAGAACAAGAGAAACTGAGAACAGTTTCTCCCATGTTGCAACCTCCCAGCTGCAGAAATTAAATTCAAGGTGACAGTGCTTTCACAAAATAGCACAGAGGAGTTTAAGGACTGCCATGACTAGCAACAAGCATCATGCACTGTGCCCAAGAAGCTGTATCCATGGGACATCCTAGGTGGCATTTGCCTTCAAGAAGGAGTTAGTGCTAATAAAAAATATACCCTGCATAAGGTCAGGTATTTCAGATTCTAAAATACAAGTCTAGGGAGGTTTCCCTCTTTTGAATGAGGGCTGGAATGTGCAGTGCAAGTGGTATGTCTCAGAAAGATCAATGCTTGTTAATTAAACACTATGCTATGAAGTGGTACCCTGTGCACAGTTCTAGGTTTTGCTTCTCTGCATCTTCAGTAGGGGGTCTTCACTTTGGCAGGTTTTAGGCAACAGTGAAATGTGGAAGTCAGGATGAATAACACATGAAGCCTGGATTGTGCGCACTGGAGTTGATGAGGTTGTGTGGCTGAAATTAATAGGGCAGTTTCCTTTTCTGACAGCCTCTTTCCGTTTTAGAGAGGACATTATTAGTGGTGTCCTGTCATCTGGCCACCTCATTTTATCATCACTGAGAGCCAAGGGAAGAACCATTAAGATATTGTGTCTGCCCCTCAGGAATTAATGCCCAGGAGTGTCTTAAATGAGCAGAGCTATGAGAAATTGAGGCAATGTTTCACATTAGAGGTATTCCATATGAAGATGGTGAATAGCACAAAGTACAGCACCTTCTGGGACACTAAGGAAGATGTTATTCTAACTTACTGCATCCACTATCAGTCCTGCTCAACCGAGAGCATTTGCAAAGCTGGGGTTTTTTTTTTGCCTGACATCCTTCTGGGTGACACAGCCCGTGCATGCTCAGACACTGGAGCAGGTTAATGAAATATCTGCTTTTTCTGAGCTTTTTTTTTCTGATCTGATTTTTCATTCCTAATTCCCATTTGAGCCTTCCCGTGGTACCTGACTGGGCATTTGCACTGCATCAGCACTGCATGCCTTGTCTGCTTGAAGGAGGTCTCCATCCCTCCCACTGCCTCCAAGGCACTGGCTTTGCTGTTAACTCAGAATTAGCTTACCTAAAAATGATGCCTAATTATGTTCAAAAATATGACTACCGAAGATAAACAAGGACTGGGAGTAGGTATGTTTATTTCTAAGTATGTTCTTTAATTGAAATTTAAAATTTGTTAAATAAAGCTTTTTCAATTCTCATATGCCAAAGCAACTCCACTGCAGAAGAGAGTTTGTATTCTAAGTAAAAATGATGGGATACAAAACCTCTGTATCCTGATTTTAAATTTCAGTTCAAGGGGAAACAATTGCCTGCAGAGTTTGAAAGCCAAATGTTGAATCATTTACTGAGTAGCAATTCAGAAAGCAGTATGGGCTGTCAACTAAAATAAGAATAGTTTAATTTTATGCTTGTTAGTGTTTATACATATAGATGCCCACAAATATATTGTTGCCACATTTAAAATTTTATTTGATTTCCATTGCCCAGGCTGCTAAAAATGCAAAGGAGAGATGAATTCCTACTTTTCTTTTGGTTTTAATAGCTTTGGGTGTCATTGCCAACAAAGGTCATCCGCTTTTGCCTTGAAATATATGGATTAAATTGTCTTTTTATGAGCAAAAGAAATGCACAAGAGAATTTCTTACATGGCCATTCTCCTAAATGGCTTTTCTTGCTAAGTTTCCTCAATTCAGTTACTAAGTCGGGGGCTGTCAATGGAGCTGTGCTACTCCCTACCAAAGACCCCTTTGGGTTAGGTGGTAAAGCAAGGAATCTGTACATGTGAGAATATATTTCTGGTGGGGCTTTTTTATGTTCTGCATTAATTCTCTCGCCAGGTGTTGTGTAACCAGTCTGGTTTACATTTAATTTTTCCTCTTCTTGGTGACAGCAAGCTCTGCTGCTGCCCTGTCTGGCTGCAGAGATGCTCTCCTTGGGAAATGACCACTCATAAATGGTAGAACAGTTCACAAGCAATAGAGGGAAGACAGTCCAAGTCCTCTATGGCTCCCTGTTTACCCTGCTGAAGGATATTCTGTTCTTTCCCAGTTTGTTGGCCTGATAAGTCTCAACAGAAGTATAAAAAAAGCCTTTTTTTGTGCTTGCTGTTTCCATTTCCTCAATTCCAAATGTGCTTTCAATTCTGAAGTGATAGTCAAATTTCCTAAATGAAGATATGTAGCTTTTTTGAACTTATTTTATGCATGAAAAAGAAAATCCAACTTTTTTTAATTAACACATAATTTTCCATTGAAAAGAGAGTTTTCCTATTCTAAAAGTTAAACTTACATTCATTTTGATTTCAAACATGAAAAACATGCAATTTTATAATAATTTATATAAATCTTCTCCTTGAAACCTACTGAAAATTGTTTTAAAGACACTCTTAGATAGATTTGACTACTGCAATTTAATTGTGATTTTTCCATGACAAAGCCATTTCTCATTGGGATTTTTGCAGAACTGGGATAGTTCCTCTATGAGATTCAGCTAGGACTCAGCCTAATCTGAAGGTTTCTAAATGCAAAAGAAACAGAAATCTACAATAATAAAAGTTAGCCACCTATCATGTACATGAGAATGATCTTTTGAAATGTATAATTTTAAATTTTCAAAGCTAAAAAAAAAGATAAAACCCTTTCTATGATCAATGTTATTAAATCAGAAGATGATGGCACAGTACCAGTAGGACTAGGGGAACAGAGGAGGACTAAAACCTTTTCAGATTGTATACATTACATCTCCAGGTGGTACCATCTGTTGTGTGTGGTTCTCAAGTTCTTTCAAGGCAACCATTAAAACAGAGGTGAACTTGAGTCAGTTGTGCTTGGAAGGACATGGGAGGGATATAGTTTGATAAAACTACTGCCATGCTGAATGTCTGGAGGGTCACCATGTAAACATGCATTCTTGTTTAATCAATGTTCATCATGGGAAGCAGGATCGGATATTAAAAACTTCAATGCAAACAGTCAGCATCCTGCCAATTTTTTTTTTTTGCTGGAAAGAAGACTCTAGAAAAGCCACATCTGTTACAAAGCAGTTTAGTTTAATCTGTTTTAAAAAAAGAAGTCCTCAGAATTTTTGGCTATAATATGAATATTTTAATGGAGGCCTATACAATAAATGTTGTGGGACATTTTTTTCTGAATTGACCTAACATGCTAGCCTGGCTTCCTGGCTTGCTTTCCTTGTAGTTGCTAGCTGCTGCTCCAGATCACAGATCTTGTGTAGGTAATGTGTCTAACCTGCCAGCCCTATGCAACTTCCTTGGATACCCCTGGACAGCTAAAATGGCACTAGATGCTTGTCTTTTGACATCTTAATCTCCTTACTGGTTTCCTAAACCTTTCCAGTGCAGGAGGACAGTGTATATATGTTAAAGTCCTGGTCCCTGTGAAGACTCTGGTGAAGCTGTAAGTGTGATGAGTGTGTCTCAGAGCTAAGGAGCTGGAAGTGATTTGAAAGATTATCCATTGTAGCTCTGCCATCTGAATCTGGAGCTGCCATACCTTCCAAATCTTAAACACCCCCAGTGGTGGGCATTCTTCATTCCCTCTAGACAGTGCTTTTCCTCTTCGCTGTTTTGAGAAGGATTTTTTTTTCCTGCTAATGGATATTGAATTGTTCCCTCTGCAATTTAAGCTGAGCATTTCCATTCCTTTATGGCACAGAAAACAGGCTGCTCCATTACAGCATTTCTTCTTTGGAGCTGAAAAGTTATTGTGAAGGGTTGGTTTAGTTTTTCCTACTGACAGTGTTTGCTAGGCCTCTGACTCCTCTTGCTGAGCTTCCCTGGCTTTTCCAGGCTGACTCCCATCTCTTCTGCCATGGCAGTGTCCAAGCTGGGTGCAGCACATCTGGTTGAGATGGAACACATCTGGAAGGTTGCTCTGCCCTGGCTGTTTTATGCTCTATACTGTGATAAGCATCTGTTTGGCAACCATACTGTACTTCATATTTCACTTTGAGCTGTACAGTATCCCAGATGCTTTTCTGCTTAATGATTGTTTTTTCCAATTGCGGTTGCTCTGATTTTTTCTGGACATCTTACCTATCTGCATTAAGTAGTTCACATTAATAAAAGCTTCAGCTGAATTAAAATGTCAAATTAATTGGGCTAAAACCAACCAACAAATAAATATGACATTTTGTGAAAGTAACAGCCTGACTAGGCAAAAAAAAAAAAAAAAAAAGAAAGCCTTGCAGACTAACCTGGTGTTTGCCAGGCTCTGTGTCTGTTAGCACCACATTTACCATATTGTTATATAAAACTTGGCAAGAGATTTCATCCCTCCAGGTCATTCCAACTTCTGAGACTGTCCTCCAGCAGTCTAGGAGATGTTTCCTCACACTTTGATGCCTGTGGATTTTAATAAGTTTATTCTTTGCACTGTTCAGGCTATTAGTGCCATCTGGGACTGTTCTGGATGCAGAGCAGCCTTAGGGGATCCCCACATCATGCAGCCTTCCCAGTAACAAGGAGCCTCTGGTGTCTCCTGCATCTGGGCTTGGCTCCTGCTATCAGAGGACACCTTGGATGTGGGAGGTGGCTAATATTGCTCACTTCTGAGAGCTGAACTTCTAGAAGGAAAAGATTGTTCCCTGTGTCACAGACTTTCTGCATCTAAATAGCCAAGGAAGATGTTACCTGGAGATAGGTGGGGAGCAGAAGGCTCATTCTTTTGTTGATTGGGATTCCATCCATCCATCCATCCATCCATCCATCCATCCATCCATCCATCCATCCATCCATCCATCCCTCAGAAGTGTTTAGTGCTCAGAGTTTACAATAACCATGTGTGTTTTACTTGTAAGATCTTCTGTTGTTTTTTAACACTAAGAACTTCCAGTTCTTTTGAAACAAATGTGGTAATACAGCATTAACAAACAAAGAAAAAAAAAGCCCTGTAATCAGGCAATTTTGTAGTTCTCATTCATTATTAATAAAATAGCATCCTAGCTTTGTTTTTAAAAAACGTGTTTCAAAACCAAGAAGATAAATATTTTTTGTCTCCTTTTGTGCCACAAATTTGTGAATTTTGGAACCTGTTTGTTGCGGTTAACAGTCCACCATCCTTATACAAGTGTGGTACTACTAAATACCATGATTTTATGAACAAAGCATGAAACAAGTTCTCTGTGGGATCTTACTGTATTTACATGAAGAAAATGGCTGCATTTAAAGTAGGATTTTTGCTTTCTGGCTCTACCTTTTGAGTACTGGCACAAAATAATATCAGCTAACTATTTCTTCTTTTCTGGATTCCAGAGAGGTAAACTTCAGGCTTTTGGAATATAAAACATCACCACTGATTTGTTTAAAAGCATTTGAGTTTAAAAGCATTTGTTTAAAAGCATCAGAGAATGGGGAGAGCGGCTGCCAAAAAACTTCAATTTAAAACACCTTTCAGCCAGTTTTTGAAATGTTCATTTAATCATGTGATGATTTACAGGCCTCAAAGAGAGAGCAGAATTAATGAAGCCTCACTTAGGAGATTTCTCCTGGTTGTAAATTCAGGGATGGACAGAGATCAGGCAGTGGCAAGGGCAGGAAGTTTACCCTCATCATTTTACCTAGCACCACTAATGAGATAAGTCATAAAACTGAACTGGGCAACAATGTGCTTTTAGTTCCAGGTTAAAAGGAGCTCTGATTTTGAGTGAGGAGGGATGGCTTGGGGAGGCTCCAGGAATGGCTCCTGGCACAGTACCCAGGGACTTGGCAATGCCAGGAGCCCCTGTCAGTAGGGTTTCCTACATGTGCAAAGTGGTCTTTATGGAATACTTGAGAGATGGTGAATATGAGACCTAGAGAATTAGAGAGTGTCTTCCTGTAGTAATAACAGCCAAATCTGGTTTAGAATTTACATGACAGTATTTCAATAGCTTCTACACTTGGCATTAAAGGGAGATTTTTTTTTTTGCTGTACTAATGTGCACACTTGAAATCCAATATAAAAATCATACTTTAGTATGATTTAGTATATTCTATAAAAATCTTGAAGCTGATTATTCTGAGAGTTTTTTCTTTCCTCCCTGCTAGAATGTGTCCTGCCATTCATTTTAAACTTTTAATTTTAAAAAAAGTTATTTCCAAGACATTTTCTTTTTTGTTTTTTAAACAAGCTATGTACATGTCCATAATTTTACAGGAAAACATTTATATTTCTAACTTTATTGTAATGGCTTTAAAGACAACTGGAGTTGCTGGTTTCTGTCTGTTTAGAAGATGCGAGCACTTGGGTCTTTATGGATTTCATTATTCCTGAAATTCAGTAGAAGTTGAATGTGGGAGGCTGAGGGCATGGGTGGATGGCCCTGAGCAGACAGCACCTGTGACACCTGTAGTTTCTACATGGAGGAAAACAGGCATGGAGGGGCGAGATTTTATATTCTGTGTAGATTTGGCTTTGCTGCCAAGGCTGTCAGAAGACTCTGTGCATTTTTGAGCATCACTGCTCCTTGGAATGATGGGGAGTAGGAGGTTGCTGAGAGTAACCCAGTGAACAAAGGAAAGCACACACCCCCAAGGTGGTGGAGGCTTAATTTACCCCTTTTCTTGAAAAAGAAAAGAAACAGTTTGTGCAGTCTGTGAGCTGTAGTACTTGGGAATTGGAAACATCAGGGTAGCTGGGGAGGAGATTGCAAAATTGAGTGGGGTGAGATGGAAGCAAAAGGTAGAAGACTAAAAACAGGACATAAATCTGTAATGGTAAGAATAATTTTCTATATTAGATCGAGTTTAATGAAGTTGTGATTGGTTTTTGAAATGAAAATCCCATCAGCCTCTAATTCTCTGTGCCACAAATGAGGATGATGGTGTTATAAATCTTTCCAAAGTCAGAAAAACTGTTTTAAAAGTATTTAGTTTCTACAGGGTCACATTTCTCTTACAGCATAACCTACTCTAAATGCACCTATACTACTTTAGCCTTTATTTCAAAGATTTATGCAATTTAGTGTTTTGCATGCGTGAGCCAAGTGGATGGATTTTATGCTGGGGCCATGCTCTGGCAGACCATGCCAGTGCATTGAAATATTCCTCAGCCCAAGTTGTCTTCCAAGGAGGAGAAGCTGACATAACCTCATGATTAAGCTGAAAACCCTGTAATATCAGTATTCTCAATTAGTTGGGGCAGCAGTTATTTTTGGCAAATAAAACCTTTTCATAGTGGCCCCTTAGCTCCTGTCTTCTGAAAGTACTAGCAGAGACCATGCTGAGATTTCTTCAGATTACTTACTCTGTTGTAGTGTATGGAAATAGAGTAGATCTTTTAAAAGACAAATTCATGAGGCTCTTTATTTTGAGAAAATTCTTATTTTTCCACGGAAGTGTTGAATAGACATATCATATAATATACATTGAACTTTTTGGTTACTCTGTAACTCTTTGGAATAGCCAGCTGTACTGATGGCAAGTCCTGGCATTATACAGGAAAATTACTGCATTTACTGACATTAGATACACAACTTCTTTAAGAGAGATGTCTACTTTCTTCTGACAAAAACCAAAACCTTGCAAAATTAAAAACATGCTGAGCCTGTTATTTTACTATTTAATCTTGCAATGTAACATTTCCATTCTGCACAGCAGATATGGGCTTAGCAAAATTTGTCCAAGCCATTGATTTGTCTAATTCCGTATCAGATCTCAGACTCTGAGTTATCTGAGTTTTAAAAAAGTGACCTGCAAGCACAAGTGATTGTACTAAAGAGAGGCAAGCCCCATATCCCAGCTAACCCAGTTACCCTGCCTTGAACCATTCCTAAAAACATATTTCTAGGGAGAGTTAAAGGTGTCTTGCTTGTAACCCTTGATGGATCATTCTTCCAGAAAAAAGTTTTATCGATTTTGAACTCAGGTGTACTTTGAGCTCTGTCATGTGGCAATAAGGAGTTGCACATTTTAACTCCAGGCAAGAGACAAGCATCTCTTCTGGTTAGTTTTAAACCTAGCACACAAACTTTCAGATGTTTCTGTTACTTGAAGAGGCAACCATCTTTGCCCTTCCTCTTCATGTATGTCCTCATAAATATGGGCTTCTGTTGCATCCCCCTTTTTTATAGGGGAGAAGTGTTGATTGGTCCTAGACCTTGCATTCCTTGCAGGAAAATCCTTTTGCACAACAATAATCCTATCAGCCCTTCTCTGCCTTTTTCAATACTGCTTTTTGAGGTGAGATGTCACAAATGAGTCTCATTTTATTTTATTTCTGCTATATCTACACTACTTCCTGTATTTATTCCTGAGTAGAAGCCAAACCTCCCCAGTTCTCCGTTTTTGTAGAAGCTGATTTGACATTTTTAACAAGTGCAATCCAAGAAGAGAGCTAAAGGGAACTGTTTGGTATGTAATGTTTCTGCCTGATGGGGAAAAAAGAAAAATGTTTGGTTTTGATGTTGGTGGTGCATGAAAAGAGAAGTGTAATGCTTATTCATGTACAAGACTGCAGAGAAGAGGAAAGTAAAAAAAGATAATGTCACCTCTGAAGAAAATAGCAGAGGACAATAGGTAACTGAGCAGCTTGAGAAATCCATAGGAGGGAGGTTACTGTCATGGAATGAGAAAAGAGCTCAGCTACGTGATAGTCAGCTACACAGATAGTTTTCAGGCTGTGAAGATGCTAATATTTTCTTTGTTTAGTGGTGATATTTTGGTGGAAAGCACTTAAGCAAACCAAAGCAGGAGTGAGTAGCAAATTGCTGGGAATATATCCCCTGCACAATAGCTCTGGGTCATGCTAGAGCTTGCCCAGGGGAGCCTTGCCCGTGCATGTGACTGGTCTGGACAGCAGAAACCCCTCATTACAAGCATCCTTTGGCTTACCATCCCCTGAGGGAAGGGCACTCTTACCTGGCATTTCAAAGGGTGACTGTTTATACAGGTAACCCTTCCCAGCATCTCAGGGTGTTTTGGTCCATTCACCCCAGACCGTTTGCAGAGCAGGATTCCCTTGCATACAACAGTTGTGGTGACAGTAAGGGATTTTCTCTGTGAGAAAAGATCTTTCTCTTTCTCTCAATGCTCTTTCTGCTGCTGTTGGCAGAACCAGGGGCTGAGCACTCAGCAGCCCTGGGGACCGGCACTGCTGGAGGCTGCCGGGGAAGCAGGCAGAGCCCTCCACATCATTATGTGGATCAAGAGGTTTGTCATCAAACTAGTTATGTCTGAAATGTGTCCCCACCTCCCAGCAGAGTGCTACAGCAGGGCTAGGGTCAGAGTCAATGGTGGAGCTGTAGTGGCTGTTCCCTCCCACCCAATGCCTGCCATTCTCCCATTCTTCCTTGCCTCAGCCTGCTCAGCCACCATCTCACACCAGCAGCTCCCCACCTGCCCAGTTACTCCCAGAGCTGGGGCAACCCTTTGGGGAAGAGCTGCCCTCACTCTAATAAGGCTTCTCTTTTCCTGGATATTGTTAACTTTGAGTAAACTAAAGATATTTTCCCCTGGTTGTGATCTAAAGCCCTGGATGAGGTAGCAGGAACTAGCAAGTGGTCGCACACTTTTTAAGATGATGGCACTCTCATTTCCAGTAGAAAGCTGCAGAGATCCTATTTTCATTCTCTTGAAAAAGAACACCATTTCTAAGAACTCGAAAGGCTTTGAGAATTGCTCATCTCCAACCCAACTGTGCTGGATTGTGCCAGGAGAGGAGCTTGAGCTACCATAGGAACAGGGAGATTGGTACCTGGTAGGCCCTGTGCACTGCTCCATCACCCCAGGAGGAGAGCAGGTCTCCCACAAGCTCTGCCCTTGCACACTGGGAGGAGGTCTGATATACAGAAGAAGAGAACCAGGGCCCGAATCACACATTGGTGCTGTAGTATGTTCAGTGCAGGATTATTTTTTCCTGTGAAACAATGCCATCATACAGGAGTATGGCAGCTACATATCACCAAACATAATGTGTGACAGAGGCAGTTTTTGTGTTTCAGAGATGCTTGGGGATGAATTAGGAAAGAAGAGGCTAATGAGAAGCAATTTTCACACCAATGTCTTTGTACAAAGGTCACTGAGGATAAAAACCTCCTGAATTGGTAGAGGAATTAATGGAAGAGTAGGAATTTATGGAAGTGTAGATGTAACTCTTTCCTGGTTATCCCCAGTTCATCAAGAACTTAATCGGGATCTTTCCTTAAAAGCCACTAGGTGCACCATGTCCTCTCACCAAGAAGGCCTTTGGAGGATGTATGAATTTCAGAAGAAGGCTGGGAAGGAGGCCTAAGGGCTCCTGCAAGACTGGGCATCATGTGGTCATGAAACCCTGGCATGGCATCCTTCAGCTTTGTCTGGGTTCCTGACCAGTCTAACAAATGCCTTTTGGCATCCATTTTCATGAATGGCAGCCTTGTGGTTTTCTGAAAGAGTATTTAACCAGGAGCTTGAACACATAAGGTGATATGACAGAATATTCCCTTGATTAGCTTGCTGGCTTTTCCCCTCCTAAAGTGCATGTAGAAGTACTGTCTTAGCAGACTTGAAGAGATACTGTCCATGCTAGATCTCATTCAGTCTAGCATGTTCAGGGATTTGAAATAATTTAAAATTTGCCGTTTATTGCTATCTTTAAAGTTGAAATACAACCAGGAACTTCTCTGAAAAATGACATTTTCAGCATTTGACTCCTGTAATGGGAATCTTTAGTCTAATGAAATCCCTGTGCAAGCCTGATTTTCTTCTATTACACTAGTGAAGGCGTTGTTTGGAATAAGATAGGCTTAAGATATACTTTTTATGAAAAAATTGGATCCCCTCTGAAAACAGCTCTTGCATGTTAAAAATATACAAGCAATTCTCAACAAACAACATAGCAATGTTTGGCTTGTCAGAAGAGTACCTTACATAAAACCTTTCAGTGCAAGCTTTTTATGTAGACATAATTATTCTTATAAAAAATAAGGCAAATTTACCAGATGAAAGTACATGTCTTCAGTATCCAACAGCTTTTAATCAATAATTCTTCATTTTATACTCCCAAATAGGTAAGGAATTTGCTCCAGGAAAACAAGGAGCTCATTTCTGTGTTGGTCTGATGGGCTTTCCGGACACTATAGATACCCGAGAAAGCAGCTGAATGATGGGTTTAGAACAGGAAAGATGATTCCTGTCTTACTTTTATAGGAACCAAGCTAATTAAAAGCAAGACATCTAAAAGCAGTTTCTTCATATGCTAATTTTGGGCAGTATATTTCAGTTTGTTGATACCAGAGAGGGTTTCATGTCTGATAGCATTTTTGTTGCTAAGTATGGTCCCCCTTGAACCTGAAAGAGACCTGACTGAATCAAAAATAGAGTCGGAGCAGGATGATAATACTTGCCTGGGAACAGTCAAGGCAAGTTGGATTGACAGGTCAAACACCTGTTTGAGAAGAGAAGGGAATGCCTTTGTTTTACATAGCACAACCAGCCAAGGGTGGAGCCAGCATTCCTCTTGCTGGCCTCGCCAGAAGACTAATAATAGAGTCCATGTTTTGTGTGTTTGCCACTCCAGTGAGCTCCAAATTAAATTAAAATATCTCAACATGATCAATATTAATATAACAAAAATAATAATCTGTCCCCCCCATTTTCCCCAGCTGGGTAGGTTTTGACACCATTCCTGTTGGAGGTTTTAGCAAAAGCTGCTGAAAATCCTCAGCAGAATGGGGCACAAAGAAGAGAACACTTTTCTCCCAGTCTGTTCATTTTGCCTTAGCCACATGGTATGATATCAGTAACTCACAGTGCTCAGGTGATCTGTGGCTCTTTTGTTGACCCAGTCTGAGAAGGGATCCCACGCCAGGATAGCAGGTTGCTTTGGCTGCCAGCAGTTGTGGCAAGGGCAGCATCTCAGTTCTCTGCCTTTGGCAGTGGGAACATGACAGTCTGGCTGGGTGTCATTTAGTCACACCAGGGATTTTGCCAGGGCACTGGTATTTTTGTCGGCATTATAGAAAGAACCACCAGAAAAAGCAATTATATTACTTGATGATGGGCTGGTAAAGCCTTCTCTAACCAAAGGGGCTTCTACTGGTTGAAGTTAAAAATTTGTTTGTGTAAATTTAAATTTGTCATGCTATAATTAATTCTATACATTTCTGTCTGCTTTTAAAGCCCTGAGCAAGTTAATGTACAAAAAACTCTCAGAAATACACTGCTGAAAAAAGTAATATAGAGAATAGCTTGTCACAATAATAAGACCAATTCTCCTAAAATCCTCCTTATTAAAAGCTCTGTTGATATCAACCCAAAAAATTAGTACATTGCTTTTTGTTCAGGGTTGATGTCCAAAGCATTAGTTGGGAAACACAACTCCCATTTTTGTGTTGTGCATTAACTCATTTGTGGGGACAGACTGGAACTACAGTTCCTGCTTTATGGTCAGGAAACAAAGACATGACTTTTCAAGCAGTTCTCAGAATAAAAAATGCAGGAGATTTGGTAGATTAAATTGAGCTTTATATGCAATTACAATCATAGCCTGGCTGATTTTAGTTTACAATAATACTGAGAATTGTATGGAAAGGAACTCATCATTAGATAAGGCCTCATGTGCTTGTCTTTTGGATGTAACAGACTTCTCCTGGGTCAGGCTTGTCCTATAGGCTTATGTAACTTAAGTCTCTGTGTAATCCAGCAATTAGAGTGCCAATTTGCAGAAATTTTAATATAATTATCAGAATTCATAAACTGCCCAGTGGGATGCTAAAGTCATCATTACATCCTACACCTTCTGAATGTATATAAAACAAGGAAAAGTTCAGCCAGTTTATCTTTTTTTTTTTTTTTGAACATGGTTATTCAACTGTGTCTCTGTTTATGTCCCAAACTAGAGGGCTTCCTTTGTCTGGGAGCAGCTCTTTGTATTAGTTTGCAATGGTTACAGAACAAACTGCTCTGGAAAAATAACCTTATTTCTGACAGAACCACAGCTCAAACTGCTCTGTCTTGGAGCTATGACCTGTCACTCCAGTAAGACCCTGGTAATGAGCTGAAGGAGAGAGTTTTGCAGATATTAGAGAGATACCTGAACAGCATAACAATTACCATGAGAGATGTGTAATATGGAGGGACAAAATGGGGGCAAAATTAGGTATAATACAATATAATATAGTAAGAGTTAGTAATTTGGCAATTTAATGTGCTACATTTTAGTTTATTTAGTTCTTTAGTACTGAGTAGATAGAGGGTTATTTAGCAATAGCTGTAGTACATGAAGTGCATAGGAGAGCCAGGATACAGTTACAATTTAGAAATACTGTGGTAAGTGGGAGGAAAAATGCCTGCTGCTCAGAGCCCTGTAATTTCCACAGCCTTGTTCTCAAGGGACAGAGTGCAGCACTTGCAGAGGAGCAGGCACTGGAGGTTGTGTGTGGGCTGACACCACCATCTGTCCTCCCTGTCCCTGTTCCTCGCCGTGGTGCTTTCCCATAGAACATTTGTGCTCCTGGTGTTCCTCAGTGAGGACATGGGGGACACTAAAGCATTGTGATATTGGAAAAGCTGGAACTTGCTATTTGCAGATAGCATAGTCCTGTATTATCATTGTTTGATTTAGTGCCCTTTACTGCAGTCTCCAGAGGAGCACTGAGTGACTCCTGCTGCTGCTTCCACACCCAACTGGCTTCCTACAGGATAATGTGCAGAGGCACTGCTTTGGAGTACAGTACTGGGGGTCTGCCCTGGATGTGTCAGCAAAACCCTCCTTCCTCAGGCAGGCTCCCTGCCAGGCTCTCTACCAGCTCCTTTTCATCTTTCTATGGCATCTGTGTGAGACCTGGACGTGGTGGGAGCTTCCCACCATTGAGCAAGAGACAGTTTGCAGATCTGCCAGCATTCCTCTCCCAGGACTCTGTGTCAAAGAGCCTTGAACCACTTCCCCAGTAAAGAGGAATATATATCTGCCAAAGGATTTCTAATAGAAGCAGCCAGGTAGCAGTTTGTGGCACATAGGGAAGGTTTTCTTTTCCCTGTTGTTCTTTGCATTCATTCTTGTTTGGAGCCTGATCACTTATGCAAAGTATTTACCTTTAGGGGAATATGCATAACTAGATCTGCTTCCTTATTGGACTAGATAGCAGGTAAGGGCTTCCAGTCAAGGTTCTTTGTTCCTGAATGTGTAGACAGATGTAGAAATATGTACACAAAATAGGATAAAAACTAAGGAAAGGATAGATCTTCAAAAGGCAGGTACAGGTTTACTGATTGTCACTATAGCTGGGAAGCATGAATTTTTTTCTAAAACTTCAGTATGTATTTAAAAAGTAAGTTTATTAACCTGCTGTTATTCAACCTAGCCCTTCTTTGAAAAGAAAAGTTATCATAAACATACCATTTAATAACCACGTATCTTGAAGTCTGTTTAGGCAAAATATATAATGTGAAGATTCATAAGGAAGTGTACGCTTAAGTGGCAGTATTAAAATCTTGTGCTTTTTATTTTAAAAAACACATCAAAGTGAAAACCCTAGCTTTATACCTTCTCATTAGTGACTGCTGATGTGCCTTAAAAATTTATTTATAAATGGGTCTCAAAGAGAAAAAGAAGGAGTTGTATCACCTTCTGTGCCCCTTTCGTTACATGGAAATTCTTGTGTGAGAGCCATTTTGAGACCTTATTTTTTGTGACTCTCAAACATTTCTCTCATGAGAACTTTCTCCTCCCCTTTGCATACATTTTAATTGGCTTTTGACACTTGGCCTGGAAAGGTGTGCTGAGCATCCCTTTGCTCCTGCTTGGTGGGTTTGCTACAGCCCAGGTGCATTCTGTCTCCACCACTTCAGATGGGTAAAGTGCCTCCTACTGCTGCAGGTTTGCTCAGACATAAGATTCCTCACACCCACATGACCACAATAGCTGAAGAAATAGGAGGAGATTTACAGCAGGCAGTTTTGTGTCTGTAACCATTCTGGGGAAGTCATTTGCCATAAAACTCTTCTCATAATGCAAACATAATTTGGTTGGTAAATGCAGTAAGTTCACTTTGCTGTATTCACAGGGTCACGTTCATTTTTGTCTGTGAATGGCAGTTGGTTTATTTTTCAAAATGTTTGCAAGTCTCATGAGTTTCATAAGTTGTAGCGTCAATAAGTATCCATCCGAAAGCACGTTACTCGTTCTTTGTTAATTGTGTTTGTTCTCCTTTAAAACAAATTAAAAACCCCTTCTCTAGAAACAAAACCATATGCTGGAGATTTTTTACGTAAATAATTTTGCTAATGTTAGTGATACAGAAAGAAAAATGTGGTATTTGTAAGGATAAGGAAAAATAATTTTTCTACTAAAAAGCAGATTTCTTAAATGCTTAGTTACCATCACTAAGTGATATTGAAAATCTATTTAGAAAAGCCTCCCTAGTGCCTAATAATTATCTTCACCTTAAGATAAATAGGACAGCGTATGCTACCACTTATCTTAAGAGGTTAATGAAGGGCTGTTTATGCACAGTGACTAATCCAAACTGGGACTGTGAAAAATTATCTGTGTTTGATGATTTATAAAATCAAACCTTAGCAATATTACTGAATAGTCTTTACAAAAGCGTGTCTTACTAGCAGGTTCTCTTCAGAAATAGTCTTCTAGTGCAAAGTTTAGTTGAATTTTATGTACATAACACAAGTCCTGTCCCACCATGTGTTGAAGGCAGCACAGTTCTTCCACAGACATATCCCAGCCAGACTTAGCTGGGAGTGAGGAAGAGCTGGGTACAGACATCTGCTAGATAATGCCCTTGCCTTAACTTCAAGAACCTTCCTTTATTTCACAGCCATCCTATTTCACAAAAAGGGAAGTTTCTTTTGCCAAAGCCTGACCTTTGAAACCAATCTTTCTGAATTCTTAAAGTTGTATGAACAACAGCCATAAGATGACAGGATCTCCTGAAGCTGCAGAAGGGATACATATGAGGCAGCAGCATCCTCTTTCACTTAGTGCCTTTTTCCAAATAAATCCAAGACACTGATTTTCAATGCTACAACTGTTTGTAGTATAAAACAGGATGAAATGTGAAAAACATTCCCTTTTGTACTCTACAAAGTCTCCCATTCCTCAACCCCATGAGTCCTGAAATGTGCTGGTTTAGCCTTTTGTTTGTCAGGGGTTTGGGGTTTGGTTTTGGGGGTTGGATTTGGGTTTTTTTCATTTGGGTTGTGGAATTAAATGTTTTTTATTTTAAACAATAGGTTATGTAAAAGTTTCTCTTGACTGCTATACTTAGAATTTAGTTATATAAACTGTTTTCCTCACACTTCTTCCTCCTCTCCTTGTTGATGCACAGAGTCCCAGGCAATCTAAGCAATAGAGAAGAGGCTGAACTGGGTTTGAGTTCTGTATAGCATTGCTCACCCTCTGCCTCTCTGAAACTCATTTTCCAATTGCTGCCATGTGTGGAGTAAATGGCACCAATGTTCCCATCTGGGATTCTTTCTACCTTGTGTTTTCTGTCACTGAGACAACATTTCTTTTCTGCTTTTCATACTTTTTGTAATATGCTCAAGAGTAAAAATGGCAATGCCTGATATTTTCCTTCCTCTCCATCCTGTCTTTTGGGAAAAAAAATCTCTTTAACAGGGGTTAAACACATCTCACCAGTTAAATTGGAATGAGTTTGTACATCTTTACATTTTGCACAGTTGAACTCTTTCCCAAAGTGGTTTTTTTTAACAACAAAATATCCCCCAGCTTTTCATATCTGGGATTCAGAATGAGAATGGATGTCAAGATCCATGGAGTTTCATTTTTTATTACAATTTAGAATAGTAGACAATAGAATAGGGAATGCACTGAGAGCAGCCAGGCTTTTGAAGCTGCCTGTGCAGAGACTGCATATCCACACAGAAACTCTAAGTAAACAATTTAGCTGTATGCTGTTTATTCCACCTCTCTCTTTCTCTTTTCTTTGCTAACACAGGTCCACAAAGATTCTCGAGTTCTCAAGCCCTAGCTTATGGAAGTATGTAATGTCAGTGTGGTTGCAAAATCACATGATCTCCTAGCTCTGTATCTTATCCTTCACCCAACATTGCACAACGCTGGACTGTCAGCTAGGAGAACGAAAGGAGCCAGATTGTGTTGTGCCACCTCTTTTTCTAGTTCACGCATAAGTTGCCACCAGGATATTTTTCTGTGTTTGTAGCACGTTTGGTGGATTTGGGGCACATTCTTTGCTTCCATTCTCCTCATTCGTGTGACCCTTTCCCAGTGCTTCCAAATGAGCTAATGTGTCTTCAACATGGAGAAAACCAACACGAGTTGGTTAGGATGTGTATTGTTCTCTTGTTTTATTTGTGGGTTGTTTGGGGTTTTTTAAATTGGTCTCTGTTCTGTTCTTTTCTTTTTTTCTTTTTTAAAACATATCTACAAAAAGAAAATATATAACTTTCTGCCCTAAATACCTCTTTTGCATCAGGGATGGATATTTTAATGGAGTGAGGTGTAATAGCAGAACAGTGCCATGTCTCTGTCCTCACGAGCATAGCTGCATGCAGATTAGAAAGGCTCTGTAGTGCTGCTACTGTATGCCAGATTTGCTATTTGCTCTTGTTTGCATGATAGTATTTCTAATTTACTAATATGATATGGAAATAATGGCACATCACCGATCTTTCAACATATTGTGTCACTGCTTTATCATATTAGGCTAATACACTGCGAGAGTTGATAGCACCTCTCCATGTCAAATGGGATCCACATCTCTTGGCACTGAACCGATTGGACTCAAAGGTTGATAAACTTATCATTAGAGAATTGGCACGACGGAGACTCAACTTCAGCCTCTTGCAAGCAACCTAATGGCCTCCGTTCAGAAAGTCAGTTCTTCTTGAATAACTTTGATGTTTATAACAGAGAACAGACCTGTTAAAGCATAGACAACCACATGCCTGAATATGAGGCCTCCAGGAAGGTGTCAAAGGGCATGGCCAGTCTTTTGAAGAATGCACCCTTTCCACAATGGGACTAGGCACAAAGTCAGATCCAGTCTACATGGAGCACATTTGCAGAAAATACTGCCCCCGGCACGGGAGAACGGAAGGGGAAGAGGGTCTTGGCAGGGGAAGGGCTTTGATGTCACTCAGTTTTGTTCTGCACACCACGAGGAATTAAAGAGGGATTCAGCCATGGTAACTGTAAAATCCCATTGCTTGTACTGAACTCCAGTGAACCCATTCAGGCCAACCAGACAGAGTCGTGTCATTTAAGCGTGCTTCACATTAGTGAAGGAAGTTTCCTTTCTGTGTCATGCTAAACTAAGTGTATTCTGTCAAGTGGAGGTATGTACAGACCTTTCAGAGACTTCCATTTATCTAATGGTTTGTAATGAATTCCCAGAGGGTACACTGGCACTCGTTTGGATGATGATGGAGAAGATACCTCACGCTGAGATTTATTAGACTCTGCAGTTAAACTCTTCAGTTCCTCTTTATCTTCTAGGACTAAAACATGTGAGTGATGCTGCCTGGCCAAGCAGGCACAAAGTATTCTCTGTGTAACACCCAGACTCCAGAGGGCTGTTTTGGGGCCAGTATTTGTCTGGATGTCACTCAAAGTAGATTCAGATATTGTATTTATCATTATGTTCTGAGTCCCCTATGGGTTGATGTTTGCCTCTATCTCTGTGGTTAGAATGTGGATTTTCCTTAATATATTTGGCTAAGGGTGTATTGTAATAATGCTAATGCTAACTACTTGATATTTCATACTATCTTACGGGGAGATACTTTTAAAAAATGTATTTTGAAATGTTTTCTTTCTGTTTGCTCAATGTATGGTATTGCATTATGTTAATACCAATAAAATTATATATATATAGTTATATATATATTTCCCTTTTATAAAGAAGTAAATTATGCTTTTTTGCCTCACAAACAGGAAACGTGCAGTGAATAAAATTACATCATTCTGCCTTATAGCAGGTGTCAAAGCTTATAATAGTTTTAATATTCTTTTTTGAAAAACAAAAAGTATAGTATGACATAAACTAGTTGGAAATTCATCAAAACGCATGTTTTATGTTTCTGCTCAATGGGACTGTCACAAAACAGCCTAAATATTTAGCAGTCTTGTTTTGGCATCTTTAATTTTTTCTAATCAGAAACATGCACTGTATTGCTATTATTGATTACAAAACTGTACTGTCATAAATTTTTGCCTGTTGGCCAGATAGACAAACCCACTGACTTTGTCTGTAGGAATTGATTTTAAAATTGAATTTAGTGCTCTTTCCAATGCTTGGCAAAGGCAGAATTTATTTTTTATATAAGGTTGCCTTTGAAGTACCTGCCTCTGCCAGGGATGATAAATCACTGCTAAGTACATAAAGATTCTGCAACCTGAAGGATATGTCATTAAAGCCTTGTTGGAATGGCCTGTAACCCCAGCCAGTCCTTTACATTCTGTCATTAAATTCCATAATTAGTTAGAGGTGAAATGTTTTGGAAATGAATTAGAGAAGCAGAAGCAAGGATGTGACTCTAAAATGTCCTTTGGCTGCCGTTTGGGGTTACACTGATGGCTTATTTGCTGCTCGTAGCCAAAGGCCAGCATATATCTGCACTAATGCGTTTTAGATTGTCTTCAGCTTCCTCTCTTTCTTTTCCCCACCCTTTCTAACATGTTGTGTTGAGTATCTTTGTTTTGCAGAGGCATTCAGAAGGGCTGTAATTAGCAGTCCCTGGCATTTAATTGCATACACATTTGTTAAATATTTTTCTGTATGCCTTAAAATAAAGTATAGAAAATGGCAGTAAATGTTTCTTTAATGAAGGCATTTGATTTATTCATGAAGTCAGGATTTTTTAAAGGTGTTATTTTGGGCTTAATAAAGGAAATAAGCCAGCAAATTTTCAGTCTTGCTTTTGCGTAACCATTGTCTATCAGGGCTGATGCTCAATTCCTTTCTCTTGTTTCTTTTGTGGCAAACACCTTCTGCCCAATGGATGGGGAATGGACCTTTCTGCTGTGACCAGTCTCATGCCAGTTTTGGGAGCGCTTTATGCTGAGGTTCATATGTGTTCACAAGTTCATTCTGACATCTGATGACATGAGAGATGTCTAGAAAAGCCATATGGTATAATTGCATTTCTCTCCTCACAGCAATAGCTTTTGTTCTGAAAGGTACTTTGAACTCTGTGCAGTGCTTACAGACCATGGGGGTGTGATGGGCATTCAGCAGCTGACAGGGGGTGCTTAATATTTGGCAGTGTTGTGCCCTGCATAAATAAGATGTAAATCAGGGTGCAGCTTAATTAGGTTGGAATCTAATCAGTGCAGCTATCATAACGTGCAATTATAACTCCAATAATAAATCTGAATATCTGAATAAATATGACATCTTCTGGGATAATGTTTTGGGAAGTATTTCAGGCCCCTTTCAGAAACGCCTCAGGAGGTGCTTCCCCAGCAGACCACAGTGTCTTACAGAGGTAACTGATGCAGAGATCAAATTAACCTGGCCCCTGCCTACACTAATTTTCCATGTTTCTTCCATGTTGAAAGTCGGATTGCAATTCCATAGTGATGCAAGTGTTTTGGAAAACTTCACTCTCGGTGCTACATTTTCATACAAATAAGCAACTTGGGATGTAGCCTGAAGCAGAGTTCATTTTCTGTGTGGGTGATGCTCACCAGGAACATGTCCCCCATCTGTTCAGGCTTTCAGGTATCAATCCCATAAACCTTGACAGGCACTGCTGTTGTGGGAGCGTGACTGTGGCTTGATTCTGACTGGTGAGTAATGTTGCTGGGTCCATATCATTTGTCACTTAACCTTTCACAACTCTGAGTGCTGCAACAGCTTAGGTTTGTATTATTTTCCTCTAGGAGTAATTGCTTCCATATATTACTTGGGAATTACTATTTGTAGCGACCTCCTCATCCTGTTTAAAAGTGACAGAATCCCCAGATGTCCAGCAATTTTGCCCAGTTTGCTCCAGCTCCTGGCTTTCCTCTTAAATACAAGTTTTCTATTGTTTTTGAACTGCAGGGACCAAGGGCCAGTGTACCATCAAAATGTGATTGGTCTGTTTATTTCACTTCAGCACTGGTAGCATGCGGTAAAATTAAACAGCACTTATATCAGTGTGTGGCACAGAAAAATGTCAGGATATCCTATTTCGTTGTGTAAAACTCTCCCAAAGAGTCACTAAAATCAGCAGATGAATGTTAAACTGGTGCCTTCATAAGCAGCTTAATGAGTAGAGTACCATATCTGAAACCAAGGAAGGATGCAACTATAACCCTACTGTGGAAAAATTCTGATCAGAATGCCATTACTTTGGGAAGCTTTGGAGTGAATCCATTCTTACAGCCTCTCTGAAATCACAGTCCACCGATATAACCTCATGGAACGGCAGGACTGTGAGCAAAGAGGGAGCTACAGATGCTCGTTTGAGGTGTGTAAGAGCTGTCAAGAGGCAGCACAGAGCGAGTTAATTATTCCCTCTCTGTTTCCCCTTCTCATAACACACTAACCCCTTAGCTGGCACCTGTACTTCACTGCTAAGTGGATGCCAAAAATGGGTGAATGTTACTGTCAGCTCAACAATGCAGATCTCCAGGGAGAGACATCGAGGATTTTTCCTTATGCTGAGTTCAGTGTCAGCTGTGTTTATTAAGCAATTCCAGTTGTGTGGAAAGCTGAAGAGAGGTGGCTGAGATGGGTGTGAGATTCAGTAAGACCAGCTCAAGTGTCCCATGAAGGCTGGAGGCTGAACATGTAAAGATGCTCCAGCCTGCCAGCCCACGCTGCAGCCAGCAGGGCACTGGGGGTCATGGGGCCATGGCAAGGTGCAGGCAGCTCGGCCTTCAGACATCCCCAGAAAGGTCATTTCAGCAGAAAAGAGATTCACAGATATCTACTAACCCAAAAGGAAAACTGCTAGCACCATAAATAGGTCACAAAAAGAATACTTTTGCTGCCACAGCAAAGGCTTAGCATCTGCCAGGCCTTACAGAGGCTCGGGCTAGGTCTTTTAAAAGATGCTACTTACCTGTGTCTGATATTTGACTTGATTGCAGTGGAAAATGCCTGACATACCTTCAGATATCTGTCGTGTGGGGCATGAGTTTTCCACTTGCCTGCACAGTTCACTTTATTTCAAAAAACCCAATTTATGGTCACGCATGTGAGAGGAGAAGCAGCCTCATAGCATTGGGTGGAAAACTCCAGCAAGTGCAGGACTCTGTTGTCTTGGTGCTTTCAGTGAGCAGCCTCTCTAGGGAGTATCTTTTTTTGTCTGGAGGTGTACGTAATAGGAGAGAATAGAAACCATGGACAGCTATCCTGGTAGCCCAAAAATACTCCCACTTTACAGGAAATGATGGTATAAAATTCAGATTTAATACCTTCATTGAATAAATACAAAATAATAATACAATAAATACAAAATTTAATGATCCTCCAGCTACTAATATTTCACCAAACACATGGATCAAAGCTTGTTTTTAAACAATGCTCCTCCCTTCCTTGATTCAAGACTTCTGGAAAAATCCTGCACTCTCATATACACAGGGACAGAAAGGATAGAGGATTACATGAATCAGAAAAGGGCAGGGAAAGGGAAGCAATACCTGAGAGAAGGGTTGCAAAGACCAGGTACTACACAAGAAGCCCCCATTTTAATTTTAGTTTTAATTTAGGTTTAATTCAGCTTGCTTAAACTTTCCTTCACTTGCAGAAAACATTAATATGCTTGTGTGTGTTTACAGGTGTAATCACATATCCAGTCAGGCCTTGATATTAAAGTGGCATACAAGATGACATACAGGGAAATCTGCTCTATATTAGCCAGAGCAGATGATTAGCAGCTGTTTCCATGTAGACCTACATTTTATTGCACCTCCTGCTTGCTGTACCATGCCAGCCTTAAATACTGTGTTGCTTCTTCCTTTTCTCTGTAATTAGGGTGTGACTTGTAACAATTTCCTACCAGGAGCTGACTTTCCATGTCCTTGTGGCTCCCCCCATACCTGTGCAGGAGTGACCTCATGCACAGCCACAGCTGTGCAGACACCATCTCCTTGTAAGCCTTACATTGATTTCACCATTTGGTTCCTTTTAGCTTGTACTTGGTGGGGGAAAGGAAATACAGAACTTAATCTGCCAACCAGCCATCTACACGGTGTGAAAAATTACTAATTTCTGTATCTTTGCATTCGTTAGAAGCATTTGGGTATGTCTCCCCCTTGGGCAGTTTGGCCTCTTAATGATTAACCTGAACAGCAGTAAAGATGGATTTAAGCCTTGCACTGAGAACCAACAACTGCTTCTCAGGAGGATTTCTCCCCTCCCCTGCCACACTGCTAAAATCCACATCCACTCTCCCTTCATCCTTCTACTTTTTCACCTTAAATGTGGGGAGATCTTTTCAGTCTCTCTCCTAATTGTTCCCTGGCGTTTACAAGCCCAGCCAGGCTGTCACATCCCATGGCCACAGCCTTTGCCTGCCTGTTGGCACAGCCTGAGCCAGGGCTGCAGAGCTTGCTGCAGGAGGCTCCCCACTTCCCAAGGGGTCAGCAGGCACCTGTGTGCTGCTCTCCTTACCTGCCAGTGAAACCACTGCAGGACCAGGCAAGGCTTGATAGTCCCTGTTGTTAGACGTGGCAGAGAGAGCATGCTGTGGCACAGGAAGATTACAAATGCTTTGTAGCTACTGGGATTACATTAGCTTGTGGCAGACCGATGTGTCTGTTGCCCACACAGACATGTCACGGTCAAGAAGGCAAAGAAAATGAAACCGCCCAGAGGTTTGTGCATCCAAGGTTGTTTTATCTAGCTTGAGACCATTTCCCAGAGGTCTGGGATGCTGCTTCTTTTGGGGGAATATTTACTGCATTTACTGCATTAACTGCTACTCACAGAAAGTCTCTGGGACACTTGAGATAAATGCCTCCCCTGCACAAAAGGTGAAGCAAAAAGGTGTAGCTCTCAAATTGGAAGCAAATCTTTAGAATTTGTTGGGTACAAATAATGACAGCTGTTTAATAATGTAATTAGTGATGCATTCTAACAAAATTGCCTCCTTAAGATCCTGAGGAAGCTGAGCTTAGCTGGTTCCTCTGCCAGAGGGAGTGAGCTCACCAAAAGGAGTTAAAATGAGAGTTTAAATTTCAGTGGAGCCTGGGGATTTCAGTCTGACTATGCTTTGTTCACTTCCTGTCACAGACTTCGCAGCAGCTTGGCTTCCTGGGGATTTGCAGAGGGTGGTACTTCTGTTCAAATGCAGAGTGAAAGAGGAGTGGGCGTGTGTGAGAGGAGTTGCACAGCGAAGGAAAATGCGTCACTAAGATGTGAAGGTAGCAAACAGAAAAGAGGATAGTGGGAAAATGGAGAATTCCATCGGGGTGCCAGTGGTGTCCGTCAGTCAGGATGAGAAGTCTAAAGGCAACAGGGTTGAGCCTGGATGGTGTCTGGAGGCAGTGGCAAAGACCAAAGGGCCCCAGTGAAGAGCTTTGATCCTTGAAAAATGTTACCTTGTCAGCAGGGTAGGTGACAAAGTTTATTAACTGTCCTTCCATAGGCAGTTCTGTTCACTCATAGCCCCAGGTGAAATCACTGAAAGACGAAAACCATGCAAGATTTTGGCAGCTTGAGCTTTAACAGAAAGTGAATCACAGAGGTGCAGGGACCTCCACTGAAAACTGCTAGAGGTTATTCCATATATTTAGAGCAGATTTATGGGAACTGTGTGCCTAGAGATTCTCTGTGTCCAGAGAGCAGCGTGTTAGCCAGCTGGGTTGCAGTGGTGACCTTCTACATGGTTCTAATTCAGTACCATCTTCTGAATCATCAGTTTACACAGGCCAATCATCTCTTGATCCATGTAAATACCAATGATAACTTTCTCTCTGGTCACTTTTCACATAAGTACTTTATGCTCTTATTTGTAGCTCTTAGGATCTTTGTTTATAAGAGGGAGATAATGGAAAAATGAATTGCGTAACAGAGCCAGGAGGTGGTTACACTCAGTACATCACAGAGTTCCACGCATGCTCTTTTCAACAACAAATGACAACACATTATGAGAAATACCACCAGCTTTTCCTGAATGCCAAGAACCCAAACAGTTCTTGACCTCTTGGAGTTTCATCTACCCAGCCATAATCTTTATCTCTTGCTCCTGAGAAAATGTAAAAGTAGTTACAAATATTTACTGCATTCTAAGAAGTGAAGGCAAAGTACAAAAAGTTCAGAAACTTTTCCTGTGGAAAGCAGAATAGTGGAAAAAAAAAATCACAACATTTACTAGGCTGATGTATTCTTTATCTCCAGAATTTAATGCAAGTGGATTTGCAGTCACTTGAAGACAGCAGGAGCTTCTTTGTTACAAAATTCAGTGCCTGGGTATTCTTGCATTTGGAAGATAGGGCTCTCACCAGATTTAGATACCATGTGTTGCAGTTTGTGCAGCTTTATTTCTGCTCCTGAGTTAGGGAGTTGTTCATGCTTGTGTGAGGCAGGAGACAAAATTACTGCTTCAGAGAAGAGACCTTCCTTTTCCTATATGTGGAAACAGTGACCTGACAGTGCATTCAGAGAAACAGGAAAGATGCAGCCCGTGACTCAGCAGCCAAATGAGTGTGAAAAACAACTGTTGTGTTGGCTGCTGGTCTGAGGTCACCTGCAAATCCCATTAGACCACATTTTCTACTTAAACAAAACGTTACCAGAAGTCTTATTCTTCTTTAATGAGACAGCCCTGCTGCAATAGCATGAGTTGCATACAAATCCACCAATTTAAAAAAAGAAAATATGTTTTAAGCTCGGCTCTATATCTAAGAGAATACCTCAGATGCTCTATTGTGCCAAGGGTTTCACCAACACCTACGGGAAATCAATCAAAGGCTCTAGCAGAAGGCTGAGGGAGGGGAGATGTGTGTGTAATCTCATTCCCGCCTACTGAGAGCCATTGAGAGCAGCAGCACCACCTTCAGCATTTCTCTGGAAAATATTAAGGGCTTGGGATGTGTTTGCATGACACCCACTGCCCTCTCCCCCACCATGGGTGGAACAAGTCATCTTGCCCTCTTTAAAGTTTCCCCAGCCTCAGCAGCAGCAAGGCATTTAAGGGACCTGCTTTTCTTCCCACCTCTTTCCCTTTTAGGAAATCCTGTCCCCTTTTTGACGTGCTGCTCCAAGTGACATCACCAGTCAGTGACAGAGTCTGGGGGAGGCAGCCCCAGCCGTGTGGAGGTGATGTGCTGATGTGTTCCAGAGACCTTCTGTCAGCATTCTGCTGCCTGACCCAGCCTGTGTGCTACCCCTGAGTCCTGTGCCTCTCCTGTGCAGTCTCAGAGCTGTTCCTATCTGGGCAAGGCTAGAAGTCCTGTGTCCACAGTCCCTCCGAGGCCCACATGGAGCAGGAGCTGCCTGTCCTGGGGGATGAGCCCTGAGGAGCACCAGCCACCCAGATCCCAGACCAGCAGTGCCCCCAGCACGGGGTTTATACTCACAGGGGCCATGTTGCCGTCCAGGTTCATTAAAGGCACTTGTCATTCCATACTGAACCTCAGGGTTAAACTCAAATGCTGTCCTTCACCTTGGTGGGGGGCTTTTGTGTTTGAGGAAGCCGTGGGTTTTGATAGCAAGCCTGGATGTGGTGGTTGGTTGCCAACCCAGGCTCTAGATCACTCCAGCAAAGTAAATTCAGGTGGTGGGGAATCAAAGTGCTGCTTCTTCAGCAAGCCATCCCTGTACTATCCACCCCCAGGGTCCAACCTCGACAGTGCTGCTGGGGAAGAGACACCTGAGGAAAGATCTCTTTTGCCTTGCATAGCTAGAGAGGGAAAAAGAGAGAGAAAGAGAAATAGAGGTGGAGGGAAAGAGAAACAGGTGTTAAATACTCCTGGGTCAGACCAGGAGGGTGTTTTCCCTTTGCCCTTTAGCAAACTACTCCCCTTCCACAGCTGTCAGACCGGTGGACATCAGCGTTCAGCAACAGGAGCTGATAGATCCCAAACTTCTGATCTCATTGCTGCATGGACATTTTAAAGAAAGCATAAAAATCAAGGCCACAAGAGATATAAACCACTCCCTAAGTATTCAGCTACTGAATGTTTTGCCCTTTAGCCTATTAGATGTTTTAATAAGAAAGAAAATTACAAGAAAGAGAAAAGTACCTAATTTCTATTTTATTTCAATCCTGGCTACCATTGACAGTGATGAACTCAGCTCACCAAGCAGGGTAGCACAGGATGGGATGATTTAGGGAGCTCTGTACAGACTCACAATACTTCCATGGGTAAAAAGTCTCCAATCCTTCTTCACTTACATATCTCTTAAAAGAAGAAAAATTAAAATGTGTGCTTTAATAACAGCTGCCCTCTAAAAGGGCAAAGAAATAAACTGGTGAGAGAGGAAGCTAGACTAGTTGCTGGTTGCCAAATTCTTACACAAGCACCCTGACCCAGAAAAACACTGTGAAAGCCCAGAGGGGCTGGGAGGATCCTGAGGGCTCTGGAAGCAACCAGGAAGCCATGCACAGGTGGTGCATGAGCTGAGTGTCAGTGTGCCAGGGACAGCAGGGACAGAGCCGCCTGTCCCCCTGGCTAGCTGCTCCCAAGGGCTGCCCTAGCTAATCCTGGCACTTGCAAAGCTTGTAAAGTCAGAAAGCAGCTTCCTCTGGGGGAAACACCGTGTGAAAAGTTGAAGTGGTTTGATGTTTTCTAAATGAAGCATTTCAATTGCTCCTGTCAGAGTAACACTTCATCCCCAGCTTTTGCTTGGTATTGTGTTTAGAGAAGCAAAACATTTTTTATTTTTAAATGCTTTCAGTCCTATTTATAACAACTATTTAAAACCTATAATAAATAAATACATCATATATTTTGTGTATATTATATAATAATTTTTTTTTTAACCAAACTATAATGCCAACAGCTCTGTTTTGGTTTGCCATGCTGCCAGGTCATGGCCATGCTCTTATGTTTAGTCACTAGTCTGCTGCCAAACCTTCAGGTAATAGTAAAGTAACAAACCACCACAAGTGACAGCACTATTGAAAAACACTACTGAGTATCAAAAATAAAAGACAAAAAATAGTGGACTTTTCTCGCTAGGAAAAGGACATGTCGTTCCAGGGCCACCATGATGCATTCCTGAGTGCTGTTATCAGCTCTTTCAGTCCAATATCTGATCCCTGACAGGTTCCAGAGCAGGTTGCTTCCAGGGCTTCCTCTCCTTGGAATAAGGAAGTCACCCACATTGTATAACTGCAATACCAGAGATCTGATTTCTGGTAGTAAGTAACTCTAGTATCACTGCACCTTGAACTATTTCTCCTTTTTTCCTCTTTCTCTGTGTGTCAAGGTTTTACATTCTTGAAAGTTTTTCTCCCTTTCTTCTGAAGGCAATAGCAAGAAGGAGCAGTCACAGCACTTTTTTCTGGAACTTAGGAGGTGTGAAATATTCTCCTTATGGTCTAGTTAAACATGTTAAACATTTTGCAAAGGTTTTTGATAGGTCTTCATATAATCACATTAATGAAACGTTGTTCCTTTCTCTATTTCTTCCTCCTTTTTTTGTTTTTCCCTTTGTCTCATTACAGTTGAAACTATAGAGGAAAAAACAGCAGACTCCTTGCAAGATTTGTACAGAGCCTTGGAGCAGGCCAGCCTGTCTCCTTTAGGAGAACACCGGATTTCCACTAAGCTGGAGTATAAGAAATCTTTTATAAAGAGGTGTAGCGATCCAGTAGTCAATGAAAAACTGCACCAGCTGCGAATTCTGAAAAGCACTTTAAAGGTGAGATAAAACAGGGAGGAAAAATCCTGCCCCAGGGTTGGATTGGGCTGTATTGTAATCAGAGATTATTGTGTGCAGCTGGAGTCTAGGCTGAGCCCAGTGTGCAAACAAGGGAGACATGGGGAGGCACTGCTTGAATAGCAGAGAAAAAACTGCCTGGAAGAGCAGTCAAAGTGAGGGGATCAGTTTTTATTTCTTTATTTTCTTGTATTTAATCTCAGTCAGCTGCTCCTCATCTAGCTAGTTTAACAGAATTTGACACCAAATTAGTGGAGGAAACCTTAATCCCCTTTTTGTCCCTGAACGTTTTCATTTACCAAAACACATTCACTTTGTAATTGCCGACAAGTTAAGCAAAGCCAGCCTTTGGAAGGGAGCAGGATCTCTTGCAACACTTGCCTGTTTTCTAATTGATGAGCTTGTCCAGGAGGAAGGTGTGTGCTTGCTTTCTGTGTAAACTGACAGGATCATTGTATTTAATCAGTAAGATTGATTAAATAAATAGATAGTGGTAATGATAGCTCTGAAGATTTTTATGGTTATTTTAAATGTACCACAGCTCATTTAGCCTCCTTGTCAGCTTCCTTTGTTTGTTACAGCAATTTCAGGTTTGCCCTGATGGAGATTTCAGCAAACACTATGCTGGATTTCCCCAGGGACCCTGTTAACGATATTAAATTACCACATTTTAAGTCACCAGATAACTGTACAGTGCATTTTGTAGCAGCTTTCATCAAAGAGGGCTTTATCAACATTAATTAATTTAGTTTTTCATCACCTAGAGAAGCATTTAAACAATATTATTTTCATGCTGTGGGGCTCCCATGCTGAAAAAAAATCCTACACATGCTTAACTTTCTATATTGTATCATCTTATTGAAGGCAACTTGCATTATTATATTGGTATACAAGTTTTGCAGGATTGAAGGCTGGCAAAAAAAGGCAACAGTGTGGTCATGGGCTGCATGGGCTGTCCACATGACTTCTACAAGCACGAGAAACTGAAGCAAAATCACAGTGCTCTCACACGCATTGGGGTGGCAGGAGGTTCACACTGTAGCTGTGCTTCTGTGCCATGGTGGGGTCACTCACCACAGCTGTGGTTCCACATCAGCAGCCTGCTACATGCTGAACTGTCTCTTTTGTTAGCATTTATTGATACCTGAGATACATTATACCAATGGCTTCCTACAAATGAAATTGCTTTCCTTCAGGGAAGTCCAAAAACAGCACAGCCTCCTGACCCAGAGGGTGCCCATTTTTGTGCTTCTCTGGAGCTTCTTTCCTTTGAACCAAGCAAACACAGTTTGTTCATTCTCTGCCCATGGGCCATATTTTCTAAGCCTGTCAACACTCTTGTTTTGACTGTGATTGGTGTAAACCATTCTTAAGTACGTGACACCAATAATTGAAAACACAGTGTCAGCAAGGAGCAAAGACACAGTTGTTTCCTGTGTAGAACAGCAGTGTAGAGTGACACATACTTGGCTTGCAGTGACATCATGGTAACTTGTGACTAGCTCCATTACAGCCCAGAGCTCCACCTCTGCCATACTACTGGTAATGTATCAACCAGTAGCTACTGCTGTCACCTAATCAATTATTCTTTCTTTTGATCAGTGCCTTTGATCTCTCCTGCCTGAATGCAGCCAATTGCACTGGCCTGTTGGCATTGATGTTCTGAAATCTTCTTGAATTTTATCCTACAAAATAGTAGCGAGAGGCAATCCTCCAAATTGCTTCTAGCTCCTGATGTGCCATCTTCCAAGTCATTAATGAAAGACCCCTCTGCTCTATTTCCTGTGATAACAAAAAATCATTCTCCTGTCATTGAGCATGAACTGCCTGGCTGGTAGTGCAGAGGTGTGAGACCAGCCACAACCTGTGAGAAATAGGTTATGGTAGTTCAAGCAGATATATGGTGATCAGGAGTCCCATGGTTTCTTTTCCACAGCTTGCTCCTCGTTCTCAGCTTGCTCCTCTCTTTCTGGAAATGAGTATTCTAGCAGGTAGTGGTTATTAGCTGTTGTTTGCAAAGCATGAAAGCACTGCTTTTGGATATGTCTCTGACCCTCCTGATCTGTCCCATCCTACACAGTTTGATATTACCCCTTGCCATGCTACCCAGGAAGATTTAACATACTCATAGTACAGACATGGAAAACGTGAGTTAGCCATGAGGAGTGTGAAACCTATCTGGCAGGGAAGATGGAGGGGAGATTGCTAGTGACCACACTATTCCTGTGCTGGGGAGTAGTGCTGGAAACTTGTGGGTTGGCTGTGTTTCCAAAGATTATGTCTCTGACATCCAGCTTCCACCACTTGCAACATCCATGAGTGGCTACATCTGAGGCTTACTGTGACCCTCAGCTCTCTGTGAAACAGAGGGATTCATCACTAGAGGGATGATGATACAGTCACTTCCCCTGCCTCCACCGTGCATAAGGAGGTACCAGCAGCTATGTTATATTTTCCCTTTTTCTGTCTTCTTTTTGCCATGTCAGTGGTCAGCAGAGGTTGCAGCCAGCCAGCCCATCACATGCAGCAGATCTTTAGTGAAGATGAGGTGTCATTCCCATGGAATTCCTTGCACAAGCCTTTGCAGTGCAGAGCTCAGATGCCCCCGCGACAAGCCTAGTACAGAGGCGTAGCTGTGCTGGCGGGCAGGAGGCCATTCATGTGTCTGTGTCCCACACACCCACGTGGGATTCCTGATGCTGATCAAGAGCAAACAGTTTCACCCTTTGGTGTGTGAAACCCATCCTGAGAAAGCAAGCAGCTTATAGTAAACATACAGGGCTCGCTTTTTGTGGGGCAGGTGGGGGACTAGGGACTCCTACCGAGGGTGCTGGACAAGGAGAGAGAAGCCCAAGCCCGCAGGGGGAGGTGTGACACCCTGCAGAAAGGGCTCCTGTCAGTGAGTGCTCATAGAGCAGACAGTTCCTGTGCTTTTGGGGGCTTTGTGGCTTGAGTTTGCACCCCCCATTCTCTCCCCCACCTGATTGATTTTGCCAGCGACTCATCACTTGCATTAACTCTTTGCTTGTTCCTTTTCTCTCACAGGCAAGGGAAGGAGAAGTAGCCATTATAGATAAAGTTCTGGATAATCCAGCTTTGACGTCTAGAGACTTTCAAGAATGGAAACAAATGTACCTTGATCTCTTCATGAACATCTATGAAAGTAGCCCCCCGAGGGACTCTGTTAATGGCTCGTCTGAGGTTGAAGCACTTATAGCCTCATTAGCGCACACTCACTCCTACATAGAAACGCATGTATAAAGGTCTCTCTTTCTGTCCATTTGCTACACTCCAGCCCTTTACTTCAGTGAATAAAGTAGTTTTTATATCAATATGTGAAAGCTCTAGTAAATTATATTTTAATGTTACTCAGCTGTGTGAAGTAAACCTTCAATGGTCAACAATACCACTTCTTTAATGAGGATTTGTATATTTTATATGCTACCAATGCTCTGCTTGTGTTTACCTTCTGTGAATTAAAAAACATGATCTTTAGCTATTGAAGAAAAGGATTTAAAAGCATTTTTGGAAGACTGTGGCCTTCATGCAGGAAGTTCCACACGCTAAAGCTTTTGTGATCAAAGGTCAGTTTTACAATGATATTTTATATTCTATAATTCCAGTATTGCATTGCATTTTTGGAGTGCAGGTACTATTTTGGTGGTTGGAGAAAACCAATTTTTTTATTTCATGAGAAACTCTAGGAGTTTTCTTAAATAACAGGGAAAAAGTGTAATGCAGTGGTTATGTTTCAGTTTTGTCAAACACATAAAAGGGTGAAAATCAGCAGACAGAAAAATGACTAATGTGAATTTAAGTGTCAAAAGGTTAGGTCTTACTGCCTTGTGCTTTTGTAAAGCCTGTTGCTAAGGTTTACCACCAGTGCAAAGGGATGCTGGTCTGTATTATAAATAAGACCAAATTGTGTGTTATTTGTCTCTTAATCAGATTAGGTTGATTTAAAAAAAATAATTAGTCATGGTACTGTGATTGATGATGCTTTTGCACTGAAGAGATCAGTATAATGTGCGGATTTTGCAAAAGAGAAAATGTAGATTTTCAACATCCTTGGTAGCAGTGTTTCTTTTGCCCACAAAAGCAGCAGCGGAAAAGGTTCCCAATGAAATGCTTCAAATCTGAGATGCTTTGAAGATTCCCACAATAGAAAAGGAGTGAATAGGATTTTTCAAGTATTTCCTATGTGTTTTCTGAGCTGTGAAATTTGGCTGTATTGTATGCAGGGATAATGTGTGATGAGAGCAGAGCTGAGCACAGAACCTGAAAAATAACTGAGGAGT